>NC_042632.1:3092528-3711034 GCF_901001135.1 Rhinatrema bivittatum
TGTCTGGGAGCGTGCACGCAATCAAAGTAGGTGGAGATTCTCTCAGTGAGTCACAGAGCTTTGTACTTGTGCGATCATCTTCCTGCGTGAACCCAAATCCTCCCTTCAGTCTCTCTTTTTTTTTTTTTCCACGAGCTGTTCTCTCACATTTTTGTCAGTTTTCAAATTTTTTCGCTAACGCGATGGCTCTGAAGCCATCTGGCTTCAGGTATTGTCAATGCGGCAAAGTTATGTCCATCACAGATGGGCATAACTATTGCTATATCTGCCTCGGCCTCTTGCCAAGACTGTGGTCGGATGTCCCCCCCGAACGCAGCGACAATGTGCCGAGAAGATGCCACGCCTACAGACATTGGGCTCCTATGCCCCGACGCCGTCGACTCACTACTGGACCACCAGGGAGTTTCGGCAAGGTTTTTTTTTTGGGGGGGGGGGTTTAACAACCTCCATCTGCCCCCGCCGGGTTTCGGGGGGGGGGGGGGGTGGTCAGCCGAAATAAAAACGCCCCAAACTGCGGGCCGATAACGAAGGCCAAACCAAAAGGTTCGGCCGAAAATTGAATCTGATTAGTGAATGAAAAAGGAGGTGGGCTTAGCCTTGTCTTCATTCACCAATCATGGAAAAAAAAAAGACATCCCCTGAAAATAAGCCCTAGCCGTTTTTTCAGAGCTAAAAAAGAATATAAGACCTTTCTTATTATTGGAGAAACACGGTAGCAGGATGAATTAACCATGTGATCCCGCTCACCTCCCTAGACAGTTGAAGAAATGAAACTTTAATTCATAACTACTTGCTTGGCTACAAAGAGACTTGCTTGGCTACAAAGAATCTCCGCCTACTTCGGTCATGTGCACACTCCCAGACAGCATGGCTAATTCATCCTGCTATCTACGGAAACACCATTTACGGTAAGCAAACTTGCTTTTAAACCTGGACAAACCTTGCTCTCTGTGTTGCTTTTCTTGAAATAAGCACTGCCTTTGACACAATTGACCAGCTTCTTCTCAACTGTTTAGTTGCAATGGCATTCAGGGTTCTTCTCTTATTTGATTCAAATTCTTCCTAGAACAAAGAAGTTTTCAAATAATTGGAATTCATCTACTTTAACTAGCCACTTACTTACTTGTGGGGGGGTACCCCAGGGCTCTGTTCTTTCTCCTATTCTTTTCAATTTTTTTCTCTCCCCCTTGCTGCATTGGTACAAAGTATTGGTTTCAGCAGCTACATATGACATTAAGATTCTTGCTAGTATTGATTTAAAAAAGGGTGAAGGGTGACTCTCTGCTGAAGAAGCTCAAGCCATCCTCTCACCCCTCGGACCCAATACCGTCAAATCTCCTCATCTCTATCCTAAAAATTATTGCCAAGCCGATTTTGGAAATCATTAACTGCTCGCTCACACAAGGCCTAGTACCAGATGCTCTAAAGATTGCGATTTTCAAGCCGCTGTTAAAAAAAAAAAAAAAACAAAACAAAAAACAAACCAAAAAAACCTGTCACCAGCAGACCCAGCCAACTTACCGCTCATCGCAAAACTATTAGAAACAATTGTCAACAAACAACTCTCAGAATACCTGGACTAGCACAAGATTTTTGCTCCAGCACAGTTCGGTTTTCGCAAATTGCTAAATACGGAATCCCTTTTAATCTCACTCTCAGACTCCATCATCCTCAGCCTAGAAAAAAAGACAACCGTACCTTCTCGCTCTTCTAGATCTCTCTGCGGCTTTTGATACAGTGAACCACTCAATTCTATTAGATCGCCTCTCAGACATTGGTATCTCTGGTATGGCACACAGATGGTTCAAGTCATTCCTGAATAACAGATGCTCAACTGTCAAAATTAACAACAAAGAATCCCACTCCGTCTGGGGACTGGGTGTCCCACAAGGTTCATCTCTCTCTTCAACCCTCTTCAACATTTACCTTCTTCCCCTCTGCCAGCTTCTTACCAATCTTAAGCTAACCCACTACATCTACGCTGACGACGTGCAGGTAGTCATCCCCATCAAGGACTCCCTAACTAAAACCCTCAATATCTGGAACAATTGCCTCCAAGCAATCAACAACCTACTCACTAGCCTTAACCTAGTCCTTAACACCAATAAGACGGAGATTCTTATTATCTCCCAAGACGACGACAATGGTCTAACCAACATACCAATCACTTCCCAATTGAATTTCTCCCCGCATGTCAGAGACCTGGGCGTAATTCTGGATAATCAGTTTAACCTAAAAAAATTCGTCAACAATACAACAAAGGACTGTTTCTTCAAATTACAGGTTCTGAAAAAGCTAAGACCCCTCCTCCACTTCCATGACTACAGCGATCATTTTTTCAAAACTCGACTACTTGTAACTCTCTCCTCCTAGGTCTCCCAGCAAATACAATCAGACCTCTGCAGATGGTCCAGAACTCTGCCGCGAGGATCCTGACCAACACCAACAGAAGAGAGCACATCACGCCCATACTTCGCGACTTACATTGGCTACCAATTAAATTTAGAATTCTTTACAAAGTCCTTATGATAATTCACAAAGCCACGCACAATCTTAATACCTCTTGATCTTATCTTACCTCTTCGTTTCCACAAATCCTTCAGACCTGTAAGATCTGCCTACAAAGGCTCTCTCTACACGCCCCCCCCCCCCCCAATCAAGACCGCCCTAAGGAAACATGCCCTATCCACTGCTGGTCCCTCTCAATGGAGCTCTCTTCCCCCAGATCTCCGGCTAGAATCATGCCCACTAACTTTAAAAAAAAAAACTTGGTTTTTCAAGCAAGCCTTTCCTCATCCAGATGATCCCCTCCCCCCCCCCCCCCCCCCCCCCCCCCCGGAAATCAAGAAGTTCCACCCCGGAACACTAATTGATACTGTTTCACACTCACAAGGAAGTAAGAACATAAGAAATTACCATGCTGGGTCAGACCAAGGGTCCATCAAGTCCAGCATCCTGTTTCCAACAGAGGCCAAAACCAGGCCACAAAGAACCTGGCAATTACCCAAACACTAAGAAGATCCCATGCTACTGATGCAATTAATAGCAGTGGCTATTCCCTAAGTAAACTTGATTAATAGCCGTTAATGGACTTCTCCTCCAAGAACTTATCCAAACCTTTTTTGAACCCAGCTACACTAACTGCACTAACCACATCCTCTGGCAACAAATTCCAGAGCTTTATTGTGCGTTGAGTGAAAAATAATTTTCTCCGCTTAGTCTTAAATTTGCTACTTGCTAACTTCATGGAATGCCCCCTAGTCCTTCTATTATTCGAAAGTGAAAATAACCGAGTCACATCTACTCGTTCAAGACCTCTCATGATCTTAAAGACCTCTATCATATCCCCCCTCAGCCATCTCTTCTCCAAGCTGAACAGCCCTAACCTCTTCAGCCTTTCCTCATAGGGAAGCTGTTCCATCCCCTTTATCATTTTGGTTGCCCTTCTCTGTACCTTCTCCATCTCAACTATATCTTTTTTGAGATGCGGCGACCAGAATTGTACACAGTATTCAAGGTGTGGTCTCACCATGGAGCGATATAGAGGCATTATGACATTTTCCGTTCTATTAACCATTCCCTTCCTAATAATTCCTAACATTCTATTTGCTTTTTTGACTGCTGCAGCACACTGAGCTGACGATTTTAAAGTATTATCCACTATGATGCCTAGATTTGTTTCCTGGGTGGAAGCTCCTAATATGGAACCTAACATCGTGTAACTACAGCAAGGGTTATTTTTCCCTATATGCAACACCTTGCACTTGTCCACATTAAATTTCATCTGCCATTTGGATGCCCAATCTTCCAGTCTTGCAAGGTCCTCCTGCAATGTATCACAGTCTGCTTGTGATTTAACTACTCTGAATAATTTTGTATCATCTGCAAATTTGATAACCTCACTCGTCGTATTCCTTTCCAGATCATTTATATATATATTGAAAAGCACCAGTCCAAGTACAGATCCCTGAGGCACTCCACTGTTTACCCTTTTCCACTGAGAAAATTGACCATTTAATCCTACTCTCTGTTTCCTGTCTTTTAACCAGCTTGTAATCCACGAAAGGACATCGCCTCCTATCCCATGACTATTTAGTTTTCGTAGAAGCCTCTCATGAGGGACTTTGTCATACGCCTTCTGAAAATCCAAATACACTACATCTACCAGTTCACCTTTATCCACATGTTTATTAACCCCTTCAAAAAAATGAAGCAGATTTGTTAGGCAAGACTTCCCTTGGGTAAATCCATGTTGACTATGTTCCATTAAATCATGTCTTTCTATATGCTTTACAATTTTGTTCTTGAGAATAGTTTCCACTATTTTTCCCGGCACTGAAGTCAGGCTCACTGGTCTATAGTTACCTGGATCACCCCTGGAGCCTTTTTTAAATATTGGGGTTACATTGGCCACCCTCCAGTCTTCAGGTACAATGGATGATTTTAATGATAGGTTACAAATTTTAACTAATAGATCATAAATTTCATTTTTTAGTTCCTTCAGGACCCTAGGATGCATACCATCTGGTCCAGGTGATTTGCTACTCTTTAGTTTGTCAATCTGGCCTACTACATCTTCCAGGTTCACAGTGATTTCGTTCTGACTCATCACCCCTGAAAACCATCTCCGGAACTGGTATCTCCCCAACATCCTCATTTGTAAACACGGAGACAAAGAATTCATTTAGTCTTTCTGCAATGGCCTTATCTTCCCTAAGAGCCCCTTTAAACCCCTCTGTCATCTAATGGTCCAACCGACTCCCTCACAGGTTTCTTGCTTTGGATATATTTTAAAAAGTTTTTTATTATGAGTTTTTGCCTCTGTGGCCAATTTCATTTAAAATTCTCTCTTCGCCTGTCTTATCATTGTTTTACACTTAGCTTGACAATGCTTATGTTTTATCCTATTTTCTTCAGATGGATCCTTCTTCCAGTTTATGAAGGATGGTTTTTTGGCTAAAATAGCCTCTTTCACCTCACCTTTTAACCATGACTGTAATCTGTTTTCCTTCCTTCCACCTTGCTTAATGTGCGGAATACATATGGTCTGCGCCTCTAGGATTGTATTTTTAAACAATGTCCATGCCTGTTGAACACTTTTAACCTTTGCAGCTGCACCTTTCAGTTTTTTTTCTAACTATTTTTCTCATTTTATCAAAGTTTCCCTTTTTAAAATTTAGTGTTAGATAATTGCGATATAATTTGTACCCTGATATAGCACTGTCCCATTGGTTAACCTCCTTCCACCAAGTTTCTGTGATGCCAATTATGTCAATCTCATCATTTGCTGCTATACACTCTAACTCTCCCATCTTACTACTTAGATTTCTGGCATTGGCTTACAGACATTTCAAAGTACGTGCTCCCTCTCTTCTAGGTAATTCGTGCTCCATTCTCGCCTGGAATGGACTCTGCCATCTGGCTTGGTCTTGACTGAACATACTTTCTGACTTCCTTAATGGCTTATTACCATCGTATATTTATTCTCATTGCTTTAGTATATAATTTGATCTTACTATCTGATTATCTCATAGGCTTTTATCATTGCGTCTTTATTATCATATGTTTTCTCTTGATTTGATATTGTTTAAGAGTCATTCTAATCCTCACGTGGCCCACACTTTTCCAGTTGTCATTATTTACCTTTGTTTTTGATCCCTTATTCCCAGTTCCATGTCACCCTGTTCTATGTAATGCTATTTGCATGTAATGCTATGTAATAGCTATGTAATGCTATTTTGTGTTTTTCACTGTAAACCGATATGATATGTAAATTTTCTACATGAATGTCTGTATATAAAAGTCCAAAATAAATAAATAGTAAATTCAATCATTGTCTCTCTGATATAGCCACTTGGCTTTGGTCCTCTAAACTTCAAGTTAATCTTGAAAAATCTGAGGCCATTTGGTTCACTAGAAATAGTTTTCTTGGACTGACTTACTCCTATCATGGTTGGAACTCCAGTACCTCTGAAGAATACAGTTACTTATTTAAGGGTTCAACTAGTTTCTTCACTCATATTTTCTTCATATGTTTCTACTCTAGTTCGGCATTCCTACTTTTTCTTAAGTTTCATCAGAAGACTCAGACCATTTTTCGATTATTAATGATTTGAAGACGCTCATCTATTACACCGGGGAGCACAGTCGTTGAATTAGATCTGACACTTGTTTTTGACTAACTTTTGACATCTGAATCCAAAAATGACCTGTTTTTCTCTATCACGTCAACTTTTTAAGGTACAGGATACCCTCCCTTTGTCCCAAAAATCATACAAAATGTACATACAAAGGAAATAAAAAATTATGTGAGTATACTGTTTATTTAGTTATTTATTGTTATTTATTTAGCTATATATTGTTACTGTAAGTCAAATTGTGTACAAGCAGTAAAGTTCTGCTACCAAACATGAAGGTAAAAATTTACGCTTATAGCTTTTCCGCAGTGTTCAATCTGTGGACAGTCTCACCTGATGCTCCAACAATAGTCAGCCATCATATGTACATCCCATCTACCCTGATACCGTACCCCCATGACCTTCAAATCTTGATGGAATCGTTCACCTTGCTCATCACTGACTGCACCAAGGTTTTTCAGGAAGTCAGCAAGATGGCTATGCAGAAAATGCACCTTGATGCTCATGTTGCAAGGAAGCATTTTGAAGCTCTCCAAGAGTTTCTGGACAATTTTGGTGTAATTCTATGCTCATGTGTATTTCCAAGAAAGTCCTTGACAAGGTTTTTGAATGACAACCAAGTATTCTTTTGGAGTTCTGACATTGTCACGAAGAAATGTTCATCTTTAATGAGCTGCCGAATCTGTGCACTGTCAAACACACCGGCCTTTATCTTTTCAAACGACAGGCTAGAAAATGCCAAAATGCGATACTTGAAAAAGTCTCCTTCAGTTGGCAAAGCTTTAACAAATTTCTTCATGAGTCCCAGTTTTATGTGCAGAGGTGGGAATACAATTACACCAATTCTGACACTTACCACAAAGTGCAAAAAAGTTATCGCAGTTTGTGGTAATATCTATGCGAAGTGCTAAGATAGCGCACTTTGCGATAAACAGCCTATTACCATAAAACACACCCCTTTTCCTATCGCATGCGATATTTAGTGCGTTATGATAAATCCAGGCCTAAGATAGGCTGTAGAAGAAAACTAACTGCAGTTTTGAAATCAGCATGCCTATTTAAGTCTCAAACAGCTGAAAAATCAAACTAAACAGGAATTATGTTAAAAATGGTTCCCCAGTGTTATCTTTTATTCTCAACAGGTTAGACTCTTATAAAGCCATACTACACGGCCTCTCTTCCAACCAAGTTCGCAGACTTCAACAGTACAGAACACAGCAGCAAAAATTATTTTTGGGAAGAAAAAATTTGATCATATCAAATTGATGAACTTCATTGTCTCAATTTCTTACAGGATTCAATTCAAAATTGGCTGTTTAAGTTCCAAAGCTTTTTGCTGGGATACTTTGTCATATTTACCCAATCTTCTTATCCCATACCTGCCTACACACACTCTACTTTCCTTGCAACAAGAGCTATTAGTTCTCCCTTCACCTAAGTTGATATGACTGCAACGCACTAATGAAATCTTGTTTTTCTTATTTGTCTCCCAGTCTTTGGAATTCTTTTCATTTGACATTATGCCTTGAAAAAAACTGTTAAATTTAGAAAGTCCCTTAAAACCTTCCTTTTCACAAAGGCCTTCCAGGATTTTATTTATTTATTTAGCATTTTTCTATACCGACTTTCCAATAACAGAATTACTGATCAATTCGGTTTACATTTTAAACAATAACAACAATGACAAGTAAATGTCTTACAATGAACAGGTCGAATTAACTTGGATTAAGATATATGGGGGTAATAACATAATTAACATGTACGGAGCCTAATATAGGCTAGAGGTTGGGTTTTGATAATAGACTGCCAAAGATCATGTGATTTCTAGAGAAGATCTATATAGTTCTCTAGCGTGTTACCACTGAGGGGATATTGGCAGGGATATTTCGCAGGTTGATGTTATGGGAAGGCTTGGTTGAATAACCAAGTCTTGAGTCTTTTTTTAAATGTAGTGGAGCATTGCACTGATCTGAGCTCTGATGGGAGAGTGTTCCAGAGTTTAGGCCCAGCTGTGGAGAAAGCTCTTTTACTTAATGCTGACTTCATCGGTGGAATTTGAAGGTTGTTTTTGTAGGCTTGTCTCACTGGTCTGGAAGATGTGTGGAGTTGGAGAGGGAATGTGAGCTCGAGTGGTGCCAGGTTGTGTATTGCCTTGTGGGTTACTGAGAGCACTTTGAATAGTATTCTGAATTTGACGGGAAGCCAGTGTAGGCTTTTTAAGATGGGTGAGATGTGGTCTCTTTTGTTGGACTTGGTTAAGATCCTCGCTGCAGCGTTCTGCAGCATCTGTAGCGGTTTTATGGCGTTGGCAGGGAGACCCAGTAGAAGTGAGTTGCAGTAATCTATTTTCGTGAGAATGATTGCTTGTAGAACTAATCTGAAGTCTTTGAAATGTAGGAGTGGTCTCAATCTTTTTAAGACTTGTAATTTGAAGAATCCATCCTTTACGATGTTATTTATGAGTGATCTGTAATTCATTTGATTATCAAGTATAACTCCTAGATTTCTGACTTGTGGGGTTATTGTTAATTGAGTTGACAAGATGGTACTTGGAAGTGTGTAGGTTCCGTTTTGGGAAATGAGGAGATATTCTGTTTTGTTTTGATTAAGGATCAAGTTGAGGCTAGTGAGTAAATTGTTGATGGCTTGTTGGCAAGAGTTCCAGAAGTCCAGAGTTTTTTGGAGAGATTCAGTAATTGGAATCAGTATCTGAACATCGTCTGCATATAAGTAGTGGACGAGATTCAGGTTGATGAGGAGCTGGCAGAGTGGCAGAAGGTAAATATTGAATAAGGTTGGAGAGAGTGATGATCCTTGTGGGACTCCTAAGTTGCAGGTGACTGGTTGAGATTCTTCCTTGTTGACCTTGACCTTATACTGTCTGTTCTGTAGGAACGATTTGAACCAGTTGAGGGCCTCATCTCTGATGCCAATTTCTGCCAGGCGATCTATTAGTGTGTTGTGATTGACCGTGTCAAAAGCTGCTGTTAGATCTAGGAGGATGAGAAGACACGGTTGTCTGTTTTCAAGATTAAGTAATATAGAGTCCGTTAATGAGATTAGAAGGGTTTCGGTGCTTCGAGATTGGCGGAAACCGAACTGCGATGGGGACAGAATGTTGTGGTCGTTTAGGTATTCTGTTAGTTGTTTATTTGCAACTCGTTCCAGGATTTTTGCGATGAATGGTAGATTAGCTATTGGGCGAAAATTGGCTGGGTTTTCAGGAGAAAGATTAGGTTTTTTTATAAGTGGTTTTATGATTGCCATTTTTAGTGTGTCAGGTACAATCCCGTGAGAGAAGGAGCAATTTATGATTTGTGCGATGGGTTTGGATATGGTTTTAGCACAAGAGATGAGGAGATTGGTGGGAATGGTATCCTGAGGGTGAGAAGAAGGTTTGAGCTTTTTTAGGATATTTTCGATCTCTAAGGATGAGGTCGGTTCGAATTCCTTAAGGCTAGCCTTTTGTGATGAGACTGCAGCTCGAGGTATTACTGGCGTAGTGTAATTATTATTGTTATTATTAATGGACTGAGTTAGTAGATTTGGTATCTTGTTTTTGAAGTAGGTTGCCAGTTCTTCTGCTTTGCTTGCTGCTTTATCATCTGGTATGGATGTTGATAGGGGTTTAGTGAGGGATGAGACCAAAGAAAAAAGCGCTCTAGGGTCGAAAATGAAGTGGTGGATTTTTTGTGAGTAAAAGTCTCTTTTTGCTTGGAGGATGGATATTCTGTAATGGTGCATCATGGTTTTGAATGCCGTGATGTTGGCGTATGTTGGGTTTTTACGCCAGTGTTGTTCTTTTTTTCTGAGATCCTGTTTTAATGATTTTAGTTTTGGTGTGTACCAAGGTTTTCTGTTGTCCTTGTTTGCTTGAAGAGCTTTGGTAATAGTTGGGCATGTAGTATCGGCCACTTTTTTGGTAATGTTGTTCCAGGACAATATAGCTGAGTCCGCGTTAGTGAGGTCCAGTTGGTTAAGTTCATCCGATAGGCTGTTGCTGAGAATTTCCTGGCTGCACATTTTCTTGAATTGGATTGTGTTGTTCTGCTTTTCTGGGAGTGTAGGTAGGTTTATCTTTAGTGCTGTGTTGATCAGCTTATGGTCTGACCAGGGAACTGGAAGGCATGTAGGGTGAGAGGAAAGAGTAAGTTCCTGGTTAATGAAAATGAGGTCCAACGTATGACCAGCTTTGTGGGTGGGTTCCTTAATTATTTGTTTGAAACCCATGCAGTTTAGTGTGCTTAGGAGAGTTTCACAGCTGTGAGAATGGGGAGATACATCCACATGGAGGTTGAAGTCCCCCAATAGTATCGCTGGTGTGTCGGAGTTGATGTGTTTTACTATATTTTCAATCAAAGGTGATGGATCAGTTTCAAGGTATCCTGGGGTGGCGTATGTAAGCCCGATTTGAAGGTGAGAGGATTTAAATACGGCATTTTTTATATATGTATTTAAGGTTATTTACTATTACTATTGCATGTATCTGTTTTTTATTTTCATTTTATTTTGTCATTGTTTTAAGATTTTGTACATTAACTTTTATTGTAGTTTTAAGATCCTGAATTTTAATTTGTTCCATTCTCTATCAGCTTTAATCTATGGTATGTTTGTTTTTGATTATGTACTTCACATTGATATACATATGTAAGAAATGCGATTCATCAACATTAATAATTTCTTAGTATCTTTTCTATTGTCACTATACATACAGTTCACACTCTTATAGAGTTTCACCTTTACCAGCTGCCTCCTCTGCAGGTTGAGCCCTTGGCTTCTGGTGGCCAGCAGGACATAGGCAGATTCCCTAGGATGGAGGTGGTACTGAGAGTTCAGGGACACACCAGAATCAGTGTAGACAGCAGGCTAAGGAGAGTCAGGGGCAAGCCAAGTTCGGGGGCAGGCAGCAGGCAAGAATAGTTGGATCCAGGCAAGGGGGTCAAGATCCAGGTGGCAGGCAATCGAGGTCAGGTTCAAGCAAGAAGTCAAGATCCAGAACAAGCAGCTGAGGTGGACATAGACACAGAAGACACTGGATGAGTAGAAGGCAACGTTGGGTAGGCTGGACTGGAATACAAGGCTGGACAAAGCTGGAATCAGGAACCGGCTGGAGACACAGAACACTGTAACAACACACACTGCTAGGCAGGAGACCTGTTGCTGAGGCAAGGTGGGGGAAGGACGGGGAGCCCTTATATAGGGCTGAGGCTGTTGACATCATTAGAGCTCTATGGGCCCTGTAAATGGAATGAGGTCGAGTACATGCGTGCCTAAGGAGGACCAGTTGTGGCAGCATCCCATGCAAGTGAGGGGAGCCTGGCGGCTTCCTGCCGCAAACATGAGGCCCAGCTGTTGGTGGCATTGGAAGTAAGTTCGGCAGCTCGTAGCAAGCCGCAAATCCTACAGTAACCCCCTCCAAAGCCCCTCCCCATTTTCCTGGGCCCAGGTTTTTTGGGGAATCTTTTGTGGAAATCCTTGAGTAATTGTGGAGTATGCAGATTGGTAGCTGGCTTCCAAGAATGTTCCTCAGGTCCATAGTTTTTCCAGGAAACTAGGTATTGTGGTTGATTTCGGACCTTACATGAATCTAGAATCTCTTGTACCGCAAACTGGGTATGTTCTTTAGAGGTCACTTCAGTGGTCTGGAGGGGTGGGCAGCCTGGCCAAGAAAGACTGGCTTGTTTTAATAAGGCGATGTGGAATACATTGTGAATCTCAAAGATGGTGGTAGTCCAAGCTTGTATGACTCAGGACCCATTTGTCAGTCGATAGGAAAGTGTCCTATGAATTGCGGAGCGAACTTCATAGAGAGCATGTTGAGTCTCAGGTTCTTGGTGCTAAGCTAGACTAAGATTCCAGGGCATGGCTGCGGTACAGAATGATGATTCCTATTGGCTTTTTCTTTAGAACATTTTGCTGCTTTGTTCAGAAGATGATGGGTCTTTTGCCAGAGTTCTTGAAGCTCCTCTCTCATCAGGTTGGGTGTTGGATAATTGTCAATGATAGGAACTGGTCAGGGTACACAAGGATGTCACCCAAAGACGATATAAAAGGGTGATGATCCTGTGGAGCTACTTACATGTTTGTTATGGGCAAACTCAGCCCTTGGAAGGAGAGAGGCTTTGATTCACCTGTTTGGTTTGAGGGTGATGAGCGGAAGTGAAAAACCAATGTAATTCTAAACTTTCTGTATAGGCCTTTCCAATATCAGGCTATGAACTGAACCCCTCTGTCAGAGAAGATGTGAAGTGGTAGCGCAGATGGTAAGATGTGTTGCACAAAGAGTTGAGCTAATTCAGGTGCAGATGGGAGTCCGGGAAGAGGAATGAAATGTGCCATCTTTGAGAATCTATCCATAACCACCCATATTTATTTATTATTTATTTAAATTCTTTTAATATACCGATGCTCAAGACCAGGTCTTATCGTACCGGTTTACAATGAACTAGGGGGAAAAAACCAGTTAACAATAGAAGCAGGAAATTACATTATAACAGGGAATGTGGAACTTGGTAGTTAGAGGAAAGGATAGGTTAAACAATTTCTAACAGGAGAACAAAGCAAATAAGCAGAAACGTAAGTGCTTACGTGGTAAGCATTATATACCAAAATTACATCGTGTGTAATAGGCAAGTTATATTAAAGTGCGGTTGTCCGAGAAACAAAGCGCTGCCACGATGGAAGTGGTCACAGCCAAAATCTATGGCCACATGGGTCCAGGGTTCTGTGGGGGCTGGCAGTGGCTGTAACAACTCCTGCGGTCATGCTCTGATACTCTTATGTATGATACATACGAGCAGGACCCTACGTAATGCTGAATGTCAGTCTTCATCTGAGGCCACTAGTTGTATCGCATGATTAGTTCCAATGTCTGGGTGACACCAGGATGACCCGATAGATGGGTGTCATATGTCCATTCAAGAACTTTTTGAAGTATGCGTTGGCGCACCACCATCTTGCAGGGAGGGACTGTGAAAGTGGTAGCAACCACAATCTTGGCTGGGTCAATAATGTGCTGTGTGGGTTCCAGAGTCCCCTCAGTATCAAATGACTAGGAGAGAGCATCAGCTTTCTTGTCAGCGAGCTGGTACTGTAACTCGAAGTTAAACCAATTAAAAAACAAAGACCAGCGGGCTTCCCTGGGATTTAACCTCTGAGCTTGGGCCAAATGTTCAAGGTTTTTGGGATCTGTATAAATCAGGGGTCAGGAACCTTTTTGGCTGAGAGAGCCATAAACGCCACATATTTTAAAATGTAATTCCATGAGAGCCATACAATATGTTTAAAACTAAATACAAGTAAATGTGTGCATTTTATGTAAGATCACACTTTTAAAGTACAATAAGTCTCTGAAAATATTACACCAGGCCTTAAGACACCAATACATCTCCTATTAGGAAAACGGACCAAGTCAGGCTGCTATAGAGTCCTACACAGAAACTACACGCCAGCAGAAAACCTCACCTGAATCACATGCTGTCCCTCACCTAACATAGAATAAAGAGACCAAAACACATAACAAGAAGCATGCAGAAAAAACTGAATTGGAAACTGCAACAAGCCAGAGTCTCTGTATGCAGTGTAACAAAGGAAAAAAGAAACCACCCATCCTTATAAAACAAATCAAGAAATATAAAATCATCAGCAGTAAAACTGTACTAACAAAAAGAACATATTTTGAAACAGCTGATGAGTGGAATATCCAATAATTAAAAACTCATATAAAACATTTCCAGATACCAACAAAATATTTCAAAATAGCAGACACAAAGACCCAGTAATGAAAAATAATAAGGATACAAAATTTTTTTTTGCTTCATACCTGGGAACGTTTGATATCCAGGTGTCCTGAGATTGTTCTGAATTAGCAGGAGGGAGGGGTGGTTTGCTTGGAACTTTCTCCTCTCTGTCACATACCAGCGCTCTCTCTCACACTGGCTCTCAATTACACACCTATACAAACATGCTCTCAGTACTCACATATACACATGTTTTTTCTCTCTCACTTATATAGGCTCTTAATTACACATTTACACACATGCTGTCTATCTTTTCACGCTTACACACACACACAGGCTTTCAATCACATAAATACATGCTGTCTTTTTCTCTCACACACAGACTCTCATTCACATGCTTACAAACATGTCCTCTCTTTCTCTCATTTACACACAGGCTCTCAATCACATACTCACATGCTCCCTCACCTAAATCAGCTCTCAATCACACACAGACACACATAGTCTCTCTCTCTCATTTAAACACAGGCTCTCAATCACATACTCACATGCTCCATCACCTAAACCAGCTCTCAATCGCACACAGACACACATGATCTCTCTCTTACTTAAAAAACAAAGCGGTAGCCGATCCAGTGAGCTGTATAACAGTGACGACAATAGGAATCGGATGATGACAAGCCCTTTATTAAAATGCCCATTTATTAAAATGGGCATTTTAATAAAGGGCTTGTCATCATCCGATTCCTATTGTCGTCACTCTCTCTTACTTATACACACAGGCTCTTAATCATACATACACATGATTTCTCTCACACAAAAAGGATCTCAATCATACACACATACTCTTTCACACAAACAGGTTTTCAATTACAAACTTACACATACAGGTTCCCAATGGTAAACTTACATTCATGCTCTCTCTCTCTCACAGGCAGGCTCTCAATCACAGACATACTCGCTTTCACATGTACAGGCTCTCAATCATTCACATACATGCAATCTCTCACTCACACACACACACAGGCCCCCCCCCCCCCCCCCCCGCGGCCCGGAAGAGGAAGTGGAGCGTATCGGGTGCGTGCGCGGCAAGAAGAGGCCATACTAGTGCGCTCGGCATCGGCCCAAAGAAAAGAAGACTGCAGCGCGGCTCGGAGGAAAATGAAGAGGTTCAGCTGCGGCCGATGGGACTCCGCTTCCGCGAGGGCTGAAAATGAAGAGGTTAGCGTTGGGAGGAGGCTGCTGCTGCCGCGAGTTCCCAGGGTGGGGAAGAGAGAGAGTGAATGAGCG
This sequence comes from Rhinatrema bivittatum, assembly GCF_901001135.1. NCBI lineage: Eukaryota > Metazoa > Chordata > Amphibia > Gymnophiona > Rhinatrematidae > Rhinatrema > Rhinatrema bivittatum. Next base: position 3,107,695 of record NC_042632.1, read on the forward strand.
AGCAAGCATGTGTGTTTGCTCGCTCATTCACTCTCTCTCTCCCCCACCCCCACCCCGGGAACTCGCGGCAGCAGCAGCCTCCTCCCAACGCTAACCTCTTCATTTTCAGCCCTCGCGGAGGCGGAGTCCCATCGGCCGCGGCTGAACCTCTTCATTTTCCTCCGAGCCGCGCTGCAGTCTTCTTTTCTTCGGGCCGATGCCGAGCGCACTAGCGTGGCCTCTTCTTGCTGCGCACGCACCCGATACGCTCCACTTCCTCTTCCGGGCCGCGGGGGGGGGGGGGGGGGGGGCGGGAAGAAGAGAGCACGCCAGTGCCGCTGACTCCAGCTGTCCTGCCGCGTTCCGCCTGGCATTTTAAGCCCGGGCGGAGGAGGACCGGGGAGCAGCTGGGTCAGCGGGAAAGTGTGGCGACTGTCTGCGAGCCAGATGCAGCCCTCAAAAGAGCCATATCTGGCTCGCGAGCCATGGGTTCCCGACCCCTGGTATAAATGATTAATGGGTGCCTAGCCCCTTCTAGCAGATGTTGCCATTCCTCTAAGGCTAGCTTGTCCACTAGCAACTCATGATCATCAATGGTATAGTTTTTTTCTGCTAGAGAGAATTTCTTTGAAAAATAGCAGGTCATGAGAGTACTATGAGAGTTATGCTGTAAGAGGACAGTGCTTACCCCGAGGGTAGAGGCATCTACTTCCAGATGAATGGTTTAGACTGATCTAGATGATGTAAGCATATATACAATGTGAACTCCTCCTTCAGCTGCTTGAAGGCCTGAACAGCATCCAAGGTCCAATTATTGGTGTCTGAACCTTTTCTCGTGAGGCTCTGAGTGGAGCTGCTAGGGTGGAGAACCAAGGGATAAATTGCCTGTATTAGTTTGTGAAGCCCAGAAAGTGTTGTAACGCCTTGAGGCCTACAGGCTGAGACCACTCCATTATGGCCTTTAGTTTCTTTGGGTACATCCGAAGGCCTTGGCATAAAACAGTATATCCCAGAAAGGGGAGTTCTTCTTGTCTGAAGATACACGCTGCTCCTAAGGTTTTGGCTGGTAGACCATAAATGCTTTGTTTGGTAGTTGACACATATATATTTTGCATCTATGTCTTTTGCTATATTTTCTTTCACCTCAGATTTCGCTTATTTGTTCTATTTTATTTTCTTACATTGCTAAGAATATTTTGTTAATGCTTCTTACAATAATGTATCGCTCCATGGTGAGACCGCACCTTGAATATTGTGTACAATTCTGGTCGCCCAACAACCGCGGGCCGAATTCAGTTTTTTGGGTTTTTTTAAACTTTTTTTACTCTTCGGGACCTCTGACTTAATATCGCTATGATATTAAGTCGGAGGGTGCACAGAAAAGCAATTTTTACTGCTTTTCTGTGCACTTTCCCGGTGCCGGAAGAAATTAGCGCCGACCTTTGGGTCGGCGCTAATTTCTTAAAGGAAAATGTGCGGCTTGGCTGCACATTTTACTTTCTGTATCCCGCGCGCATACCTAATAGGGCCATCAACATGCATTTGCATGTTGAGGGCGCTATTAGGTGCCACGGGTTGGACGCGCGTTTTCCTCCCCTTACTGAATAAGGGATAAGGGAAAACGCGCGTCCAATAGCAGGCTAACAGTGTGCTCCGTCGGTGCGCACTGTACTGTATCGGCCTGTTAGATATAATAGATAGGAAAGTTCTTATAGTTTCATTTATCTCAACCCAAGATGTAACAAATGTAATGCGAAATTACTTTAAGAAATTTCCTGCAAGCTTTTGCGATCAAGAAATTAGGCTATATCCTGATATGGCTCCAATTACTCTGTATCGTAGAAAAGAATTTATATCACTTCGACAAGAAGCCATCTCTTTGGGTTTTACATTTTCCTTACGATATCCTTGTAAATGTATTATAAAGAAAGGGGAAGAAACCTATGTGTTTTTTCAAACTGATCAAATGCGGCAGTTTATTGAATCCCGAAAGCCTGTAACATCATCTCCCATAGCTTAAGAGGATGCAGGGCAAATTAAAGTGTCACTGTGGTCTATGTAAAGCCCATTCCTTTATAATTTCTGTACACTCCTGAAAATATTTCCTGTTTGCCTTCATCTTTGGGTTTCTTTTGAACTGATTTATTTTGAATATCCTTCATTACTATTGCAAGGGGTTATGGATAAATTTGTTTTCTCTATTATAAAATTGTAATACTGAAAAACTGTATTATAATGTTAAAATGTTACCTTGGAAGGATTATCAAATGTAAATCGTTTTGATGTAAGGGCTCCGCCCAAAGTTTTATTATATGTTACCTAGTTCAATATATTATCTGTTTTATGTAAGGGCCTCGCTCAAGGGTCTTGCCCATTGGTTTTGTGTTCACTGTAAACCGATGCGATGTGCGAACGGCCATCGGTATAAAAGAAACGTTAAATAAATAAATAAATGTAAAATTGGAAAATTAAAAATTAAAATTAAAAAAAACAATAATGTAATGCTAGGGAAGGAGGTGTTTTACCTTGTATCAGAGATACAATTATTTATTTTATTTTTATTTATTTACGGGCCAATTCAGTAAAGTCCGCAGGAGAGCCGCTCTCCCGGCGCGCACACAGCTCTCGCCTGTGCGCGCAATACAGTATTTAAATTAGGTGGTGCGGTAGAAACGGGCAAAAGGAGACGCTAGGGACACTAGCACGTCCCTAGCACCTCCTTTGGACCTGGAGCGGCGGCTGTCACTGGGTTTGACAGCCAACGCTCCATTTTGCCGGTGTCAGTTCTCGAGCCCGCTGACAGCCATGGGCTCGGAAACCGGACGCCGGCAAAATTGAGCATCCGGTTTTCGGCCCAACAGCCGCCGGCCCATTTTACATTTTTTTCTTTCTTTTTTTTTTTTTTTAACTTTTTTTTACTCTTCGGGACCTCCGACTTAATATCGCCATGATATTATTATTATTATTATTATTATTATTTTTAATTTTTATATACCGAAGTTCTTGTGGGAATTACAAATCACTCCGGTTTACATAAAACGATGAACTGCCCAACAGCGGAAGGGGGCTTTACATATAACTGTAGAACATAAGGAACAATAAAACCGGATGTCAATTTAACATAGTAATAATAAATATAATATAATATGTACATACAATTTAACTATTTAACGTAGTGGTGATGACCTGTCAAATCTACCATATAGATACAATAAGAATAATATAGTGAACTTATGGACTCAAAAATTGATTGTGCAGTTGTGGAGTCCTGATAGTAGGAATTGGTGAGGTGTCAATAATTTAGGGATACCTAGTATTTAGGAAGTCCTCCTGTCTAAGTATCATTGAGAATCTGGGAAGGCTTGTTGGAAAAGCCAGGTCTTCAGTCTTTTTTTGAACTCTTGATGACTGGGTTCTAGTCTTAGATCTGGGGGGAGCGCGTTCCACTGGTGGGGTCCTGCTGAAGATAATGCTCGTTTGCTCAATGCTGATTTTACTTGTGGGACATGCAGTGTTCCTTTGTATGCGCTTCTAATTGGTCTAGAAGATGTATGCGGTTGAAGTTGAGTGCTTAGCATGATAGGAGCCAGATTGTATATTGTTTTGTGTACTATTGTGAGTATCTTATAGAGTATCCTATGTTTGATGGGAAGCCAATGTAAGTTACGAAGGATTGGGGTGATATGGTCTTTTTTGTTAGAACTTGTGAGGATTCTAGCAGCGGAATTCTGTACCATCTGTAATGGTTTGATGGTGTTGAAGGGTAGACCTAGCAGAAGGGAGTTGCAATAGTCGAGCTTTGATAGTATGATGGTTGCAGTACGAGCCTGAAGTCCGAGAAGTAGAGGAGGGGTTATTATTATTATTATTATTAAGTCGAAGGGTGCACAGAAAAGCAGTTTTTACTGCTTTTCTGTGCACTTTCCCAGTGCCGGCAGAAACTAGCGCCTACCTTTGGGTAGGCGCTAATTTCTGAAAGTAAAATGTACGGCTTGGCTGCACATTTTACTTACTGTATCGCACGGGCATACCTAATAGGGCCCTCAACATGCATTTGTATGTTGAGGGTGCTATTAGGTGCCGCGGGTTGGACGCGCATTTTCCTCCCCTTACTGAATAAGGGGTAAGGGAAAACGCGCATCCAAGGGCAGGTTAACAGTGCGCTCCGTCGGAATGCACTGTACTGTATCGGCCTGCATGAGATGTGATTTATTAGAGATGTGCAACATTTCTGTGTTTCGTAAAATGGATACAGGATTGTAGTGTTGGATATTTTCTGATATTTGTGTTATGTTCTTTGTACTGTAAAATTACAATTTACAAAAAAAGAACAGGATGTTGGCTTGACTGATCTTTGGACTGACTCAGTATGACAAATCTTATGTTCTAACTGAACGTGGTGAAACAGGTGATTTAGTGGCATGGCTCAGGGATTGGTCCTGGGGCCCACATTGCTTTGTGAGTGATATTGTGGAAGGGTTACAAAGAAAAGTTTCTTTTTGCGGATGATGCTAAAATATGCAAAAGAGTTGGCACGCCTGAGTGAGTAGGCAGGATGCTTGAGGTGAGGTCGAAAGCTTGGCAGTTAAGATTCACCAAAGCCTCTTTTCCTAGCGTGTAGCAGATGGACTCAGAACCAATGGGTATAGTGTACTCGTGCTAGCAATTGGAGACGGATCAGATTTCAATCTGACGTCAGCCCCTAGTACATATACCCCTACAGGAAGTGCAGATCCTCAGTATTTTCCGTCTCCATAGCAGTTAGGAGCTATCTGCACGCTCTCAGAGCGTTGAAACAAAATTTAAAGAAGAAAACCTACGGAAGACGAGCCCCGCTCTCCTGCGGTGACACCCTCGGGTCCCTCCCCCAGTTGAGATTCCCGAGGTGATTTCCGTGATCCCTCAGGAGGTGAGCCTCGGTCCAGCGGCCGAATCGCGGTGGGACCTAGCCCCCGAAGGATCGGGCGCAGCGTAGAGGCAGCCTCGGTCCAGTGGCCGAATCGTGGCGGGACCTAGCCCCCAAAGGATCGGGCGAGGCGTAGAGGCAGCGGGTGCACCCTCAAGCGTGGCAGTGAAGGTAGTTGCTCGCTCCCCCCGTAGCCGGAGACCACCCGGGACGAGACCGGGAAGCGCCGAAGACAAGGTAAGGTAGAAATCTTTACCTGCTCCGGTCTCCGAGGATTGAGGAGGAGCGCAGGCCATCGGCCGAAGCCAGCGCCACCGGGTTCATCCGTCCTAGCAGGGCCAGACCCCGGCATTTCCAAGGGTCTACCCTCGTGGAGACCCTCCGAGGTAGTCGCCATCTTGCCCGCGTGGTCGCCGTCGCCATCTTGGCTTTATCCTCGCCGCTTGCATCGCCGCCCGGCCGAGCGCACAAAACTTACCTGTGTGCATAAAACTACTTGTGCGCTTAAATTATACGCACGGAGCCCTCGGGCGCATAAGCGGCGCGCACAGTGCACTCGGGCGCATAAGCGGCGCACACAAGTCCCGGCTGCACGGACTACGCGCGTCCAGCTAACCGCACGCACTTCCTGGGGTAGGCGCACAAATCCGAAGCATGCGACCAGGCGCACCGGAGCATATAAAATGTACGCGCAGGCAACCCTGGCTCCTCCGGAAACAGAAGTAAAATCTCTAGGCCTCTGCCCAGCATACCGTATCAGGGCCGCCCAGCTTCAGGAGCCCAACGCCCTAGGTACCCAGTGTGAGGAGGCCCTGGGGGGATTCAAAGACCAGTCCCGCCCAGGGCCGAGCACTAGCTCTTCAGGGGGCTCTCTGGAGCTAGGTTCTCCCAGGGAACCAGAGCCACTCATTGTGGATCCATCGTCTATCTCAGGGGTGGAACCCCTAGAAGAAGGAGAACTCCCCCCGGGGACAGACCCCCCCCGAACCATGAGACGGTTCTTCACAAGGGAGGAGCTCCCGGATCTGGTCTCCCAATGCCTAGCGGAACTGGCGATTCCTGATTCAGAAACCCAGGGGGATCCCGAGGAGATCCCATTTCTGGAAGGCCTTCGACAGACCTCCCGTCATTTCCCGCTCTTGCGAGCCGCGCAACAGCTAATTGACCTGGAATGGACCACCCCAGAGTCTGCCTTTAAAGGGGGGCGGGCCTTGGCCAGCTTGTACCCCCTGGATCCAGCAACCAAAGACGTGCTCGCTTGCCCAAGAGTGGATGCCATGGTCTGCGCAGTCTCCAAGTGCACCACCATTCCGGTAGAGGGAGGAGCAGCACTCAAGGACACGCATGACCGTCAGCTGGAAGCCATTCTTAAGCAGTCATTTGACGTGGCCGCTATGTCTCTTCAGATTGCAGCCTGCTGCACCGTGATGACACGTGCCTGCTTATCCCAGGCCTGGAACGGCACCCCGGGAGATATCCTGGACCCAGCACTATCCTTTCTAAGGGACGCAGCTTCAGACCTCGTACGCACAGCGGCCAGAGGAGTATCATCGGCAGTGGCGGCCAGGAGACAGCTCTGGCTCAGAAGCTGGTCGGCCGACCCATCTTCCAAAACACGCCTCACAAGGATGCCCTTCAAAGGAACCTCCTGTTCGGCAGCGATTTAGAAAAGATGGCGGGCAAATGGGGTGAATTTCCCAGTACCGCGCCTTCCGGAAGACAAGTCAAGGAGAGCCCAGTGACAGCCTTCCAGGGCCTCCAGGGGCAGAAGCTCACAGCGCTTCAACCCATACAGGAGCAGCTACCAGGCGCCCCACCCTTCGGGCAGGAACCAGTCCTTTCGGACTAAGCACTACAAGAGGGGAAACAGCTCGGGCACAGGGCCCGGCCGCCCTCCACAATGAGAATCAGCCGAGCCATCCAAGGGAAGCCATAGGGGGCAGACTGGCCCTATTCTACCAAAGATGGATCGAGATAACTTCGGACAAGTGGGCCCTAGCCATCATTTGGGAAGGGTACTATCTGGACTTCATATGCACCCCCGGACAAGTTTGTGGAGTCCCCCTGCCACGACCCCATCAAAAAGACGGCAGTGGAAGTTACACTAGCCAAGCTACTGGCCCTCGAGGCCATAACTCCGGTACCTCCTCAGGAGATAAACTCTGGTCATTATTCCATATATATTTTCCCCTTTCCCAAGAAAGAGGAAACGTCCCGACCAATCCTGGACCTCAAATCCGTAAACCGATACCTGAAGGTCCCCCGCTTCCGCATGGAAACCCTGAGATCCGTATTAAAGGCAATACAGCCGGGAAAGTTCCTCACGTCCCTGGACCTGTCAGAGGCGTACCTGCACATCCCAATTCATCGGGAACACCAGCGTTACCTACGCTTCAAGATCCTGGGCCATCACTACCAGTTCCGGGCCCTACCCTTCGGGCTAGCCACAGCGCCATGGACGTTCACCAAGATGGTAGTGGTAGTGGCGGCAATACTGCGGAAGGAAGGAGTCCTCGTACATCCTTACTTGGACGACTGGCTGATCAGGGCAAAGTCACCAGAGGAAAGCACCCAATCAACCAACAGAGTCAAGTCTCTACTGGAGAGCCTCGGATGGGTGGTCAACACGAACAAGAGTTCCCTGCAGCCCTCACAATCGTTGGAGTACCTGGGGGTCCACTTCGACACCAAGGAAGACAAAGTCAGCCTGACTCCCGCAAGGAGGTCAAAGCTGTGGAACCGGTTGCCATCCTTGTTGAGCGACTCTCGCCCCATGGCATGGGATTACCTACAGGCCTAGGGCTGATGGCATCCACACTGGAAGTGGTCCCCTGGGCGAGGGCCCACATGAGGCCTCTACAACACTCACTGCTGTCACGTTGCAACCCACGGTCGCACAAATACACCGTACGCTTAGCCCTCCTGGGCACAGTTCAGACCAAACTACGCTGGTGGCTGCAGCCCAGCCACATGAACAGAGGCTCAAGACTGTCATCCCCAACCTGGACTCTGCTAACGACAGACGCCAGTCTACAGGGATGGGGAGCACACTGCGAGGAATTAACCGCCCAAGGGCAGTGGAACGCAGAAGAGGCAGGATGGAACATCAATCGCCTAAGAAGCGCGGGCAGTCAGACTCGCCTGCCTGCGGTTCGCTCAAAGACTCCGAGGCAAAGCGGTCAGAGTGATGTCCGACAACGCCACAACGGTTGCCTACATCAACAGGCAAGGGGGAACCAGAAGCCAACAGGTGTCACTGGAGATAAACCCACTGATGGCATTGGCGGAAGCAAATCTACAGGAGATCTCCACCGCTCACATCGCCGGGAAGGACAACATCACGGCGGACTTCCTCAGCAGAGAAAGTCTAGACCCAGGAGAATGAAGGCTATCTCCCGCAGCCTTCCGGATGATAGTAAACCGGTGGGGAACACCGGAAATGGACCTTCTGGCGAACAGAACCAACACCCAAGTACCCAGATACTTCAGCCGCAAACGGGATCTACAATCCCAAGGGATCGATGCCCTGGTGCAGGCCTGGCCACGGGGGACCTTACTATACGCCTTCCCGCCGTGGCCCCCCTTTTGGGCACAATCATTCACAAGATACAGCTACACAAGGGACTAGTTCTTCTGGTGGCCCCGGATTGGCCAAGAAGACTGTGGTACGCAGACATGAGAAGACTGCTGGCAGGGAACCCTCTACCCCTGCCCCCTCTCAGGGACCTGCTACAACAAGGTCCGATCTTCCACGAGGACCCGGCTCAATTAGGACCCGGCTCAATTCTCTCTTACGGTCTGGCCATTGAGAGGGCTCGCCTGAAGAAGAGCGGATACTCGGGGGCGGTAATAGACACTCTCCTCCGAGCACGCAAGTTCTCCACATTGTTAACATACATAAGGAACTGGAGAATATTTGAGGCCTGGTGAGAAGATCACGACATCAAGACACGTTCACTTAAAGTTCCCGTGATGCTGGAGTTCCTACAGAGCGGACTTCAGAAAGGACTGTCCCTTAATTCCATCAAGGTACAAGTGACAGCACTGGCATGCTTCGGCACCAGGGGTGAGAGCAATAGCATAGCCTCGCACCCAGACGGGTCACGCCCCCCGAAAGGAGCCAAACACATTCGACCACCTCTAAAGTGGCCGGTACCTTTGTGGAATCTCAACTTCGTTCTAAACTTCTTATCGGGAACCACCTTTAGACTCCTCCGAGGCCTGTCACTACGCCAGCTAACCATGAAGATAGTCTTCCTACTGGCAGTTTGTTCAGCGCGTCGCATCTCTGAACTACAAGCACTGTCTTGCCGTGAACCCTCCTTAGGTTCACCCCGGGATCCATCCAGCTGTGCACGGTACCGTCATTCCTTCCCAAAGTGGTCTCCCACTTCCATCGGAACCAGACCATCTCGCTCCCTTCGGCGGGAGTCCTGAAGGATTCGGAAGAAGCCCGTAGTCTGCGTCACCTCAACATTGGCAGAATCCTTTCCAGATACCTGGAAACGTCTTTCACAGCGGGAAAAGACTAGGGGAAGCAGCCTTGCAGGCAACCATAGCCCGCTGGATCAAGGAAGTTATCAAAGCGGCCTACGTAGAAGCAGAGAAACCTCCGCCTCTACAGGTCAAGACCCATTCGACCAGAGCCCAGACAGCATCCTGGGCAGAAACAAGAATGATGTCACCCGTCGAGATTTGCAGGGCGGCGACATGGTCCTCCATCCATACCTTCTCCAGATTCTACCATCTGGATGTTCAGGTCTGGGAGGACACGGCATTTGCAAGGGCAATACTGAGTGGGTCACAGGCAGCCTCCCACCCAGTTCGGAAGTAGCTTTTATACATCCCATTGGTTCTGAGTCTATCTGCTACATGCTAGGAAATGGAGAAATTACTTACCTGATAATTTCGTTTTCCTTAGTGTAGACAGATGGAATCAGCAGCCCGCCCTTGGCTGCCGTCACGCATGGATTTGCAAATGATTCAAGGGTAAGCCTCTTTCGTTTACCCAGGTTTCCACCCTGCCGGGTGTCCACACTTCCGGCTGAGCCTCTGGCGGTCTCCAGCCACACTCAATCAACCAGTTAATCAAGTGATAACGTTTACACAGTTATGAAGTTATCCAAGTTAATCAAATCAATCGGTCAGTCAAACATATATCCACAATGCTTTGCAAGAAAGAATACTGAGGATCTGCACTTCCTGCAGGGGTATATGTACTAGGGGCTGACGTCAGATTGAAATCTGATCCGTCTCCAACTGCTAGCACGAGTACACTATACCCATTGGTTCTGAGTCCATCTGTCTACACTAAGGAAAACGAAATTATCAGGTAAGTAATTTCTCCAGTTTACCCTACCCCCTCCCACTTTCTTCCTTTCCCCTCCCCCAGTTCTATTATCAGTTACACTGTAAAGCCTAGTTGGCTGATTTCATGTTGTATGGAAACGGATGTGATGTTTTCTTAACGAATGTCGGTATATAAAAAAACTTTAAATAAATAAAAAAATGTGCAGAGTTATGCATTTGAAGGTGAATTTTAAGAAATTTGTGCACATAAAGTAGCAGATGTGTATGCAAATAGTGCATTTTCGCACTTGTACTATTTTATAAACCTCGCACATACAATCGCAAGTACTGCTTGTGTAAAATTTGCTTGTGTAAAAAGAAGCAGGTTAGGGGTGGGGCATTCCAGGGCAAGGTCAACATTTGTGTATAAGTTCCATGAGTTGCTATTTTATAATTATCTCTTTATTCAATTTTCCAAAGTTAAGCATAATACAAAAAATGTTATTTCACATAATATAAGAAATCACATGAGACTTTCATAATTCAAAAAATCCAATAACAAACTAAACATACTCAATCAAATTTCTCTCATCTGAACCAATAATATGGGGGGTCCTATATACCTAGGAAATAAAACTAAAGTAAAAACTAATCCTGAGAAGGAGCAATTTCTAATTGGTTCTCTATGACCATTACTTCTGGTGATTTTTGATTCATTCTTAGACTGGTTTTATCCCTTAAGAAATTCTCCAGGTGTGATGGCTCATTGAAAGAGAATTTTTTACCCTGGTAATTGACAAAACATTTTGAAGGAAATTTTAAATAAAATGTGGCTCCAATTTCCAGGCTCTTGTTCTTTAACATAAGGAAATGTCTCCTACGAACCTGCGTAGGTCTAGACTTTTCCGGAAATACATACATTTTTTGGCCACAGAATTGCAAATCCTTGTTCTTAAAGAATTTTCCCAATACAATATCCTTATCCTTCTCCAAAGAGAAGGATACAAATAATGTTGCCCTTCTATTAATAATATCCGTAGATTCTTCTAAGAAGGTTGATATCCCTAGACTTTTCTCTTCTAACTGCCCATTGTTGTTAATAGGGCCAGCTGGGAAATAATACATTTTGGGGTAGATTTTAAAAGAAGCGCGATCAGCCTACTTTTGCTTGCGCATCAGACTCAAGCAAAAGTACGCTGGATTTTAGTAGATACGCGCGGAGCCGCGCGTATCCACTAAAATCCTGGATCGGCGCGCGCAAGGCTATCGATTTCGTATAGCCTGCGCGCGCCGAGCCGCGCTGCCTCCCCCCGTTCCCTCCAAGGCCGCTCCGAAATCGGAGCGGCCTCGGAGGGAACTTTCCTTTGCCCTCCCCTCACCTTACCCTCCCTTCCCCTACCTAACCCACCCACCCGGCCCTGTCTACACCCCCCCCTTACCTTTGTCGGGGGATTTACGCCTCCCGGAGGGAGACGTAAATCCCCGCGCGCCAGCGGGCCTGCTGCGCGCCGGGCCGCGACCTGGGGGCGGGTACGGAGGGCGCGGCCACGCCCCCGGGCCGTAGCCACGCCCCGTACCCGCCCCCAAAACGCTGCCGACACGCCCCCGCAACGCCGCGCGCTCCGGCCCCGCCCCCCGACACGCCCCCCTCCGAGAACCCCGGGACGTACGCGAGTCCCGGGGCTCTGCGCGCGCCGGGAGGCCTATGTAAAATAGGCTTCCCGGCGCGCAGGGCCCTGCTCGCGTAAATCCGCCCGGTTTTGGGCGGATTTACGCGAGCAGGGCTCTGAAAATCCGCCCCTTTAGATACAGATGGTATATCCTTATCTTCATATGCTAAATTTTCTTTTAAAAATTTTACAAACATTTCAATAGGTGATAACAATCTAGTGATTGGAAAATTAACAAATCTTAGATTTTTAATTCTCAATACATTTTCCAAATTTTCTGTTTCAGCATGTAAAGAATTACTATCTAGGATATTCTAGATTTTCACTGCTACTGTTTTTAAGTTGATTCTACTTCATTTAACCTTTTCCCTTGTTCCAGTATAAACAACCTATTAACATTAACTAACGAGGATAAAGAGTTATTAACTTGTACTAAGTTAGAATCTAATTTCATCAAAACCCTCCACAAATCCCCCAGAGTCACATTGGTCGGATCCACAGAAGCAATCTGTGATAGGTCCATGGTAATTATCACATTACCATCCTCTGCTTCTGAAAAGTGTACTACAGAGCAGGGAGCTGGCTCTACTACAGTCAATGGAGGTTGCATTTCTTGTGCACTCACATTTCCTGTCGTGGTCTCAGCTTGAAGGTTTTTATCCATGTTTCCTGGTGGTTGTGGAGGGGTCGGTCGATTGCCTGGACTTAATGAGGCATCAGAGATATCTCGGGTAGAGTCCATACACGGCGTTCCCTGCCGATTAATATGAGCATCCATGGGACCAGTTTTTACAGTAGATGGAGACGATGTGACAAAACGTGCCTTCCTTTTTCGACCCATAGATTCAAAACAGCAAGGTGTAAAGAGACTTCCCTAGAGTCTTATCCAGCCTGCCACGGTCATTCGCAGTCAAAGCCGGTCTAAGCCACGCGTGGCTTAGGCAGCGAGCTGGCGGCACTGCGCGCTGACGCTCCTCAGGTTTTAAAGACCCGGTCCCTGGATGATGACGTCAGGAACGCAGGATCAGCTGGATCTAATCAGGCTCACCTCCGTTCTCACCACTCTCTCGGAGGGAGCTCAGCTGGCTCTTTCTCGCAGCCTCAGCGTTCCGCACCAGGACGGATTTCTCTCACTCCTTCTCGTTCTCTCACAGGGCCCCCCATGTTGCTATTTTATAACAAAATGCAGTGTGCGTACGGCTGTTACCTATGCATATTTACTTCTGCTATTTATCAGGTGTAAGTTAGAATAAAATTCTTTATACTTAAATATTGACTAATGTGGGTCAGGGTAAACTGGGGGGAATGAAGACTGAATAACCAGAGGGGTCTTGATGACCTAGAGTTAGATTGGGCAAACTGGTGGAGTAATTGGTAAATCTGGTAATTTCCTTTACATGCGCATGTTACAAAATGTAATGACTTGTATGTGTAAAAGCTGATAAATGCTTAAGAAAATACGCAAATAACATTTCCTCGTGTAAATGCTTAAAATTAGGAGCATATATATGCGTGAATAAGCGTATTTTATATAATGTGCGTGCTCTTGAGCGGATGATATAAAATCTATGCACATGTGCGTTCATGCCACTTAGGCATATATATGGGTGGGACGTTTGTTTTAAAGTTGTTATCATTGAGTACAAAAATACAAAATAGCTGTACACGATTGATGGGGTGGGTGGGTTGGAGATACTGATGTTAACTAATCAGGAGCGTGACCTTGGGGTGATAGTGTCTGATGATCTCAAGGTGGCAAAACAATGTGTCAATGTTGTAGCTAGAGCCAGAAGGATGCTAGGCTGTTTAGAGAGTCATAACTAGTAGAGAAAAGGAGGTGATAATGCTTCTCTACAGGTCATTGGTGAGGTCTCATTTAGAGTACTGTGTTCTGTTCTGGAGGCCATCTCTCAAAAAGATTGTAGGCTAGAGCAGGGGTGGCCAGCTCAGGTTCTCAAGAACCACAAACAGGTCTGGTTTTCAGGATATTCACAATGAATCTGAGATAGATTTGCATGCAATGCCACTGCCTCTTATTGTATGCAAATATATTCCATGCATATTCATTGTGAATATCCTGAAAAACTGTCCTGTTTGTGGCTTCTGTAGATCAGAGTTGGCCATTCCTGGACTAGAAAAAGTCCAGAGAAAAGCAACCAGAATGTTGTGGGGAATGCACCGAAAGACTTTTGAGATGCAGGACCCCAGAGGTGAGAGAAGAAGGATATTATAGATCTTTTAAATATATATTAACGGATGCACATAACTGATGCACATAACTTTTTCAGTGGAAGGGAAGCTATAGAACTAGGGATCATAGTTCGAAGCTATTAGGAGGTAGATTCAAGATTAGCTCCAGCAGCCTGGTTAACCAGGCTGCTGGCACTAACCTTTAAAAAGTAGATAGAGCAGCAAGTAAACTAAATCGAAGGGGAAAGCCGACAGTCTATCAGCAGTTTATGGTTAGTGGATGTGGTTAGTGCAGTTACTTTGGTGGGTTCAAAAAAGGTTTGGATAAGTTCTTGGAGGAGAAGTCCATTGACGGCTATTAATCAAGTTTACTTAGGGCAGAGCTTTCCAAACTTTTCATGTTGGTGACACACTTTTTAGACAAACATAATTTCGGGACACAGTAATTAGTCTACAAGCAAACCGGAGGTTAAAGGTTAAATGAATGAAATGTATTTCGACAATTTATGTATGTTTCCTTAAATATATACATAATAAAATGTTTCACGACACAACATATCTTGTGAAAACCTTTCGTTTATATTAAAAATATATAATATTCCAAGATTAATGTTATTATAATTTATGAGTAACAATAATAAAACAAAGTTATTGTGTTATTCAATTTACCTCTTTAATGAGATATATGAGCTTGATGGGATGAACACAGCTTTTGAATATTTGGTGTTAATAAAAAAGTCCAAAGGGTCTTCTGCATAATTTTAAAAAGCTGGCCAGTTTCACACTATGTAATTATTTGAAAGCCTCTTTCAACTAATTCTATATGGCTATGAGAGTGAAATCTGGAATGTATAGGAAGGGACAGAATGTCAATATAAATCCTGCACCTCCAGTTCTGTAACTCTGTGCATCCACTGAAATTCCCCCAAACAATGGAGCTTGGATGTTTCCCTTACAGCTCATCATACTAAAAGATATTTTCAAATGCTGGTGTCACCTCACAGTAACAGCAGCACAAACACCTTCCACTGCCAGGCACATTGTGAACTAAAATAAAACCTCGCAAAAAAGACACTCAAAATCTATACTGCAATCCCATTGTAACATAACAGTAATAACACCAAGGACTCAAACAACAATAACCCTACCTGTGAAAAAGCAAGGGTAAATATTATACTGGGTCCTAGAATACCAATACACCACCTACTGAGGAAACAAAACAAACCCGATTGCTATAGATCCCTATGCTAGCAGAATCTCTAATCATGGTCACACACACAGAGCAGAGACAGACCCTCACCAAATACAGAATACAAAATAAAGGAACACAAATTAGACAAAAACTGAAATGGAAACTCCAAGAAGCCAGACTCTGTGTATTAACAATTTATTTTATTTATTTATTTATTTATTTAACAGTTTTATATACCGACCTTCATAGTAAATAACCATATCGGATCGGTTTACATTTAACAAGGGGTATAACTGGAGTAACAATTCAAGTGAACAAAGATAACAATAGGTAGGAATAAGTCAAAGTTACAATCAACAGGGGAGGAGAACTTGGAAGCTTGCAACAAGCTGGAAGGAGGATAAGGCAGGAAGAAATTATAACGAATTACAACGTATTACCAAAGAGCGTACGGGTTAAAGCTTAAAAGGTGCTTTAACCTGGAAGTTTAACCTAGAAGTTTCAGAGTCCATTGTTCATGAGTATAAATGCCATTGTTCATGAGTATAAAGATGCGGGCTTCTCTTAGGGGTTTCTGATCTTTAATCCCCGGGCCCCAGGGTTTGCTTCTCCACCTAATCCCAAACCAAACAGCCAGCTGCTCTCCTCTTCTGGTGGAGAGGGGGCGGCAGAGGCCCTCGCAGTGTTTCAACCCACCCACCCCCTGAACACATCCTATCCTCGTATAACACTTAGGGGTAGATATTCAAACGCCAATTAGACGGATGGCTAAGCTGCTATTTTAAAAAATCTTAATCTGCTATATCCTAGCTGGTTAAACAGTTAACCGGGTAGAAAATAGCAAGTTAAGTTGGGGGCAATAGGCATTCCCGGGAGGGGAGTTAGCCGGTTAATCTAACCCAGCTTACTCCGATAGGTGTATCCGGCTAGTAAAGTTAGCTAGATGGAACAACAATGGAAAAACAGAACCACCATTCCTCATAAAACAAATAAAATCAAGAAACTTAAAGCATCAGTTATAATAGTAAAACCATACTAATAAAAGAATATTTTAAAACTACTGATAAATAGAATTTCTATTAATTAAAATCATATACATTTTTTACAATTTCCCAGAGGTTATCCTCTCTCACACAGACTCACATGTCCATTCTCTCTCACACATACACTGTCACATACATACACATTCATGCTCTTATACCCACCATAACCTCTCGCTCTCACAGACACCGACACACTCTCAGGCTCTAAGACACTCTCTCCCCCTCCACACACACCCCACACACAAACTCTTACTCCCCTGGATTTTCTCATACACACTCTCTCTGGCCAAGTTCCCAATCATTCTCACACAAACACACACACCCAGGCAAGCTCCCAGTCATTCTCACACACTACACCTGACCCCCAGGCAGGCTCCCATTCATTTTCACACCACTCCCTCAGCATCCCCCAGGCAGGCACCCATTCATACACATGCACACACTAAAGGCAGACCCCCCTCTCTTTCTTTTGCCAGCAACCTCGGAGCCTCTCTCATTCCTCTGCTGCCACTGATGCCGCATGGCTATTGGGGAGGCACTGATTGCTGCTATTGGCACTGAAGCCCATTCTGCTGCCTCCTCTGTGTAGGCCCCATGGGTTTCCACTTCCTCCATGTTGATCTCGTACATTGTGAGATCCGCATAGAGAAGAAAGTGCTACTCTTGACATTAACAAAGATTACATGTGCCAATCAGTAAAAAGTAATTTATTTCTTTTTTTTTTTTTTTACCTTTGCTGTCTGATCTTAGTTTTCTAATCGGTTGGTCCCAGGCTTTTTTGTTCTACCCAGGCTTTTTTGTTCTACCTCCCATTTCTTATTTTTTTGCCAATTCATTTCATATTGTCTTTTTTTCTATTTCTTTTCTCTCCATCTATCTTCTTCCCTCAAACATACAGTCAGGTTCTCATTCTCACATGCTTTCTCTCTCTCTCACACACACACAGGCTCTCTCTCACATGCTCTCTCTCTCATACAATCATTCATACACAGTCTCTCTCTTGCACATGCTGTCTGACTCTCACACACCCAGGCTCTCTCTCACTCCCACATGCTGTCTTGCTCATGCACAGGCTCTAACTGTCACATGCTGTCTCTCGCTCACACACACAGGCTCTCACATGCTGTCTCTGCAAACATTGAGGTCCTCACTCCCACACCCAATCTCTCAACTCACACAGGCACCCAATCCCTCAACTCACCTCATACACGCACACAATCTCTCAATTCAGCTCATACAGGCACCCAATCTCTCAACTCAGCTAATACACGCACTCTACGGGCCCTCAGCCTCTCTCTTACCTCTGGGCCTCCTCTTCACGGGTCGCTGCAGGATCGGCTCTGCAGCGGCCCTGATCTTCTCGGGCCGATCCGATCCGCGGTGGGGGCCCTGCTACCGGGCCTCTTCTCGCCCGCTGCAACAACGCGGCTCCTCTTCTGCACGCGACTGCTTCATCTCCTTCCTGCCCGTGCGGCTCCGGCAACATTTTTCTTCCGGGGCCACGTGGGCAGGAAGGAGGCGGAGCACCTGCACGTTTAGACGTGCACTTTTTCTTCGGGCCGTGGTGACGTGAACTCACCACGGCCTTACCGATCTTCCTGCTGTGTGTCTGCGGCACACAGCACAGTGATTCTTCACTGCTCAGCCACCAGTGGGATGAGCTCCACCGGCGGCCGCATTGGCTCCCACTTGCAGGTGTGTCACGTGCACCGGGCTTGCGCGACACACTAAAGTGTCGCGACACACACTTTGGAAAGCTCTGACTTAGGGAATAGCCACTGCTATTAATTGCATCAGTAGCATGGGATCTTCTTAGTGTTTGGGTAATTGCCAGGTTCTTGTGGCCTGGTTTGGCCTCAATTGGAAACAGGGTGCTGGGCTTGATGGTCCCTTGGTCTGACCCAGCATGGCAATTTATGTTCTTATGGTTTGGAGGGAGGTATCTTCAAAGGATACTAATGAAGCATTAGGGTTAGGGCATCCCAACAGAGAGATTCCAATAAGAAAAGTAGACCAAGTGCCTATAATTAAAAACTCACCTGAGCTAAAAGATTCCAATTTATCTCTGTCAACTGAAAAGCAGAATGTTAATACAAACATTTTGAAATGTTTATATGCTTATGCCAGAAGTTTAAGAAGTAAGATGGGAGAATTAGAGTATATAGCAATGAATGATGACAGACTTAATTGGAATCTCAAAGACATGGTGGAAAGAGAATAAACAATGGGATAGTGCTATACCAGGTTACAAATTATATCGCAGTGACAAAGAGGAGCATCTTGGTGGCGGGGTGGCCCTTTATGTCTGGGATGTCATAGAATCCAACAGAATAAAGGTCCTGCATGAGAGTAAATGCACAATAGAATATTTATGGGTAGAAATCCCTTGTGTGTTGGGGAAGAGTATAGTGATAGGAGTATACTACCGTCCACCTGGCTCAATATGGTGAGACGGACAGTGAAGTGCTAAGAGAAATTAGGCAAGCTAACCAAATTGGTAGTGCATTAATAATGGGAGATTTAAGTTACCCCAATATTGACTAGGTAAGTGACACATCAGGACGTGCTAGAGAGTTAAAGTTCCTGGGTGGAATAAATGACGGTTTTATGGAGCAATTGGTTCAGGAACCAGAGAGAAAATGAGCAATTCTCAGTGGAACGCAGGATTTGGTGAGAGAGGTGACAGTGCATGGGCTGCTTGGCAATCGTGATCATAATTTGATCAAATTTGAATTAATGACCAGAAGGGGGACAGTAAGTACATCCATGGCTCTAGCACTAAACTTTCAAAAGATAAACTTTGATAAAATGAGAAAAATAGTTATGATTGCCAGCATTGCTAAAAAGTGAGGTGAAAGAGGCTATTTAACCAAAAGATTTTCATTCACAAATTGGAAGAAGAAACATCAGAAGAAAAAAGGATAAAGCATAAGCATTGGCAAGTTAATGTAAAACAGGCTAAGAGAGAATTTACAGAGAAGTTGGCCGTAGAGGCAAAAACTCAAAATAAAAACTTTTTAAAAAAATATATCCGAAGCAGAAAGCCTGCAAGGGTTGGACCGCTGGATGATAGAGGGGTTAAAGGGGCACTTAGGGAAATAAGGCCATCGCTGAAAAATTAAACGATTTCTTTGCTTCAGTGTTTACTGAATAGGATGTTGGGGAGATATCTTTGAGATATTTGAATATTTCTATCATATCTCCCCTATCTCACCTTTCCTCTAGGGCAGAGCGTTCCAAACTGTGTGTCGGGACACGTTAGTGTGTCACCTGCAGTGTGCAAGTGTGTTGCGCAAGCCCGGATCACATAGCCGCTCCCCTCCAGCGATTCACTTTTATTGCCGATTTTTGCTGTCAGTCGTGGTTTTTTTGGGCTTGGTGGGTGGGACTTGAGCCCAGCTGCCCCTCTCATTGGCTGCTGCTGCCGATGAGGCCTGGCCACCAGGAGTACTGACTGTAAGCAACAGTGTCTGGTGATCATGGAAGGTGTTATGCACCACGGTAGGCTTGAACCCTGAAGGGAGTGAAGCACTTAACTGGCAACAATCAAAAAGAAGAGGTACATGTGCTGGGAGGGGAGATAGATGAGTGTGTGGGGGACAGACTTGTGCTGGGGGGGGGGGGGGATATGAGTGTGTGGGGGCCAGACATGTGCTTGGGGGGGGGGGGGGAAGAGAGGTGTGTGTGTGTGGGGGGGGCAGACATTTGCTTGGGGGGAGAGAGATGAGTGTGGGGTTCAGACAATTTGTTTTATTATTGTTACTCATAAATTATAACAATAACATTAATCTTGGAATATATTTTTAATATAAATGAAAGGTTTTCATGAGATAGGTTGTGTCGAAAAACATTTTATTTATGTATATATTTAAGGAAACATACATAAATTGTCAAAATACGTTTCGTTCGTTTAACCTTTAACCTCTGGTTTGCTAGTAGACTGAATTACTGTGTTGTGAAATTATGTTTGTCTAAAAAGTGTCTCACCAACATGAAAAGTTTTTGGAAAGCTCTGCTCTAGGGTATATATTTTTAAATCTTTAAGTCTAGCCCCTTGTGCTTTGGAAAGAAGAACACTGACCATTTTAGTAGCCACCCTCTGAACTGACTCCATCCTGTTTATATCCTTTTGAAGGTGCGGTCTCCAAAACTGTATGCAGTATTTAAAGTGAGGTCTCATCATGGACCTATGCAGGGGCAATATCATCTCCCTTTTTCTGCTGACCATTCCTTTCCCTATGCAGCCAGGCATCTTTCTGGCTTTTACCGTTGCTATATTCATCTGTTTGGCCACTTTAAGATCATCAGATGCAATTATCCCCAGATCCCGCTCTTCCTTTGTACTTAGAAGAATTTCACCTCCAATACGGTAACTTTATCTTGGATTTTTGCATCCTAAATGCATTTTGCTCAGTAGTGTACCTAAGTATTTGGCATCCAGGGCAGATACTTCCTTTGGCACCCCCTCCATATATAATTTTAAAATTTCCTAAACATCGATAAAATATTTCAAAACAGCAGACACATCAAATAATAGGGATGTGCAGAGGGACGCCATACGTTGCATTAGTGATTCGGATTCATGGGGGAGCAGATACGTTGCATTCGGCCGTAAGGCGCCCCGATGCGTTAATACGGCGATTTCTATTCGTGTCCCAGCTAAAATTAAAATTAACTACAACCCCCCACCCTCCTGACCCCCCCAAGACTTACCAAAACTCCCTGGTGGTCCAGCGGGGGGTCCGGGAACCATCCCCTGCACTCACATCCTCGGTGCCGGTTTCATCATGGCACCGATAGCCTTTGTCACAGGGGCTACCGGTGCCATTGGTCAGCCCCTGTCACATGGTCATCGGCACCATCTTGTGCTCCTACCATGTGATAGGGGCTGACCGATGGCACCGGTAGCCCCTGTGACATAGTATGGGCAAAGGCTATCGGCGCCATTTTGAGTACTGGCATCGGATGGCCGGCGTGCAGGAGGTCGCTCCCGGACCCCCCGCTGGACTTTTGGCAAGTCTTGTGGGGGTCAGGAGGCCCCCCCCAAGCTGGCCAAAAGTCCCTGGGGGTCCCAGAGCAACCTCCTGCACTCCGGCCATCCGATGCCAGTACTCAAAATGGTGCCGATAGCCTTTTGCCCATACTATGTCACAGGGGCTACAGGTGCCATCGGTCAGGCCCCTGTCACATGGAAGGAGCACAAGATGGTGCCGATGACCATGTGACAGGGGCTGACCAATGGCACCGGTAGCCCTGTGACAAAGGCTATCGGCGCCATGATTAAACCGGCACCCGGGGGTACGAGGAGTGCAGGGATGGCTCCCGGACTCCACCGCTGGACCACCAGGGAGTTTTGGTAAGTCTTGGGAGGGTTCAGGAGGGTGGGGGGGTTTGTTTAAATTTTTATTTAGGTGGCCGTATAATTCGGCGAAGATTCGTGTATTCATGGGGAATCTCGATATGTTTCGCTTCCCCCCACGAATACTACGAATAGTGCAATATATGTTGCAGATCGCCAATACGGCGAAAACGAATGCACACCTCTATCAAATAACACCAATAATTAAAACTAATAAGGATTTTAAAAATCTCCTCTCCATATGTCATCCTAAGATTATCATAGACTGGGGACACGCATGCACACATACACATAATATGCTCCCTCCCTCTCTCACTCTCACTCACACACATGCGCACACACACACACACGCTTGGTGAGAGACAGAGGGTGGGTGGGTGTGAGTGAGACACACACACGCTTCCTCTATCTCTTACCCACACACATGCCTTTTCTCTCTCTCACACACACTAACCCACACACATGCAGACAAAAACTGAACTGGAAACCACAAGCAGATTCTGTATGCATTGCATATGGAAAAGCAGAACATCACTTTTCCTCAAAACATACAATCAAGAAAATATAAATCAGAATAGTAAACCATACTAAAATAATATATATCAAAATACGGCGTGATAAATAGAATTACAATATTAATAAAATATTCAAAATAAGACATTACATCGAATAATTAAAACTAACAAGGATAAAAAAAAAAAATCCCTCGCTTTGCCATACCTGAGAGCTTTAGATTTCTAGTCATCCTGAGATAATCCTGGATTTGGAGGAGAGGCATAGACTTTAACCACTCTCACACACATACAGGCATACAGACACAGGCACTCTCGCACAGATACCCACACAGGCCCACTTATACATACAGGCACTCACTCTCACAGGGCCAATCTCTCGCTCTCACACATTTTGGACCTCTTTGGTGGCTGGCTGCAGAGCAAGGCCTCTTCATCTGCCGGCGGCACCGCAGGGCTGCCTCTTCCACCGCAGGGACCTCACTTTGTTGGCAAGGAGTAGGAAACCAGGCCAGCATGATACTTCTCCGCGCTGCTGCTGCTGGAACTTTGTATATGCTGGTGGTAATGGCACCCCTCCCCCTGTCGTCACCTGGGGCAGACTGCCCCTCTCGCCCTCCCCTTAGTACGCTACTGATTATGCTGCATTTTTTAGTTTTAAATCTTAACTGCCAGACCTTACACCATCATTCAAGCTTTGCTAGTTCTCGCCTCATATTTTCCACACCTTCCTGGCTGTCCATCCTATTAACAGATTTTGGTATCACTGGCAAAAAGAAAAACCTTTCCCAACAATCCTTCCATTATGTTGCTTACAAAATTTTTGAAAGGAACCAGTCCAATGCCCAGTCCCTGAGGCACACCGCTAGTAACATCCCCCTCCTCAGAGAAAACTCCATTTACCACTCAAGTGTAGGTGTGTGCAGACAGTTTTCCAGAGCTGTATTTTCATTTTGAAAACTGAGCAAAGTCCATGAATAAAAAGTACCTGTGGCCTTTGCACCAATGAGGGCGGTTAAGAAATGACCACCTAAACAATGAAATTCTTTTTTTACTTTATAAAAAGAGTAATTTTCTGACATTTAGAAACATAAGAAGTTCATTAAGCCTAGCATCCTGTCTCCAACAGTGGCCAGTCCAGATTTCTAGGACAGTGATTTTCAACCCAGTCTTCAGGACAAACCTAGCCAGTCAGGTCCACAATGAATATTCATGAGATATATTTGCATGCACTGCTTCCGTTGTATTCTAATATGTCTTGTGCATATTCATTGTTCATTGTCGATATCCTAAAAGCTTGACTGGACAGGTCCATGTACCAAGGACTGGATTGAGAACCCCTGCTCTAGGAAGTACCCAGCAAAGAATAGATCCATTTCTTGTTGCCCACTCCCAGGGATAAGTAGTGGAGTTCCCCCAAGTCTGCATAGCTAATAATTTGTAGGGACTTTCTCCAGGAACTTGTCCAAATCCTTTTTAAACTTGGCTGTGCTGGATGCCTTAACCACATCCTCTGGCAACAAATTTCACAACTCAGTTGTGCTTTGAGTGAAAAAATGCTTTCTTCATTTTGTCTTAATTTCATGAAGTGTCCCCTAGTCCTTGTACTAGCTGAGGTAAATAACCATTCCCTATTTACCTGTTCCTCCAACTCATGATTTGGTAATCTGTCCTTTCACTTCCCAGTCTTCTCCAAGCTGAAGAGCCCTAACTTGCTATTTTTCATAGGGGGAGCCATTGTATCCTCTTAGCATTTTTGTTGCCCTTCTCTGTCTCCTTTCTAGTTCCGTTTTATCTTTATTGTGATGGAGCCAACCAGATCTGAATGCAAAACTGAAGGTGCAGTCACAGCTATGGATGAATAATAGAATTTGTATAATTAGTTTGAAGAGTGGTAAATGATTTACGATTGGGTGCCTGGTTGTGATTGTATCTATAGCCCAGGGTTATCCAACATGCGGCCCGTGGGCCAGAATACAGCCGCCAAACCTTTCTATCTGGCCCGCGGATCAGCTGCAAGGGAGGGGTGCGGAGACTATCGGGGAGAAGATTGGGTATGAGGGAGAATTCCCTTCCATATCTAGCAGCCTTTAAAGCAGCGGTTCCCAATTGGGGTCGCAGAATTCTCATTTGGGGTCGCGGCCGCCTTCCGATGGAAACAAAACCCCTCTGATTTGGGGAAAAAACCCCCACTTCCGGGAAAACAAGCCCGCGCATTCTGAGCCACGTGCTGCAACAGGGGTGGATGGACCACTCAGGCAACATCTCATCCTCCCATGTCCTACGCTAGCCTCTTGCCTCTCGCCCGCCGCGTCCTGGGTCGAATGCCGGCAAAGGTGATTAAAGGTTTCCTTCCATCAGGACCTTTCTGTTACACTGCTTCCCACCCATTCTGATGCAACTTTCTGCTGTCATGTGGGCATGACGCTGTGTAGCAGAAAAGGCCCTGATGCTGGCAGAGGAAGGTGAAGGAAACTTTGCTGCCAGCTCTTATCGACCTGGGACCCAGCAGGTGGGAAGTGAGGGGGTAGAATCGGGGATCTGAAGGTGGGGAGTACGCGGGGAGAGGACTGTGTGTGTGTGTGAGCAAGCTGTAGATGTGCTGGACCTGAGGGGGGGATGTGTGGGAGAGCTGGAGATGTGCTGGAACTGAAGGGGGGGGATGTGTGGGAGAGCTGGAGATGTGCTGGACCTGAAGAGGGGGGGATGTGTGGGAGAGCTGGAGATGTGCTGGACCTGAAGGGGGAGGGGATGTGTGGGAGAGCTGGAGATGTGCTGGACCTGAAGGGGAGGGGGATGTGTGGGAGAGCTGGAGATGAGCTAGACTTGAGGAGAAGGACACACACACACCACACACAAGAAGAAGCAGGAGCAGCAGCATAAGGTGGGGAACACAGAGAGAGCAGAAGCTGCTTGAGGAGGGAATCAGAAAGAAAAGATGGTGTATAATCAGGTGAACAGTGAGAGACAGAGAGAAACTGCTGCAAAGGGGAAAGAAAGAGAAGCTGGAGAAGGGGTAGGGAGAGAATGAGAGAGAGAAGCTGCCTGAGGAGAGAGACACATAAGCACGCAGCAGCTGCATAAGGAGGGGGACAGAGAAAGAGCGAGCAGAAACCACTTAAGGAGGGAATCAGATGCTGCATAATCAGATGAACAGTGAGAGAGAGACAGAGAGAAATTGCTGCAAAAGGGAGAGAAAGAGGAGAAGCTGCCTGAGGGGAGGGAAAGGCGTGCACATACACACAAGCTGCTCTGTGGAGGAAGGCGGGAGAGAGAGAGAGAAAGAGAAGCTAGAGGAGGAGGGGGGGCAGTGAGAGAGAGAAGCTAGAGGAGCTGCATAAGGAGGGGACATAGAAGTTGCCTGAGGGGGGGGGGGGGGCAGAGGGAGAGAGTTAAAGTCTGTTTCAGTCCATTCCAGCTTTTACAGACACACATTGTAAATATTGACAGCAACAATGGCGGCATCTGCGAGTGGAAGTAGGATGAGTAAAAAACGTAAGGTTGATGTCGAAAACCGTGTATTCAAAAGTTCGTGGACGGATGACTTTTTCGTGGTGGAACAAAGTCAGCATGGCTTTACCCAAGGCAAGTCTTGCCTCACAAATCTGCTTCTCTTCTTTGAAGGTGTTAATAAAATTGTGGATAATGGTGAACAGGTAGATATAGTGTATTTGGATTTTCAGAAGGCGATTGACAAAGTTCCTCATGAGAGACTTCTAGGAAACGTAAAAAGTTATGGGATAGTTGTCTATGTCCTTTCGTGGATTACAAACTGGCTAAAAGACAAGAAACAGAGAGTGGGATTAAATGGACAATTTTCTCAGTGGAAGGGAGTGGGCAGTGGAGTGCCTCAGGGATCTGTATTGGGACCCTTACTTTTCAATATATTTATAAATGATCTGGAAAGAAATACGATGAGTGAGGTAATCAGATTTGCAGATGATACAAAATTGTTCAGAGTAGTTAAATCGCAAGAAGATTGTAATAAATTGCAGGAAGACCTTGTGAGACTGGAAAATTGGGCATCGAAATGGCAGATGAAATTTAATGTGGATAAGTGCAAGATGATGCATATAGAAAAAAATAACCCATGCTATAGTTACACAATGTTAGGTTCCATATTAGGTGCTACCACCCAAGACAGAGATCTAGGCATCATAGTGGATAACACATTGAAATCGGTTCAGTGTCTGCGGCAGTCAAAAAAGCAAACAGAATGTTGGGAATTATTAGAAAGGGAATGATGAATAAAATGGAAAATGTCATAATGCCTCTATCGTTCCATGGTGAGACCGCACCTTGAATACCGTGTACAATTCTGGTCGCCGCATCTCAAAAAAGAAATAGTTGCAATGGAGAAGGTACAGGGAAGGGGACCAAAATGATAAGGGGAATGGAACAGCTCCCCTATGAGGAAAGACTAAAGAGGTTAGGACTTTTCAGCTTGGAGAAGAGACGGCTGAGGGGGGGATATGATAGAGGTTTTTTAAATCATGAGAGGTCTAGAACAGGTAGATGTTAATCAGTTATTTACTCTTTCAGATAATAGACTAGGGGGCACTCCATGAATTTAGCATGTGACACATTTAAAACTAATCGGAGAGAGTTCTTTTTTCACTCAGTGCACAATTAAACTTTGGAATTTGTTGCCAGAGGATGTGGTTAGTGCAGTTAGTGTAGCTGTGTTTAAAAAAGGATTGGATAAGTTTTTGGAGGAGAAGTCCATTACCTGCTATTAATTAAGTTGACTTAGAAAATAGCCACTGCTACTACTAGCAATAGTAACATGGAATAGACTTAGTTTTTGGGTATTTGCCAGGTTCTTATGGCCTGGATTGGCCACTGTTAGAAACAGGATGCTGGGCTTGATGGGACCCTTGGTCTGACCCAGTATGGCATGTTTTTATGTTCTTAAAGTTTTGTGCTTGATTTGCCAAAAAACAATTGCTGTTCAAAAGTAGTACAACATAAAGTGACATTACACTACAAAGCATGCAAGGAAATTAGATACCCTTGATGGTCAACCAAGAAATGATTGTATGAACTTGTTGAAACAAAGCATCGTCAGCCAACAGTCTTTGTTTAAAGTAGCCAATCAGAGTTCCAAAGCAGCAATAAAGGTCAGTCAGCTTTTTAATAACACAACCTGTAGCCAAGAGAGGAAAACCGTTTGCAGATGGGAATTTGGTTAAGGAATGCTTGGAACTGTTTAAGGATGTGGTTTGCCCAGATAGGAAGTCTGTGGTGCAAAATGTCAGGCTTTCTTATCAGACTATTGCTAGAAGAGTTGATGGCCTGGCGACAAACAATTCAAGAGACTTGATGCTTGCGAGTTTTACAGCTTAACAGTTGAGAGCACAGACATAAGTGACACAGTTCAATTGGCAATATTTGTAAGAGGAGTCAAAGAAACGTTTTCCATTGTCGAGGAACTGCTTGATATCTGTCCTATGAAGGGCATGACAACAGGAAAGGAAATCTTTGATAGATTGAACTTCTCCATTACCTGCTTGACTATGTGAGAACAAGCTGATTGGCATAACATATGGAGCACCAGCCATGGCAGGGAAGCGAACGCATTTGCGACCTTGTTGGAGAAATCAGTGCCACAGGAAGTTGTCATACACCACTGCATCGTTCACCAAGAAAACTTGTGCGCCAAAAAACTGGAAATGAAGAATATGATGGAAAATTTGTATCAAATGTCACCTTCATACGATCCAGAGGTCTGAATCACAGGGAGTTTAAGTCTTTACTTTGGATCATAATGATATGATATACTTTAGCCAAGTTCGATGGCTCAGTAGGTCAGGCACACTATCCAGATTCTGGAGTTTACATGATGAAATAAAGACATTTATGGCCAACAAAGCGAAAGATATGTTTCCTAGATGATGATTCGTGGGTGAGTGACTTGACGTTTCTGGTCGATATGACCAAATATATGGCAGACTTGAACGTGAAACTTCAAGGAAAGAATCAGCTGGCGCACAAATTGTACGAACATGTTGTTACATTCATTGAGAAATTGGAGCTTATTCATTCACAGTTGATTCTGAAGAAAGTTGTACACTTGACAGTCCTTTCCATGAGACCTACTGACACCGTGCAACATGAGAAGTACTCAGAATTAGTTTTCATACTGATTGATGACTTCAAAGGTTCGAGGATTTCAGAAAACATACTGACGCCATGAAGCTGAGTAATCTGTTTCAAACTGATCCGAAAGACTGGGCTGATAAATACCAGATGGAGCTCATTGACATTAAGAATGGCAGTGACTTGGGAGCTTTTACTGAATATGATCTTCTGAGATTCTACAGTTCTTATGTTTCACCGCACAGGGTCCCCAATCTATCACAAGATGTCAAAAAGTTCATTGCTCTGGTGGTAGTACTTACTGCTGCAAACAGATGTTTTCAAGAATTAAAAACACAAAAACAAAGTCACAGTCTCTGCTTACAGATGAACATTTAACAGCATCATTGCACATTGCAAGCTCTACAGTTGGAGCTCACATAAACTCCTTGTGTAAACAAAAGCAGTGTTAGATTTCCCACTGAACGTGATTAGCTTATCACGTTATGTTCTTATGACATGAGAGACTTTGGTTAACTTTTTAGAATCTAAATTTTAGAGTAGAGTAGACTGTTGGACTACACTGGTCTTAAAAACTTTCTCAAATTGTAAGTTTGGTATTTTTAATAATAGTGATGATATTAATCCGGCCCGCGAGTTGTTCAACAATTGTCCATGTGCCCCCCCCCCCCCCCCAAACCAAAAGGTTGAACAGCACTGCTATAGCCCATTGTGGGCAAAAGAAATTTATTCTGTGGCACTACAAAGTTCCAATACTTTTCTTTAGATATTTTAAATGTGCTGGGTTTCCTCCTCTTTTTGTTATTGGTTATCAGAATAATTGATATCATCATTGCAGAATTTATATCTGAGGATTAATTGTTCTATTAGAAAAGTAGTGTCTTATTTTTGGAAAAAATATGTACCCTTGGAGAAAAGGGTCTTTTCCACCCAGAAAGTTTTTGAATAATTGGAAGCTTGTGTAATGTTGAGACAGATACAGAGTGGATGGTAAGAGCAATGGAAGGTGATGACCACAGATGGAATATCATAAGCAGGTAAAAACAAGGGAGACTGAATGTACTGAAGGGTTTTTATCTGCCAGAATCTGCTGTGTTACTCAATGAATGCAATGTTATCTTTTCATTGATAAACAGAGCTGAATTAGCCATAATCTGTGGGTAATGTCATTTGGCACTGAACGAAGCTCTCTCTCTAAGCTAGTAGAGCTTTGAGCTTTACTGAGCATGTGTGGGAGTTCCCGTGCGGGGGTTGACCCAGAATCTCCTTAGCCTATTTTTTTTTTTTGTCCTTGCTTCACTCATCTCTCTGAAAGATTTTTTTTCTCATTAGTCATACTTCTAGCTTGCATGACCCACAAACAGTGCTTTCAGTGCTACTGATTTTCTTACAAAAATTTCTGAGAAGGGACAAATTTTTCAAACATTTTTTCCTCATGGCTTCTAAAAAAAACAAAAAACCTATGCGTGGCTTTAAGGCCTGTGCTTGCAGATATCATTGACGATCTTGACTGGTGTTACTGCTGCCTAGGCCCGGAACATTTATTTATGTATTTATTTATATTCTTTTCTATACCGACGTTCATGGCAAAAATCATATCACATCGGTTTACATCAAACGAGAGGTTTACATCGAAAGAGGTAGATTAAATAAATAAAACCGGTATGGATTAACCAAAAAACTAATCAGGTTAACAGAAGAGGAACAAGGAGAGAGGAGTAGTATTAGGCAAATTAGAAATATATTAGAGTACATTAGAAATATATTAGGAATACAGAACTTGGAAAGGCATATCAACAAGATACATTAGCCATCATTATAGACCTATCAACAAGATACATTAGCCATCGTTAAAGCATCAGCAGAATAATCTAACATCACATAGCAGGGTTACAGTTGACAATTTGCGGGGTATCAAGTTAGTTATGATTAGGTTGGGTAACTGAAGACGATTGAGTTGTTAGGGAAAGGCTTGAGTGAATAGCCAAGTCTTAAGTTTTTCCTGAAGGTCAGTGGGCAGTTTTCCTGGCGGAGGTCAGGGGGTATGTTGTTCCAAAGGATTGGTCCCGTTATGGAAAATGACCAATCCAACTGCAAAGAATGTTGAAGAATGTCTCCTAGGGCCCAGTGTTCCAGAGCAACTAAAATGGAGACCCTCAGATATGAGCTGCAGGAGGTATCAACTTCCAAGGGCCACCATTCTTCCTCCTCCTCTCAGAGCAGCAAGAATAAGTCCTCCAGTACCAGTTCCTCACACTGTCGAGATCCAGACAGTGTGAAGAACTGGTACTGGATGACCCGAGAGGTGACGTCAACTCCGAGCAAGTTGGCCGAATCTGTCATACAGCCTTTAAAGGCCAAGATTTGTGACCTGTTGTCGCACTTGACACACTGTGCCACCAGCACCTTCAAAGAAGCAGAAAACATCAATGCAGAGTCGAAGAGCATCAGAGTCCTTGACATCTGCCCTGAAGCAGTCGACGCACCGAAGCACTTGAAGTCCAGTGCATTGGACTGCTTGATGCAACAGTCAACTCCATGTTTGCATGGCACCCTGGAGTGTGCGGAATGAGTGACCACTCAATGCATGGAGCATCAGTATGATTTGCACAGAAGATGTCGGAAACCTCAACACACCGTGACCCAAAGGGCCCCACTGAGAAATCCTTGATGCACAAGAGTTCAATGTTGACGCATGATGTATCAAAGCACAAGTCTCAAAAGAAGGGTACAAACCATCCCGACTACCTCTGACAATGAACTGGACCTCTTCCTATTGTATCCCCCACTCTTCAGCATCCAGGGTTGAGAAGAGGTGACTACTACTTCCCAGTGTTCCCAGTTTATCCAGTTCAAACACATGTTACAGGCAGCATTGCCAACCCAAAAATATACAGCTTCTGCCTCCTCTTTGGAGATAGCAGCCCTCCATCCTTCCGCTCCACCTTCATGGAGCGGAAGGATGGAGGGCTGCTATCTCCAAAAAAAAACCCAAAAACAAAAATCAAACAAAAAAATAAAAACAGGGGTGGGTAAGAGTATGGGGTAAGGGTGTGGCCTGCTTGTTACAGCGGTTGCTACCCCTAATTGAGCTGGACGTTCACTTGGATGCAGATACGGCGCTGCTCTCTAAATTGGTGGTGGGGTGGAGGGGAATTAGGGCTGGAGGGTACTGGAAGCCAATAGTAACAGGTGGGAGGGAAAAAAATGGATAAAGTGCGTAGCTTGCTGGGCAGACTGGATGGGCCGTTTGGTCGTCTTCTGCCGTCATTTCTATGTTTCTATGTAACCTGGGCTACATCTCCCACCATCTAAGAGAGATTGTCCACGAAAAATTACTGGACCTCCCGTGCCTTGGTGATAACCTTTTTGGAGAAAAGCTAAGGGAAATGGCTTCCCAAATAAAAGAGCAGAACATAGCAGTTCAGCCCTTGTCGACATCTGCCGAGCCTCATGCTGTGGGAAGATGCCCTTACTTTTCATATAAGAGGCTATACACCTGAGGAAGCCATATAGGTCACACTACCTGTATTGGCTACCACCACTTCAAACTACTTGGCAACATCTCAGGTGACCCAAACACATGCTCAACCTCGTGAGCATTGTTAACAGAAGCCGTAAGCAGCCAGCCAAATTGGCATGAAGCTTTTGACCTCTCACATTCAGGTGTCAATCTCTCTGGTAGGGGCAGAATCCAACTTTACCTAGCAACCTGGAATCAAATATCCAAGGATGTAGTGTGTGTTGAAGACAGTGCAACAGGGGTACCATCTCAATTTTCTGAATCATCCGTTTCTTCTACACACTGTGGTACCATCCTCTGACCATCTCATCTGAAACAAGAGGTGCATCAACTCCACAGTGCAATTCAGGAAATTCCAATCTCCCTTCACTTCTTAATCCCAAAGAAAATGGGAGGTCTTTGACCCATCCTAGATCTTCGAAATCTCAATTATCACATTTGGGAAAAACTCAGAATGAGTTTCCTGAGCACAGTCCTACCATTCATCCAGTATGGATATTTGATTTACACTCTGGATCTCAAGGATGCTTATGCATACATTCCTATACACACCTCTTGTTGGTAATACATCTGCTTCAAAATAGCAACCATCTCTACCAGTATAAGGTTCTTATGTTGTCTGCCCCCAATCTTCACGAAATGCCTATCAGTGGTTGCTGCCCACTTAAGGGATTCAAATATCTGGACGACTGGCTACTGGTGGCCCCCTCAAAGGAAACCTTCCAATCACTTACTCAAACAGTACATCTCCTATCACTGGGATTCCTCATCAACTTTGAAAAATCCATTCTGGAACTCATGCCATGCATTCAATTCGTTGGGACGATAATAAATTCAACAATAGCGAGAGCTTTCCTCCTCCTTGACAGTTGCAATTCTCTGCAAGATTGCAAAATTTTTATTAGAGAAGACTTGTGCAATGGACAGCCACATACTAATGCTATTAAGACACCTGGCAGTGGCTATTCACATAGTTCTGTTAGCGTGTTTACATATGTATCTCCTTCAATGGGGACTGAGAACCCAGTGGAACCAGTTCATACAACCACTTCATACCAAGGTAATTATAACCCCAGAAATGAAGCAGGAAATACACTAGTGGTAACAGCTGGAGGTGCTTCAAGCTAGAATACCCCTGCAGTCAGTTCCATACCAAGTTAATATTGGTGATGGATGCCTCCACAATTGGTTTGGGAGCCCACGCTGTACAGTACAAAACATAGGGAGTCTGGTTGGCTCAAGAAAGGGCATTACAAATCAACTTACTGGAAATCAGGTTGATGCGACATGTGCTAACAGCATTCAGCCACATATTGAGAGGATAACACGTCATGATCCAGACAATCAACAAACAGAGGCATAGGATTATGGTTCCTATGTCAGGAAGCCCTATATATATATGGCAGTGGGCAATCCAGAAGAACTCAGTGCTGCAGGTAACCATCTTACCCAGCATAGTCAACATTGTGGCGGTCAGACACAGCAGAATATTCTGCCACCTCGAATGGTCATTGACTCAGTCCACAGCCGATCACCTTTTCCAGCTGCGGGGACACCCGTGGATAGATGTACTTGCAACAGAACAAAATAAATCAATATTTTTTCATTCTATCCAGTGATCTATGAGAAGCTCCGGATGCATTCCTGATTCCCTGGACCACAGGCTTCATGTACGCCATTCCTCCAATACCACTCACAGTGAGGGACTGGGCCAAAATTATCTTAATCAGACCTGCGTAGCACAGACAATTGTGGTATGCCTATCTGGTACAGTTCTCCATCAAACCTCCTCTGAGAGTGGGAGACAATCCTGCTTTGACAACCCAAGAAGATGGCAGGTTATTGCACCCGATGCTCCCAACGCTCAACCTGTGACAGCATGGATATTGAGTTTTCGGTCTTAGCTTAATGGTCACTGCCAGTCCCAATTCAAAATATCCTTTTTTCAGTGAGAAAGTCTATGAGAGGCAATCAGTATTTCAAATGGAAGCATTACACACATTGATGTGTTTCACACAACTTAAACCTCTTTATTTACTGTTGTATCTGCATCACCTCTTCCATCTGGATTGGTGAGTACATCAGTGTGAGTGTATTTCAGTGCCATTGCAGCTTATCATTCATGGGCAATGGAGCAGCTATTTCCATGTGTCCTCTTCTCCAAATTCATGAAAGGATTTCTACACTTAAGCCCACTGGTAGGAAAACCATCAGTGCTTTGGGATATCAACCTCGTTCTCACCTTGCTGACTAAAGCTCCCTTTCAACCTCTAGAAACTGCATCTCTAAATACTTAACCTGGGACATTCTCTTTCTAGTAGTCATCACTTCCATGCACAGTTTGAGCAAACGATAGGCCATAGTTCATATACCCACTTTTTTGTAATTCTTTCATGATAAAAGTTCTATGAACACATTCGAAATTTCTACCAAAAGTGGTTTCCGCTTTTCACTTGAATCAATCATTCTTCCTACTTTCTACCCAAAGTCTCATGCACATGATGGTGAGAAGAGAGCTCTAGTGTACTACAAATGCAGAGCACAAGCCCACAGGAAATTGTCTCAATTATTCGTCTCATAGGATCCAAACGAAATAGGCAACCCTGTTATGAAAAGAATGCTATCAAACTGGATAGTCAGTTGCATGTAGCATTGCCACACAGAGGCTGGACTTGATCTTACCAATGCAGTCAGAGCCCACCAAGTGCAAGAAATGGCTTCCACCATTGCACACCTCAGAGAGGTGCCCGTAGAGGACATATATAAAATGGCTACTTTGGCTGCGTACAATGCACTGCGCCAGGAAGTCCTGTGTTACACAGTTTCTAAGTAGTCTGCCCTCCATGGTGGAGTCTGGGTTGCTATAGCTGATGTGCTGTGCTGCAACCCTCAGTTTAGGACTCCCTACTAATCATGGCTAATTCAGACCTGCTTATCGACAGAAAAAAGCAAGTTAGCACACCGTAAATGGTATTTTCTGTAGATAGCAGGATGAATTAGCCATGAGATACCCATCCCCCTCCCAGGATAGCAGACTGTACTATCCTACTAACTTTTTTAAACAGACTGAGGAGACTCTGGGGCAACACCTACGCAGGAACTCCCACACATGATCAGTAGACAGCTCCATTCAGTGCTGCTGGATGACATTACCCACAGATTATGACTAATTCATCTTGCTATTTATGGAAAACAATGTTTATGGTAAGCAAACTTGCTTTTCTCACTCTCTTCTCTTTTCTCATTACAGGCTTTTACTGAACTTCAAGCAAAGGTTATTGACACTCAGCAGAAGATGAAGCTTGCAGATATACAAATTGAGCAACTAAATAGGACCATAAAGCATGCTCACCTTACAGATTCTGAAATTCTGACCTTGTCAGATGAAACTCGCATGTATGAAGGAGTAGGGCGTATGTAAGTAACTGTCTATAAATTACTTCTTGGACTTGCTGAACCTTTCGTAAAGAGTCCATTTTCCTCTTTTTTTCCTGTCAAGTGTTTTTGAAGAGGAATAACATTTTAGCTGTGATTTGTCTGCTTATTGTGCTTAATGTGAGGGCAGGCATTTTTGGCAGAGACTGAATAGGACTTTTGTTTTTAGTTGAAGTTCATCTAAATGACCTTTCATTTTAACAAATAGAATATTTTACAGATAGGAGTCAGCTGTTTCTTTTCAAGCCCTTCCCATGTTCCTCAAGTGAGGACCTCTCAAGTTTGACCTGTTGATTTTCAGAGAAAGAGGCAGATGTTACAGCATGTGGTATTTCCTCTTGTATCTGGCTAGGCACCCTCTCATCCTCTATACACAAAATTGCCAAATAGTGTAAAATACAGCAATGGCATGTGAAACTACACATATTAAGATAAAAACTAGGGGTTGACCTGGTGACTTGGTGGCAGTGCTGTACACTGCTGTGTGGAGCACCTGGGTTTCATTCATAGGTGAGGGCATTTTCTCCCTGGCTTGGCTAGAGTTGAGGATGCTGTGGATTCAGTGTTCGCAGCCCCTGGGAGAGGGACTTGTGGTCATTGTGCAATAGTGACACCTAGTAGTTGAATTTAGGGATCCATGAATGTTAAGTTACATAAGATGCCCTGGTGTAGAACCTACATGGCCGAGGACTACTTTCTCTGCAATGACAGGAGTAAAAATATAAATTGGATGTAAAACAGTGGAAAAAAATCAGAGTATTTGCAAATTTCATTTATCCTGTTAGTACCCCACCTTTCATAACATCAAAGCAGCTTACATAATAAAATCAGCAAAACCATACAATAATATGCAATACAGTAAAATAAATCATAAAATCTGCTCAACTGCCAAACCCCATAATCACTGCAGCTCACAGTAAAACCTACATCCCCGCTATAATATAGTAATATAGTTAGCACTTCTGATTTTAGGTTTTAACTGATAAACCCTGAAAAAACACCTTTATGCAAAAAAAAATAAAATTGTTTATTGGATAAACACCGGAAAAACACTACTTTTCTAGTACAATGCCCTGCTGACCATGGTAGCCACGCTGCGGTTGACATCTCATGGGCTGCTATACTGCCATCTCTGAAGACGCCGCCATCTGCTTTCTGTCGGTGCACGCGTGTGCACTCATGCTCCTTGTTGGCCCCATGGCGGGAAACCTCTCCAGTACACACCTAATACTAGCACTTCTGCAGTCAGATGCCTCAGCAACAGGTCTTCCTGTGTTAGCTGGTGTTTATTGCTCATCCAGATCCTGCCTTGCCTCGTTCCTGCATAGTTTTAGTTCTTGCTTTGCCTTCACTCCTTCCTGTTCCCATCTTGCCTTGTTCCAGCTCCTGCTGTTGCGACCGTGGGCTTCAGATCCTGATGCAGGCGCGGCCTACAGCTGGTGATGAGGACACGGAGGCGTGGTCGCTTACTCATGGGAGAGCGTGAGCCCCTGAACCATGGCACGACTCAAGGAAGTGCCCCAAGGCACACTGTGGGAGATGAGAGCATGCAAGCACGGGCGGAGCAGGAACAAGCAGGACTGAAACTGAGGCAAGGAACTCGGAACAGGAACCAGGCAGAATCAGCCCTCTGGACCTATATGCACCAGTGAAACCCAGCAACGCAATGCTGGTCTCAGGAGTAGCCCTTCCAGACCCGCCACTTGGGAACAACGAGTGCTTAAGGCCAGACGGAGGCTGAGGGCAGGAATAAGACAAAGACTTGGAACTTGGAAGGTGCAGGTGGGCACTGTCACTTAGGGTGCACTACTCAGCCCGCCATGGGCTGGTCATGGATCACCCTGTCCACTTGCGCGCCCTACACAACCTAGGAAGGCTGGTCGCAGGAACGAGACAAGCGCCAGAAGGGGATCCAACCAAACAAGACTCCAATGACCGGAAACAGGAACCAGATCTATATGGATTTACCCTCTGGGTGACCATGTGGAAGACTCGGAACTTGAACACTTGGAACTCAGGATCATCAGGACTTCAGAATGACAGGACATCTGGAACTAGAACATCTGGAACATCAGGACTAGGCAACGAAGGAACTCCGACAAGGGATGAGATCAGGAACATCAAGACAATGAACGAAAAACCATCTCGGACATATGAAGACTACAGAGGACCTGGACCGGCAAGGAAGAACATGGACAACCATGAAGTCCGATCCGAAGGCCTCGAGGAACTGGAAGTGAGCCCTTATATAGAGCTCAAGCAGGAAATAAAGTGATGAGGACTTCCGGTGGGGCCGCGGGCTTTTCCTGCCACTGGCCCTTTAAATACAGTGAAGAGATGTGGCCATGCGCCTAGAGAAGGGCCCAGGAAGTGGAGCAGGACCATGGACAGCGGCGGCCTCCAGGCCGCGAAGACAGGAACAGGCAGGCGTTGGGGGCGGCCTCCAGGCAGCAAGATGGCGTCACAGAGGCAACGGCTTCCCCTGCCGTTCAGGGAGAAGGAGCCGGGCGGCCTCCCGCTGCGAGGATGGAAGACAGTGGCGGCACCGTGCCGCGCAAGTGAGGGCATCCTGGGGTGGTGCTAGGCCGCGAAAATGCGCGCCAGCGGCAGCTCCTGCCACCGCAGGTTAAGGACTTAAAAAGCGGCCTCCTGCCGCGATTGAGGAGATCATGACAGTACTTCTTGCCCTGGGAGGCAGCGGTGGCAGCGACAAGGCCTGGGTGCAAGTCAAGCATCCTGGCCGTGGCTTATAGGGATGGCGCAGAGTGGAGAGGCCTGCTTGCAGGATGGGCTCTGCGAGCAGGATCATAACACCTGCCTTACCCTCCTGTTCCTGCTTGTTTTGCTTCCTTCTTCTGCCCCTCAGTGCTTGTCTTCTGTCCTTCTTGTTCTCCTTGACCCTTTGCTTCGATACAGACTCTTGGATACTGTCTTTTATTGCCTTGACCCTCTGCTTGGATACAGACTCTGCTTGACTGCCATCTGCCTCGACCCACTACTTGACCGCCACTTGCTTAACTCCCTGCGTGGATATCGACCTTGTCTGGCTGCTGCCTTCCTTGACCTGTGGACGTTTTCACAAATCCTGCTGGCCTCAGAACCCAAAGGCCCAACCTGCAGGGGAAGAGGCTGGTTTAGGTGACATCACTTCCTCTGTCCCAGCTAGTAATGTGTCTGCCTGCTGCTGGTGTGGACCCAGCCCTTGCCTTACGACCTTGATATTATCAACTCCGCCGCAGCCCAAGTACCTGGAAAGCTATGACTACAAATGCTATGACTACAAATGCTCATAGTTTGGGAAATAAAATCCCAGATCTGCAGGCCCTAATGACAGAGGCAGAATTGGACATCGTTGCTATCACAGAGACATGGTTCACAGAATCTCATGATTGGGACACGGCAATACCAGGCTATAACTTGTTAAGGAAGGACAGAGTGGATAGAAAAGGGGGAGGTGTGGCTCTTTATGTCAGAAATAATATCCAAGCATCTGAGCTGCAAGGTAGTTGGGGCAAGGAAGAAGCACTATGGGTCGACCTAAAAACAGATGATGGAGCATCCATTTATATTGGAGTGGTTTACAGGCCTCCAAACCAAAAGGAAGAGCTGGACAGAGATCTGGTTGAAGACATCCATAAGATAGGTAAGAAAGGGGAAGTGGTGATCATTGGTGACTTTAATATGCCAGATGTAGACTGGAAAATCCCATCTGCAGAATCTAAAAACAGTAGAGCAATACTGGATGCCATGCAAGTATCTTTGTTCAAACAAATGGTATTGAAACCCACGAGAGAAGGAACTATTCTCGACTTAGTGCTCAATAATGGAGAAATCGTCTCTGATGTCAAGGTGGGCGCTCACCTCAGCACCAGTGATCATCAAACGGTATGGTTTAATATCACTAAAAGAATAGGGAAAAGAACCACAAAGACCCGAGTTTTACAGTTCAAAAACACAGACTTTGAGGAAATGGGGAAGTACCTAGAGGAAGAACTAAATGGATGGGAAAATGAGAGAGATGTGGATCAACAGTGGACCAATCTAAAAGGAGCAATCGCCAAGGCAACTGCTCTATATGTTAGAAATGTAAAGAAAAGCAAAAGAAAAATGAAACCTATCTGGTTCTCAAAGGAGGTGGCTGACAAAATTAAAGCTAAAAGAACTGCATACAAGAAATACAAAAGATCCCAAAGGGAGGAGCACAAAGAAGAATATCTGATTCAACTGAGGGAGACTAAGAAATTAATCAAGTTGGCAAAAAGTCAAGCAGAAGAGAGGATTGCCAAGGAGATAAAATATGGTGACAAAACATTTTTCAGATACATCAGCGAAAAGAGAAAAGTCCAAAGTGGTATAGTGAAATTGAAAGGTGGAAATGATCAATGTGTGGAGGGAGACGAAGAAATGGCAGAAATATTAAACGAATACTTCAGCTCTGTGTTCACTAAAGAAGACCCTGGAGAAGGACCATCTCTACACAACAAGAAACTGGAGGGAAGCGGAACAGAGGAAAATCCATTTACAGTAGATAATGTATGGGAAAGAGCTAAAGAATCTGAAAGTGGACAAAGCCATGGGGCCTGATGGGATTCATCCAAGGATACGGAGGGAGCTCAGAGATGTGCTGGCGGGACCGCTGTGCGACTTGTTCAATAGATCCCTAGAAACGGGAGTGGTGCCGAGTGATTGGAGAAGAGCGGTGGTGGTCTCTCTTCACAAGAGTGGGAACAGAGAGGAGGCTGGTAACTACAGACCAGTTAGCCTCACTTCAGTGGGTGGGAAAAGTAATGGAGTCACTGTTGAAAGAGAGAATAGTGAACTATCTACAGTCCGGAGAATTGATGGACCAGAGGCAGCATGGATTCACCAGAGGAAGATCCTGTCAGACAAATCTGATTGACTTTTTTGACTGGGTAACCAAGGAATTGGATAGAGGAAGAGCACTCAATATCATATACTTGGATTTCAGCAAAGCTTTTGATACGGTTCCGCACAGGAGACTGGTGAATAAAACGAGAAGCTTGGAGTGAGTGCCGAGGTGGTGACCTGGATTGCAAATTGGTTGACGGACAGAAGACAATGTGTGATGGTAAATGGAACCTTCTCTGAAGAGAGAGCGGTTTTAAGTGGTGTACCGCAAGGATCGGTGTTGGGACCGGTCCTGTTCAATATCTTTGTGAGCGACATTGCGGACGGGATAGAAGGTAAGGTTTGCCTTTTTGCGGATGACACTAAGATCTGCAACAGAGTGGACACGCCGGAAGGAGTGGAGAGAATGAGACGGGATCTAAGGAAACTGGAAGAGTGGTCGAAGATATGGCAGCTGAGATTCAATGCCAAGAAGTGCAAAGTCATGCATATGGGGAGTGGAAATCCGAATGAACTGTATTTGATGGGGGGGGGGGGGGGGGGGAAAGGCTGATGTGCAACGGAGCAGGAGAGGGACCTTGGGGTGATGGTGTCTAATGATCTGAAGTCGGCGAAACATGCGACAAGGCATAGGCTAAAGCAGAAGAATGCTGGGCTGCATAGAGAGAGGAATATCGAGTAAGAAAAGGGAAGTGATTATTCCCTTGTACAGGTCCTTGGTGAGGGCCTCACCTGGAGTACTGTGTTCAGTTTCTGGAGACCGTACCTTCAAAAAGACAAAGACAGATGGAGGCGGTACAGAGAAGGGCGACCAGGAAGGTGGAGGATCTTCATCGGATGACGTACGAGGAGAGATTGAAGAATCTAATATGTACACCCTGGAGGAAAGGAGAGCAGAGGTGATATGATACAGACTTTCAGATACTTGAAAGGTGTTAATGATCAAAAGACAACGACAAACCTTTTCCGAAGGAAAAAAATCAGCAGAACCAGGGGTCACGATTTGAAGCTCCAGGGAGGAAGATTCAGAACCAATGTCAGGAAGTATTTCTTCACGGAGAGGGTGGTGGATGCCTGGAATGCCCTTCCGGAGGATGTGGTGAAGACCAGAACTGTGAAGGACTTCAAAGGGGCGTGGGATAAACACTGTGGATCCATAAAGTCAAGAGGCTGCCAATGAAGAGTGGGTGACTCGCCAGAATGATGGCTACTGCCTGGAGTCAATACCCTTATTAAATAAACATACACAG
The DNA here is from genome assembly GCF_901001135.1 of Rhinatrema bivittatum. Classification (NCBI taxonomy): domain Eukaryota; kingdom Metazoa; phylum Chordata; class Amphibia; order Gymnophiona; family Rhinatrematidae; genus Rhinatrema; species Rhinatrema bivittatum. The sequence continues at coordinate 3,149,011 of NC_042632.1, forward strand.
GCTTATGGTGACTCCAACATCGCTCTAAGCTTCAACAGCAAGAGGAAATGTGGAAAAAAGGATTCACACTCACAAAGAGGGGAGTAGCTGGCTTGTTACGGCGGTTACTACCCCAAATCAAATAAGCCTGATACTTCACTTTCAATGCATATACAGCAAAGTTCTCTGATTCAACGGCAGGGGAGAAGAAAAGAGGGTTCGCACTCACAAAGCGGGGAGTAGCTGGCTTGTTACGGCGGTTACTACCCCAAACCAAATGTGCCTGATACTTCACTTTCGATGCACATCCAGCATGGCTCTCTGCTTCAACGGCATGGGAGAAGACTTATACGTCACGCATATCCAGCATAGCTCCCTGCTTCAACGGCAGGGGAGAAGAAAAACAACCAATAAGGGCTAATAACATAGTCTGGGTAAAACAAATAAGCATGGGTGCAGCTTGCTTATTGCGGCGGCTACTACCCCATACGAATCAAGCTAGATATTTCACTTGGATGCAGCTCCATCACTGCTCTCTACATTAAAGGTGGGGGTGGAAGGGAAATAGAACCAAGAGCTAAGAGAAACAGATAAGTATGAGAGAAAATATGTGTGAAGCTTGCTGGGCAGACTAGATGGGCCATTTGGTCTTCTTCTGCCGTCATTTCTATGTTTCTATGTTTCTATACTTTGTCATCCTTCCTTTGCCTACTCTGGATCCTCCACTTTATTTCTGTGCCTTTTCCATGCTAACAACTCATCAGCTTCAGAAATATATGTATTTAATTCGACCAGAAAAGGTATTCAATTGAGGGTATCTATGCTGCAAAAACACCAATAAACACCAAATTTTGGTACCCCCTAAAGAACCCCTAATTAGCTGGGGGTTCTTTATTAACAACTAAAATCAGAAGCCCTAAACATAGTAAATGACAACATATAAAGACCAATAGAGAAGTATTGGTTGCTGAGACCAGTCTCAGCAACCAATGCTCTACCTGACCTGGTCGAAAATAACCTCAGCCTAACCAAAGGCTGCCTGGAAAAGCCAATCCTTAATCATTTTGCAAAGCTTCAGATAATCTGTTTCAGTCTGAGCTTCAACAAGAAGATTGTTCTAGAGTGCCAGGGCAACATAACTATAAACCTTTTGTATACTTACAGACCAGATGAACAATGATCAATGAAGGAACAGTTAATAGTGCCTGCTTTGAAGATCTTGAAGTGTGGCTTGGTTCATAGGAATATAACTGAGTAAACAAATATTTAGGAACCTCTGATCGTAGGACTCTTTTTAAAAACCAAGGACAGAATCTGAAACTTGGATCTAGATGTGACTGCGAACTAATGTAGCTCTTTCGGAACAGGGGTGATATGTTCAAACTTCTTCCCTCCTGTCAACAATCTAACCATAGTATTCTGAAGAAGGTGAAGCTGTTTCATATTAGTGTCAGTAATGCTTTGGTATAATGCATTGCAGCATTCCAGTTGATTGGTTATCAAGGCATGGACCATCAAGGTGAGATTTTATAATCCAAAAATGGGCAAAATTGGCAAATATGTTGCAAGCCTTGAAATGAAGACTAGACCACAGCCATAATATGATTGTGCATAGTCAAATGTCTATTTAGCTTAACTTGAAGAGTGCATACAATATCTTTTGGAAGCAAAATAACTCCAGATAAAACCGGAAACTCAGATTTCACCTCTAACAGCTAGACCACAAGGCCTCTGGTTAAATGGGTTTAATTTCAGTTTAAAATATTTGTGCCATTTTGTAGCTGCAAGCAGTTATTCAAATTATCTACGAGCACATCTTGGTCCGGCCCCACATACACAATTGGATATCATCTGCAAAAGCTGGCATTCAAAACCAAATCCCTGGATGATAAACACCACTGGGGCCAAGTGATATCTCATAGTGCTAGACTCATCTTTCCTATTGAGCTGGAAGTATAAAGGAACAGTAAGAAGCTATCAGGTCTGAAAAATAATTCATAGATGATTAAAAAAAAACCCCAAACAAATATATATTAATAGTATAAAATGTAACAGTTTATTTATTGTATTTATTTATTTGTTTTTATTTACCGACATTCGATCGAGATATTAGAATATTGTTATTAACAACAAAAGCAATATAGCAAAAATGGGAAAAATGGCAGTGATGTACAGCTCTGATCACACCATATGAAATTTTGATAAATGTGTAAAACAGCAATAGAGATTTACAAAGTCCCCTTCCACCCCACCTCAAACAACATATGAAAGCAAGGGTGCAATTCAAAATATACTATAATGAAATAAAAATAAAAAACAAAATATAAAAAGTCAATGTAAATCATTTAAAAGCTGGCTATGAGCCTTATGTGGTAAGGAATCGAAATGAGACCAAATCTATAAAAATTCAGCCTTCCTATTAGGTAAGGCCCCCTTGGTTTCAAATTTCTCTATATCCATCAGAGTATTAATCACAGTTTACCAAACTTAAGGAGGGCGAAGCTCACCAATAATGCGAGCAAAAAAAACTTTTCTTAATCATAATTTATGTGTATACTCCCAGGAGCAAACAAAGAAAATTCTTCAAATAACTTACATAGAAATGACGGCAGAAAAAGACCAATCAGCCCATCCAGTCTGCCCAGCAAACTCCTACACTTATTTTCCCATACTTATCTGTTTCACTAACCACCATGTTCAGGGCCTTTGTTGGTAACTGTTTGATTCAAATTTCCTGCCATCCCCTGCCATTGATGCAGAAAGTAATGTTGGAGTTGCATCAAAAGGTGAGCATAAAGCTTAATGGTTAAGGGTAGTAACCTCCGCATCAAGCAAGTTACCCCGATGCTTGTTTACCCAGACTGCACAGATCAGTACCTTGTTGGATGTTGTCTGAATGTAAATCCTCTTTTCCACATGTATCCCTCCTGTTGAAGCAGAGAGTAATGCTGTATATGCATTCAAAGTGATGTATCAGGCTTAATCGGTTTAAGGTAGTAACTGCCGTAATAAGCAAGCTACCCCACACTTATTTGTTTACCCAGACTGTGAAGTTTGGTCCTTGTTGGTTGTTGTCTGAATGCAAATCCTCATTTCCACATTTCCTCTTGCCGTTGGAGTTTCATTAACCGTGCGAAGGCTTATTGAGTAAGGGTAGTAATCACCAGGTAGTAGCCTCCATTCCAGCAAGCTGCCCCCATGGCTCTCTCTTCATTCCCATTCTTTAGCCTTTATGGATCCACAGTGTTTATCCCATGCCCCTTTGAAATCCTTCACAGTTTTAGTCTTCACCACTTCCTCCGGAACTAATGTAACAGTTTAAATTGTTTTACATAAAAAATTTAAATCTTAAAATTATGTAAAGTCATGTAATATTTCAATTGAATTTTTTTTTTTTTACTGTTATCTTTTTCTCCTTGTACTATTCTGGTTTCATTTTACCTATTTTAACTCTGTTCCTTTATTCGTTTCCTTTCCTTCTTTTATCTTTTTTCCATTGATAAGCAAGGTTGAATTAGCCATGATCTTTGGGCGGTACTGAACGGAACTGTCTATCCAGGTTAGTTGAGCTTTGAGCTCTGCTAAGCATGTGTGGAAATTCTCGCTCAGTGTTTACTCCGTTTGTTTTAATAAGCACTTTGCACGGATAGTTTTTCTGTATCTCTCAGGAAAATCTTCTCTTTAGTCTTTAAAATTTCAAAACTTGCAGTTTCAGCTACTCACAACAGCACTTTCCAGTCTTGGTTTCAGAATAAAAAAAGGGAAACTTTTTTTGTAGAAAATCTTCAAACCTTCTAGAACATGGCTGCCAAAAAAACCCATCAGTGGCTTCAAATCATGCCCATTACAGATGGATTTGTGCAGTGTGTGATATGTCTCGGTCTGGACTACAATCAGCCAATCTGTGCAGGGTTCAGAAGGTCCCCTCGCTCGCAGTGGTCCAGAGCAGCGAAGATTGCCAGCCTCGGACATAAAAGCAGGAGAAGATCGCTTCAAAGAATCATCTTTTGTTTACTTTGTCTAGAAAGTGATTGACCAGAGATTTTTCCTATTGAGACAACCCCCAAATGGGCAGCCTCAGATGTGTCGAGCCCTAGATGGCCTCTCTCCTCTTACTCAATCAGACTGCCTACCAAGGCAAAAAACTGAGATGCATTGGTGCAGAATGCACTGAAAGAGTCAGTGCAGCATCAAGCAAAGTCTGCGTCCTCAAAAGATGTGTCAAAGTCCTCAAGCCATCAATGCATAGAGCATTGGTGCATTTGACGCACAATGTATTGACACGCATGAGTGCGTAAGAGAACTTGAAGCCTGGCACATGGAGCATCGAGACTCTCTACCGAAGATTCACTGAGCTGACCAAAGCATGACTCATCGAAGCAACTGACGTATATTGCATTGAAGTGCCTGGAGCATTATCCTTCTAGCCTAAGTGTGCCGAAAGCATTGGGAATAGGAACTATAAAGAAGCCATTACACAAGGTTAAAGACCATGCGACACATCCTCCTCCTCCTCCCAAAGCAAGAGATATCTAAGCACTCATTGGATGCAGTCTGCTAGCACCTTGATGCATATGATGCAAAAGACTCTGAAGTACTCCCTATCAGTTTGGATGAAGCACCTCATCTCTCTCCATTATCGTATCACTCCACTGCTACCATGCAGTCAAAGCATGCAGAGCCCGTTTCTTTTCCAGTCTTACTGGTGCACCCAGGTGAATGTTATGCTCAAGAGATACTAAAGTCAGTTTTATCTACTTGGCTGTATGTAGTCTATGGTTCATCTGTGTTGAAGACTGCACTACATGACCACCTCCCATAACCAGGGCCCTTCCAGTTTCCCATCTTTATTGCCAGAGCCTTCACTTACAGTCTCCAAAACCAATTTGCTCTGTTTTACCTTTGGCATTGAATTATGCAGTAGAACAAGAATCCGTGTTAATATCTAAAGAAGATGCACCTCCATTAACCCCAGCTCAAATGTCACAGCAGGGTATGGAACAGGTTACAGACATTGTACATAACTTCTCTTCTTTCGTCCAAGAAACAGAGCAATCATCGTTCTTGCCGACCTATTCTGCTGTACTCTCTACAAAAAGGGATGCCAAGTGCTCCACCACTGCCAACATTTGCCTCTTGGCAACTCTTGCGGTCTAACTCCAATGACCACCCTCCTCTCCCTCTGGGCTTCAGGTTCCTCAGCTGCCCCTTGTACCTCATAGTCCAGGTTACATTCACCATAAGAGTCCCTTGGCAGCTCCACCAGTATTCTTTCAGACTCACCTCCAGGGCTACTGGATCATAACTCTTCACCAGAAGATCTAACATAGTTCATGGAGTAGATCGTCATGGCCCTTAATGTACCAGTACAGAAGGATATAAATCCCAGGGCGGAGTTTATGGGCATCCTAAAAATCTTAGATAAAAACATTAGATATTCCAGCTGAACCATTTGCATTACCAACACACGCAGTACCGGATGTGCTCTTGATGAAGATGTGGGAGAAACCTTACTCGGGGATTACAGCAACCCCGGAAGTTGGATTTGAAATTTTTGCATAAAGAAATCACACTGGACTATGGTGTCATTCAGCATCCACACAATTCCATAGCAGTGGAATCTGCCCTCAAGAAAGCTAAAAAGACCAACCTTCACTCCAACACTCCGCCTGGAAAGAATTTTAGATGATTTTAGAAAGAAGGTGTTCCAGGGCACAATACCTACAGCACGGATCACTCAACACCACTTTTACATGGTCCAGTATATTTACTAATACGTCCAAAATTTAAAGCCCTTTATTCAGTCTGAATCTGGAGAACAAATCTCCACCGCTCCACTATATAAGTTAGAAGTTATTTGCCATCTACTTCACTCTGTTTACAAATCCTTCGACATTACAGCTCATACATTTGCTGGATCCATCTGAGTTTGCCACAAGGTGTGGTTGAGAGCAAGTAGCATATGGGAGGATGTACATGAAAAGTTAGTTGACTTACCCTGCCTGGGCGATAACCTTTTTCGTGAGAAACTAGGAGAAACAACAACCTAGATCAAAGAGCAAAATGACACAGTAAACCATAAAATACTACTAAAAAGACTAGAAGAAATCGGATTACACAGCAAAACAATAAACTGGTTTAGTTCATATCTAAATAATAAGTTCTTTCAAGTTCAGATCAACCACATTATCAGAAAAAGTCAATCTCAAAACAGGAGTACCGCAGGGATCAGCCCTGTCTGCAACCCTCTTTAACATATACATGCGCCCTTATGCCATAAGAACATAAGACATTGCCATGCCTGGGTCAGACCAAGGGTCCATCAAGCCCAGCATCCTGTTTCCAACAGAGGCCAAACCAGGCCACAAGAACCTGGCAATTACCCAAACACTAAGAAGATCCTATGCTACTGATGCTAGCAGGACTAGGAATCATACATTACATTTATGCAGACGATATTCAACTAATTCTACCAATCGAGGACACATTAGAGAAAACGTTAAACCTAGCTAACATGTACCTAGACATTATAAAACAACTGCTAAACCGAATGGAACTTGTGATTAATATTGAAAAAACAGAATTTCTACACTTAGAACGAAAAATATTGAAATCATACCAAACTCCAATAATCCTCAAAGACAACCAGAAATTGAACTAGCTGAAAAAGTACGAAACCTTGGAATAATAATGGACCCAGAAATCAATTTAAAACAGCACATATCGCTAAATGTAAAAGAAGGCTATGCAAAACTCATGGTACTCAGAAAACTAAAACCACTACTAACCCTAGCTGATTTCAGAACAGTACTTCAGGCACTAGTTTTCTCCAGCACCGGACTACTGTAATGCCCTTTTACTAGGACTCCCGAATACAACATTAAGGCCACTTCAAAACACAGCAGCTAGAATACTAACCAGAAAAAGGAGGAGGGACCATATAACTGAAACCCTGGCGGAATTACATTGGCTACCTATTGAACACAGAATTAAATACAAAGCCCTATGTACCATACATAAACTAATACATGATGAAAAATCGGACTGGCTAAACACAGCATTACGAGTACACGTCCCACACAGAAACCTTCGATCAGCAAATAAAGCACTCTTAACCATTCCCTCAGTAAAGACAGCGAGACTAACCCAAGTGAGAGAAAGGGCCTTATCTTTAGCAGGCCCCACACTTTGGAACACAATGCCTCTAGAGATCAGATTACAAAGAGATCTCAAAACCTTTAAGAAAAATGTAAAAACATGGCTTTTTTTAAACAAGCATTTTATAAAGAGACTGGAGAATAGAAAATATACAGGAATAAGCAGAAGATCACCAGCACATAGCACTATTCTAAGAATGTGCATTATAATAGTCTATGAACTCTACATCACAATAAACGTAATTGTAAACACTATGAATATGAATTTTACCTGTGAACAGTACCTTACAGGTACATTTGGTCATGACCTACTTCACTAAACGATTGTCTTTAACGATTTATTGTAACTGAACCTTTTGTGGCACTTGTTAGAATGTACTACAGTACGCATCCACCTACATTCATTTTTGTGCCTACATGTAAACTGTTGTGATGGTATATAATTTAGTGACGGTATAGAAAAGATTTTAAATAAATAAATAAAAGTAGCGGTCTAGTCCTTGTCTACCTCACCAGAACTGCATTTCTCTGGCAGAAGACCATATATCACATATAAATTACCTTACTATCCCAGAAGATCATATCGCTTTTACCAGCAGTATTGGTTGCCACCTCTTCCTACACAGCACCAACTGTTCCAGACCGCACTAGCAAGGGGTTTCCAGAAGGAGCGCTGACATAAAAAATGCAGCAACAGCCACAAGCAAAATCTGATCGAGGTTTTGATTAGCCCAGTTTCTGCTACACAAAATCCAGTGGGGTAGGATGGGATGGGGGGACACGATGTAATCATTTGTGCCAGTCTGGCTCCAAATTTCACAGGACAAATGGGTTCTAAAAATTGATCAGCATGATTGTCGCCTCAGTTTCAAATGACAACCGGTACCTCCTTTTGCAGCTTACTCCATCTTCCAATCCCGCACATTTTCCCCAGCAGCTGCTAGCACAAAGTCATTCAGGAAGTGCCACTGGTGCAATATGGGCAGGGATTCTACTCTCAATATTTCATAATCCCCAAAAAGACTGGAGAACTGCAGCCCATACTAGAAATTCAGGATCTTAATCAGCACCTACGTCTTGTGAGATTCAAGATGACTGTTCTCTGCTTTATTCAGCAAGGAGACTGGAAGTGCTCCCTGGACCTCAAGGATGTCTATTCACACATCCCTATACCCCCTTCCTTTTGGCATTACCTATGCTTCAGGGTGGATACACTAAACTATCAATACAAACTTCTTCTGTTTGGAGTCTTGACTCCCCCCCCCCCCCCCCCCCCCCCAAGTCTTCACAAAATGCCTTGCAGTGGTAGTGGCCCAATTATGTCGACAGAAGATATAAGTATTTTCATATTTGGATGACTGGTTGCTAGTGTCTCAGACAGAAGACTGCCTTCGGAGATGGCGATAGCAATAGAAACACTATTTTCTGGGATTCTTCATCAACTCTGAGAACAGTCCTAGTATCCACTCAACACCTTCAATTCATTGGAGCAATTATAGACTCATGTCAAATGCAAGAATTCCATCCTTTGGATTGAGCATCCACGCTAACTGAAATTGCCAATTCGCTGCTGTCCTCCCCGAGCATAATGGCACACTGACTCCTAATTTACATGGGACATCTAGCAGCAACAGTTTATGTAGGTCCTCTCATATGCTTACTGCGTACATGAGCTTCAGTGGGGACCATGTTCACAATAGAACCAATTTCTACAATCGTTCTATACATCTGTCAGCCTCACTTCAGAGATATCAGAGATCCATGTTTGGTTACAACCTGCAGTTCTTCGTATGGGAGCGCCACTCTGACCCATCCCTTACCAAGTAGTATTAGTCACAGATGCCTTGACTAGGATGAGGAGCTCACAGTGGTCCATACAGAACACAAGGTATATGAACCCCTTGGGAACGCTGTCTTCAGACCAATCTTTTGGAGCAGTGTGAAATGCACTACACTCATATCCTCCGAGGAAAATGCATCATGCTTCAAAAGGACAATCAAGTGGCCATATTTTATATGAACAAACAAGGGGGCACTGGATCCTTTGCCAGGAAACTCTTCTCTTATAGCAGTGCCACACTATAAGCCTCCTATTTGCTCGGAATAGCGAATACCTTGGTGGATCACCTCAGCAGAATTTTCCATCCTCATGAATGTTCTCTGCAGCAATCCGTAGCCAACTGACTTTTCCGGCTATGAGGTCAATCTTGGTTTGACTTACTCGCATCAGAACCAGAAATTAGAACAGTTCTGCTCCATACTATCCAGTGCAGAATGCAAAACTCAAAATGTGTTTCTACGTCTCCGGAACACAGGCCTTGTGCATATTTGGTTTTCCTCCTGGTCTACTTACAGAACAATTGTTAATCTGTTTTTTCTTAAACAGGCAGTCTTTGTACAAGTAAAGAACTTGTATTATCGAGAGGAGTAAAAGGAAAAACTACAGAAGCCTTGTTTAAAAGCAAATAAAGTACAAAGAGTTCTATAGGTACTGAGATCTAGTCTCCGCCTGCTGCCAGCAAAGTGGCAGAAAAAAGATGCCAGCCAGATGTTTCCCTGTAGAGCACAGCTTTATACAGTTCTTATTTTTCTCACACCAATATTCCCTCCTTGTCCTTATACGGTATTATTCCTGTTCTTTCTTTGTTCTATATTCCTGCTTCCTGATGCATGCTCATCACAATGCTTGATATCTGCGTGTTAGCATATCTAGATAGAATCTCTTGATGTGATTAGGGTTAAAAGTTCTTAAACCCGTGCATAAGAAATAGTATCAAAGGCTTTGCTTACAGGCTGTTATTTCCTGAGACCTTTGAACCCCATCTTTCGTATTCTCATTCCCCTCTTGAAACCTCGCGTGCAACGCACTCAGAGATTTCACCACAATTTTGTCGCTGTACACATCCCAGGCGAGAGGCCCTTGTCTTAGGTTTGGCCAACCAGATAGGGGCTCAGGCATTGATCCACTATCCCCAACAAAGAGTACTGAAAGCTGTAATCCACAGTCAAGGCTGTTAACGCTTGTCTTGCTCAGCCAGAGACACACAGTAAAATGCATTTGATAAATCTAATACTGTTTTAAAAAGTCTTAGCTGCATAGACTGTAAACAGGATTTTCTACATTAAGAAACTGCTGTTCTACTCTATAATTTAGAGCTCTTAATCATGTACTACCCTCCAGGACCCATTTGGTTTTCGCACACTGTTGTGATTCTGCCCGTGGGCAGTCACCCACCTACCTCGAACTAGGCCACGGCCAACGCTGTCCCTCGCAGCAAGCCGAGCCGCGATGCTCCTGGCTCTCCCGCGGTCCTAGTGCCACCGCTAGTAGCTCCCTCTTCGTGGCACGGAGCCGCTGCTGCAGCCAGTCTCTTCTCTCTGCGGCAGGGCTGCCGCCACCGATGCAGCTATCCTCTGGGCCTCCCACGCGGCAGGGACGCAGCCAACGAATCTCCTGCTTCTCCTTAGGCACGGGTGTGCGCCTCAGTTCGACTTTTAAAGGGCCAGTGGTGGGAAAAAGCCCCACGGCTCTCTGAGATGACATCAGCCTGTTCCACTTCAGCCCTATAAAAGAGGCCCTTTGTCTGTCCCTCGTTGCCTTCCCAAGGAGCCAGTTCGCTCCTGGATGGTCCAGTCCAGGAGGCTTCTGAGGTCCATCGCTTCTTCAAGGTCCTGTGTTTCTCGTTGGAGCTCCTTTGTCTTCGTCTGAGCTTTCGTTCCTGGAAATCCTGATGTTCCATGTCCTGTTGTTCTGTGGTTTCATTCCTGAAAGCCTTGATTTTCAGATGTCTTGTTTTGTGGTTCCGTTCCTGGAAGTCCTGTTGTTCCGCATCCTGATGTTCCAGACGTTCTGTGTTCCTGTTGTCTTGATTCTGATGCTCTTGCCTTCACTTCTGCAACCAGTTCCCAGGTTCCTTGTGCCCACCTTTCCTGGCGTGCCATGTCGTGGTCCGTGACCAGCCCCGGGGAGGCTGTGTAAGGCACTTCGTGGTACAAGGCCTTCTTCTCGTCTGCAGCGCAAGCCTCTGGGAGACTTCTTTTTTAAAGCCTTGTTCCTGAGTATCTTGTTCCCAGTCTACGGAGTTCCCTTGTGCCTGCTCCGTCCATGCTTAAGACTCTGCCAGAACCTGCTCTGCTTCAGCGTGGTCTGCGACCAGCCACAGGTGGCTGTGTAGGGCGCCCCATTGCAGGCCTCTACTGAATCTTCGTCATGTTCCAGTCTCCACTTCCATTACCTCGTCTGGAGTCTGTTTCGCGTTCAGCATGGTCCACGACCATCCATGGGCGGCTGTGTAGGGCACGCTGCGATGCAGTTCTCACCCAGTACTTCGCCTGACTCCTGAATCCTTGCCTGAACTCTGAGTGACCTGAATCCCTGTCCGAGTCTTCTTTTTTTTAATCATTTTTATTAGATCAAGCAATATGTAACATTTACAACAATGTCTATAATACAATATAAATGCAAACATATGGTAATAAAGGACAAAAATTTGTTTCAGTTTTTCTATTTAACAATCTCCCCCCCCCCCCCCATCCTCCCCACTTGGCAACTAGAGTCATTACATAATGTCGCATGGAACATGTTTCAAGAATAATAATATAAAATTTAAATAAGGAGACTGATGAAGATAGTGAAGAAGAAGACCACACTCAGTGGAAGGGAGAGTGGACAGTGGAGTGCCTCAGGGATCTGTATTGGGACCCTTATTTTTCAATATATTTATAAATGATCTGGAAAGAAACACGACGAGTGAGATAATCAAATTTGCAGATGACACAAAATTGTTCAGAGTAGTTAAATCACAGATTGTGATAAATTGCAGGAAGTCCTTGTGAGACAGGAAAATTGGGCATCCAAATGGCAGATTAAATTTAATGTGGATAAGTGCAAGGTGATGCATATAGGGAAAAATAACCCATGCTATAATTACACAATGTTGGGTTCCATATTAGATGCTACAACCCAAGAAAGAGATCTAGGCGTCATAGTGGATAACACATTGAAATCGTCGGTTCGGTGTGCTGCGGCAGTCAAAAAAGCAAACAGAATGTTGGGAATTATTAGAAAGGAATGGTGAATAAAACGGAAAATGTCATAATGCCTCTGTATTGCTCCATGGTGAGACCGCACCTTGAATACTGTGTACAATTCTGGTCGCCGCATCTCAAAAAAGATATAATTGCGATGGAGAAGGTACAGAGAAGGGCTACCAAAATAAGGGGAATGGAACAGCTCCCCTATGAGGAAAGACTAAAGAGGTTAGGACTTTTCAGCTTGGAGAAGAGACGACTGAGGGGGGATATGATAGAGATGTTTAAAATCATGAGAGGTCTAGAACGGGTAGATATGACTCGGTTATTTACTCTTTCGGATAATAGAAAGACTAGGGGGAACTCCATGAAGTTAGCATGGGGCACATTTAAAACTAATCGGAGAAAGTTCTTTTTTACTCAACGCACAATTAAACTCTGGAATTTGTTGCCAGAGGATCTGGTTAGTGCAGTTAGTATAGCTATTTTTAAAAAAGGATTGGATAAGTTCTTGGAGGAGAAGTCCATTACCTGCTATTAAGTTCACTTAGAGAATAGCCACTGCCATTAGCAATGGTAACATGGAATAGACTTAGTTTTCGGGTACTTGCCAGGTTCTTATGGCCTGGATTGGCCACTGTTGGAAACAGGATGCTGGGCTTGATGGACCCTTGGTCTGACCCAGTATGGCATTTTCTTATGTTTTTATGGGAGTTCGTGCTCATATGTGCAAAACAACAAAAAAAAAAAGAAAATTAATTTTAAGATGGAGGCATACTAATAGAACAATAGCTCACAGGATACAACCATTGAGATATACTAAGCGTTCCAGCAGGACAGAGTTGAGTGATAGACAAGGTCCTGAAACTTCTATTAGGCTTGATGCTCCAACCACTGGATATATGGTTTCCAGACCTTGTGGAATGATGTCAAACGATCATGATGTACTGCAGTAAGACGGCCCAGTTGGTAATAACCATGCAGTCTGTATTGCACTTTGGCTAGGTTAGGTATCTGATTAGTCTTCCAATGTGCAGCAAGTTCAATTCTTGCTGCAATAAATACCTGTTGTGCGAAGTGCTGAATTTCCTTATTTACCGTATGTAGAGGTAGATTCAATAATATATGCCAGGGTTTGGTTTGCAATGACAATTGTACAACAGAGGAAATCCAAGCAATTATATCTGACCAATAATTGTTTAACGGTATACATTGCCACCAAATGTGAAAATACGTACCAATATTTCCACATCCCCCTCCAACATTTTACAGACTCCGTAGGAAAAAAGTGGTTTAAAAGAGCAGGTGTATAATGCCATCTATACAACATCTTGTAACAGTTTTCCTGCAGGAACATTTATGAGCTGCCGTGAAGATTTGATCCCAATCTGTAGGGTCAAACTCGTGCTCAAAATCAGCAGACCATGCAGTTTGTTGTCGCAATAGACCAGTAGGTTTTGTATTCAATAGGGCATATATTTTAGATATTAGTCCTCTGCATGACATTGGCATTCGTACAAAAATTTTCAAATAAAGATACTGATAAGCGTAATGTACTGTTCCTAGTCGCTTTTCTAATAAAATGTAACAATTTAGCGTATAACAAGAAATCCACGTCAGCTAGGGGATAGTTAGTACGAATCTCCTCTTGTGTCATAATAGAGCCTTGTATCTGTATATGTTCAAGACGAATAATACCGGCATCCACCCAAATTAAGGCTGCCCTGGTCTGGAGTGCGTGTGGAAGGACGATATTGGTAAACAGATGCGTTAACAGTGTGTTGCTCTGGCCCTATTAAAAAGGGTTTCCATTGTGTCCACACTAAGAGTTGTATCTAGTGCACAAGGTAAATGGGACATTGCGCTCCAGGTGGTTTTATGTTGCCAGGGTAATGCACACAGTGGTATATTCCCTATCATCGCCTGTTCTAATAATACCCATTGTGGGACAGCTGTAGTTTTGAGGAGAACTACCAACGCCCGTAGTTGGGCTGCACAGTAATACCATAATAAATTCGGCACACTCAATCCACCTCTGTTCTTGGGAAGATATAAGATTGACCTAGACACCCTTGGGGGCCACTTGTGCCAAATGAAACCACAAATTAACTGGTGCCACTTCTTTAACAGAGAAGAGGGCACAAGAATGGGAATGGTGGTGAAAAAATACAATTAGCGTGGTAAAATATTCATTTTAACGATGGCGATACAGCCTAAACAGGAGTGCATGGACCTGGACCATCGTTCCAAGTCTCCGCGAATGGATTGTATAAGGGGGCTGTAATTCAATGTAAATAATTGGTTAACATGGGACCCAATTCGTGCACCTAAATATTTCAATGCTGTTTTCGCCCATTTAAAAGGGTATTCTTTCTTAAGGGTTAATACTTCAGTCTGAGGGAGAGTAAGATTCAATATTTCTGACTTATCGTAATTCACTTTTAGACCTGAGACCTCACTAAAATTTGCTAGTTCACTCATGAGGCCCGTAAGGGAGGAAGGGGGGGGTCTGTGATCATGAGCATAATGTTGTCTGCGAATAGCGAAATTTTGAATTGTTGGCCACCTTTCTGATTTGTGTTGTAAAGGGTTCTAAAAATAGGGTGAAAAGCAAAGGCGACAACGGGCATCCCTGCCTCGTGCCACGCCCAATTGGAAATGGCTCTCCATAACCACCATTAGTCTTCACTCTGGCCCTAGGGCAATCATAAAGTTTCATAATCCATTTAATAAAGTATGTGCCAAATCCCATATGGTGTAGTGTCTGGAATAAAAAAGGCCAATGAACTAAGTCAAATGCTTTTTCAGCATCAAAGGACAAAAGCACTGCAGGGGTATGAATGTGGTGTACTAGGACAATGAGGTCAACTATTCTGCGGACATTATCTGCTGCCAGTCGCCCTGGAACAAAACCTACTTGATCAGAGTGGACGAGACTAGGAAGCACACCATTCAGTCTCGCTGCCAGAATTCTAGCCAGAATTTGCAAATCCAGATTGATCGAGCTACAATGTACTGGATCCCTTCCAGGCTTAGCAATGACAGTAATTCCTGCCGTATTTGCATCGGGAGCTGTGGAGCATGTGTCTGGAAGCGAATTAAACATGTCCATAAGAGGTCCAGAGTAGTGGATGCGACTTTCCGATAATATATCCCTGTCAAGCCATCTAGCCCTGGCGCCTTTCCTATTTCTAGGTTTTTAATAGCCACTAAAACCTCTTGTACCTCAATAGGTTGATCTAAGAGCACCTGTTTGGGGATATCTCCGGGATAATTACAGAGTCTAAATAGGCTTTAATTGTGGGCGCAGTAATAGTGGCATCCGGGGCATATAATTTAGCATAGTATTCTGTGAAAGAGTTACGAATTCCTGTAGAAGTCGTTTCTGTTGTCCTCTGCATATTGTTTTCTTTGGCAACCAACGTCTGTGCTCTAACCAATTTCAATTTATGTGCTAGATATCTTCCGGCTTTGTTACCCCCTTCAAAAAATTGTTGTTTAAGTAAATTCAGTTGGTGATTAACAGCCTCATCATCAAACGACCTCTGGTGTGTTTGGCTTTCAAAATATGTATATATATACGTGTGGAGTTGGTTAAGAAATGTTGTTTGGTTAAATTACCTATCTCCACTAAGAGAGATTTACGTTTACTCTCTCTGTCCTTGTTACAGTATGTGGCTCTGGCAATAAGGAGCCTCGAACCACAGCTTTAGAACATTCCCATATAGTAGCGGGAGACATGCCATCCGTCTTACTTTCCCTAAAATAATTCTGTAATTGCCTGTCAAGGTGTCCCACAAAATCTGTATATTTCAAGAGGCTGTCATTGAGGCGCCAGGTACGGTATCCATTGTCTAAATCCCTTATATTAATTTCTACCCATATGGGGGCATGATCTGACTAAGTTATATTATCTATTCCTAGCTTATGAATAGCATTTTGTAAGTGAATAGATATAAAAAAGTAGTCAATTCTAGAGTATGTATTGTGGGGTGAGGAAAAAAAAGTGTAAGAACATGAACTTGGATATCTCTGCCTCCATATATCTACTAAATTCCAGCATTCTAAAAAAGCCTGCCATTCTTTTCTCATACCATTAGAAGTACCCCTCCCAGAGGTATTATCAAGGTTAGGATTCCTGGTAGCGTTAGTCTCCACCAATAATTATCTCTCCCTCTGCATGTGTGGTAATATGTTGGTCAGTATTAGTCAGGAAGGGTAGAGGATTTACATTTGGGAAGTATACATTTAGAAAACTAAACACACGTGTTCCTACCCTCAGTTTGAGAAGAATATATCTGCCAACTGGGCCTCATGCACTAAAGCATTAGAAATGAGAATCCCTATCCCCGTGATTCTAGATGTTTTAGTATGTGCATGAATATGAAAGAACAGATGTTCATGGCGTTTCCTAACACGAGTTTCTTGCACAAAGGCTATTGTAGCCTTTTGAGCCTGCAGCTCCCTTTTTAATAATAATCGTTTCCTTGGGGTGTTTAACCCCTTCACATTAAGTGAGATAATGCGTGTAGTTGACATGATGCCTATATGAAAGTCTCATCTCATAATAGTAATTCTGTGTGACCATTCCCTGTGTGATTCATTCCCCCAAAAATGTTCCTACATAATATAAATCTTTTCTTGTGTCTGTAAGACACAAGAAAAGATTTAAATCTGTCCCAAGCTAAGAAAAAAATAAACCCAGTTGCCAACCCCATTAGTCCTGTAGTATTCTGTCATTCACCTACGGAATATCAGATACCAGGGGTGCCTTCTGATCCGATAGCGAGTGAGTTCCCCCCAATATATCTCATCCCCCAAGCATCATGAAAATTAATGAACTTAAAAATATCCAAGAACCATCTGCAAATATATGTGATACCCTGTAAAACAAAACCTACTATTCTGTTAGCTTACATAGAGTCAGGTCATTCAGGATTAATGAAGGACTATCAGCCCTGTTCTTGTGCAGTCAGCCGTTTGGCACCCGATTGGCGATGCAAACGTTTTCCCCCCTTTTCAGCTCTGTGCCATTTAAGAAGCATGTCGGGCTTGTCAGGAACCGCGGCCATCTTGGACGTCTGGAACGTGGCTTTCAGCTGCGCCTGTTGAAAGGCCTCAGCTATAGTTTTTATACGGTACATTATGCCTGGACCTGGAACTGCAATCCGAATGGGTAAGTCCAGCGATAGTGAATCGCACAGCTGCGCAGGTTCGCGGTGACTTCTCTGAGCTCATAACGCCTTTTTAAGGTTGTTGGAACTAAATCTTGATAAATATTTAGTGTATGATTTTTCCACTGAATCTCCTTCTGTTTTCTTGCCACCTCATAAACTTGCGTTTTTTGAGCATAACTATGAAAACAGATGTCATGGGGTAGCCGATCACTGCGCCGTCCTAATGCATGATGTGCGCTCTCAAGGCAGATCTCTGACGGTAATAGGCTCACATTTTCTGGTTCTGTGCTGCCAGAGGATAATATGACTGAGCATATTTGTTGTGCTATAGCTGAAGCGTCTCTGTAATCAGAGGTATCCGCCACACCTCAGATGCGTAAATTGCTCCTTCTATTTCTATTTTCTAAATCCTCCACTTTGTCGAAAGGATTGCAAGATCTTTATTTAGCTGGGATTGTTGTATATTTAAATGGTTTATCCCCTCTTAATGGCCGTCAATGCAGGTGTCCATTTCGTCGACGCGAGGTCTTCTTTCAAATCTGTCATGGAGGCCATAAGATCAGTTTTATGCTATCGGAGGTCCGATCTTAGTTCCATAAACCAGGATCTTATTTTGTCTCTTGATAGCGGTTCTGTGTTGGTGTTTAATCCAGGCCCGGTGATGGAACAGGGAGCATCATCTGGGGAGCTGTTTGCTTCCAAATTTAGTGCTGTCTGCTCAGCATCGACAGGCCCTTCATCCATTGACCTTTTGCCAAAAGAGAATTGCTTTAAATCTGTTGTCTTTTGCTTTGTTACATATTTCAGTATAATATTTATTTATTTATTTATTTATTATTTTTATTATACCGAGTTTCATGATAGGAATCACATCAACCCGGTTTACAATTAACAATGTGAGTAGAGGCAGAGAGTAACATAGTAAAACATTTCCCAATTCAACGTCACATATAGAATGAAACTTAACAGATATATTAACAATATTTAGGATGTGAGAAAGTTACAAAAAACAAGGAAAAATAACTAGGATCTGAAAGGGGGAGGAAACTGAAGGAAGAATATTAACATTTTAGCCAACTGTATCAATTAATAAATATGTATAGTATTATAAAAATATAGATGAGTAGCAAAAATGATCAAATATGATGCTGTTGTGAAGTATAATAATAAGATGCTGTGACTGAGTATGAAGTTAGTGGGTTTATTACAGTTCACTAACTTTGTGTTTGTGCTGATGGGTGGGGAATTTAATCCAGTTCTGGGAACGCTTTTTTAAAAAGCCACGTTTTTAGTCTCTTCCTAAAAGTTGGGGCGCATGGTTCTTGTCTTAGGTCCGGTGGGATGGAGTTCCAAAGGATTGGACCTGCTGATGAAAGAGCTCTTGAACTGTAGGATTTATGTTGGTAAGTTTTGGCATGAGGTACCTGAAGTGATTCTTTGTAATGTTCCCTGATGGGTCTGGCGGATGTGTATTTTTTAAAAGGGATTTGTAAGTCAAGTTGAGTGTGTTGATGGATGTTCTTGTAGATAATCATAATGGTTTTGTACATAATTCTGAAGTGGATCGGTAACCAATGAAGGTCTTTGAGGATGGGGGAGATATGGTCGATTTTCCTGGAGTTTGTAAGTATTCTAGCTGCTGTGTTCTGTACCATTTGTAAAGGCTTGGTGTAAGAAGCTGGGAGGCCTAGTAGTAGAGAATTGCAATAATCTAGTTTGGAGAAGATTATTGCTTGCAGGATTGATCTAAAATCTTGCGCGTGGAAAAGTGGCTTTATTCTTTTCAGAATATGTAATTTGTGGAAGCAGTCTTTTGTAGTTCGGTTTATGAATGGTTTGAGGTTAAGACGGTTATCTAGGATGGCTCCTAGATCTCTTACATGGGTGGTTTGTAGGAGGGTAGGTGGCTTTGAGAGCGTGATGTTGTTTTCAGGTGCTATAAGGAGATATTCCGTTTTCGACGCATTAAGGACTAGGTTTAAGCTGGTAAGGAGGTGTTTGATTTCTAATAAGCAACTATCCCAATATTCCATTGTTGACTAGATTGAATCTTTTATAGGGATCACAATCTGTACATCGTCCGCGAAGAGGAAGTGTTTAAGGCTTAGTTTTGTGAGTAGTTGACAGAGTGGTAGGAGGTATACATTAAATAGGGTGGAGTGGTGATATTGGGATTCTGTATTGTGAATTTTGACCCTATATCCTCTGTTTTCCAGGAAGGTTTTGAACCATGTTAGTGAAGTAGCTGTCACTCCAATATTTGCCAGTTGTTTTAAGAGGAGGTAATGGTTGACGGTGTCAAAGGCCGCCGAGAAGTCGAGGAGGATTAGTAAAAATGCTTTGCCTTTATCGATGCCGGCGAGGAGGAAGTCTGAAAGTGCAAGAAGTAGTGTTTCTGTGCTTGCAGCTTTTCGAAAACCATATTGGTTTGGAGACAGAATGCCGTGGTCTTCCAAGTAGTTGGAAAGTTGGGTGTTCACCAATTTTTCCATTATTTTGGCTATGAATGGAAGGTTGGAAATAGGGCGGAAGTTGTTGGGATCACTTGGATTTAGATTCGGTTTTTTTAGGAGGGGTTTGATTGATGCTGTTTTTAGATCATCTGGGTAGATACCCTGGGAGAGGGAACAGTTTATAATTTCGGCAAGGGATTTTGATATAGTATCAGGAATGAGAAGTAGCATTTTGGAAGGAATTTGATCAAAAGGGTGTGATGAAGGTTTCATTTTCTTCAGCACTGATTGTATCTCTGTGAGAGTGATGGGTTCGAATGCTTTAAGCTGTATATCTTTGTTAGGGAGAAGGTATGTGTTGTCTTGGGAGCTAGTGGTTAGTGATATTTGATTGAGGAGGTCAGAGATTTTTTTGCTGAAATGAAGAGCCAGTTCGTCTGCTTTGGTCTGAGAGAATTCGGGTGGTATATCAGGAGTGATAGGTTTAGTGAGATTGGAAACGAAGGCGAATAGGGCTTTTGAGTCAAAGATGAGGTGATGAACCTGACGGGCATAGTAGTCTCTTTTTGTTTTCTGTGTACTGCTTTTGTATTGGTGGAGCATGCGTTTGTAGTCTGAGAGTGAGGCTGGTGAAGGGGCTTTACGCCATTTTCTTTCTTTCTGCCGAAGTAGTTGTTTGAGATTTCTCAGTTCATCATTAAACCAGGGTTGTCTTTTGGATGCCTTTGAAGAGTGTTTTTTGGTGGTCAGTGGGCAAAGTGTGTTTGCTACTGATTTTGTTATTTTGGACCATGATTGAAGAGCGCTGTTAGGTGTAGAAACATCGATGGATGGTAATTCTGGGGCTAGAAGTTTGCTGAGGAGTTCAGAGTTACATGTTTTTTTGTAGAGGAAAGAAGGTCTTGAGTCAGGCTTGGAATCTGGTTGTAGTAGGGAAAAGCTGGTGGAGATTAAGGAGTGGTCTGACCATGGGACTTGTTGACAGTCAGGTTGATTTGTTTGGGAAATGCCGGCATTTGTAAAGAAGAGGTCGAGTGTGTGTCCTGCTTTGTGAGTGGGTTTGTTGATTTGTTGTTTGAAACCCATTGCGGACATTGCGGTGAGGAAGGCTTCGCAGTTCGTTGAAAGGGGAATTTTGTCAACATGTAAGTTGAAGTCACCCAAGATTATAGCTGGGGAGTCAAGGTTTAGGTGTAAAGTTATAGTTTCTAGAATAGGAGAGGTGTCTGACTCTAGCAGGCCTGGAGGGGCGTAGACTAGAAGGATTTGGAGATCTTCTGATTTGAACAATCCTAGTTCTAATTTAGTATTTGTGTTGATAGGATAGAGAGAGAACCTCAGGGATTTTTTGGCAGCTAGAAAGATACCCCCTCCTCTTTTTTTTTGTCTTGGGATAGAGAAGAAGTCGTAGATCTGTGTTGGTAGTTGGTTAATAAGTGCGATGTCAGTGGGTTTGAGCCATGTTTCTGTTATGGCGCAAAAATCCGGTGTTGAGTCCAGCAGTAGGTCGTTAAGTATTAAAGTTTTGTTGGTAATTGATTGTGCGTTAAATAGGAAGATGGTAAATAAGGTGAGACCTAGAAACTGTGTGGTAGGGGAAATCATGATTGGGATGAGGGATTTGTAGGTGCGTGGGCGGCAGAGCATTGTCTGTTGAATGAATGCTTGTTATAGGTACCAGGGGAATGGCCGTATGAATGCTATTGTAGGTCGGATAAGAGTTGGATGAATGCTGTATTGAGCTGGTTTGGTGCTGGTTGAATGCTGCTGTGAGTTGGCTGAGTGCTGGTTGAATGCTGCTGTAAGTTGGCTGAGAGCTGGTTGAATGCTGCTGTAAGTTGGCTGAGAGCTGGTTGAATGCTGCTGTAAGTTGGCTGAGTGCTGGTTGAATGCTGCTGTAAGTTGGCTGAGTGCTGGTTGAATACTGCTGTAAGTTGGCTGAGTGCTGGTTGAATGCTGCTGTAAGTTGGCTGAGTGCTGGTTGAATGCTGCTGTAAGTTGGCTGAGTGCTGGTTGAATACTGCTGTAAGTTGGCTGAGTGCTGGTTGAATACTGCTGTAAGTTGGCTGAGTGCTGGTTGAATGCTGCTGTAAGTTGGCTGAGTGCTGGTTGAATACTGCTGTAAGTTGGCTGAGTGCTGGTTGAATGCTGCTGTAAGTTGGCTGTGTGCTGGTTGAATGCTGCTGTAGGTTGAATGGGAGTTGGATGAATGCTTTTGTGAGCTGCCAAAGTAGGGGCAAGAGTGAAGTTTGAGTAGTCTTAGTCTGTCGTTGTTGAGTAGTCTTAGTCTGTCGTTGTTGAGTAGTCTGTGAAGTTTGCTTATTCTGAGTCTGGCGTTGTTGAGTGGATGCTGAAGCCCTGGAGAGTTGTCTGTCTGTGATTGTAGTGTGGGTATGTTTCTGAGGTGCCAGGAGGTGCGAACCACGTGGCTCGGCGGGTTAGGGCGAGTGTAAAAAGTAGTCTAGAGAGTGCCTTACCCCGGTGTGCCTATGGGGAGCCTATGGGGAGCACTGCTCCCCATAGGCACCCTGGTGTGCCTATGGGGAGCAGTGAACCCGAGCAATTTTTGTGGAATGAAATTCAGGGTAAATTCGCTGATTTCGATGGTTTAAGGGCTTGGGAGGGATGGAGCTCTGTGCTCAGGTGTCCACTCTCATCGGCAGCGGAACAGCACCCCCCTGTCCAAGTCTTCTGAGTAACCTGCACCTTCGTCTGAGTCTCCTGAGCATCCAAGTCTTAGTCTGCATTTCCTGAGCATCCAAGTCTTCGTCTGCATTTCCTGAGCATCCAAGTCTTCGTCTGCATTTCCTGAGCATCCAAGTCTTCGTCTGCATTTCCTGAGCATCCAAGTCTTTGTCTGAGTCATCTGAGTCTTCGTCTGAATCTCTTGAGTATCCATGTCTTCGTTTGAGTCTTCTTGTTCCTGCCCTCAGCCTCTGTCTGGCCTCATGCACTCATCGTTCCCAAGCGGCGGGTCCAAAAGGGCTTTCGAGTGGCCGGAGGGCTACTCTCGTGACCAGCATTGCGTTGCTGAGACACACTGGTCCGTGTGGGTCCAGCAGAGGCCGGGCCCAGCCTTGTTCCTGTTCCCCTCGCTTGTCTTCAGGCCAGCCCTGCTCCTGTCCTACCCATGCTCGGACACGCCTCACCTGCCTCGGCACTTCTTCGGAATCCTCCGGGGTCGAGCCATGGCCCAAGTTCACACTCTGGCCCTGAAAGTGGAACCGCTCCCTAGCGCTTCCCAACACACACTTTCTTTTATAATTCCCATATTTTAGAATTTCTATTTCAGCCTGGCATCCCACTAATGTTGCATGCTCTAGGGGGGTACTGGACTAATTCAGGCCATCTACTCCCCTCTTCAGAATAATTTTGTGGCTCTGCATGTTTAAGATGTCCAAACAGATTCTTGCCTGATGACAAAACCTCGTTATCAGGTTCTGAGATAAGATCCTTTGTACTGCTTTCTAAAGTGACTGCAAATTCTCTTGCTACTGATAAGATTATCTTTTGCTGATGCTGAAAAATCAGTCTGTACCCTGAAACTATAGTAGTAAATCTCTTCCCATTAAATTTACTGGACAGTTAGGAGAGAACAATAGATCTCTGTAGATTTCTTGTTCTCCTAGCTGTATTGAGAGTGGACATGTTACTTGTATTTATTGGCGAATTCCTGAAAAGCCAGAAGCAGAAATCTTGATTCCAGATAGCAGTGCTCGTTTGGGTAAACGTACAATGACAGAGCATGAAGCTCCTGAATCCACTAGAAATGGCATTGTTTCTCCTGCTAAATCTATTATACCTTCCAAACTTTTCTGAACTGTGGCAGGTAAGGTAGTCTTCAATATTTGGTAAAATAATGCAACTGATTAACTTCATTAAATTTGGTGTCTGTCTCTCTTAACTATGCTTCTTCAAATATAGCTAAATCCTCAATTTTTTCTTTAGCTGGGTCCCATCTGCTTGAAGCTAAGGCAGCAAAATCTTCTTCAGTAAAGAAAAGATCTCTCAGTGCTCCCCAAAGATGGGGGCGAAATTGGGTTGAAATCATTTCCATCATGCTGGGAATTAATACAAGTAATATATGAGGCGTTGCCTAGTGGTTAGAGCAGTGGGCTTCGAACCAGGAGACCAGGGTTCAGATCCCACTGCTGCTCCTTATGACCTTGGGCAAGTCACTTTACCCTCCATTGCCTCAGGTGCAGACTTAGGGGGGGGGGGTCATTTATCAAAGTGCTATATGGCGTTTTCGCATGCAAAAAACGCCTTTAACGCATGCGAAAAAGCCATAACACATAGTGCGACACAAATTATTTTATTTATTTAAAAATAGTTTGTATACTGCTTTTACAAAAATATTTGATCAAAACGGTTCACAATAAAACAAACTTAATTTAAAAATAAATGTTAAATTAATAAAATCTAAAAATAATCAACAAAATACTAAAAGGGGAGGAGTTTGGGCCGGATTTGTGGCCAAGTGGGCTGGCTTCAGAATTTGCAAAGTCATATCGCACGGCTTTAACGCGTATTTTAACTACACCTTTTTCCATTGCATAAAGCCATGTGATAGGGCTTTACCATGCTTTGCGATGTTTTTGCAAATGCCATTTTTAGTAGTTTTAAGCTCCTGGAGATCCAGCCTAGCTATCAGGGCCCTCCTACAGCCACTGGAGGGAGGGGGGGAGGAGAGAGAGACTAGCCATAATGCCCTCATACTAGGTAGGTATACCTCTATATGAGGCCTACCAAGTCACTCGAGATGAGGTTTAGGTATTAGTGTAGGGGTTAGGGGCCACTTTGACATTCAAAGTGAGACGTACGAACAGAACAGTGCTCTCTTGTGAAGATTTGATGACCTGTGTTGCTTTGGCCTTGTGCTTGGGATCAGTATCCTGCTGAAAAGTGAACTTTCTTCCTTGTTTTAGTTTTTAGCTGACTGAAGCAAGTTGTTTTGCAGTATCTCCCTGTATGTTGCTCCATCCATCTTTCCTTCAATTTTAACAAAATGCCCAGTCCCCGCTGAGAAAAAGCATCCCCACAACATGATGCTGCCATCCCCATACTTTACTGTTGGGATGGTGTTTGCTGAGGAATGGGCAGTGTTAGGTTTGTGCCACACATAGTGTTTTGAAGTTTGGCCAAAAAGCTCAATTTTTGCATCATCTGACCACAAGAACTTATCGGGGAGAACAGGTATCTTTGTCACAGGCCTTATTCTACAGAGCTCACCATAATCCATGTATTCTTGGATTTTGGTCGCTATTGTGGAAGTGGTAGTGGATTTCCTGGATGCTGCTCAGCTGAGGAGACTGGGTGTCTGTGGGTCACAGAACTTATTCTACCAGAGCCCACTGTAAACCATTTTTTCTTGGGTTTCTGAATCCTTTATGGGGAGTTGGGAGGTGATATTCTAGTTACTACAAAGTAGAGGAAGGTATTTTGAAGCCTAGACAATTACACCTTCAGCTGGAGCAGCTCCTTTTTCATAGTCTCCAAATTGTATGCTTTGGGACATGAACCCCACAAGATATTCTGTTCATAAGTGTGTCAGTGAGAATGACTTGTGTTATCTTAAAAACATAGAAACATGATGGCAGAAAAAGATCTTATGATCTATCTAGTCTACCCATCCGTCCAATTAATTTAGCATTATAATTTCTATTGCTTCCTTAGAGATTCCCTATATTTATCCCATGCTTTCTTGAATTCAGATACTGTTTTTGTTTCTACCAACTCCACTGGGAGACTGTTTCACGCATGTACCATCCTCTCTGTAAAGAAATATTTCCTAAGATTATAACCTCATCGCAATACCCCTCGTTCTAGAGACTTCTTTCCATTGAAAGAGGCTCATCTTTGAGAGATCTGAATATCTGTCATATCTCCCCTATCTCACGTTTCCTCCAGGGTGTACATGTTTAGATTTTTGTCTATCCCCATATGCTTTAGAATAAAGACCACTGTCCATTTTAGTAGCCACTCTCTGGATCGACTCCATCATGTTTATATCCTTTTCAAGATGTGGTCTCTAGAATTGTACACAGTATTCCAAGTGAGGTCTCACCGGGGAGATATACAGGGGCAATATCACCTCCCTTTTTCTGCTGACTATTCCTCGCCTTATGCAGCCAAGCATCTTTCTGGCTTTTATCGTCACTTTATCCATCTGTTTGGCCACCTTAAGATCATTGGATACAGTTACCCCCACATCCCGCTCTTTTTTCGTGCTTAGAAGAATTCCACCTCCAATACTGGAGTTTTTTAAAGAAAAAACTTAAGACCTGGCTATTCAAACAAGCCTTTCCTTAAAATGTTGCAGTACACTCACTGACTCACAATGTTGTTATCATTTAAGCATCATGCTGTAATTATTATCATTCTTGTGTTCCTCCCTTCTCACTCCACCTCCTTCTTTTATCTCCCTAACTCTAGTTACCCTCTCTGACGGAAATTATCGCATAAGTATATCATTTTTTTGTAACCATTGTCATTTAGTTGTTCCTTCCTTCCACTCCCAACCTCTCCTATCTTCTTAGCGCTAGTAACCCTTTTCCCAGTTTATTTCGTCCCTGCTCAAGGATTAAGTTAACATTATTACCCTTTTGTTCGATGTAACTCACCCATGTTCGATGTAAACCGATGTGATATGACTTTCGTCATGAACGTCGGTATAGAAAAGAATTAAATACTGTACCTTTCTTTTGGGTTTTTGCACCCTAAATGCATTACTCTGCATGTTTTTTAGCTGCCAGACCTTAGACCATTCCTCGAGCTTTGCTAGATCCCTCATGTTTTCTGCATCTTCCTGACTGTCCCCCCTGTTACAGATTTTGGTATCAATGGCAAAAAGACAAACCTTTCCCGACAGCCTTCCATAATGTTGCTCCCAAAAATGTTGAAAAGAACTGGTCCAAGAACTGATCCCTGAGGCTCACTTAGTAACATGCCCCTCCTCAGAGAAAATTCCCTTTACCACTCTATCCTCTGTTGCCTCCCACTCAATCTATAAGTACCAATCTAACAACTCTTGAGTTATTAAATTAGTACTTATTCTATTACTTACTTAACCTAAGTCTTTGCAAAAGTGGGGGAGTAGCTTTGTTGTTGGAGCAGTGGACTGTTAACCAGATAAGCCAGGGTTCAAATCCCCCTGTCGCTACTTGTGACTTTGGGCAAGTCTTATTGCATCAGTTACAAACTTAAGATTGTGAGCCCACTCTGGACAGAGCAATACATATAGTACTTGAATCAGTTTTGAAGTGCCTGAAAAAGTGGAATATAAATAAACCAAAAAACAACCAAACTACTTAAGAAGAACAAACCTAGGAGTGAGTGAGGGGCAGGGATGGATTTAATGTCCAGAGATAAATGTTTTTTTAATTCAATGCATAATTAAGCCCTGGAATTTGTAGTCAGAGGATTTGGTGAAAGGTATTAATATAGCTGTGTTTAAAAAAGGTTTGGACAAGTTCCTGGAGGAAAAGTCCATTAACCCTAATTAAGGTAGAGTTACAGAAATCCACTGCTTATTCCTGGTATAAGCAGTTTTGGAATCTATTTACCCCTTGGGATCCTGCCAGGTACTTGTGATCTGACTTGGCAACTGTTGGAAAAAGGATACTGGGCTTGATGGATCTTTATTTCTGACCCAGTATGGCAAATCTTATCTGTGTGTAGATGATGTGTTTTGCCTGAGGTATAATTTGGATGGAACATTCCTAAAACAATTTAATGAGTGTTTAGAAGACTGGTAAGGAAAATTTAAACTAGCTTTAAATGTGAAAAAAACAGTGGTGTTACGGGATAGTTGAAAATGTTTTGTTATGTATGATCTTGGGATTAAGTTTAAAAATGTTGTTATACCACTAGTTATAGAGGCACAAAATTTAGGGTTTCTTTTAGATACCAAGTTAACAATGAAACCACATATAGAATGGTTGCTAAGACTGCCTTTTTTAGATTAAAGATGGTTTGAGAGTTAAAACCACTATTATCAGTGCTTCAAGACCTTGTTTTAAGTAAACTTGACTAGTGCAATGTGCTGTTTTTAAGATTACCAAAGGTATAGCTCTGGGTTTTACAACTTGTGTAAAATGGAGCAGCACAGGTTTTAACAAGTACTTCATGGGCACGGTTTCCATGCATTAGAAATACTACACATTTGCCCATGTCTGTTTTAAGGTTTTAACTTTACTTTTTAAGGCAGTAAATGTGGACCTGCAATTAATTAGTGACAAAATACGTTGGTGGTTGTTTTTATGTTCAGCTGACCAAAATTTGTTGAGTGTACCTAGTTTTCAAAATTTTAATTCATGAGAGTATAGGAACAGAGCTTTTTCTATTGCAGGACCTGCTAAATGGAATGTACTGGATCGCCACCTTAGGAATGATGAGGATTTTAGAAAGACTGAAAGCTGAGATTTTTAAAGAAGTTTCAAAAATAATAGTGAATGTTATCTGAACTTTGTTTTTATCTGTTTGTTTTATTTTATGAATGCGGACATTCTGATTATGTTGTATGGATATAGTGGAATATAAGTGCAGGAAATTAAGTAAATAAATAATGCATTATTTGTAATTTGAAAGCAAGAATATTTAGGATGTCTCCCCTGGCACAAGCACAGCCATATGTAGGCGCTCTCAACCATGGCCTTCCTCATGATTAGATCCTCCTGCTGCTTATACCTGAGTTCCTTCACCAAATACTATTTTACTGGCTTAATCTACCACCAGAGGCAGCAGAAACCAGTATTGACAGTATCCAAGCATGTTTACAACAAATATAGAGGATAGTGGTAGGAAAAGGATTTGCAAACAATCCACCCTTGACTCCCTATTGAGTAGAGGCAAGGGAAGAGGGGACGAAAAGAAAACAAGAAACCAAAGCAGAATCCTAGGCGAATCTTCAATTTTGTGCTCTCCCTCCCTTACACATCTGTAGTGCCTTGAAAAAATCTTTACACCCTTGTACATTTTTCACATTTTGTTGTCTAAAAAGTACAAATCAAAATGCATTAAAGTAGTTTGTTTCACTGCCCTACACAACATGAAAACAATTATAGAAATATTCCAAAAGTAATTACGAATAAAAATACAAAAAGTCTTGATTGCATAAGTCTTCATAGCCCTTCACTCAATTCTTGGTGGAAGCTCTTTTTGCAGTTATACATTGTTTAGGATGAGTGTCTACCAACTTTGCATGTGGGATGGTGCAGTTTTTGCCCATTCTTCTTGCCTGAAAACCTCAAGCTATTTCAGTTTGGCAGGGTATCGTCTGTAGACAACAGTCTTCAAGTTTGTGTGGAAGAAACAAAGCTTCACACTATATTTTATTAAGAAAATATCTGTGAATTTGCAGGGAGAGTCCTTACAGGTTGCAGTCCATAAGAGCTCTAAAATCTGGCAAACTTTCAAAGCTTTTTTTTTTTTAATAGTATTTTCAGTTCTTGGTTACAAAACACAAATGAGAATCAGATGTCAGTAACATATGTTAGTAACCTATGTTATTAAACTTAGTGCAAATTAACTATCCATGGTTGAGGATAAACTAGTCTAGCCTAGTGATAAGAGCATAAGAACATAAGAAAATGCCATACTGGGTCAGACCAAGGGTCCATCAAGCCCAGCATCCTGTTTCCAACAGTGGCCAATCCAGGCCATAAGAACCTGGCAAGTACCCAAAAACTAAGTCTCTTCCATATTACCATTGCTAATGTCAGTGGCTATTCTCTAAGTGAACTTAATAGCAGGTAATGGACTTCTCCTCCAAGAACTTATCCAATCCTTTTTTAAACACAGCTATACTAACTGTACTGACCACATCCTCTGGTAACAAATTCCAGAGTTTAATTGTGCGTTGAGTAAAAAAGAACTTTTTCCGATTAGTTTTAAATGTGCCCCATGCTAACTTCATGGAGTGCCCCCTAGTCTTTCTACTATCCGAAAGAGTAAATAACCGATTCACATCTACCCATTCTAGACCTCTCATGATTTTAAACACCTCTATCATATCCCCTCTCAGTCTTCTCTTCTCCAAGCTGAAAAGTCCTAACCTCTTTAGTCTTTCCTCGTAGGGAAGTTGTTCCATTCCCCTTATCATTTTGGTAGCCCTTCTCTATACCTTCTCCATCGCAATTATATCTTTTTTGAGATGCGGCGACCAGAATTGTACACAGTATTCAAAGGTGCGGTCTCACCATGGAGCGATACAGAGGCATTATGACATTTTCCGTTTTATTCACCATTCCCTTTCTAATAATTCCCAACATTCTGTTTGCTTTTTTGACTGCCGCAGCACACTGAACCGACAATTTCAATGTGGTATCCACTATTTATTTATTTATTAGTTTTTATATACCGGGGTTCCTGTATAAAATACATATCACCTCGGTTTACAAGGAAATAAAACTAACGCCTTGCAGGGCGATTTACATTGAAACGAGAAAAACACTTCAACACTATGACACCTAGATCTCTTTCTTGGGTTGTAGCACCTAATATGGAAACCAACATTGTGTAATTATAGCATGGGTTATTTTTCCCTATATGCATCACCTTGCACTTATCCACATTAAATTTCATCTGCCATTTGGATGCCCAATTTTCCAGTCTCACAAGATCTTCCTGCAATTTATCACAATCTGCTTGTGATTTAACTACTCTGAACAATTTTGTGTCATCTGCAAATTTGATTCTCACTCGTCGTATTTCTTTCCAGATCATTTATAAATATATTGAAAAGTAAGGGTCCCAATACAGATCCCTGAGGCACTCCACTGTCTACTCCCTTCCACTGAGAAAATTGTCCATTTAATCCTACTCTCTGTTTCCTGTCTTTTAGCCAGTTTGCAATCCATGAAAGGACATCGCCACCTATCCCATGACTTTTTACTTTTCCTAGAAGCCTCTCATGAGGAACTTTGTCAAACGCCTTCTGAAAATCCAAGTATACTATATCTACCGGTTCACCTTTATCCACATGTTTATTAACTCCTTGTGTAGCGTGGGCTATGAACCAGGAGACCAGGGTTCGAGTCCCGCTGTCGCTCCTTGTGACCTTGGGCAAGTCACTTTATCCTCCATTGCCTCAGGTACAAACTTACGGGCCGATACAGTACAGTGTGCACTGTTAACCCTCTATTGGACGCGTGTTTTCGATGTGCTAGCGTTATCCCACACATCGCTGTAAACAAAACTTTCCAAATTTTCATGCATAATATCCATTAAAGAGAGGTTGGCTCCTTGCCCCCTCCTCTGTATATAGTATTTATTCTATTTTATTGCACTTTATATATTTATTGCTCCGCTCACCCCTTCTTTTTTTCCTACTTCAAGTTAAGGCTTCCTTGTTATAATGTAACTGTATGCTCTGTATCTCTTGTTGATTGGTTAATTGTATATTCTACTTAGTTCATTGTAAACCGAATTGATTTGATTTGTATCAAGAAAGTCGGTATATAAAAGCCTTAATAAATAAATAAATAAATAAATCCCTTATTCAGTAAGGGGCTGAAAACACGTGTCCAACCCCCCTGAACCTAATAGCGCCCGCAACATGCAAATGCATGTTGATGGCCCTATTGGGTATTCCCGCACGATTCAGAAAACAAAATGTGCAGCCAAGCCGCACATTTTGCTTTCAGAAATTAGCGCCTACCCAAAGGTAGGCGCTAATTTCTTCTGGCACCGGGAAAGTGCACAGAAAAGCAGTAAAAACTGCTTTTCTGTGCACCCTCCGACTTAATATCATGGCGATATTAAGTCGGAGGTCCCGAAAGTTGCCAAAAGTTTAAAAAAAAACAACAACTTTTTTTTTAAGTCTGCCCGCGGGTTGAAAACCGGATGCTTAGTTTTGCCGGCGTCCGGTTTCCGAACCCGTGGCTGTCAGCAGGCTCGAGAACCGACTCCGGCAAAATTGAGTGTCGGCTCTCAAACCCGCTGACAGCCTAGGGACACGCTAGCAAGCTACTCAAGCACCTAAAACCGATGCTTCATCTCCACAATTTTAGAACCGTCTTACAAGCCCTCATCTTTTCCAGTTTGGACTACTGCAACTCTCTCCTGATAGGTCTACCTAAAACGACCTTAAAACCACTGCAGCTACTTCAGAATGCCGCTGCCAGAGTCCTGACTGGTAAAAGAAAATCTGACCACATAACCCCCGTACTCAACAATTTACATTGGCTTCCGGTAGAAAAAAGAATAGAGTTCAAAATCTTTACAATTCTACACAAGACAATTCATAAAGTAGACTACACAGCACTGGACAATATCATACATATACATAGGTCATCACGTACGACAAGGTCAACAAGTAAACTTCATCTAGATGTTCCATCTCTACCACAAGCCAAATTGTCCTCCACAAGAAACAGAGCTATCTATCTCCATCATTGGCCCGAAATTATGGAACTCCCTACCTCATCACCTGAGCTCTCAAGAAAACTTTAAATCTTTTAAAAAAGATCTTAAAACCTGGCTACTCAGCCAAACACTCAAAGTATAGGATAAGGCTGCAGTCCACTCCCTTGGCGGGTCCCACCTTGGCCATGCAATCTCCCTCCAACGACTACCACTCTGACTCACAGAAACCTTCTTGATTTTTTTCTATATCAGCTATCCCCTTACATGCTTTGAGTACAGATATATACCTAACTATATTGTATTTATTGATTGATATTAATCTATTGTTCAGAACCAGTTTCTGTTTTTTCTGTTAAATGCTTTAAATGTAACAGGTTTGTTGTAAATGTAAACCGGAGTGAAGGCAATTTCTGCGATACCTCGGTATATAAAAAAATGCTAAATAAAAAATAAATAAATAGTGTCCCTAGCGCTTCCTTTTGCCTGTTTTTACCGCCGGGCCTAATTTGCATTCTGAATCGCGTGCACAGGAGAGTGGCCTGTGTGCGCGCCGGGAGAGCGGGCGTTTGCAGAAAAAGAGCATGTGGTCCATTGAAACCAACTACTCTGCTCCACAATCCCTACCACTCCCACAGAGATCCCCCTCTGCTTATACCATGCTTTTTTGAATTCAGTTCATGAGCACCCTTGAACTAGAGGACAAAATGTCAGGTGTATAGTAATATTGCTAAATTTTAGTTGCTGATAGAGCGTTTACCATATTTTTTCACTAGGAAACTGAATTGATGATTACAGTGTTATTTCAATTGCCAGTTTGCACTTCTTGGTTTTAAGCTCTTCCTTCCCTCTGGTACACATGACTGTCTGCTCTAAGACACAGCAAGTTTCTGGAGGATTTCCAGCAGATGGTATTTGTATTACCTCATAGGCTCATGATGCCAGTTTCTAGTTTTGCTGCTTCGGCTGCCTGTAGCTTGACATCATTAAACTGTTCTGACAACTGTGCTGAACTGGTGAAGGACAGCAAGGTCTGTCTGAATACTTCGAGGCCTTTTAGATTCCAGCATACCTATAAGTAACAGACACAGGAACAGTTTTAGAAAGATTTACTCCAACTCGGTTTGTTTTTGATGACTTCGGGTCAGCCAGTATAAGAATAGATAGTGTGGACTCCTGTAATTTGTTCTCCTTTCTCTGAAGTTATCTGCAATTTCCAAGCTTTTGTGCAGATTAGAAACTGAGTTTGGTGTCCTTTAAACATGTTTAAGATCACTTCATTTTCTTTAACAATGTTTAAATATATTGTTTTTAGTCGATCCCAGCATTCTTTACAGTGTAGTACTTCAAAATTAGACATTTAACCTCTTATGAGATGTTTGGCCTGAGGCCATCTTTATATTTTCTTGACTGCATGAAAGCTACAGAGGTCAGAATAGAATGAATAGTGTTATTAATTTCCTGATTACAGGTAAGCAAGATGGAATAAAGGGGATCAACTGTCTTGTCCATTATGTAGGAGTGTTTGAGTTTGTATTATAGAAGTTCTCTTGAGTGGTAGTTAGGATAATCTTCTGTATATAAGGGAACTGATTTAAAAGAAAAGTTCTACAAAATAGTTGTTATGTTATGAGTAAAGTCAATAGTGGACCCTTGGGCCGGCTGAGGTGGACAGCGTCCACAGGAGTTAATAAGCCGGGAGGCGGCACTCAGCTGGAGCGGACTGATGGCGTCTTCACCCTGGAAACCCAAGACCCCCCCAGGAGGAGCCCGTAGGGGTCCGAGTCGCTGGGACTTAGGAGAATCGTGAATGAGTCCAAGGTCTGTGGCTGGCTGAAGACAAAGGAGAATCGTGAAGAAGACCAAGGTTCGAGGCTGGCAGAAGACAAAGGAGAATCATGAAGAAGACCAAGGTTCGTGGCTGGCTGAAGACAAAGGAGAATCGTGAAGAAGACCAAGGTTCGTGGCTGGCTGAAGACAAGGAGAATCAGGAACCGGAGCTGGAGTCAGGATATGTAGACAGCAAGTAGAGCCCAGAGCTGGAGCCAAGGCACAGCAGGACCAAACAGAACCTGACCTGGAAGCAAGGCACGGCTGGGACAAGCTGGAACCAGAGCTGGAAGCAAGGCACGGCTGGAACAAGCAGGAACCAGGGCTGGAAGCAAGGCACGGCTGGAACAAGCTGGAACCGGAGCTGGAAGCAAGGCACGGCTGGAACAAGCAGGAACCAGGGCTGGAAGCAAGGCACGGCTGGAACAAGCAGGAACCAAGGCTGAAAGCAACGCTGGGAAGCAACTAAGCACACAGTAGAGTGACCTCGTTGCAAAGGCAAAGCAAGGAAGTCAGACGCTGGTTTAAATAGCCGGCCAGCGTCTGACGTCAGGAACGGGGCGGTTCAGCACTTCCGGGTGCTGGACCTTTAAGAGCCCCCTGCTCGCGCGCGCGTTGCCTGGCAGTGGGAGGAGTCTGAGTCGTCCCTCGGCAGCGTCTCCACGTGGAGAGAGACGCTGCCATGCGGCCCTGCAGGCCCCAGGAGCAACGGAACGCGGCGAGACCGGGAGAGGCAGCAGAAAGGTAAGGACCCGGTCGCTAGCCTAGCGACCGGGACCGCAACAATAGTAGTATTTTATTCTACATTGTTTGAAAATTTTGAAATCTGATTAACAGAAAACCTAATAGAATTTTGTATGGATATTTACTTAACTAATATCCAATAAATAAATAAGTTCACAGCTGGACAAA
Source organism: Rhinatrema bivittatum (assembly GCF_901001135.1). Lineage (NCBI taxonomy): Eukaryota > Metazoa > Chordata > Amphibia > Gymnophiona > Rhinatrematidae > Rhinatrema > Rhinatrema bivittatum. Next base: position 3,183,913 of record NC_042632.1, read on the forward strand.
TCCTAGTTATCAGATTGCCTTGGCATCTAGAAATTTATCCAGGCTGTAAACATCCTATCTGCTATGGGGAAGAGAACAGGTCTTTTACCCAGTCGAAAGTGTTCTGTACAATGAATGGAGACAGAGATGGTTCTGATGTAAGAGGGTGCCTTAGGAAATTGTCCCTGCCAGTTATGTGGCTTCAGCTGATCTGAGTGCCCTCAGTTTGACAGAGGTCTCACCTTTTCTGGTCTGCCTGTGATGTCTGTGTAATGCTAGTGTGCTAAGGGAGGTGGGTTAGAGTATAAAACACCTGCTTCCATGTGAAACAAGAGGCACTAAAGAATAGAGCTGTCTCTTCACAGAGTGGCACCATAAGGCCTGTCTCACCACAAAGAAGGTTCAGAGGATTCTAGGAAAAAGGTCCCTGGAAGTCCAGAAGTTGAAAAAGAGAATCCTGAGGATTGGGAACGAGTATACTAGGAGGTGTCAGAGAAAGTTGGGAGTCCTAAGAAGATTTCCCTGGAGAGTATGTGTACTGGGAGGTGCCAGAAGAAGGGCAGCCTGGCTGGGAAAGTCAGAGACTGATCAGCCACAATGAGCCTGAGAGAGTGAGAAAGAGAAAAGGACCTTGGAGGAAAAGATTACAACTACTAGATCTGTTCTGGGAGAGCCCAGGGTATAAGGGGTGAGGAGGTGAAGAGAGATTGAATTTGATTTGTGTAACTTTAATTTCTGTAATGTACTATGGAGTTGTGCATTTTTTGGACTAAGATTTCCCTACTATCAGTCAGTAAAGATTTATATTTTGAGCAGCGGCACTGGTGTGGGGAGAGTATCTTCTTTGTGAGTGCTTGGATTGGTGAGCAGGAAGAGTCCATGTGAATACAGAACCCTGTGCAGGAACCCTGGGAGGTCATGGGGCCTTGCGTGGTCCGTGGCCTTCCCCTGTGTGCCCCCAGGACCAGAATGGGATGGGGGCTACACTTAAATACCAAAAGATGCAGTCAAAGACCCCCAAAGTGAGGCAGAAAGAGACAATAATGAGCAGAGCTTCCGGTGATGTTGAGCCACTGAGAGGTCACACTTGGAGCTCTGTGGGGGGCCTACTTCACTTCAACTAAATACCCTTTTCACACTGATTTTTTTTTTTTTTCTATTTGGCCGATATATGTCAATTTTTGAGGTACCTGGAATCGGCTAAGTTTCTCTTGTTATGTCACTTAAATCAAGGAGACTCGCAAAAGACAGGAACCTTCTGAAAATAACATGGCAGCTGAAGTTGAAAAAGGTGATGGCTGACCTGAAAGAATATCTTGTGACGGATATCTCTAAGTATGATTCAGCAAATTTGGAAGATCGCTTGTCTAGACCTCAGTCCTCCCTTGACGAGATTCACAATGGTATGGGGAAGCATGCAGAAAAAATTTCAGAACTTGAAAACCAAATGTCTGTTCAGGAAATTTCAACTAACCAATTCCCACTGCAACTCACTGAAATAAAAAAGGAAATGTACTATGAATGGACCGTATAGAAGCCCAGGAGAATCATGCGAGGCGCAATAAATTAAGGATCATTGGTCTCCCAGAACAGGTGAAAGATAATGAGCTCATGCAGTTTATCCTGGTTTGGTTACCGGAGACATTGGGATTATCTTTAGTGACAGAACCAGTAGTAGTCGAGCATGTGCACAGAATTGGCCTGCTGAGGGAAGCAGCAGTTAGGGCTCAGTCTATTGTCATTTGAATCTTAAACTTTGCTGACAAAGTGAAGATAATGGAGGCTTATGGGAAATGAGATACACTGGACTATGAAGGCCAAAAACATTTATTTAACAACTTTTTTCAAAAGGTACCATTGGTGCGCCACAGTATGGGCCCCAGTGTCTTCGGCTTTCCACTGCAGAAGCATGTTTTCATTTTTATTTTTTGCCATGATCTAGATATTTGTTAACAAGTCGATTCTATCATCCGATGGAGCCCGGCACAGTAAACTTTTGTCAAAGTTTCTAGAAACTGACTGGCAGACTGAGCATGCCCAGCCTGTTGCTATCCGCGTGTCCAGGTGAGGTCCCCCTTCATTCTCTTTTCTGCGGTGCAGTAGCCTTGCAGTGGTGGAGCTCGAACTCCTTGAAATTGTGTTTAACCTTTTCGGGTGTTTTTTCTGCGTCTGGTTCCCCTTTGCGATCGATATCCCTCCGTTTCGGTAGGTACCCTTGTTTTCGATCTCGTATTTCTTCGCGGTCGATTCCCAACTCTTGCACAGTGGTGCCAGTCGGTCATTGACCACGCGCCGGTCTCTCTTTTTCGATGGCATCGGCAGGTTTTTCACGGTGCCCCACGTGCCTGCGGACCATGTCCATCACAGATCTAGACAAGGTATGTATCCTCTGCCTGAGGGCCTTGCCTGACATCAGAGGGTGTCATTTTGTGTGATCAAATGACACCCAAAGGGCTTTGAGCGCGCCTGGGTATAATGGAGAAGCTCTTTGGGTCTCCAAACCTTCCAGTCTGGCTTCGGTGTTGTCGGCGCCCAAGGACCACGGGGAACCGTCTCCCTCCCTTCCCCTAGCGGTCCCCAACTATCCAGTACCCTTAAGGATTGGGGAGAGGGAGAACAATCCTTGTTGGTCTCTCCCCTCCCACAGACCTTGGGGTTATCATTGTCCTCTGCACAGGGGAAAGAACGAGCTGAGCGCTGGAAGTCCAGGAAGCATAGACACTGGTCATTGGTCACTGGTCACTGGACACTGTCACACCTCGTCCCCCTTCAGGACTGTGAAGGGGGACGAGGCGTCACCAGGACATCCTTGGGTCCACGAGGTGGCACAGCGCCTTACACCATAGCCGGTGGGGAATGCATCTGGCTACCGGAGGCACCAGAGGATGGGGCGCCTCTGGTGGCCGGTGTTGCTTCGATGGCGATTCAGCAGCCGCTGATGGCGCTCCGGAACTGTGGCGAGACAGTGACCAGTGTCTATGCTTCCTGGAGGAGCTGCACTGCAGGGTACAATCGGTGGTGCTCAAAGCGCTCCAGAGCATTGAGCTGCCGGCGCCACCGGCCCCCCCATACCAGTGCCCAAGCCTCCACCATCGATGCTCGCGCCCCTGCTGGAGCATCTGGACGTCCTTTTTGGCACCCTACCAATGCAACTGGTGCCCAGAGGCCTTTGATGCCTCCTCGGCGACCAATTCCCTTCACCGGAGCAATCCCGATTCCCAGGTCCTCTGAGGAAGATGAAGCCTCGGGGCATACCGCAGCCGATGGCCCCCTCGATGCCGGGAATTCCATCAATGCCTCCGGTGCCCTTGGGGCCCGGGCCCCGGCCCCCGCCCTCATTTTCTGGGCCCCAGTGAGGAGGAAGGTCCTTATAAGCCATGGGGCTATAACTCTTCGGACTCATCCTTGGAGTTCTCCAACGAACCCCTCTAGGAGCCTTTCCCGCCGGAGGAACATCGTCTGTCTCCGCCCAAAGACCTGTCGTTTGTCAGCTTTGTAAGGGCAATGGCAGAGGCCATCCCCTTCCAGCTCCTATCGGAGGAGGATACCCATCATAAGATGCTAGAGGTCCTCAAGTTCATCGACGCTCCCAAGGAAATCGAGGCAGTGCCTATCCACGACATCTTTAAGGAGGTCTTCCTCTGTATGTGGGAACACCCGCTGTCGATGTCCCCAGTCAACAGGAAGGCCGATGCCACCTATCTGGTGCAGCAGGCTGTGGGCTTTGAATGGCGGCACCTCCCCCACCAGTCAGCGGTTGTGGAGTCCGCCCTCAAGAAAGCTAGATGTTCCCGGACGCATGCTTATGCTCCTCCAGGGTGCAAACACAGGGAACTCAATGGCATAGGGAGAAAAATGTTTCAAGGGGCCATGCTGGAGGTCCGCATTGCGGCCTACCAGTTGTACCTGACATAATACGACCGCAATCTGTGGAAACAAGTCCAAGACTTTGCAGAGGGCCTTCCCCAGCAGCAGCAGGAATCTCTTGCAGCCATTGCCGCGCTGGGCCTTGAGGCGGGTAAGCACAAGGTGAGGTCCACCTATGACATGTTCGAAACCGCAGCCTGCCTGGCCGCCGGGGGCATGGGCGCCAGACGGCTGGCTTGGCTCCGAGTCTCAGGACTCCGGCCGGAGGTTCAAGACAGGCTCGCAGATCTCCCCTGTTCAGGTGAAGGAGGTCATAACGCAGCTGAAAAATCAGCATGATAATCTTCAGCAACTCTTCACCAGTCCCTCAGAAGGCCCTTCCTCTGCAAGGAAGACCTCCAGGCCGGGCTCTCGCAATCCCTTTTACCAGCCGAGAAAATACTATCCTCCAGCTGCCTGTGCTTCCCTGCCTCAGACCAGTCCCAGGAGTTGCAGCCAGCTGCAGCGGGCTCCAAGGCCCCATCTACAGGCTTTTGACTGGCGGCGAGGGGACACAAGCCAGACGCTGGTTCCCCTGGCGGTCGATCCCCTGGTCTGTGGCAGGCTCCTTTCCTTTGTTTTACTCACCGTAGGGAGACGGTCACTGCGGACCATTGGGTCCTCTCCTTTGTCCGCCAGGGCTTCCGCCTGCACTTCAGCAGGCTTCCAGAGACTGCATCCCCATGTCCATCATGGGGTTTGCCCGTCCATCAGGTTATAGAAACATAGAAATGACGGCAGAAGAAGACCAAACGGCCCATCCAGTCTGCCCAGCAAGTTTCACACTTTTTTTTTCTCATACTTATCTGTTACTCTTGGCTCTTCAATCGGAACTTTCCGCGCTTCTAGCAGCAGATGCAGTAGAACTGGTCTCCCGCAAGCAGCGGGGCCACGGCTTTTACTTGAGGTATTTCCTCATTTTGAAGAGGGATGGTGTTTTGCACCCCATTCTTGACCTCAGGGCATTGAACAGTTTTCTTGTAAGAGAAAAATTCAAAATGGTCTCTCTGGGCACACTGATCCTGCTCCTTTGAAGAAGAGACTGGCTCCCTCGACTTAAAGGAGGCTTACGCCCATATTGCAAACACAGGAAGTACCTCCGCTTCCTGCTGGGGATGGCACATTTTTAGTACAAAGGCTACCCTTTGGGCTGGCATCCGCCCCACACATCTTCATCAAATGCTTGGCGGTGGTGCTACCTACCTCAGGCGTCGCTTGGTCCATGTCTTTCCATACCTGGACAATTGGCTAATCTGGAGTGACTCCCGCTCCGGGGCCTTGAAAGCACTGGCCCTGATGGTTCAGATCTTGCAGACGTTAGGATTTGTCATCAACTTCCCCAAGTCGCATCTCTGTCCGTCTCCACAGCTAGACTTCAGAAGCGCCAGGTTGGACACAGCACAGGCAAAGGCCTTCCTGCCCAAGGACCGGGCGGTCGCCCTCTCCTCGCTGGCTACCGTCGTTCGCAACAGCAAAAGTAGGCCAGCCCGCCTGCTGGGCCACATGGCGTCCTCCATCCACGTAACCCCCTTTGCCCGCCTCCGCATGAGGAACCCTCTGTGAGCTTTGCAGTCTCAGTGGCGGCAAGCATCCCAGGATCTGGAGGCTCCGGTTATGGTCACGGATCTCCTCCCTGGTCTGGTGGGAAGCCCTCCCCAATCTGGAGAGTGGGCTCCCTTTTCAACCTGCGCCGCCTCAGATGACCCTCACCACCGATGCCTCGCCTCATAAGAACATAAGAAATTGCATGCTGGGTCAGACCAAGGGTCCATCAAGCCCAGCATCCTGTTTCCAACAGAGGCCAAACCAGGCCACAAGAACCTGGCAATTACCCAAACACTAAGAAGATCCCATACTACTGATTAAATTAATAGCAGTGGCTATTCCCTAAGTAAACTTGATTAATAGCAGTTAATGGATTTCTCCTCCAAGAACTTATCCAAACCTTTTTTGAACCCTGCTACACTAACTGCACTAACCACATCCTCTGGTAACAAATTCCAGAGCTTAATTGTGTGTCAAGGGTGGGGGGGGCCACATGGACAACCTGCGCTCTCGGGCCTCTGGACTGCGGCCGAGGCTTGCTGCCAAATAAATTTTCTGGAGCTTCGAGCGATCCAGTACACCTTGTGGGCCTTTCAGGATAGGCTGTCCTCCAGGGTTATCCTCATTAAAACAGACAGCCAGGTGGCGATATGGTATATCAACAAGCAGGGTGGCACGGGCTTGTCCTTCCTCTGCCAAGAGACAATGCAGATCTGGGATTGGGTCCTTTCCAGAATAATGTATCTAAGGGCCACCTACCTGCCGAGTCAGCTAAAAACACTGGCCTCAGTTGGTCCTTCCCCGCCACACAAGTTGTCCCTGAACCCTGCGGTGGCGGCAGACTTGTTCCACTGCTGGGGTACACCGGACATGGACTTGTTCATTTCTCTCCACAATCACAAGGTGAGCAGATTCTGATTCTGGGGAAGGGCCATCTGGCCTGCGTTGACTTCTTCCTTCACTGGGGGCAGGGTCTTCTGTACGTGTGCCCCCCCTATTCCGCTCCTCTCGAGAACCCTCCTGAAACTGCAAGAGGACGGGGGGACCGTGATTCTAGTGGCACCCTCCTGGCCAAGGCAGGTGTGGTTCCCTCTTCTCCAGGACCTGTCAGTGAGTGTGCCTGTCCCACTGGGGATGGCTCCCGACCTCATATTGCAGAACCAAGGCACTCTGTGCCACCCGAACCTTCGGGCCCTGGCCTTCACGGCATGGATGTTGAGCACATGATATTCAGCCTTTGTAGCTCTCAGAGGGTGTGTCCAAGGTCTTGATTGAGTCTCTGAAACCTTCCACTCGGAAATCTTACAGCTCGAAGTGGAAGCGTTTCTCCATCTGGTGCGGTGGTCACGGACTGGACCCTTTCTCCTGTCTGCTCCCCTGCCTGCTGGATTACCTCCTGCATCTGTCCGAATCTGGCCACCAAACCAGCTCGATCCGCGTGCACCTCAGTGCCTACCACCAGGGTGTTGCTGGTGCGCCCGTTTTGGTCCAGCCTTCTGTCGGACACTTTATGCAGGGCCTCATTCAGCTAAAGCCCCCGCTTAGGCCTCCGGCTACCCCTCGGGATCTCAACGGTGTCCTGGCAAGGCTAATGCGGCATCCTTTTGAGCCTCTTAAGTCCTGTGACCTGAAGTTCCTCACCTGGAAAATCATGTTCCTGGTGGCGATCACTTCCGCTCGCAGGGTCAGTGAGATCCAGGCCCTGTTTATGTACGCTTCCTACATGAAGTTCTTCCATGATCGTGTGGTGCTGCGTACACATCCCAAATTTCTACCTAAGGTGGTAACTGCTTTCCACATCAACCAGTCTATCATCCTTCCCACTTTCTTTCCAAGGCCTCATTCCCACCTGGAGGAATGTGCTCTCCACACCCTGGACTGCAAGTGGGCACTTGTATTCTATTTGGATTATGCAGTCCTCCCAGCTCTTTGTGTCGTTTGACCCCAATAGACTGGGAGCATCGGTGGGAAAGCAAACCTGGTCCAACTGGCTAGCGGATTGCATTGCCTTCTGCTATGAGCAGGCAGGCCTTCAGCTGGCTGGCAGGGTGAAAGTTCACTCTGTGTGGGCTATGGCGGCGTCAATGGCCCATCTGCGTGCGGTCCCTGTCGCTGAAATTTGTAGAGCCGCGACCTGGAGTTCTCGCCACACGTTTACTGCTCACTACTACCTTGACAGGGATTAGTCACCAGGACAGCGCTTTTGGCCACTCTTTCCTGTGCAATTTGTTTCAGTCCTGAACCCAACTGTCTCTTATTGTGCTCTCTGTGGGACCAGACCCCACCCCCTGTTTTCCCCGCAGCACCACAGTTGTGTTGTGCCCGATGGCACCTTGTTCGGCTACTGTGGGTCTCTCTGGTTGAATGGGGCAGTCTGGAGCTCTGTAATCACCCACATGTGAGGACTACCATCCTGCTTGTCCTAGGAGACAGCACAGTTGCTTACCTGTAACAGGTGTTCTAGAACAGCCGGATGTTAGTCCACAGGAATCCCGCCCACCTCTCCACGATGTTAGGTTCACCTTCAGTTTGTTGTGTTATTTTTCTCGCTTGTATTTTTTTGCTATATTATGAGACTGAAGGGGGACCTCTCGTGGATGCAAGGTTAGCAGCAGGCTGGGCATGCTCAGTCTGCCAGTCAAAGTTTTCCATGCCAAGCTCCATCGGATGATGTCACCCACATGTGAGGGACTAACATCCTGCTGTCCTAGGAGAACACCTGTTACAGGTAAGCAACTGCGCTTTCTGCGAAGCAGTTGCCTCGCAGTCTAGGAGCTCTCTCCAAAATTTTTTTCAAAATAACTCTTCCATCGGAATTTTTCTTCTGTTCTCCTCTGCATGGTGTCCCTCCTACTGTCATTTCCCCCAGCATCTCGATAGCTACGTTTTTCTCTCGTTCTTTGTGGTTGATTCCCAAGTGTGTCGCCTCCCAGTGGCCGCCGGCCATCTTGACCACTCGCTGGCTTCTTTTTATGGCATCGACTGGTTTTTGGAAATGCCCCCAGTGCCTGCGGACCAAGCCCATCACGGATCTGCAAGAGGTCTGCATCCTCTGCCTGGGGGCTTCCCACAGTGTCTGCGGGTGCCCCGACTGCTCAGTTGATTCCCAAGGGCCTTCAATCCCGGCTGGACAAAATGGTGCAGCTTTTTTGGCTCCAAAAAGTCAGCTCCATAGACTCCGGCGTTGGAGACCTTGACACCGAAGGGTCGTGAGGACCTCTCCAACTCTGCATCACTGTCCTCGTCCCGCCCAATCCCTCCTCAGAAAGAAAAATGATTGGGGGATTGGCCCTCTCCATCGTCTGACCATTCCAAGGCATACAGATCATTGGCTGCCTCGGCACTGGAGAAGGACCGGGCTGAGCACCGAGGGAAACACCATCACTGGCACCAGCAGTCATCGCGTGGCACTGGTGCCAATACCAGGGGAGCATCTGCCCATGCCAAGCGACCCTGTGGAGAAGAGGCTCCATCCTCTTCTCAGTGGGCAGTCTCGAAATCCAGTAATTACAATTATAATGTTTCTAAATACAAGGTCATCATAATAAAGCAAAATATTAAAATAATTTTATCTTAACTTGACCAATTATAGTTACATTTCCGCATTTTATTCAAATAGTATAGGGTTTAGATCCTGACTAATCAACAGGTCAGCCTTACCTAGGTTCTGTTTGACAGTTACCTATAAGTACAATGCATTTTATTACTGATAGAAAAAGGTCACACATCATTATATCTATTTTCTATCAATTATAATTATCTTTTATCTTGTCCATGGAGCCAGAAGGCCTACTGATGTACAACCTTGTACAAATTGTTTACATATCTATCATTCTTATCTAAATGTGATTCTCAACTGGTGTCACGACACAGCAGTGTATCGCCAAGCACTGGCAGGTGTGTCGCGGCGCCCGGTGTCCCCTTGCCCCAGTTGTGCTTTCCTTCTCCTCAGGGGCGGAATGGCCTATCACAGGATCGATCATCCCCCAGTGGGCCAATGCAGTTAATAGCAGAGTAACGCTGCATGCCGCCACTGGAGAGCAGGCCGGTAGTGGATGAAGAGCGGAAAGACGCTGCGTGCTGCCACTGGAGGCCAGGCCAGTGGCAGCTGAAGAGTGGAAAGACCCTGCATGCCGCCGCCGGAGGCCAGGCTGGCGGCGACTGAAGAGCAGAAGACATCCTGAGGGGCCTGAAGAGCAGAGATGCTGCATGCCAATTCCGGAGGCCAGGCCAGCGGTGGCTGAAGAGCGGAGGCCAGGCTTATTGGGCATAACAATGAGAAGAGGCTCCATGTGAGAGAGGAAACTTGCTTGTGTGGGAGTGGCAGTGTTGTGCGGGCTGGCCGCACAGCCACGCGGCAGACTCCACTTACCGGCACAGCCGGTCCCTCGGCAGTGATTCCCCAGCGTCGTTCCCAGTGCACCTCCCCCGCTCGGGGCTCCAACGCTAACAGACCCTTTCGCAGGCGGACCTCCAGGTGCTTGTTCTGCCTCTTAAAGGGACCTGGGACCAGGAAGTGCCCTAGCCCTTGGAAGTGATATCAGGATCGGCATCCTATTTAGGTTTCGACCCCGGCAGTCTGCTTTGCCTTGCAACAGGTCTTCTCCTTGTGTGCAGCTGTCTGCTGAGCCTATGCCTGTGCCCTTGCCTTGCTTCCTGCCTCCGTGTTCCTGTATCAGCCCGTCTGCCTCCGTGTTCCTGCCCTGCTTCCCGTCTCCTGTCTGGCTTGTCTTGGTCCAGACCTCTGAACATCCCTGGATTCTGCTTGCCTGCCTCCGACATTGGAACGCCCCTGGATTCTGCCTGCGTGCCGCCTGCCTCTGACCTCGGTACGTTCCTGAACTCTACCTGCTTAGTACCTGGCCAACCTCTTCTTTATCTGGTGTTGTGGGACCTTCTTCTTCATCATGAACCCCACCCATGTCTTGCCTACCCCAGCACCCAAGGGCGCAACCTGCAGGGAACAAGGGTGGGTACAGGTGAAGGCCCAGCTCAGGTTCCTGCTCCAACCAGTTCCGCCTACCGATAGCGGGGACCTGCGGGACGTCCGGGCAGGTAGTGCTAACCTCGCTTCGGCTAAGGGTCCATACCTCGGCTGGCAACAGCCAACAGGCAGCTTTGTGTGTGTTTGTGTGAGAGTGGCAGCTTTATGTGTGTGTGTGGTAGAATGGGTGCCTGAATGGCAGCTGTGTGTGTGAAGTAGAATGTTTGCCTGGGTGCGTGAATGGCAGCTTTGTGTGTGTGTGTTAGAATGTGTGCCTGGGTGAGTGTGTGTGTGGTAGAATGGGTGCAAGAGCATTTGTATGTGATTGAGACTTATATGTAAGTGAGAGAGCATGTGTGTGATTGAGAGGAAGGCTGGTCACAGGTGATGTGTTTTTGTGAGAGACTCCTCATGGAGGTGATGTAATTCTGTGTGAGACAGACTGGTCACGGAGGTGACTGGTGTGTATGTGTGAGAGACAGAGATTGGTCAGGCAGGTGACTGGTATGTGTGTGAGGAAGAGAGATTGGTTAGGGAGGTGACTGGTGTGTGTGAGACAGAGACTGTGTGTGAGTGACTGGTTGTGGGCCCTAAGGAAGAGGACTGTGAGGATAGAGCTTCAGCAGGCACTGCTGCTTCTGGTGTGTGCTATTGGCATGCAAGGGAAAGGAGTAGGAGAGTTGCTGGAGAGGGTAAGTAAAGGTGGCTTTTTAAGTTTATTTTTTTTGATTGACTGCCATTTTAATTATTGGGTATTATGTGATGTGTTTGCTGTTTTGAAATAGTTTATTGATATTTGGACAATTTTTAATTTTTATGAGGTTTTAATTGTTGGATGTTGTTCTGTTCATCGGCTGTTTTGTTACATTTATTAGTATAGTTTTACAATAATTTCTGTTTGGGGATCTATTGCAGCTTGGCTTGTGCTGTTTTCCTAATAGGAGGTATATTAGTGTTTAGGGCCTGGTTTAATATTTGTATTGTTGCCTTTTCTTAGATAGGGTTGTTACTGTTTGAGTGTGTTCCATAATCCAGGTATAACTTTGTGTGGATTAGTTTGTGTGCATTATTGCAGATTTATTTATTTTATTTATTTAAAGACTTTTATATACCGGAGATCATGTACAAGTACATATCGCTTCAGTTTACAGATAACCAGCATTAGAAATACCATATACAGTTTCCGGCGATGACGTAGCCCGAGACGGAAGCAGGGGGATAGAGCTCCGTGGCCCCGCTCTCAAACTAAAGTAATTTACTATATATTTGCTGCTTGTTTTCTGCCCCTAAATCCCTCCCGATGATTGTGGGTAGTGCCGCCGCTAATATCGCTGAGCCCGACGGGCGTGGGATGCGCCGGACCGGCACACGGAGCAGAACGGAGCGTCACCCGCACAGAGCATGAGGAGTCAAGATGGCGGAGGTAGTAGGCCCTGCCGAGCCTGTTATGGCTGCAATCTCGGAGGAAGCCCTAAAACAAATATCGCAAAGTGTCATGGAGGCACTTGATAGCCGGCTGATTAAACTTCAAACTACTATAGAGGATATAAAAACGGCCGTGGAAGGGCATTCAAAACGGCTTGATGTGGCGGAGAACACCCTCTCTGACTTAGGAGACAGACTAGCTACTTCGGAACGCCACGTGGCAGAGTTGCAGGGCAGACAACGGGAGTTGCTGGTTAAGATGGAGGAGCAGGAAGATCGCGGCAGGCGAAACAATTTAAAAATTATTGGGCTACCTGAAGCTGTGCGGGAGGATGAGCTAAGGTCTTTGGTGGAAAACTGGCTCCCCAGGCAAATGGGTTTGGAACTGGCGGAGGGCAGCCTTCAATGTGAAAGAGTGCACCGGGTGGGCCCGATGCGCAAGGGGCAAGGCAGACCACGGCCGGTCATGGCCCGGATCCTTAACTGGAATCATAAAACACAGCTGCTGAGGGCCTACCGGCAGCAGGAGAAGCTGGAACACTCTGGAAACAGGCTGTTGTTGTTTAACGATTTTTCAGCTGGCACAGCGGCGCAAAGGAAGCTTCTAGCTCCGGCATGCACGGTGCTGCACCATCGTGGCATTAGATTCGCCCTATTGTATCCGGCGAAGCTGAGAGTGCATTACAACAATCAAACGCAAATCTTTACCACCAAAGCGGAGGCTGATGGATTCCTCGCTTCCCTGCCACCTGCGGACTGACACAGCCCGCTACCTACTGTGCTAGACTGTTGGTGATTTGCGGGAATTTCTTGCAGGCCTATCCTGTAAAGTGCGGCCGTGTTTACCCTGCTCCTAAGCCGCTTTTTACTCACGTTCCGGCCGCATTAGCCCTTCCTGCGATCCCGAATCCCCTTTAACCTACTCCTACCGCGTCCTAAATTCCCCGGGCAACCCCTTCCGCCCGCGGCATGTATATTGCATGCAAACGAGCGAATTAGCTATTCCCTAGCATCCCGTAACCCGCGCCCCGACTATCGCTAGTTTTCCCTGCCGTTTTGTCGCGCGTTTAACCTGCAAACTTACCGCCTACCCTGACCCAGGCGGTAGAGGCATGGGTAAGGGTAGATGGCAAGCTTTCCCCCAGCCCCCGCTCACCTGCCCCGGCCGCGATCATTGGTGCCGGTCTCCGTGGCAGCCCCAGTCCTCTCCCCTGCTCCCGAAGCCAAAAAAAAAAAAGCGAAAAAACCGTTGCAGCCCCCCTCCGATGTCCAGAGGGGGGCTGCAACGTTTTTTTCGCTTTTTTTTTGGCTTCGGGAGGAGGGGAGAGGACTGGGGCTGCCACAGAGACCGCTTTCCCCAGTTCAAGTAAGTTGCTTCGCCGCTTCAGTTCTTCCCTCCTCCCGGAGCTGCTTTTTCAGCCTTGCTCCGGGAGGAGGGGAGAATAGACACGGACAGCGGCAAAGCGAAAAAACCAAAAGCAATTTTGGTTTTTTTTTCAAAAAGCTAAAAGTAAGTTGCTTCGCCGCTGTCAGTGTCCCCCCTCCTCCCGGAGCAAGGCTGCTTTTCGCGCCCTGCTCCAAGAGGAAGGGAAGACACTGACAGCGGCGAAGCAAAAAAACCAAAAGCAAGAAGTAAGTCGCTTCGCCGCTTCCCTCCTCCAGGAGCAAGGCTGCTTTTCGCGCCCTGCTCCGGGAGGAGGGAAGAGTGAAGCGGCGAAGCGACTTACTTTTTGCTTTTGGTTTTTTCGCTTCCTGGTATCTGTCATTTCAAATGACATTTGAAATGACAGATACCAGCGTGGCGTGAAGCCTTAGGCCCGCGCACCCAAGATACTGTATAAGCGCTCTATCCAGTAAAATGGGTTGCGCGGGCCTAAGGCTTTTCGGACGCGGTTTACATTTAAATAAAATTAGTGTTCAGGATCGAGCGGTAGGTGAGCTGCACTGTGCGGGTGGTAACCGCGGGTGCCGTAGGCACTAACGCAGCTCTTCCTACCGCTCGGTACTGGATAGACCTGTTGGTCTGGAGTATTGGCTGATAGCTAAGAAAATTACAGTCATCTACCTCAGGGCAGGCAACTTTCTTATGCAAGCTCACTTCCCTGAACCTGCTTGCTGGGCCGCTTGGGCGTGTGCACATTGTTGGATTACCTACCCTGTACAGCAATCATCCCGGCTATACCACTAAGACTCACAGCGATTTCATAACTATTATGGTATCATTTCTCAGAAGTGGTTAAATGAGCGGGTGGGGGCCATGGTTGTCGGCTGGGAGGAGGGGGGGAGAGCGGGGCCGGGAGTTGGGGCCCCAGAGGTCGGTTGCAGAGGTTGGGACCCCAGCTCCTGGGAGCCGTGGAGGGAATTCATAAGTTTGAGGGTGACTCTGGTAGTATGAATGTGTGTGAATGTGTTAGTGGGGAAGGGGATTTTCCGAGAGTTAATGATTGGCCCAAGGTGTTCGGTGTGTCCTGCAGGGTTTGGTTTCGCGATAAACATCTACACTGGTTCCAATCCTCGTGGCCTAGGCTGGGAGGCTATGGGGACTTATTGAGACATGTATCTCGGTGCCCTAGGGGGCCCCGAGCCTTCATTATGTATTTTTGGCCTTTTAATGTCACAGGTTAAATTAGTCTCCTTGAACGTAGACTGAATCCACTCCCCAATAAAACGTACTAAACTGTATGCGTTGTTTAAGCGCATGAAGACACAAGTAGCGTTTATACAGGAAACTCATCTGGGAGATGAGGAGCATGCTAAATTGAAGCGTGACTGGGTAGGCCAATGCTATTACTCTTCTTATAGTAGGCGTAGGAGAGGAGTGGCTATTCTAGTACATAAGAATCTGCTGTTTCACCTCACACGTTTAAGTCAAGATACGGAAGGGCGATACATTCTGGTGGCGGGAACACTCTACCAGCAGAAAGTGTTTTTTTGCAACATATACACCCCTAATGTGTATGCGCCGGGGTACTTTGCCACGCTCATACGCTTGCTCATGGAGTACTCTGATCATAGTCTGATAGTTGGGGGGGGGGGGGGGGGATTTTAATGTAGTGGCGAACAAGTGTGTAGATATTAGACCTCCCAAGCTGTCTTCCACAGCTGATGCGGGGAAAGGAGTTAACCTCTTAAGTCAGGAATTGCAGCTCTTAGATGCGTGGCGGGTGCTCCATCCCCAAGATAAAGATTTTACTTTCTATTCCCACCCGCATAAAACATACTCAAGATTAGACTACCTGTTGCTCTCCGAGCGCTGTTTCCCCCAGTTAGAGAAAGCTACAATTGAACCGATTGTATTGACGGATCATGCTCCACTTACCATTACTTTGAGATGGGGGCGCAGCTCACACTTGCCGTACTCCTGGCGCATGCGACCAGACTTATATCATGATGATACCTTTAAAAAATACTTACAGGACAACTGGGCGGAGTATGTGGCACATAATCAAACGCCTGATTTTGGGCCCGGGACTGTGTGGGATGCCGGGAAAGCAGTGATGAGGGGGGCCATAATTGCCTATGTGGCTAAACAGAATAGGCAACGCAATGCGGAGATCCTCCGGCTTACTGAACATTTAAAGGCTGCTCAGCTACTGCACAAGGGCACTCTGAAGCCTGAGGATAAGGCTTCTTTGGACCTGGCCCGCACGGCCCTTAACCATCTTTTGCATATACGCGCCTCCAAATCCCTTAGGTATTACCGTTATCAATTATATAAATTTGGTAACAGGCCTAGCAGGCTTATGTCCCACTTGGTACGACCAAAGGGGGAAAAAGTGTCTATATCAGGGATCCGTGATGGCCAGGGGGCCCATTGCACGAGTCCTGAGGTGATTGCGGCCAGGTTCTTAGAGTATTATACGCAGTTATATGGGGCTAAACCTATGCCTATGGAGCAGGCGGAGGCCTTTTTTCAAGGGCAGTCCTGGCCCAGAGTACAGCCGGAGGATCTCTCGGTCTTGAATTGTCCCATTACTGCTCAAGAAATTTTCTCAGTAATCCAGGGCCTCAAATTGGGCAAAGCAGCGGGGCAAGACGGGTTCGGGTCGGAGTTTTACAAAATTCTGGGGTACCCTATCCTAGCCCCGTTACAAGGTTATTACAATAGTCTGTTAGCAGGTCCATCTTTATCAGATGCCGCGAACCGGTCGGTTATCGTGGTGCTCCCTAAACCTGGGAAAGACCCCTTGGAGGTGGGCTCCTACAGGCCCATATCGCTGATTAATGTGGATATTAAGATTCTTTCCTCGGTCCTGGCTGCTAGGTTACAAGGGTTACTCCCAGCCCTGATAAACGAAGATCAAACTGGATTTGTGAGGGGCCGCCAAGGAGTGAGAAATATCCGCCGTCTCATTGCAGCCCTTAGTTACCAGTCACAACAGGAGGCCCTTATACTGAGTCTAGATGCTGAAAAAGCCTTCGACTCTATATCATGGGAATATCTGTTTTGGATACTGAATAAGTATGGCTTTTTGGGCTCTTATCTGGGATGGTTATCAGCCTTGTATCAGAACCCTAGTGCTACCATTTTGCTGAATTAAGCATTAGATTTTTACAGAGAACAATTAATGAATGAGTATACTTTGAACATGGCGTAATATACAAGTGAAACATTAATATGTATGGTGTATTATAGGTAGTGTGGTGCTTTATTGGTAGCATGGGAATTTAAGTGAAGGCTTCGGTGAAGAGCCAGGTTTTCAGATTCTTCTTGAATGTCCGCAGGCATGGTTCTAAGCGCAGGTCCGAAGGCAGATTGTTCCAGTGATTGGGACCAGCAATCGAGAAGGCACGTTTCCAGATCCTGGGACTATGTTAGGTGCTATATTTCTCTTTCCATTTCTCCAGGTTTGCATTGCATGCAGAGTGGCTTTTTGGTTTTCCATTCCAGTTTGTTTCCATATTTATAATTTTGATCTTTCTGTACTTGGTGAAGGTCAGTTCTATGTGTGTGACTGAGGTGAGGTATTTTACTAGCATGTAGGCATTTGTATCAATCTTATTTGTTGTGTTTTCTCAATAGGACATGCATTAGTGGTAAATTACTGTCCTTTCATAAGGAGGGGGGTATTGTGCCTGCCAGTGAAGGGAATTTGTTTTGCTTTTACTGAGATGTCATCAGAACCAGAATATCTTTTTTGTATGGTGAGTTGTACGGTTAATGCTTAGTTCTGCTCTGCATCCATTGTTGGGGGTCGAGGGGGTTCCTGAGGATGCAGAAGGTATGTTTTCCTAGCTTGTAGCCAGATGGACTCAGGACCAATGGATATTGTGCTTTTCTGCTAGCAGATGGGAGACTGAGTCAGATTTCAAAGCTGACATCATCCTGGGTACATATACCCCTGCACTGACCTCACTTCCTCAGTATCTCTGTCTCCTAGCAGATGCGACTATACCACATACTAGAATAGTGTTAACAATTACAGCAAAGAAGAAAGAAATTTATCTTTAAGAAGATCGAGCCCTGCTCTCCTGCGGTGAAACCTAAGGGTCCCTCCCCCAGTCGAGAATTCCTGAGGTGATTTCCGAGATCCCTCAGAGGTGAGCCTTGGTCCGGTAGCCGGTTCCCAGCGTGGACATAACCCCCAGGGGTGGCTGAAAGGCAGCGGGTGCAAAATCGAGCGTGCCGGTGAAGGTATTCCCCTCTCCTCCCGCAGCTGGAGACCACCCGGCACGCGGCCGGTAAGCGCCGAGACCAGGTAAGGTAAAAATCTTTAAATTGAGGTCTCCGATCTCCAGAGCTCGGATAGCCATACCGAACATTTCTTCCAGCGAGGTTTAGAGGGGCACCGATCGGGTAGAGAAGTCCGGCTTGGGCTAGGCCCCAATCCGGTGCAAGGGTCCACACATGTGAAGACCCTTGGGGGGGGGAGGGGGGCACCATCTTGCAAGCAGGGTCATTAGCGCCATATTCCCTCCTCGACCGGCGGTACGCGCGGGGCAGGCTGGGCGGCCGATGCGCCTAACTTGCTCGTGCCCAATATAGACGCACGCATAGCTGTGTGCACAAACTGAGGCGTGCGCACAATTAAGCGCACCTGGGCGCATAACCACGCGCACAAACTCGTTAAAACCATGGCACTGCCGCCCAAGAAGGCCAAGGGACACTCCCTTTGCATAGCCTGCCACATTAGAGCTGCGCAGCCAGAATTGGAGTCCTGCCTGTGCCCCCCCTCCCCCCACCTGGGATCAAAATGGACCCCAGGGACCTTCTCCTGGGTGGAATTTTTCAAAGGGCTGCAAACCTTCGTTCAGGCGCAACCAGCCCTAGCTGCGCACCAGGCTCAATCCCTACCGGGGGCTCTAGACCCTCCCGGTCCGGCTTGGATGCCTCGAGACATGCCTCAACTAACGAAGAAGTTCCCTAACAGGGATCCAGTCACCTCAGATGATGAGAGTGACTCCCTGGAAGAAGGAGAAGTCCCTCCAGGGATGGAGCCATACCGAGCCATGCTTCACTTCTTCCACAAGGATGATTTACCAGCCCTTGTTTCCCAGTCTCTAAAGACGCTGGGTATTCCGGGCACCGACCCTATGGCGGAACCAAAGAAGAACCCCATCTTGGTGTCCCTTCGTAAGGCCTTATGCTACTTTCTAATGATGGAAGCCGTCCAGGAACTGATTGACCTGGAATGGAATGCCCCAGAGGACAGCTTCAAAGGGGGATGGGCATTGGAAGCCCTATACCCTCTGGAACCCACGGCCAAGGAACGCTTGCATTTCCCGAAAGTGGACGCTGTAGTCTGTGCAGTCTCAAAGCGAACAACAATTCCAATTGAGGGAGGAATGGCACTGAAGGATACGCAGGACAGACGATTGAATCCATCCTTAAGCAGGCTTTTGACGCAACAGCAATTGCCTCCTGCTGCGCACTGGTGGCACGTTCCTGTTTGCTCCTTTCGAGAGAGACAAATACCTCCGGATCTCATACCGGGGAGACTATGGAACCTGCAGCGTCCTTCCTCACTGACACAAGCTCAGACCTAGTGCGCACCTCAGCCAGGGGCGTTGCCTCGGTAGTGGCAACCATAAGACAACTATGGCTACGGAATTGGTCTGCGGACGCGACATCTAAAGCGAATCTCACGAGAATGCCTTTTAAAGATTCTCTCTTGTTCAGAAGTGAATCTCCAGTGCCTCGACTACCTGAAGATAGGAATAAAAGATCTTGGCGTCCCTCCCCCAGAAGAACCAAGGGCAGAGGATCACAGAGCTTTAGACCCTACAGGAACACTCAGTTCCAGGCACCTTGCCCCTCTGGAAGGTCCCAGTCCTTTCGGAGCAGAAAGAGCAAGAGGGGAGCAGAACCAAGAACAGGCTCTAGCCGTGCCCCACAATGGGAAGAGGCTGACCCATCCACAGGAAGATATAGGGGGTCGACTTGCCCTCTTCTACCAAAGATGGGTTGAGATAACATATAGAAAGTCATGGTTTAATGGAACAAAGTCAGCATGGCTTTACCCAGGGCAAGTCTTGCCTCACAAATCTGCTTCACTTTTTTGAAGGAGTTAATAAACATGTGGATAAAGGTGAACCGGTAGATATAGTATACTTGGATTTTCAGAAGGCGTTTTGACAATGTTCCTCATGAGAGGCTTCTAGGAAAAGTAAAAAGTCATGGGATAGGTGGCGATGTCCTTTCATGGATTGCAAACTGGCTAAAGACAGGAAACAGAGAGTAGGATTAAATGGACAATTTTCTCAGTGGAAGGGAGTGGACAGTGGAGTGCCTCAGGGATCCGTATTGGGACCTTTACTTTTCAATATATTTATAAATGATCTGGAAAGAAATATGAGTGAGGTAATCAAATTTGCAGATGACCCAAAATTGTTCAGAGTAGTTAAATCACAAGCAGATTGTGATAAATTGCAGGAAGACCTTGTGAGACTGGAAAATTGGGCATCAAAATGGCAGATGAAATTTAATGTGGATAAGTGCAAGGTGATGCATATAGGAAAAAATAACCCATGCTATAATTACACAATGTTGGGTTCCATATTAGGTGCTACAACCCAAGAAAGAGATCTAGGTGTCATAGTGGATAACACATTGAAATCGTCGGTTCAGTGTGCTGCAGCAGTCAGAAAAGCAAACAGAATGTTGGGAATTATTAGAAAGTGAATGGTGACTAAAACGGAAAATGTCATAATGCCTCTGTATCGCTCCATAGTGAGACCGCACCTTGAATACTGTGTACAATTCTGGTCGCCGCATCTCAAAAAAGATATAATTGCGATGGAGAAGGTACAGAGAAGGGCTACCAAAATGATAAGGGGAATGGAACATCTCCCCTATGAGGAAAGACTAAAGAGGTTAGGACTTTTCAGCTTGGAGAAGAGACGACTGAGGGGGGATATGATAGAGGTGTTTAAAATCATGAGAGGTCTAGAACGGGTAGATGTGAATCTGTTATTTACTCTTTCGGATAGTAGAAAGACTGGGGGGCACTCCATGAAGTTAGCCTGGGGCACATTTAAAACCAATCGGAGAAAGTTCTTTTTTACTCAACGCACAATTAAACTCTGGAATTTGTTGCCAGAGGATGTGGTTAGTGCAGTTAGTATAGCTGTGTTTAAAAAAGGTTTGGATAAGTTCTTGGAGGAGAAGACCATTACCTGCTATTAAGTTCACTTAGAGAATAGCCACTGCCATTAGCAATGGTAACATGGAATAGACTTAGTTTTTGGGTACTTGCCAGGTTCTTGTGGCCTGGATTGTCCATTGTTGGAAACAGGATGCTGGGCTTGATGGACCCTTGGTCTGACCCAGTATGGCATTTTCTTATGTTCTTATCGACGGACAAATGGGTCCTAAACATTCGAAAAGGATACTCTCTGGAATTCTGCAGCATCCCTAGAGACAAATTTATGAGGTCACCCTGCCACTCCCACTCCAAGAAACTGGCAGTAGAAACCACACTAACAAGACTACTCAGTCTGAAGGCAATAACTTCAGTGCCTTCACCCCAGCAAAATACTGGGCACTATTCCAGCTATTTTATCGTTACCAAGAAGGAAGGGTCATTCCGGCCCATCTTGGATCTCAAGAATGTCAACTGTTTCCTGCGGGTGCCACACTTCCGCATGGAAACTCTGCGCTCCGTTATAATGGCAGTACAACCGGGAGAGTTCCTAACATCCCTGGACCTTTCCGAAGCCTATCTTCACATCCCAGTCCATTAGGAGCACCAGCGCTTCCTGCGCTTTGCGATACTGGATCACCATTACCAGTTCGGGGCGCTTCCCTTTGGCCTAGCAATCGCTCCCAGGACCTTCACCAAGATTATGGTGGTTGTGGCGGCAACACTGAGGAAGGAAGGGATCCTGGTACATCCTTACCTGGACGATTGGCTGATCAGGGCAAAATCTTCAGAGGAGAGCCGGCAGGTGACCAGTAGAGTCAAGAGTCTACTGCAGGAGCTCGGGTGGGTCGTGAACACGAGCAAGAGCAATCTACAGTCCTCCCAGTCAATAGAGTACCTGGGGGCCCGGTTTGACACCAAACAGAACAAAGTCTTTCTCCCCCCTCCAAGGAGAAGGAAATTGATGGAAAAAGTGCGACAATTGATGACCAATGCACGCCCCAAGGTAGGGGACTACCTTCAAGTCCTCAGCCTCATTGCAAGGGCCCATAAGCGACCGCTCCAGCACTACCTACTGTCCCGATGGAACCCACTGTCCCAGGACTACTCAATTCACCTCCAACTACCAGCAGAGGTTCGAACCTAGCTCCAATGGTAGCTACAGGAAGACCACCTAAGCAGAGGAGTAAGCAAATCCCCACCGAACTGGATCTTTCTCACCACGGATGCGAATCTGCATGGGTGGGGAGCCCACTGTCAGGAACTGACGGCCCAGGGACAATGGAACAAGAAAGAGGTGGAATGGAACATAAACCGCCTGGAAGCTCGAGCAGTCAGACTAGCGTGCCTGCGATTCAGCCACAGACTCCGTGGCGAGTTAATCAGGGTAATGTCGGACAACGTGACAGCAGTGGCTTACATCAACTGCCAAGGAGGAACCAAGAGCCAGCAGGTGCCTCTGGAAATAGACCCACTCATGACATGGGCGGAGATAAACCTACAAGGGATCTCTGTCTCCCACATCACGGGAAAAGACAATGTCTCAGCAGACTATCTCAGCAGAGAGAGCCTAGACCTGGGGGAATGGACACTGTAGACCACAGCCTTCCAACTGATTGTAAATCGCTGGGGCCTCCCAGCCATGGATCTACTGGCCACCCGTCTCAGTGCCCAAGTTCCCAGGTTCTTCAGCCACAGACGAGAGCCACAATCCCAAGAAATCGATGCTGTCGCCCAGACTTGGCCAGAGGAAGACCTACTGTATGCCTACCCCCCCATGTCCACTACTGGGCAGGGTCATCTGCAAGATAGAGCATCACAGGGAACTAGTTCTACTAGTGGCCTCGGACTGGCCAAGACTACCATGGTACGCAGATACGCGAAGACTCCTTGCGGGGAACCCTCTGTGCCTACCTCCATACAGGGACCTTCTCCGGCAGGGCCCGATCCCCCCACGAAGATCCGTCTCGATTCTCTATTACGGTCTGGCCTTTGAGAGGACTCGCCTGAAGAAGCGCGGCTAATCAAAGGCTGTGATTGATACCTGTTCCGAGCGTGCACGTTCTCCACATCCCTGTCTTACATATGGATCTGGAGAGTGTTCGAAGCCTGGTGTGAGGGCCACGGGATTATCCCGCGGACAGCCAAAATCCCCATGATGTTGGAGTTCCTACAGGACGGTATGAAGAAGGGGTTGTCACTCAACTTCCTCAAGGTCCAAGTTGCCGCGCTGACCTGCTTCAGAGCCGAATTGGACGGTATCAGACTATCAACCCATCCAGATGTGTCCCGCTTCCTGAAAGGGGTTAAACAACTCCGACCACCCCTAAAGTGGCCGGTACCTCTATGGAATCTCAATCTGGTATTAGACTTCCTAGCTGGGGCTTCCTTCAGACCAACTCGCGGTCTGTCATTACACCTCTTAACATTGAAGACTGCATTCCTGGTGGCAATATGTTCAGCTCGTCGTATCTCCGAACTACAGGCACTATCCTGTCAGGAACCATTCCTTAGGTTCACTCCTGGAACCATACAGCTGCGCACAGTCCCCTCCTTCTTACCGAAAGTGGTTTCCCAGTTTCATGTGATCCAAACCATTTCGCTACCATCTCCAGATGAACATAAGGACTCCGGAAGACTTGTGCTGCCTTCACCATCTAAACGTCGGCAGACTCCTAGTCCGATACCTGGAAAGATCGGAACCTGTGCCCAAAACAGACCACCTATTCGTTCTTCACAGCAGGAAGAAACAAGGGAAAGTGGCCTCGCGGGCAACCATAGCCTGCTGGATCAAAGAAATAATCGAGGCAGCCTACATAGAGGCAGGAAAACCCTTACCCTTACAGGTTAAGGCTTACTCTACGAGGGCCCAGGCTGCCTCCTGGGCTGAAATCAGGCTGCTGTCGCCTGCCGAGATCTGTCGGGCGGCAACATGGGCCTCCATACATGCCTTTTCCAGGTTCTACCGCCTGAATGTTCAGGCCCGGTAGGACACAGCCTTCGCAAGGGCAGTACTAAGTGGGCAGCCTTCCGCCCCATCCAGGAGTAGCTTTCGTACATCCCATTGGTCCTGAGTCTATCTGGCTATACGCTAGGAAATGGAGAAATTACTTACCCGATTATTTCGTTTTCCTTAGTGTAGACAGATGGACTCAGCATCCCGCCCATGGCTGCCCCAGAAAAGGGAGAACCTCTGATAGCAAACCTTGAGACTAAAACAAATACGAGTAAGCCACGGTCTACCCTTAGTTCGACACCCACAGTTACCCGGTGTCGGTGTTAATCAGTTGAGTGCACTGGCGGTCTCCAGTTGGAAATCAGTTGAACCAGTCAAGTTTTAATCAAGTTTAAACAAGTTATTTAAGCAAAAATATATCCACATTGGCTTTTCGAAGAGAATACTGAGGAAATGAGGTCAGTGCTGGGGTATATGTACCCAGGATGACGTCAGCTTTGAAATTTGTCTCCGTCTCCCATCTGCTAGCAGAAGAGCACAATACCCATTGGTCCTGAGTCCATCTGTCTACATTAAGGAAAACGAAATTATCAGGAAAGTAATTTCTCCATTACATTTAGTCCCGTGATGGCACCTTTCAGAGTCTCACGCATGTGAGAACCATCTGTCAGGTGTGTCCCGGCCAAAAAAAGATTGAGAACCACTGATCTAAATAATAGCTTTCATCTTTGTTCATAGAACACATAGCAAGCATAAATCAGGAAAGAACATTATAAACTAAATTGAACTATATTACATTGAATAGAGAGATACAATAAAGCTTTTTGACTTCCTCAGTGCTCCCTGTTTTCTCTGTTCAATTCAGCTCAGAATTTAGATAAATCATCACATATGTATAAACCACTTCTGGAAATCTTTTTTGGGAAATAAATTTAAACCTGTTTTACTTAGCAGTAATTCTTGTTTTAAAAGTTAGACTGAATTTGGTGTAGTAATTACAATGAATACAGTGATTTTAATTATCCGCACAATCTAATCTTGTTATTATGATTCCTTTAGTCTGTTTTCTCAGAACAAAACCCCCCTCTCAAACCAGGCTCGCTTTGTTTAAAAAATATTTTTAATTCCAAAGAAAAATGAGGTACAGTAACAAATGATTTTATCTCTTTGCTGCCGTGTTAGTCTGCCTATTCACCACATGACAATCCAAGTATATTTTCTAAAGCAATCAGATTGGCATATAGTTCAGCATTTGACTCCAAAACTACTGGCCATTCACTGTGTCTTAGATTGATCCTAAGCATGCCTAACCTATGGAGCTATGGGTAGACTAGGAATCTTACCCATCATGGAATGTGAGATAACTCTGAACAGAATCAGATAACTTACTTGAGGCTTATTCAGAGCATAATATTCCAGTATTGTTTGCCAAGAGTTTGTATCAGAATAAGTACTGCAGAAATAAATTCTGAAGCGGACTTACACAATGCAAAATCAGAAAAAAATAAAAAATAATTGCAATAATTAAATGTGTTAAACAAAAATTGTCTATTAAGACTGGTTTGGGAAACCTTCGCTTTGAAACCATAGCAAAGACAATTTGAAAATTCTATGCTTTGTGTATCAAAAATCGTAAATATATGCCAGTATATGAAATAGAAAATTGTAACATGAATACATGAAACTATAAATTTGCAATTCTGAATCTTTAAATTTAAAATAATCCAGGAAATATTTCTGTTTGATTAACTACAGACAGGAAAATTGGGGGGTAATACATCTAGTATCATTAGGATATGTCATAAAATTATAATTAACAAAGTTCTTTAGCACTGAATATTTTATTTTTACAACTGTTTAATTGAATAATTCTTATCTTAGTCTTTTCTTACGCATTATCATGCCACCACTGTCTCCGTTTTTTAAACTTACTCTCACTTTCAAACAACTTACGGTAAAGTTCAAACAAAATTCTTCTGAAAGGAGAGCTGCTTCGATTCTTCTTCAGGATTTGAAGAGAAGCAATCATCGTAACGGTGTCCTTAAATGTATTAGTTTATATTAAAGTCCAATGTTGGGCAACTTTATCTGTGTTCTCACAGGCAAACATTTGAATCCAGGAGCTGAACTTGACAGGGTCTGTCCCAGCAGTGAGATTTTTGGATTTTAGCTTGGAGGTGGATTCAGATTAGGACAGCATCAGGACTGTATCAGTAATGATTTTAAGCTTTGTCAGTACCATATGAATCTTTTAAGATTTCTCAAAAATAGTTTATATTAGTGCTTTGTAATATAAAGTTAATCAAAGCAAATTGTTTGCAAAGGATAACAAATAATTTCAAATGGGTGCATACTAACTTTCTTAATTTAAAGTATTTCTGGCCAGAATAAAACACTTCAGTTTTTTTTTCCCTATGCTTACAGTCAATTTAGGTACCACAGAAGTATGAATTCAGTCAAGTTCAAGTCCGTATTTTTAGGGTGGCAATAATCATATATCAGAGACAGTTTCAATCAAGTTAATAACATGTAGATCATAATTAAGTCTAAGTGATATCTCGATCAAATGTCGGTATATAAAAGCAATTAAATAAATAAATAAAAAATTCAATATTGAACAAAGATTTTTAAAAAGTGTTTCACCGGCTGCAGCCGGACTGGGTCGCTGGGTACTCGGTAGAGTGCCCGCGAAAGATTCCTGAAAAATTACCTGTTTGAAAGCTTGAGGATTTCCTGTATTGGCCTGGAGAGGAGTGACGTCGACACCCGAGGGAGGAGCCGGAGAGGTATAAAGACCTGCCTCTTCCGGCGCGACGCCGCTGCAGCCGGACTGGGTCGCTGGGTACTCGGTAGAGTGCCCGCGAAAGATTCCTGAAAAATTACCTGTTTGAAAGCTTGAGGATTTCCTGTATCGGCCTGGAGAGGAGTGACGTCGACACCCGAGGGAGGAGCCGGAGAGGTATAAAGACCTGCCTCTGACGGCTAAGCGGCGCGCGGCCAAGGGGCGCGCGGCTTTGCCCGGCTTAGCCCGGATTAGAACGGATTGGAACGGGACTCTGCCGGCTGCAACCAAGTAGAACCCTATAAAGCTAAGTAACTGTTTTATTAGTCTAACTGGGTTCAATCTGACTGGGAACCTTGGGGATAAGATTGTTTGGTTATTCGCCATGCCTCATACAAAGAGGAAGGCGAAATTGAGGGAAACCTCACTAACATCCACACCAAGCAAAATGATCCAACCCAGCATTAAAGATTGTTTCCAGGGTCCATCCACTCCTGCACCGGAAGCGGCCGCTTTAAGCCTAACTCAGGAGCAAGAGAAGAGCTTACAGGCCATAGAAATATCACTGACGCCCGGTGCCCCACAAAAGCCGGCCCCTCCCTTCAAAGGGGAGATAAATGTTTCTGGCAACATGGGAGAACATTCTTATGCTGAATACAAGGACATTTCTTTATCAGTAATTGAAGGGGATAATGGGGCAATAATGCAGTCAAAAGGGGAGGTTTTGCAGGATAATGTTAAAGAAATACCTATTATTATACCTACACAATTTTCCATGGAGGAATTGGGGGCAATTATGGTGAATGTCCAGAAGTCTATAGCTAATTTAACAAAGATAACTCAGGAAGCTTTAAAAAACAATACTAATTTGGAAGAAAAAGTAGTCAAATTGGAAAAACAGGTAAAATCTTCAGATATACAGATTGGAGAAGTTCAGAAAGTTCAAGCTAATTTAATAAAATCACTGGGGGAGACTGAAGCAAGGATTGAGTTTTTAGATAACCAAAATAGGAAATTTAACCTTAGAGTGTTGAATTTCCCTAAAACACCATTGTCCCCACCAGGTGAATTATTTAATAGTTATTTAAAGAATATTCTAAAATATGCAAATAGCAATATCCCTATGTTGTCAAAAATTTATTATCTACAACAAATGCAAACAGATAAAAAGATTTACAGACTAAAGAAAATTTAGATTTAACAGACTTCTTAGAAAAATCGTATGAGGCGCGAATTGAAAATAGAGCAACGTTATTAGTTCAATTTACCTCTCTCAATGAGAGAGATACAGTATTGAAGTTGCATTTTAAACATCAGGAAAAAGAATTCTATGGATATCCATTAAGGATCTATCCGGACGTTGCTCGAGCGACCCAAAATAGGCGAAAAAGTTTTTTATCTTTGAGAAAAGAAGTAATTGATAGAGGGGCACAATTCACCCTAAAATACCCATGTAGATGTATTGTAAGATATAAAGATAATAGGTATATCTTTACTAATCCTGACCAGCTCAAGAGACATCTAGACAATGTACCCTTAAATACTGTATTAAATGGGGAAAATGTTTCAAGTGGAAAAGGGGACTAGATAAGTAGTGGTTATAGTTTTGCCTGAGTATGCTCCAATTAATATGGCTAATAGGGTTCTAAATTACCTTTAGATTTCCTATGTAAATGGAGGCTATTTTGACACTGAAGGATAATTTCCTATTGAATATTTCTTCTGTTTATTCTTGAATTGTGGAAATATTGTCCTCCATATATTTGTGTATTTAATTATGAAAATGCAATAAAAATAAAATTAAAAAAAAAAGTGTTTCACCATATAAAGCCTAAATTGAAATAAGATTCAGAAATGTGTTCTCATTAATAACTCAGCAGTGCTAAAGTTTTCTCTTTCATTCTTGTTTCTCAAAACCAACATGCTATATTGTTTTTTTTCTTCTGCAACAAGTGAATTCCTGAGGGTGGGGCTGTTTTCTATTCAGACTCATATAAACTAACAGTATATTTCTAAATGATCGAAAAGAAAGAACACTTCTTTTTCAAATGTAATAGGACTATTTATAAAGGCAGTTTTTCCAAAGTACATGAATACAAAGATAAGGCCATTGCAGAAAGTCTAAATGAATTCTTTGCTTGCGTGTTTACTAATGAGGATGTTGGGGAGATATTAGTTCCGGAGATGGTTTTCAGCGGTGATGACTCAGACGAACTGAATGAAATCACTGTGAACCTGGAAGATGTAGTGGGCCAGATTGACAAACTAAAGAGTAGCAAATCACCTGGACTGGATTGTTTGCTTCCTAGGGTACTGAAGGCACTAAAAAATGAGATTTCTGATCTATTAATTAAAATTTGTAACCTATCATTAAAATCATCCATTGTACCTGAAGACTGCAGGGTGGCCAATGTAACCCCATTATTTAAAAAAGGCTGCAGGGGTGATCCGGGTAACTATAGACCAATGAGCCTGACTTCAGTGCTGGGGAAAAATAGTGGAAACTATTCTCAAGATCAAAATTGTAGAGCATATAAAAAGACATGATTTAATGGAACACAGTCAACATGGATTTACCCAAGGGAAGTCTTGCCTAACAAATCTGATTCATTTTTTTTGAAGGGGTTAATAAACATGTGGATAAAGGTGAACCGGTAGATGTAGTGTATTTGGATTTTCAGAAGGCGTTTGACAAAGTTCCTCATAAGAGGCTTCTATGAAAACTAAAGTCATGGGATAGGAGGCGATGTCCTTTCGTGGATTACAAACTGGTTAAAAGACAGGAAACTGAGAATAGGATTAAATGGTCAATTTTCTCAGTAGAAAAGGGTAAACAGTGGAGTGCCTCAGGGATCTGTACTTGGACCGGTGCTTTTCAATATATATATAAATGATCTGGAAAGGAATACGAGTGAGGTTAGCAAATTTGCGGATGATACTAAATTATTCAGAGTAGTTAAATCACAAGCAGACTGTGATACATTACAGGAGGACCTTGCAAGACTGGAAGATTGGGCATCCAAATGGCAGATGAAATTTAATGTGGACAAATGCAAGGTGTTGCATAGAGGGGAAAAAAACCCTTGCTGTAGTTACACGATGTTAGGTTCCATATTAGGAGCTACCACCCAGGAAAAAGATCTAGGCATCACAGTGGATAATACTTTAAAATCGTCGGCTCAGTGTGCTGCAGTAGTCAAAAAAGCAAACAGAATGTTAGGAATTATTAGGAAGGGAATGGTTAATAGAACGGAAAATGTCATAATGCCTCTATATCGCTCCATGGTGAGACCGCACCTTGAACACTGTGTACAATTCTGGTCGCTGCATCTCAAAAAAGATATAGTTGCGATGGAGAAGGTACAGAGAAGGGCAACCAAAATGATAAAGGGGATGGAACAGCTCCTCTATGAGGAAAGGCTGAAGAGGATAGGGCTGTTCAGCTTGGAGAAGAGACGGCTGAGGGGGGGATATGAAAGAGGTCTTTAAGATCATGAGAGGTCTTGAACAAGTAGATGTGACTCGGTTATTTAAACTTTCGAATAATAGAAGGACTAGGGGGCATTCCATGAAGTTAGCAAGTAGCAAATTTAAGACTAAGCGGAGAAAATTATTTTTCACTCAACACACAATAAAGCTCTGGAATTTGTTGCCAGAGGATGTGGTTAGTGCAGTTAGTGTAGCTGGGTTCAAAAAAGGTTTGGATAAGTTCTTGGAGGAGAAGTCCATTAACGGCTATTAATCAAGTTTACTTAGGGAATAGCCACTGCTATTAATTGCATTAGTAGCATGGGATCTTCTTAGTGTTTGGATAATTGCCAGGTTCTTGTGGCCTGGTTTGGCCTCTGTTTTCTTGCTGTTCCACCTTCATCCTGTTCCTGGATTGACTCCTTGGCTTGACCCCAGCTTGGACCCTCTGCTCTTCTGGATTCCTGGCTTGACCTCTGACTGCTTCTTGATCACGTTACTTGCCACCTGCCTTGACCTCGGACTGCCTCTTGAACACGTTCACTGCCCGCCTTGACCTCTGGCTGCTTTACTCTCTGCTGCCTGCCCTGACTTCTGCATGGACTGACTCTGTCCTGCTGGCCTATGACCTCTTCAGTGACTGATTCTTCTCTCCCCAGAGGCCCATGTCTAAGTTGAGCCGGCCCCGGCACCCAACGCTTAACCTAAGGGGAATGAGAACTGGTATTGGTGAAGGTCCTGTTGGGCCTTTGCTTCCGCCAGCTCCACTTGCCAGTGGTGAGGACCTGCACGGCTTCTCCCTGTGGGTAGTGCTAACCTCACCTTGGTCCAAGGGTCCACTTCCACAACAGATTGCCGAGGTCATGGACCCGACAGATCTCTTGGGCCTCGAGGCCATTCCTAGCCTGGCGCAGAAAATTCAGCAGCAGCAACATTTTCCTGAAGCTCCTGGCAGTTTCCATGGAGTGGCTCAGCACCCACCTCGACGCAACAGCCATCTTCACTGTCTCTCCGCCTCCTTCAGTACTGGCAGTTACAGCAGCGGCACACATGGTACATCTCCCGGTTCCTCCCCGGTATGTGGGAGATATGAAACAGTGCCATGGAGTTTTGAATCTGTGCTTTATGCATTTTTTACTTCAGCCAGCACAATTTCCCAGTGACACTGTCAAGACTACCTTCATACGCTCTCCTCTGGACGGAAAGGTCTTCGTCTGGGCCTCTCACTTGTGGGAGCGTGGGGATGCATTGCTGCAGACCTTGCAACAGTTTGCCAAGGCCTTCAAACTGGTGTTTGATGAACCCAGCTGGCTGGCCACAGTAGGCCTTCAGCAGGGCAATCGGCTGATAATGGACTACGCCATTGAATTCCGAACCTTGGCTACTGAACTGAACTGGAGGGAGGACATTCTCCACAGTATCTTTTTGGAAGGGCTGTCCTCTCGGGTAAAGGATGAGCTAGCTGCTCGGGAACTTCCTGAACCCCTGGACATGCTCATTGACTTGGCTGCCTCCAGCAACAGACCAGAGAGCTGTGACCTATACAAAGGCAGGTGGTACTGGCTCTGTCCTTTTCGTGCCCCCCCCCCCCCCTGCAGTGCTGGAAACAGCCTCTACTGCTGCCCAGACCAAGGAACCTATGCAGCTAGGACAAAGTTGCCTCTCCCTGGAGGAGAGGCTCCACCACTGCAACCTGGGGCTCTACTACTACTGTGCCGGGTCCAGGCACCAGCTAGCACACTGCCCTCAGAAGCTAGGAAAATAGCAAGCTTAGATGCTAATGGGGAGAGATTTCCTGGCCTTTACTACTCCTGCTCCCCAATTTACCTTCCCAGTGTCTATTGCAGTGGACAGTCGCAAGTTCCCCACTGTAGCGCTGGTTGTCTCAGGCGCTGGGGGGAACTTTATTATGAAGGCTCTTGTGAGTCCATCTAAAGATCCCTGTGGTTCCTCAAAAGACACCATTAGTTACCTCCTCCATCCATGGAGAGCTGCTTCTCGCCCAGATCACCACCTTCACAGCCCCTCTGCATGGGCATTCTGCATGTGAAGGGTATAGTCTTCCACATCATTGACAAGGCTTTCCGTCCCATTGTGTTGGGGCTACCCTGGCTGCAGCTCCACTCTCCTTACTTTGACTGGGGCTCACTTATGCTGAGGAGCCCACTGCCATGATTCCTGCCTTCAAAGAATCGAGCCTCTACTGACGTTGCTCCCAGCAACAACCTTGTTGGGACTGCCTCCTCAGTACGCTGAATATGCAGATGTGTTTTCCAAAAGAAAAGCAGAGATGCTGCCTTCCCATCAAATGTACGACTGTGGCATTGATCTGCTACCCGGCACTAACCCCCATGAAGAAAAGGTATATCCCTTGTCAGTTCCAGAGGCCACAGCAATGTCCCAGTATACCAAGGAGAATCATGACCAGAGTTTCATTAGGCCCTCCACGTCCTTCGCTGGGGCGGGGTTCTTCTTTGTAACCAAAAAAGACTGATTGTTATGCCCTTGCATAGATTGCCGAGGTTCTGAATGCCATAACAAAGAAAGACAGTTACCCACTGCCGCTCATTTCCGAGCTCTTTGACCGCCTCCAGGGGGCTAGAGTGTTTACGAAGTTGGACCTCCGTGGGGCCTATAATCTAATTCAAATAAAGGCGATGAGTGAAAGTGTTAAACATGTGGGACAGCCACTATGAATATCTGGTGTAACACTCCCACGGTATTCCAAAACTCAAGGACCTCCTGTATATCTGTGTTGTGGTGTACATTGATAATCTCCTCATCTTCTCAAAAGACCTCACGTCTCATCAACAAGACATTCGCCAAGTCCTCCAGAGGCTATGGGCAAATAAATTATACGCAAAGCTGGAAAAGTGCCTCTTCGAGAGAGAGAGCCTATCCTTCCTGGGATACATCGTCTCCAGTAGTGGATTCCATTTGGATCCGGAAGAGGTCAAGTGTGTTCAAGACTTGTGATAACCTTCAGGCCTCTACACTTTATAGAGGTTTTTGGATTTTGTGAACCACTACCAGCACTTCATTCCCACTTATGCCAGGATTGTGGCCCCCCCCCCCCCCCCCCTCACAGCATTCACCTGAAAGGGAGCCAATACCAATGTTTGGCCTCCTGAAGCGGTCACCTTTTTCCTAAAATTGAAGAAGGCTTTTCTCCAGGAGCCATGCCTTCATCATCCGGACCCCACACATCGGTTCATCTTGGCAGTCGACACCTCCTCTTTAGGCATGGGAGCCGTGTTGACCCAATATTCCAGTACAGGGGTTCTCTGCCCCTGTCCTCCTTGCAAAAGTTCTCTTCCGGTGAGCTGAACTATGGAATTGGAGACGGAGTTGTTGGCCATCAAATTGGTGCTTGAGGAGTGGTGACAGTGGTTGGAGGGTGCGCAACACCGGATTATGATATACTTGGAACACCTTCACCATGCACAATGTTTGAACGCACGCCAAGCCAGATGATCCCTGTTCTTTGTGTGTTTTGACTTTGAAGTGAGATACCACCCTGCATCCAAGAACACCTTGGCAAACACCCTCTCCTGATCTTATGAGGCAGAAGACACGCCTGATCACCCTAGGCACATTAACGATCCAGCCCAGATCTTCTTGGCTTCTTCTAAGACTGTCCCTTCAGGGAAGATGATTGTTCCTTGCTGGCTTTGAGAGAAAGTTTTGGATGGTCCCACGATCCCATGTCGCAGGTCTCCCTGGGCAGGCTTGGAATCTTGCGCTGCTCCAGCAGTATTACTGGTGGCCCCAGATGCAGAGAAACATCAGAGCTTATGTGGAGGTGGTGGAGGCAAGGACAATAGCTGAATGTAAGAAAGGATGGGATAAATGCTGAGGCAGTGGTAGGAATTGTAAAGCTGAATAGTTGGTGTGGATGGGCAGATTAGTTAGGTTATATGATCTTTTTCTGACTTCGTGTTACTGTGTTTCTATGAAGCTGAAGGAAGTGAGACTCAAAATTAATATGAGAAAATACATTTTTACTGAGATTAGATCCCAACTTCTTTTTTGGAGCTGGGATCTTCATGAGCCAAAGCCTTGCTTGAAACGAAGTGCAATTTTATTTTATTTACCTGTGCTTAATGTAATAGGGCTTTATATTTGCAAAAGATTGTGCCTTGCTGTTAGAAAGGGGCAGATTTGAAATTGATACCTGAAAGATATTTTGTCTTTTTTTTAGGGCTAAGAATTAAAAAAGGATAGCCAGTCCTCCTAGCTAATGTTTACCTTACCTTATCTTTATGATTTTAATTAATCAGAGAGAATGGCTTTAATTCAATGCAACAATTGTGGTGCTTATGTCCCAAGGCCTATCATTTGGAGAACCAAGGGCTGTCCCTTTTGCCTTCAGCTGTCTAAAATTAGAATGGAGCTAATCCATCTAAGGGAGCAATTGGCCAGGATTCAATTAACCTCCCTTCCTTGAAACATCCATCCCACAGCGGTTACGGAATCCCAGGAAAAAATGTTTTACAGTGGGATCTGGTAGAACTAGACATGTGACAATCAGGCACCCACCTTCCCCAAGTTTACAGCAACCTGTACCTCAACCCCCACTCCCATAGAGTTATCAGACATCCAGGATTCAAAAACCCAGAATCAATTGGATAACAGTGGGTTCTGGCAGAATGAGACCTGTGATGGATATGCAAAGTGAAAATAACAAAATCAGCTAAAAAAAAAACCAGAAAAGGTTCCTAGGAAGTGCAACATAGCAAGGATTGGAAAGCTATGACTACAAATGCCTGCAATTGGGCAACAAATCCCAGACCTGCAGGCCTTAATGGTGGAGGCAGACTTGGACGTTGTTGCTGTCACGGAGACATGGTTCACAGATTCTCATGACTGGGATACGGCCATACCGGACTATAACTTGTTAAGGAATGACAGAAAGGACAAAAATGGGGGAGGAGTAGCACTTTGTCAAAAATAATAACCAAGCAACTGAACTGCAAGGAAAGTGGGGTAGAGAAGAAGCATTATGGTCCATCTTAAAAAAAAAAAATATGACAGTACACTCATTTTTACTGGAGTAGTGTACCGGTCTCTGACTCAAACGGAAGAACTAGACAGAGATCTGATCAAACACATTATAAAGGTGGGAAAGAAGGGGGAAGGATTGATTGTTGGTGACTTTAATCTGCCACACGAGGATTGGAGAATCCCTTCTGCAGGATCTAACAGAAGTAGAGAGAGTGAATGCCCTGCAAGGCACTCTGTTCAAGCAAATGGTAATGGAACCCACAAGGGAGGGAGTTATATTTGACCTAGTGCTCACTAATAGGGCTAATGTCTCTAATGTTTTCTCTTTTACTCTCCTTAAGAGTTTATCATATAACCACCTGTCTCAAGTTGAATTAATTGTCATAATGTTTATATATTCTAATTTATTGTAAAGCTAAATAATGTCTATGTTTTCTATCCTAAATCATTGTAAAGCCTGTTGCTACGTTACGTTACATTGTGAACCGGGGTGATGTTTTTAACGTGCCCCGGTATATAAAAAACTATTAAATAAATAAATAAATAAAAATAAATAATGTCCGGGTGGTTGCCCACCTCAGTACCAGTGATCATCAAACAGTATGGTTTAATATTGCAGATAAGATCCGGAGAAGTGTCACAAAGACCCGAGTTTTGAACTTCAAAAAACAGACTTTTTAGAAATGGGGAAATATCTGGAGGCAGAACTTGAAGACTGGGAGAAAATGGGAGAGGTCGAACAACAGTGGGCCAAACTAAAAGGAGCAATTACAAAAGCAACAAATCTATATGTTAGAAAAGTAAACAAAAGTAAGAGAAATAAGAATTGAATTTGGTTCACAAAGGAGGTGGCTGATGTAATAAAAGCAAAAAAAGCAGCTTTTAAGAAATATCAAGAATTCCAAAAAGTGGAACACAAGGAGGATTATTTGGCAAAACTGAAGGAGTTGAAAAAAGTAATCAAGAAAACAAAAAGGCAGAGGAAAGGATTGCCAAGGAGATAAAGTGAAGTGATAAAACATTTATTTATTTATTTGGTTTTTATATGCCGTCGTTTAGACTAGCCATCACAACGATTAACAAACATTTCGTACAAAACATCCAATATAAATAGAAATAAGATGAACTATTAGTCATAAAACAGTTAATAAAGACATAAAAAAATTAATAAAAGGCTTCTCAGTCATAAAAAAATAGTTAAACATTTTTCAGATATATTTAGAGAAAGGAGAAAGGTACGTAGTGGTATAGTGAAATTGAAAGGGGATAAGGATCAATGGGTGGAGAAAATGATGAATTAGCAGAAATATTAAACAAATACTTCAGTTCAGTGTACATTAAAGAAGACCCTGGAGAAGGACCGTCACTTGTTATCAAGACTGTAGAAGGGGGTAGAGTAGATGAAACTCCATTTACGAAAGATAATGTATGGGAAGAGCTAAGAAAACTGAAAGTGGAGAAAAGTCATGGGGCCTGATGAGGTTCACCCCAGAATACTGAGGGGATTCAGAGATGTGCTGGCGGGTCCATTGTGTGACCTGTTCAATAGATCCCTGAAAAAGGGTGTAGTGCCTAGTGACTGGAGAAGAGTGGTGGTGGTCCCATTTCACAAGAGTGGGAGCAGAGAAGAGGCTGGAAACTACAGATTATCTATTTATTTATTTATTTATTTATTTATATGATACTTTTCTATACCGACATTCATGACAGGTCATATCACATCGGTTTACATCAAAACTTAAAGAACTGGAGAAATTACAATAAACAAGGGGGTGATAACTTGGAGAGGCAAAAGGGTAAAAGGCTGGCGGGGGCACCTCAAGGGGCCTCATGGGGTGGGAAAGATAGAAACAAAAGTCATAAAACCAGAGAATAACTGAACTAGAAATAGAAACGTTGAGGAAAACAGGGTAGGAGACTGGTAGGATGGGGGGGAGGAGGGGATAGGACAGTTGGCAGGGTGGCTATGCTAAAAGCACTAGGAGCTAGAGATAAAGAGGTAGCTTAAATAGCAGACCGGGGTCTGGAGACAAAATACAATTTTTAAGAGAGCGCCTGTATAAAAAGCCAAGTCTCACCTCGGTGGTGGGAAAATTAATGGACACTGCTTGAAGGAAAGGATAGTGAACTATCTACAATCTGGTGGGTTGCTCGATCAGAAGCAGCATGGATTCACCAGGGGAAGGGCCTGTCAGACGAAGCTAATTGATTTCTTTGATTGGGTAACTAGAGAACTTGATCAGGAAAGAGCGCTCGATATAATTTACTTGAATTTTAGTTAAGCTTTTGATACGGTCCCACATAGTAGACTCATCAACAAAATGAGAAGCTTGGGAGACAGCTCCAAGGTGTTGGTGTGGATTACAAACTGGTTGACGGATAGAAGACAACGGGTGATAGTAAATGGAACCTACTCTGAAGAGAGAATGGTGTTAAGTGGAGTGCCACAGGGATCGGTGTTGGGACCAGTTCTGTTCAACATCTTCGTGAGTGACATTGCGGAAGGGATAGAAGGTAAAGTTTGTCTATTTGGAGGGCCCGTGAACGGTCACAAGAGTACCTGCTCTGAGATTGAAATTTCCTGTTTTTGAAAATACCTCCAAAAAGGAAAGGTGCAGGATTTTCCCCTGGAATCCCTCTTACCAGATGTTCAGCAGCGGATTATTGCTTTTGCATCCGTTTTGGTGGAATCGGGTGAAACTCTCCCCGCTTCAGCGACAGGAGAGGGAGCTCAGTCGCTGTATGGGGAAACCACGCTGAGTCCCCCAGACTATCGACCCCCACCGCCTCCAGCGCCGCGGGTGAACCTATTAGATGCAGCGCACAAAGATGACATCACCCGCTCGACAGAGGGGGAAGCCGAGATGGAGGAACGGCGTTGCAGCCCCAGTTTTCCTCCAGCATCCTGGAGCCAGCGTCGACAAGGATCCCAGAAGAGGTTGAAACATCTCTCTCACTGGTTGACCCTCTGGAGGAAGAAAGGAGGATAGTGGCGGCGCAGGCGATGGTTTCTCCAGAGAGACTGAATGCTCGTGAAGGGGGTGAGTTTTTCAATTACCTCCAAAACCAGCTATAGTGACTGGATAAGTTGTGGGATTTTATTGCTAGCCTTGGTGGGCTAGGGGAAGATCCTGTCAGACAAATCTGATTGACTTTTTTGACTGGGTAACCAAGGAATTGGATCGAGGAAGAGCGCTCAATATCATATACTTGGATTTCAGCAAAGCTTTTGATACGGTTCCGCACAGGAGACTGGTGAATAAAACGAGAAGCTTAGGAGTGAGTGCCGAGGTGGTGACCTGGATTGCAAATTGGTTGACGGACAGAAGACAATGTGTGATGGTAAATGGAACCTTCTCAGAAGAGAGAGCGGTTTTAAGTGGTGTACCGCAAGGATCGGTGTTGGGACCGGTCCTGTTAAATATCTTTGTGAGCGACATTGCGGACGGGATAGAAGGTAAGGTTTGTCTTTTTGCGGATGACACTAAGATCTGCAACAGAGTGGACACGCCGGAAGGAGTGGAGAGAATGAGACGGGATCTAAGGAAACTGGAAGAGTGGTCGAAGATATGGCAGCTGAGATTCAATGCCAAGAAGTGCAAAGTCATGCATATGGGGAGTGAAAATCCGAATGAACTGTATTCGATGGGGGGGGGGGGGGGGGGGGAAGGCTGATGTGCTCGGAGCAGGAGAGGGACCTTGGGGTGATAGTGTCTAATGATATGAAGTCTGCGAAACAATGCGACAAGGCGATAGCAAAAGCCAGAAGAATGCTGGGCTGCATAGAGAGAGGAATATAGAGTAAGAAAAGGGAAGTGATTATTCCCTTGTACAGGTCCTTGGTGAGGCCTCACCTGGAGTACTGTGTTCAGTTCTGGAGACCGTATCTACAAAAAGACAAAGACAAGATGGAAGCGGTACAGAGAAGGGCGACCAGGAAGGTGGAGGATCTTCATCGGATGACGTACGAGGAGAGATTGAAGAATCTAAATATGTACACCCTGGAGGAAAGGAGGAGCAGAGGTGATATGATACAGACTTTCAGATACTTGAAAGGTTTTAATGATCCAAAGACAACAACAAACCTTTTCCGTAGGAAAAAATCAGCAGAACCAGGGGTCACGATTTGAAGCTCCAGGGAGGAAGATTCAGAACCAACGTCAGGAAGTATTTCTTCACGGAGAGGGTGGTGGATGCCTGGAATGCCCTTCCGGAGGAAGTGGTGAAGACCAGAACTGTGAAGGACTTCAAAGGGGCGTGGGATAAACACTGTGGATCCATAAATTCAAGAGGCCGCCAATGAAGAGTGGGGGACTCGCCAGAATGATGGCTACTGCCTGGAGACAATACCCTTATTCAATAAACATACACATGGTTACTGTGACTCCAACATCACTCTAAGCTTCAACAGCAAGAGGAAATATGGAAAAAAGGATTTGCACTCACAAAGAGGGGAGTAGCTGGCTTGTTACGGCGGTTACTACCCCAAACCAAATGTGCCTGATACTTCACTTTCGATGCATATCCAGCATAGTTCTCTGCTTCAACGGCAGGGGAGAAGAAAAACTGATACTTCACACATCCAGCAGAGCTCTCTGCTTCAACGGCAGAGGAGAAGAAAAACTGATACTTCACACATCCAGCAGAGCTCTCTGCTTCAACGGCAGGGGAGAAGAAAAAAGGGTTCGCACTCACAAAGCGGGGAGTAGCTGGCTTGTTACGGCGGTTACTACCCCAAACCAAATGTGCCTGATACTTCACTTTCGATGCATATCCAGCATAGTTCTCTGCTTCAACGGCAGGGGAGAAGAAAAACTGATACTTCACACATCCAGCAGAGCTCTCTGCTTCAACGGCAGAGGAGAAGAAAAACTGATACTTCACACATCCAGCAGAGCTCTCTGCTTCAACGGCAGGGGAGAAGAAAAAAGGGTTCGCACTCACAAAGCGGGGAGTAGCTGGCTTGTTACGGCGGTTACTACCCCAAACCAAATGTGCCTGATACTTCACTTTCGATGCATATCCAGCATGGCTCTCTGCTTCAACGGCATGGGAGAAAGACTGATACATCACGCATATCCAGCATAGCTCCCTGCTTCAACGGCAGGGGAGAAGAAAAACAACCAATAAGGGCTGTATAACATAGTCTGGGTAAAACAAATAAGCATGGGTGTAGCTTGCTTATTGCAGCGCTTACTACCCCTACTACCCCTAACTAATCTAGCTAGATATTTCACTTGGATGCAGCTCCATCACTGCTCTCTACATTAATGGTGGGGGTGGAAGGGAAATAGAACCAAGAGCTAAGAGAAACAGATAAGTATGAGAGAAAAAATGTGTGAGGCTTGCTGGGCAGACTGGATGGGCCGTTTGGTCTTCTTCTGCCGTCATTTCTATGTTTCTATGTTTCTATATGAAGGACTGTGAGAACAAATACTTAAAAATGGAATCAGAGATGCACTCTCTGAATCTTAATTTGGGAGGCCAGACTAAAGACCTTAATAATAGAGTTGAACTGGTGGAACAAAATTCACTACAAGCTCAAACCGTGAATTTGAAATTGATAAAAGATCATGGAATCCAGTCTAAAAGACTGGAATCCTTGGAAAACCACATGAGACATCTTAATTTAAGGTTCTTAAATTTTCCTCGTACTCTGGGAGAGGACATCCATAGCACATTAAAGTTTTTTGTGAAAAATTTAAAGTTTGAAGAGTCTAAACTTCCTTTGAATAAAGCTTATTTTTTGTCAAAAGCAAGAAGAAATAATGGAGTTAAGCAGATGGAAGCCCTTGAAAATTTGACACAATTTTTGGAGAGTTCAGTGGTAGAGATAGTAGATTGAGGGAGTACTCCTGGTGTCGTTCGTGACTGAGATAGATATAAATGATGTTATGAGAAAATATTTTCAAAATTTTCCTAGTACTTTTTTTGGTCAGATTGTTAAAATAGTCCTAGATTTTGCTAGGGCCACCCAATTAAGGAGAAGGGAGTTCCTAAATATGAGATTACAAGTACTAAACATAGGTTATACGTTTGTTTTAAAATATCCCTGTAGGTGTATAGTATGAGGAAAAGATGAAAGTTCTGTATTCACTGTATCTGAACAACTAAGATCCTTCCTGAATGCTAGGGATTTAAACATCAACCCTGCGTAACAGATCCCCTTGATAGTCAATGTAATCCACCGAATCTGTTAAGCTAGTTATCTTTGTGTTTATTTCTTTAAATACTCCTTTTAAATATCAGGGCCTTTCTGTTTCCTAAATTGTAAGATTATACCTCTCTGAAAAGTTTGTAATTAGTAATTGTTATCCTGTATGTTAAGGTGAAACTAGATACTTTAATGCAAAGAAAAGATATGTAAAATAAGATGTATGATTACTTTATGAAAAATGAATAAAATATGAATTATAAAAAAAAAGTTTGTCTATTTGCGGATGATACTAAGACCTGCAACAGAGTGGACAAGCCGGAAGGAGTACAGAGAATGAGACGGGATTTAAGGAAGCTGGAAGAGTGGTCGAACATATGGCAGCTGGGGTGTAGTAATCCGAAAGAACTATATGCGTTGGGGAGTGAAGGGCTGATGTGCACGGAGCAGGAGAGAGACCTTGGGGTGATAGTGGCTAACAACCTGAAGTCAACAAAGCAGTGTGACACGGTGATAGCCAAAGCCAGATGAATGATAGGCTGCATAGAGAGAGGAATATCTAGTAAGAAAAGGGAAGATATAATCCCCTTATACAGGTCCTTGGAGAGGCCTCACCTGGAGTACTGTGTTCAGTTCTGGAGACAGTTTCTCAAAGGAGACAGAGACAGGATGGAGGCGTTCCAGAGAAGGGCAACCAAAATGGTGGGTGGTCTCCATTGAATGACTTATTGAGGAGAGGGTGAAGAAGCTGAATATGTATACCCTGGCGGAGAGGAGGAGCAGGGGTTATATGATACAGACCTTCAGATAATTGAAAGGTTTTAATGATCCATGGTTGTCAACAAACTTTTTCCATTGGAAACAATTTAGTAGAACTAGGGGTCACCATTTGAAACTCCGGGGAGGAAGACTTAGAACCAATGTCAGGAAATATTTCTTCACTGAGAGGGTGGTGGATGCCTGGAATGCCCTTCCGGAGGAAGCGGTGAAGACTAAAACTGTGAAGGATTTCAAAGGGGCATGGGATAAACACTGTGGATCCCTAAAGGCTAGAGGATGGGAATAAATAAAGCTTAACGATGCAAGTTAACCCCTTAACAGGAATGTGGGGGTAACTTGCATGGAGCGGCAGTTACTACCTTGGGAAGCTTGCTGAGCAGACTAGATGGACCATTTTGGTCTTTTTCTGCCGTCATTACTATGTTACTATGATGGTAGACTTCTAGTGGAGTCAGTAGTAGCCAAACAGTGTTAGAATTAAAGCATGCTTGGGACAAGCACACAGGAACCTTTATAGTAGGGAATGGGAGGGAAAAGACCATAGATTGAGTAGGAACTTTGACTGCACAGTAGGTAGGTATAAATGAATAGACAGTGGACCAAATGGTCCTTATTTGCCAACATAATTTATTTTTCTGTTCTTAAAAGTTCACAACAGTAGTTTAGATTCCCTTATTGTTTTCATGTTATATTTTTGTTAGTGGATTATGGCATTTATGTGAGAAAAGGAATCAAAAAAATTGATATTTTTCTTTTGAAAGAGCCCATAAGCACAAAATGTTGCTGGAACAATGGTTAGCAGTGTTCAGGGAGAAGTATTTGGAATTATAGTTTTAAGGGACCAATAAAACTTTTATACATTTCTTTTAGTAGACTGTGATTACTTATAGAACTGATGAATGTGGTTTGCCACTTCTTGTTGTTCTGATTTAACTGTACGTGCCACTGCAGTATCTTTGACTTCCGTTGAACCGGGAAGACTTTCATGCAGTCCTGGAGAAGAATGCTAGTCCCGTAAAATTTCAGCCAAGCACTTGATAATTATTTCTGGTTATGTTATATATAATTTAGGGTAGAAGTATCATCCTCTCTGGCTTTTTTGGGATTGGCATATCTACAGTGGTATAAATTTGATAGACAGCTAAGAGTCTAGCAATGTGAAAACTGCAGTTTGGAAGCAGAGAAACTATTTATGTTTTATGAGGTACTATAAGAGGCAGGAGCTTTTGACAGTAACGAAACAGGTCAAAGGAAGTATAAACATGGTATAGGTAGGAAATCGTTTATCAAAAGAAAGTGTTTTGTATTTCATACACTTTATTTTGCTTTTGTAATTTAGATTGAATTCCACTTGGGCAACTTTAGTTTATTAATTTTATTTGCCTTTCTAAGTATAAATCAAAGCTTCATTTGCAGATACAAATTTCTCTTTTCTCTTTTCTTCAGTGCAAGTGCAGGTTTCTCCCTCTACTCCTCTCTCCAGTCCCACATGCAGGCCTCACTTTCTCTTCCCCATCATCCAAAGACATTGAGCTATCCACCCAAGCATGGGTCTCTCCTTCCCTCCTCACAGCCATATCTTAGATGTCTCCTTCTTCTCTCAGTGAACACTATGCATGGGTTGCTTCTTTTCCTTTCATCTTCAGAACAGGGTCAGGGTTAATTCTTAAGTTAAGGTCTCTTCTACCCTGTAATAATAATACTTATTTTCCAGCGCTACTGGACATAAGCATTGTACAATGGTGATGAGTATTCAGGTATGATAAGTCTCTGTTTCAGAGAGTTTGCAGTCTAATAGGTGAATTTTAAAAGCCTGGCACGTGCCAAAACCAGGAGATACGCGAGTATGTTTGGCCGGTGTGCGCTGAGTGGATTTTTAAAGCTGCCTGTGTACACGTGTATATCCTGGTACACGCACAAGTGAGCCCAGAAAAAGGGGCGGAGAGTTGGTGGGACATGGACATTCCAGGACACTTACATGAAATGTTCACAAACATTTATGTGCACAAGCGCGCGCCAGGGTTCCCTGCTGTATTACTCTACTACTGCTATGGGTGGCATGTAAGTAATAAAACAGAAAGAACTAGGCTAGTCAGCGGGGTTTTAAGGGTTGGGGCTAAAGGGGGGGAGGCTAATAACCTAAGTAAGTTTGGAAGTCCTATTCCTTAACTGGGCAAACTGGGAATGAACTGGGAAAACTAGTAAGGGCGGTGCATGTCCCTTATAAAATTCCCCCACTTACACGGTTGAGGAGGCATCTGCACGTCCGTATAAAATTGTGAACAAATGCACATGCGTTCAATCTATTTTATACCATGTGCATATTGTGAAGGCTCACCGCCCGTGCTGCCCTGGGTGCCACTCTTCTGCCTCTGGTTCAGGCCCCTCGCGAGTCCCAGGTATCCCTGGAGACCGTCAGCCGCACAGGACTCCCTGGGTTCAGGTCTCCGCAGGCCCTGGTTTTGCTGGGCTTCTGTGTTCTCCTTGTATGGAGTGGGATTGAAGCAGTCCCCCAACCCCCAAAGATAACACAGAGAGAGACAGGTTCCTCAAAGCATTTTTATAAAGCAAAGTAGCTGAATCTATAACATTTGCTCCGTCACCTCAGGAGCTGAACAAATGACCCTGCCCCCGATCTCCAGCATTCTAACCCCTTAACACACGTGCTGGAGCAAAGGTACTATTTGAGCCCCCACGGCTCTACAGTTCACCAGCAAACACCCCTGTGCTAACTTCCCTTAGGGTACAGGTTATACGTTTCCCTTTTCTGGCTAGGCTGTATCCATGAGAGATCTGGAAGATTCCTCTCCCCCGGAACCTACCTCCATTTCCTTCCCTCCTCCTGCTTCCTGGCACTGGCTTTTTCTGGCCATTGCCATCACGTAGGCACGCCCTCTTCCT
Organism: Rhinatrema bivittatum; assembly: GCF_901001135.1. NCBI lineage: Eukaryota > Metazoa > Chordata > Amphibia > Gymnophiona > Rhinatrematidae > Rhinatrema > Rhinatrema bivittatum. The sequence goes on from NC_042632.1 coordinate 3,228,379, forward strand.
CTAGCTCCCTAGGTTCACCTGTGTCTGACTCATTAGTGTCTAAGTCTGCCACCTGCTCACCTCCAGGCTCTCCCCACAGGTCAGGTGATGGTTCTAGGAACCTGGGATTTGTAGTTTCTCGCCTTCACCTGCTCCCCCTGCTGTCTGGCTCTAGTATTACCAGCCGCCTTATGGTATCTTATCCATTCCTGCCCCCGGCAGCGCTGCACTACATCACAATATATACACGCGTTTCTTAAAAAATGGCCGCGTTCTTTGGTGCAAGCCAGCATACACGTGTACATATGTGTCTGCGTGCCGGTATCAAAGTTATCGTCCCTGAGGGTAGCTGAGGCAGTGGGAGATAGTGAGTTGCCCAAGGTCACAGGGAGTGTCAATGGGAGAAGCAGGATTTGAACCCTGACATCCTTGGTTCTCAGTCCATTGCTTTAACCACTAGACTATTCTTCTTACTGATACCCAGCCCCAGTGCTCAGGTTCAGTTCTGTCCTTTCTGGTCTTTTATTCTAGGCACAGATCTTTCCATACTTTTCTCCCCCTCAGCTGAGGACACGTCTTTACTAGCCCACCCCTTCATCACCAAGGCTTGTTCTTTTTCTCCCTCCAACCCAGGCTGAAGACATTTTTGCCCCTTCCCTGGGCTATCTTTAGGCTAGTGCAAATGATGTAATTGCATTGGGTCCAGCAGCTGGAAGAGTCCTAGGGTAGTTGCAATACACCAGCCTAACAATGGCTATATAGAGCTAGCAGCAGGAGGAGGAGGAGGAGCTAGATGGACTGTATGAACAGGTCTCTCCATCCCTATTTTGCTTCAAAATGGGAAAACTGTTGGGATAACTCCTAGGCTAGGCAATAGTAAATAGTCTGAGTGTAGGACAATATGTGCACTCACATATATCCTGTAGTGGTCCTATGTTCCCAGAGTTCCCTTTATAAGCAGGAAGCCTATGAATTGTTATTATTTGGAGTAATTGTGGGTGGATCCTTGGGCCGGTGGCAGATGACCACGCCCCTGGGGGAAGATCCCAAGAGGGATCACAGGTCAGGCTCAGAAGTTGGAGACAAACACACACTAATTCTTTTATTAAACAGTATATTGAACCATCAGAGGTGGCAGTAGTGAGCAGGTAGTGCCCGGCTGGGCTGTAGTCCCTCAGATACTGGAACAGCGATCCCAGGATGGCTGAGCTGTAGAGAAACTGAATATAGTGAGTAGGCAGGATATGCAGTTCAGGTATAGAACCTAGATGGTAACACTCACACAACAGTCTCTTAGAAGCAGCCCAGGAGCTGGAATGAATTAGGCCCTCGAGGAGCGAGTACCTGGTTCCAGGGAAAGCTCTGAGAGAGAGAGGGTAACTCACTGGTATTGTAGGCAGCGATGACTTCCAGGCAAAAGAGGTATTCAGAAGCAAGTCCGGGAACATGGGCCCTCGAGGAGCAAGTACCTGTTCCATCCTCAATCTGAAAAGCAAGGAGAGAGCGAGGCCCCCAAGGAGCGGGTACCCCTGTTAAATCCAAGGAGGCAGAGTAGCTTAGGTAGAGTAACCCTTGGTAAGCGTAACCATAACCTTTGCTAACTCAATTAGTTAGCGATTTCAAAGACCTTATATATCCGGAGCGTATGACGTCATTTCAGGGGGATGCCCCTGAGGTTCGCGCCACTGCTGGTACTTCAGTCGGGGCCACATGCGCGCGCGCGCCCCTAGGCCTTCTGGGAACATGGTGGAGTGCAGCTTCTAGCTGGTCCGGGGACGCTGGAGGAGGATGGCATGAAGACGCCGCAGCAGTCAAACATCCAGAAAGCAGAGAGGGAGTCGCCAAAGAGGTAAAGAGGGCGGAGTGGAGATGTCGGGCAGCAACGGTTGCAACATGAATGCAGGAGGAATGGATTCATCACAGGGCCCGTGAGTAAGCATTGGCAGATACACTGCACTCACAGACTGTCTGCTGCTGCTGTTGCCCATATCAAGACCGGCTCTGTCAGCTTTCCATTACTGGATGACATGGCCTTCATAATAGCTATTTGGGCTACTGTTCTTTCACGCCTGGACTACTATAATACAACAAATCCCCAAACCCTAAATCATCTGGCCGATTCAGTAAAAACGCGGGAAAGTGGACGAATGCCGGCTCTCCCGGCGCGCGCACCAGCCACTTGCCGGTGCGCGCGATTCAGTATGTAAATGAGGTGGCACAGTAGAAACAGGCAAAAGGAGGCGCTAGGGACACTAGTGCGTCCCTAGTGCCTCCTTTTGACCCGGAGTGGCGGCTGTCAGCGGGTTTGACAGCCGACGCTCAATTTTGCCGGCGTCGGTTCTCGAGCCCGCTGACAGCCACGGGCTCGGAAACCAGACACCGGCAAAATTGAGCGTCCGGTTTTCGGCCCGACAGCCGCCGGCCTAATTTAAAATTTTTTTTTTTTTTTTTTTACTTTTTACACCCTTCGGGACCTCTGACTTAATATCGCTATGATATTAAGTCGGAGGGTGCAGAGAAAAGCAGTTTTTACTGCTTTTCTGTGCACTTTCCTGGTGCCGGCAGAAACTAGCGCTTACCTTTGGGTAGGCGCTAATTTCTTAGAGTAAAATGTGCGGCTTGGCTGCACATTTTACTTACTGTATCCCGCGCGCATACCTTTTAGGGCCATCAAATGCATTTGCATGTTGAGGGCGCTATTAGGTGCCGCGGGTTGGACGCGCGTTTTCCCGTCGATAGCAGGGCTGAATTAGCCATGCTGTATGGGAACTGTCAATCAGGGCCCGGGAAGGCGGAGCTTTGTAGCAGAGTGTAGATCTTTGATCCTCTGCGGCTGCGCGTGGGTTCCCGCGCAGTAGTCAACGGTTCTCCTCAGTCTGTTTTTTTCCGCACGCGGGAGCGCACGCGGAGCCTTCTCCTCAGGAAGAAACTTTATTTCATCAAAATGTCAAAAAAACAGTCTGGTTTTAAGCCATGTCCGTCACCGACGGACATGATCGATGCTACCGCTGCCTAGGATGCGACCACAACCAGTCCGACTGTGAACATTGTGCAAAGATGTCTCCGAGAGCTCGACGGCACAGAAGCTATCGCTGGCTGGAACTCTCGCTGGAAGACAAGGCGTCCTCGACCCATTCTTCTCCGGCACCAAAATACAAAACATCAACGTCTGGTAAGAGAGCGGCTTCTTGGGACCCGCAGTCACCAAAAGTACGAGACGCAAAAAGGAACCCCAGAGAGAGGGTAGACCAGGGATCTGGTCTTCATTCCCAGGATCCTGAAGTGGGGAAACAGAGGCCTTTCAGATTGACTGAGCCCAGTACCCAAAAGCCCCTTAAGGACAATCCAGTCCGGTCCTTAATACTGTCACAACAATCGGATCCACATAGAGACTCGGAACCGCCTAAAAAGATCCAAAAGCGGGCCAATGGGGCGCCGAAAAAGTCGCATGCGACGCCGGAACGTCCAGCGCCAAAGTCTCAGACGGCGCCGAAGCCTCAGTTGGAGCCGAAGCCTCGATCGGCGCCGAAGCCTCAGTCTGCGCCGAAGACACAGTTGGCGCAGAAACAGTCGGCGCCGAAACCGCAGTCGGAGCCGCCATCTCAATTGAAACCGAAGTCAAAATCGGCACCAAGAACTCAACTGGCTCCGAAATCTCGATCACACCAATCCGTGAGGGCAGGGTATTCAGACACAGGATCATCATCTGAACCCATGCAATTGGAACAGTTGTCGGTGTACCCGACCCACGAGAAGAACTCCCATGCAAAACAAGATTCCCAAGACCCCTTGCAGGGATCACAGTGCACCAAAGATAATTACAAACAGATCAACTGGATCAAACTTCGGGCAACCTGCCAGGGGCATCGGTATCCCCTCCCATGATAAGTACTGAGCCTCAGAGAGAAAAACAACAAGGTAGCCATTTGCATAGGAAAGAACATGCGGACAGGAAGTCACGAAGCAGTAGACACTCTTCGACAAGAAAGAGGCATCGGCATCATTCCGATTCTTCCCCCTCCTCTAGTAGGGGACATAGTCATGCAAAACGACATCACATCTCCCATCATAAGGAAGTGAGATCTTCCTCTTCATCTTCCTCACACTATAAGAGTAAATCTGATCGATCTTACTCTACGCCTCAGGGAGTTATTCCAATTTCTTCTTCCTCATCATCTAACAAATCAAGGAGTCTACAGTCCACTCGTCAACAAGGAACGGAGTGGAGTGATCTATCAGAGGGTGAGAAAAATTATAATCCTCCGCCATCGGACTTAGCGTATGAACCCAGTCAGTCGGAGAAACCCCCGCCAATGCCACCTAATACCTCAAAAGCCTTTTGGGACCTGACGCAGTCTTTAGCGGGCTTTTTTGAAACCCTACAATCAACGTACACTCTACCTCCGGAGTCTACTTCCCCGGCAGACAACAATAAGCCTACCCAACAGCATACCCAACGGGATATACCTTCTCCCCGATCCCCTTCTCCACAGGGCTCGCTCGTCCGTTCCCCATCTCCATCAAGAGCTTCCGTATCCATACATTCCTCGCCGCTTTCTTCTACCGGGTACCCATCTGATCCTCCAGAGCAGCCAGCGGAACCTTATTCCCCTTCAGAGGATCTCACCTATCCCAAATTCATCACTAAGATGGGGAACATCCTGAAACTGGATGTCCAAAAGCTACCGGAACCGAGGGCGGAAACCTTGGGATTGCAGAAGATTTTTGACGCGCCGGGGGAACCGTCTGCTCTTCCACCACACGCGATGCTTCACGGGGTCCTGCAAAAATCATGGGAAACCCCCTTTGCTCTACAGGCCGTATCCAGGAAGACTGATTTAAAATTCAGGCTCCAAAATCCGTCTATGTATGCGGTTCCCCAACTACCACATGACTCTATAGTGGTGGAATCTGCCTTACAGAAGTCCAGGAAAACAGACACATGCATCCGCCCCACCAGGGAAAGACAATAAGTCCTTGGACGACTTTGCCAAACGCGTCTATCAGAACGCAATGCTTACGGCACGAATTCACCACCATAATTTTTATATGGTACAATATATGTATGAATGCCTGCAAGCCACCAAGGGCTTATTTACGTCCTTAGGAGACACCACTCCATCCTTGATATCAGACATGGAAGAATGCACTCGACATATGTTGAGAGCAGTCTACGAGGGCTTCGAAAACTCTTCGAGAGCTTCGGCCATGGCTATAGTAGCCAGACGTCTTGCCTGGCTCAAAGCTAGCGCTATTACAGAAGATCTCCATGAGAAACTCGCTAACTTACCATGCACGGGAGATAACCTCTTCGGGGACCGCCTCCATGATACCGTAAGTAAACTGAAGGATCAAGCACTAGCGGTCCAATCGCTCGCTGCCCCAACGTCGACCAAACGTTTTTTCTCCTCTTCTTGCAGACAATCTTTTCCCAGGAAACAATACAGAAATTATCAAAACTTTCGACAACAACCCTATCTACCCTACCACAGGCAGCTAAATAACAACCCTCCGCAACAACAGCAACAAAGGAGGGGAAGGCCTCGTACACAACGACAGCAACAACCGCAACAGTCAGCAGTTCCAGCAAAGACCTCACAGTCTTTTTGAACTCACTGCCACCACCAACACACAGGTTACCGGAAAATCCCCCGGGCAGGATAACACCTTGTCTGGCTGCATGGCAGGCCATCACGACAGATCAGTGGGTACTCGACATCGTAAAGGACGGATATCAGTTACACTTCCTATCCCAACCCATCACTCCTCACTTCACCCTAAATCAGAGAAGTCTATCGCAACCCCAACTGGCCCAGGAGTTAACCATCCTTCTTCACCAAAAAGCCATCCGCCCAATCCCTCGGGCGTTAAAGGGCCAGGGATTCTATTCTCCATATTTCCTCATTCCAAAGAAGACGGGGGGGCACTCGACCCATCCTAGATCTCAGGGAGCTCAACAAGTGCCTAATCCGCGAGAAATTCAAGATGGTGTCTCTGAAATCCATCCTACCCTTAATACAACCCAAGGATTGGATGTGTTCTATAGACCTCAAGGATGCATACACACACATTCCAATCCACAAATCCTATTGGCAGTACCCCTGTTTCCAGTACCACAATCAACATTACCAATACAAGGTCCTGCCTTTTGGACTCTCAGCAGCCCCCAGGGTATTTACCAAATGCATGGTGGTGGTGGTGGCCCATCTTCGCTTACAGGGTCTGACTATTTTTCCTTACCTCGACGACTGGTTACTAATAGCGTCGAATCCGATCACTCTGAAATCGCATCTCAACATAGCAATAACATACTTGCAACGCCTGGGGTTACTCATCAATTATCCAAAATCCAAGTTACAACCCTCGCAGATCCTACAATTCATAGGAGCTCGACTAGACACAATTCGTGCCAGGGCGTTCCTGCCAGAAGACAGGAGATTGGTGATGTGCTCATTGCTCCAAGCCCTACAGAGAGCAAAATGCACCACAGCCCGGACCATATTGAGAATTCTGGGACACATGGCAGCAGCAAACTTCACAGTCCCAAACACCAGACTCCACATGCGTCTTCTACAGTGGGGTCTAAAAAGACAATGGTCACAACACTCTCAACCATTACACAAACGAATCCAAGTAAACAACCAAATGCGGCGAGAAGTCGACTGGTGGCTAAGAAAGCCAACTCTGGAAAAAGGAGCACCATTAAACCCCCCTCCACACAATGCAGTCCTCACAACAGACGCCTCGAGGAAGGGATGGGGGGCTCATCTAGACCACCTGGAGACACAAGGCCTTTGGTCCCCATCGGAACAAGGGATGCAGATAAATCTCTTGGAACTCAGAGCAATTCGCAATGGCTTGCTCACCTTCCAAGACTATCTTCGCGGTTGAACAGTGATGATTTACACGGACAACCAAGTTGCAATGTTCTACGTAAACAAACAAGGCGGGTCCGGTTCATGGCCCCTTTGCAGGGAAACTCTCCAAATCTTCTCTCATGCTCACAGACATTCCATTCATCTTCAGGCGACATATCTCCCAGGTATAGCAAACACCAGAGCGGACAGATTAAGCCGCATCTTTTACCCACACGAGTGGAGGTCCGAAGTACTACAAACTATCTTCAACAGTTGGGGAACCCCGACCATAGACCTCTTTGCCATGGAAGAAAACACCCAACTTCCGCAATTCTGCTCCATCCGACCCAGCCCGTCCCGCTTAGCGCAGGACGCCTTCCTAATTCCTTGGTCGTCGGCTCTCCTATACGCTTTTCCACCAATCCCACTGATAACGAGAACAATACAAAAATGTATAGCAGACCACAGTCAGCTCATACTCATTGCTCCAGCTTGGCCTCGACAACCGTGGTACAGCTATCTCTTGCGTCTGTCAGTGACAAACCCAATCCGCTTTCCAGACCGCCCAGACCTTCTCTTACAGGAGAACGGCCTTCTCATTCACCCACTCCTCTCCTCCCTCCATCTGACTGCGTGGAGATTGAGCGGGCATTATTGACAGAACAAGGGGTTTCTAGCACGGTACAAACCATTCTTCTCGAATCTAGGAAACCGTCCACTAGGAAATGCTACTCTTTCAAATGGAAGCGCTACTCTAACTGGTGTACAGAAAGGAGTATTTCACCTACGGAATGTTCACCAGCATCCTTGCTGGATTACCTACAGTCTCTCTATGAGTCGGGGTTAGCAACCTCTTCAATCCGAGTGCATCTCAGTGCAATAGCGGCATACCATAGGCCAATGAATAACCACTCGGTGGCCGAACATCCATTACTATCTAGATTCCTCAAAGGTCTTCTACATTTATGACCACCGGTCTTTAAACCACCAATACCATGGAATCTTAATGTGCTTCTCGAACAGCTAACACTGCCTCTGTTCGAACCCTTGGAATCTGCACACATGAAGTTTCTCACCTGGAAGGTAGTGTTTTTGGTAGCTATAACCTCAGCACGACGAGTCAGTGAGTTACAGGCACTAGTTCACTACGAACCGTATTTAAAGTTTCACCATGACAAAGTTGTCCTGCGGACTCAACCATCGTTCCTTCCAAAGGTTATTTCCACATTCCATCTCAATCAAACTATAGACTTACCTATATTTTTTCCAAAGCCTCACTCAAACGACAGGGAGCGCTTGTTACACATCTTGGATTGTAAAAGAGCGTTAGCATACTATAAAAGAAGAACACATTCTCCAAACAGAACATCACAACTGTTTGTATCATTTAATCCAAATGCTCCCGGATTGGCAGTAGCAAAGCGTACAATAGCCAGCTGGATCGTACAATGCATCAAGTTTTGCTATTCCAAGAAAGGAACTGCTCTTCCTTCGCAACCCAACGCTCACCAATTGAGAGCCATGGCGACATCGGTGGCGCATCTACGCAACGTTCAGCCAATAGATATATGTAAAGCGGCCACTTGGTCTTCGCTACATACCTTCACATCTCACTACTGCATAGATAAACAATCTGCAGGGGATGCGATTCTGGGACAAACCATTCTGCACACAGTCGCTAAGTGATCTACGACTGCCACAACTTCACACGCTAAGGAAAGTACAACAACGTGTACTGGAGCTTGGGACTCCCATACAGCATGGCTAATTCAGCCCTGCTATCGACGGGAAAAAGCAAGTTTGCTTACCGTAAACGGTGTTTCCGTAGATAGCAGGATGAATTAGCCATGCTGACCCACCCGCCTCCCTGGCAGTCGAGATTTCCGCGATACGCTCTTGCTTAAATACAGACTGAGGAGAACCGTTGACTACTGCGTGGGAACCCACGCACAGCCGCAGAGGATCAAAGATCTACACTCTGCTACAAAGCTCCGCCTTCCCGGGCCCTGATTGACAGTTCCCATACAGCATGGCTAATTCATCCTGCTATCTACGGAAACACCGTTTACGGTAAGCAAACTTGCTTTTTCCGCCCCTTACTGAATAAGGGGTAAGGGAAAACGCGCGTCCAAGAGCAGGCTAACAGTGCGCTCCGTCGGAGCACACTGTTCTGTATCGGCCTGAATATAACTTTATACGGAGCACCAAACTATTGTATGGAAGCAGCGGAATAAAATAATTTTAAATATGTCTAAATAAACATATGAAATGCTGCTGCCTGCATGATAACGAATGTACATAAATTTGACCAAATTACCCCAATCCTGAAAAGTTTACATTGGTTGTCTAAACTTCATCACACCAATTTCAAGATACTGATCATGGCCTACAAATCCCTTAAAGATGTGACCCCAACCTAGTATTTTAAAATAATAATGATGGCAGAAAAAGACCAAATAGTTCATCCAATCTGCCCTGCTCCATGCAAGTTACTGCTAAGCCTGATGTTAAGGGTAGTAATATTAACAATCAAAACCAAGCATCTGTCAAACCCATAACAAAAATTACTACTAGCAGCATTTTTACCAGATGCGCTGCTTGAGCGTGCTTTGCTTTTAGACTTGGCCATAGAAGCAGTCTTGTGTTTTTTCCCTAATGTCTGTGAATCTGTACCCCGGACCGTAAAAGTCAGTGGCTTTCATCTGAATCTAATTCTTCCCCCCTGCTGCCATTGCATCAAAATCATCTAAGCTAATTGGTTAAAGGTAGCAATCCCCATGCCTTCTGTTAGGGGCAGTTGCTCCATGTAAGCTACACCCCCCCCCCCCCCCCCAACATGTACTTTTTTCTTAATTTCCAATTCTAGCCTTTAGGGATCCACAATATTTATCCGATGCCCCTTTGAATTCGTGTATTGTTTTCGTCTCCACTTTCTCCGGAGGAAGGGCATTCCAGGCTTCCACCACCCTATCTATGAAGAAATATGTTCTGACATTGGTTCTGAATTGTCCCCTCTGGAGTTTCATATTGTGACCCCTAGTTCTACAGTTTCCTTTCCAATGGAAAAGGTTTGAGGAACGTGCATAATTAAAATTTTCAGGTATCTGGAGGTCTGTATCATATCTCCTTGCCACCTCTTCTTTTCCAGGGTATACTTATTCAGATCCTTCAGCCTCTCCTCATAAGTCTTCCGATACAGACCTCACACCATTTTGGTCACCCTTCTCTAGACCAACTCCATTCTGTCTCTATCCTTTTTGAGATACAGTCTCCAGAACTGAACACAGTCCTCAACAAGGACCTGTACAAGGCATTAACACCTCCTTTTTCTTACTGGTTATTTCACTCTCTATGCAGCCCAGCGTTCTTCTGGCTTTAGCTATCACCTATTAACATTGCTTCGCTGCCTTCAGATTTCCAGACACTATCACCCCCAAGGTCCCTCTCCCAGTCTGTGCATATTAGTCTTTCATCCCCCATCGCATACTGCTTTTTTGGATTACCGCACTCCAGATGCATAATTCTGCACTTCTTGGCATTGAATCCCAGCTGCCAAGTCTTTGACCACTCTTCAAGCTTTCTTAAATCACTTTTCATTCTGTTTACTCATTCAGGCATGTTCACTTGGTTGCAGATTTTAGTATCATGTGCAAATAGTCAATTTTTACCTTCTATTCCTTCTGCAATGTTGTTCACAAAAATATTGAACAAAATCTGTCCCAAAACGATGCCTGAGGCATTTCACTTAACACCATTCTCTTTTCATTTACCATTACATGCTTTCTCCTGTCAGTCAGCTGGTCAACCAGTAATAAACTGACAGTAGCTGGGATTACTCCTAATATCAAAAATGCATGATTAATCTCCAGGTGATAAGGCAAACTCTGGCCAGGGAAGTATGAGGAGACCCAAAACAGATTGTCACTCATTAATAAAGTTAGTAAGTTGAGCTAGAGTACAAAAACACATACTTTATCTTTATTTAATAATACAGTTTCAGTGAAAATTCAAGGAAAGTAACACCCTCAGTTGCAAAACTGGTCTTGTTAAAAGAAACCTTTTCCTCCTAGATTGTGTAATTTTTGCAACGACTGAAAATGTACAAACATTTAAATTGTAAGATCTATGGACCCTTGTTGCTGTGGTAAGATTGGCTCAGCCTATGGGATAGGCCCCGTAGGCCCTCACCAACAGCTGCTGAACTATGCAGTAGAGAGCCTGAATAGGAGCTTCACCTATACCAACCTCTTTCCCCTTGGGTTGAGACCACGGGTTCCAGGGATCGGCAGGTTTTAGGCAAGAGTCTCTGTGGTAGTGGCATAGACGTTGATCCAGGACCAGGCTGGGGTCAGAGGCAAGCAAGAATGGTCAGTGTCAAGGCTAGGGAGAGGCAGGTGGCAAACAAGAATGGTCAATGTCCAGGCAAGGATCAGATCCAGAAGTCTGTCCAAGGGAAGGCAGGGAGATGAAGCAAGCAGGACTGAGAGATGAGGCAAGACTGGAGAAACAAGACAGGAAGCAGGAATAGGAATGCAGGAACTAGGAGCAGCAACACACACTATGCACAATGATGCAGTGGACTGAGGCAAAGATGTCCAAGGGGCTCTTTTGTAGGGCAATGGCTGGTGATGTTATCGAAGGGCGCCATGGCCTTTTCCCACCATGGGCTCTTTAAATGGTGCGATGTTAGGTGCGTGTATGCCTAAGGAGAACACTGGATGCAGCGTTTCAAGTGGCATCTTGCCGCACAAGCGGAGGCTGGCGGCAACTGCTGTGAGAGTGGGGCCCAAGCATCGGCAGTGGAGGGGTGAATGCAGTGGCTTGGGCGGACCTCTCTCATAAGCCGACAGATGTAAAATAAATTAAGAAAAGGATTTCTAAATTTACAGAAAATAGAACTTAAATAATCTCTGTCCAAATCAATCACTAGAGTTGTTATGAGAGTTGATGGAATCTCACCCTCATCTGTAGATTTCTCCAGAAAGGAGGTAAATTCAGAACTTCCATAGAATCTTGGTCTTTTTTTATTAGGTTCTTATAAGGAAGTAAATAATATGCTTTTGCCATTGGGGAAAAAGGTTATTAAGGAACTTGAAGAATTTCCATTAAAATGAAGAAAATAGAAATAAACTGAAAGTTGCAGCTGCAAAGGTTAAGAGTATGCAACAGGCACGGACATTGTTTAAAAACACCATTCTAGAAGCACAGTCCAGATGTATTCCTCACATTAAAAAAAAAGGTGAAAGGAAGATCAAATGACTGCCGGCATGGTTAAAAGACAAGGTGAAAGAGGCTATTTTAGCCAAAAGCATTTCCTTCAAAAATAGAAAGAAGGATCCATCAGAGGAAAATAGGAAAAAGCATAAGCATTGGTAAGTTAAATAAGTCAGGCTAAGAGAATTTGAAAAGAAGCTGGCTGTAGAGGCAAAATCTCATAATACTTTTTTTTTTTTTTTTAATATATCAGAAGCAGGAAGCCTGCGAAAGATTAGGTTGGACTGTTAGATGATGGAAAGTTTAAAGAGACACTTAGGGAAGATAAGGTCATCACAGAAAGACTAGTCTTTGTGAAGCTTATAAGATACTAGCAACTGTACCTGTTCTACGCCTGGGCGGCGAGCCTTTTTATTGGCACATCTGCTCTTGTTTTGAGCAGAATTTCCCTAGAAATTCACTGTAAGAGTGTCCCTTCCACATACACACACCCTCATACAGGCTCCTTCACTCTCTGGCACACACACACATCCTCATATAGACTCCCTCTCTGAAACCCACACTCAAGCATCCCGCGCACGCCCCCTCTTACCAACCAAGCTGTCTCTCGCACTCCCCCCACACCCCTCTCTCACATATTCTCTCTCACCGGCATCCCTCTCCCCTCATATAGGCTCCCTCTCTCTGAAACACACATTCAAGTATCCCCCCACCCACCCTCTCTTACCTCCCATGCTCTCTCTCTCACACTCCCCACCCCCTCTCACTACCATGCTCTCTGTCACCCCCCCTCTCTCACACACACATTCTCTCTCACCGGCATCCCCCCCATGTTCTCTATCAAACCCTCCCCACCTCCCTCTCACCATCCGTGCTCTCTGTCACCCCCCCTCTCTCACACATACATTCTCTCTCACCGGCATCCCCCCCCCATGCTCTCTCACACCCTCCTGCTCTCTCTCACCCTCCCCTCCCCGACAAACATTCTCTCTAAATGGCATGCCGCGGGACCCGCGCCGTTCTCGGCGAAGATGAAGGCCTGGTGCATCGTTCGCGGTGAAGATGAAGGCCCGGCACGCCGTTCGCGACACACGAGGGCCTTCCATTTTTGTCTTGAGCAGAAAATAGCAGTGGAGACCCCGGCATACTGCGAACAGAGCGCGTCCTGCGGCACACACTCCGTTCGCGGCGAAGATGAAGGCCCGGGCGCGCCGATCGCGGCACACGGGGCCTTCCCTTTTCGCTTCGAATGGCGCGCCGGGCCTTCCTCTTCGCCACGAGCGGAGCGTGTGCCGAGGAACGCGCTCCGTTCGCAGCATGCCAGGGTCTCCTCTGCTATATTCTGCCTGTCCCGCGATGTCCGCTGTCCTTCGTACCTGTGGCGTGTTTGAGCCGCCTGCGCCATCTATCGGCGGGCTGGGGAACATGCACGAGCACTACCAAGCCCGATATATTATGGATATGCAGTTTTTAATTCGTGTGCAGTCCTCTTGGTCTTCGACAGTGGAACTGTTGCAGATTTCTCTAACTAGTATTCAAAAGTGGTTACTTTTTAACAAATTTGATCTCAATATGGCAAAACTGTTTTTATTTTGATACAAAAATCTCCTCCTAAACTGACCACCTCTTCTGTTTACCTTTAATGGTCTTACTTTTCCCCTTCATTCAAATATTAGGATTGGTTTCCACCTTACTTTCCAGCATCGTATAAAAACTGGGCTTAAACATATTTTTGAGGATGTAGATTTTTATACAGTTGTTCAGGCACGTATTCTTTCATTGACAGATTAGTTCAATATTGTTTCTCCCAGGACAAGCAGGATGGTAGTCCTCACAGATGGGTGACATCATCAGATGGAACCCTGTCACGGAACACTTTTGTCAAAGTTTCTAGAACTTTGACTGGCACATTGAGCATACTCAGCATGCCACTAACCCTATGGCCACACGGGGTCCCTTTCAGTCTCTTTTTTTTTTTTTTTTTTTCCTCACAGCGGTTGCCTCGTGGTTACTGGAGGTCTGTGAGTTTTTTCCTCACGGAAATTTTTGAAGTTATTCTTCCAATTCTTCCCCATCCCGGAGTCCCCCGTAGCGCACAGACTCCTCTGACGTTCGGTAAGTTCGCTTTGCGCCTTTGCGGTCAGTTCCCAGTGGTTCACCTCCCAGTGACCAACTGTCACCGACCGCACGCTGCCTCTTTTTATCATGGCGACTGGTTTTCGTAAGTGCCCCAAATGTCTGTGGACTATGTCCATAACAGACCCGCACGACGTTTGTGTCTTGTGCCTTGGGCCTTCCCATGACGACCGTCTATGTCCGAGTTGTGCCCAGATGACCCCCAAAGGCCAGCGCGCCCACCTGGAGAAGATGGAGCACTTGTTTGGATCCAAGCAATCTGCTCCATCGACCCCCGGTGCAGGGTGCATCAAGTCGAGGGGGGCCATCTGCCTCGGAACCCTCCTATCGAAGCCCCGACAAGAGGACCGAGGAGCGGGAAACTGACCTTCACCGACATCGACCCATTCCAAGGTTTCTGCATTTGTCATCCTCGGCACCGGAGAAGGACCGGGCAGAGCACCATGGGAAGCATCGACACCGGCACAGACATGCATCGCCGTTCGGTGCCGGCACCGATACTGGAGCGGCATGGGGCCCCGACTGAGCCTCCTCCGAGAACACCTCAGGGAGAGGAGCCCCCATCCTCCTCTGGACCCGGGACCCCGAGCATTCCCCACCGATATCTGTGATGGTCACCGAGCCCCCACAGACTCCCGTGGATGCTCCAGTGATGCCTAGCCTGCCTCCTCCAGGGTCGGTTTTGTCTGCACCCGCCTTCCGAGAGGAGTTGGACCGCATAGTCCAACAGGCAGTGCCCAATGCCCTTCGGGGTTTTCAGTTGCCACCAATGCCAGTTCCAATACCGTCATTGGAACCAGCGCCCTCCATGTTGGCACCCTTTTTGGAAAAACTGGACATCCTGCTCAGTGCTCTGCCGGCGCAGCCCGTACCAGTGGGGCCTTCGGTGCCCAGCCAACCACTGGTACCTCCTCCGGTCTTGATCCCGATTCCGGGCTCCTCGGAGGAGAAAGATGCGGCTCCTGACCCATCTCCACAGACGGAACCACCGACGCCAGATCCCTTCCCAGGACCATCGGGTCTCCCAGTGCCCTAGCGTCCCTCCCAGGTCCCGTTGCCCTCTGTGCCGGCACCATCATTGTCAGTACCACCTCACCGTCCATCAGTGCCCGCGCCCCGTACTCTGGTCTTTAGTATCTCTCCTCAACCCAAACACCCTGCTAGCGAAGAAGAGCCTCCCTATGATCCATGGGAGGATGCCTCCTCTGATCATTCCTCGGAAGCCTCCAAGGAACTCCTTTCAGAGTTTTCTCCCCCCCTCCCTCCCCCGGAAGAGAGGAGGCGCTCACCTCCGGAGGATCTCTCCTTGCCAGTTTCGGCAGGGAGATGGCAGAAACCATACCCTTCCAACTTTCAACAGAGGAAGACGCCCGCCACAAAATGTTGGAGGTCCTACGGTTTGTGGATGCTCCAAAAGAGGTCATGGCTATCCCAATACATGAGGATCTTCTCGACCTCCTACACCATCTCTGGGAACATCCAGGTACTGTACCTCCGATCAATTAAAAAAGACTGATGCCACTTAACCCAGGGCCTGTTGCACTAGGTTTCAGAAAAGCCAGTTGTCCTACCAGTCAGTGGTGGTAGAGTCAGCCCAGAAAAAGGCCAAGAGAACCTGCCCTCACTCCTCCGCCCCTCCAGGAAATGACCAGAGAGCCTTAGACGCCTTAGGTTTTCCAGGGTTCTATGCTTATTGCTAGCATAGCGGCATACCAGCTGTACATGACCCAATATATCAGGAACCTCTGGAAACAAGTCCAGGAGTTCTCAGAAACTCTGCCACAGCAGTTTCAGGAGGGCATGGACTCCACCCTCCAAAAGCTATCAGAGGCCGAAAAACACGAAGTGACTGCAGCAATAATGCTTTTGAAACAGCGTCAAGAATCTCAGCAGCAGGCATTAGTGCCAGATGCTGGGCCTGGCTCAAGGCCTCAGACCTTCATACAGAGGTGCAGGAAAAATTAGCTGACCTCCCCTGTACAAGAGAGAACCTGTTTGGGGATAAAATCCGGGATGCAGTGGCTCAACTCAAGGATCACCATGAGACCCTGCGACAACTGTCCACTACCACCTCTGATGCCCCCTCAGCAACCTGTAGAGGTCCATGTAGGGATACCAGGAAACAGTTTTACAAATCATGGAGATACTATCCTCCAACATCCTATGCTTCTGCAGCTCGGTCCTCCCAGAGAGGCCACCCTCACCAACAAAGGGCACCTAGGGCAATGCTATCTCCCCAGCCTGGTCCTGTAGCTGGTTTTTGATTCACATCCAGAGAGCAGAAGCCAACCACCCCCCCCCCCCCCCCCCGCCTGCATCATCCAACCCACCTGTGGTAGGTCACCTACGCCACTTCGCCGTCAATTGGCCCTAATCACCCACCGACTGATAGCTATTGTTCCATCATAAGCCCACGGTTACCACTTAAATTTCTTCGCTGTTCCCCCAGACTCTCACCCTCCCTGGCGTGGAGCCTAGTCTATCATACAGCGACCCTCGAGTTAGAGCTCTTGGCCCTGTCTACAGTCCAGAGCTGTGGATCCGGTTTTCCGGGCTCAGTGGAGGCAAGAGTTCTACTCCTGCTATTTTTCTCATCCAAAAAAGACAGACAGCCTCCATCCTATCCTCGATCTTCGAGCCTTAAACAGGTTCCTCTGCAGAGAGCGGTTCAGAATGGTGTCCTTGGGCACCGTACTCCCACTTCTGCAGCGAGGGGACTGGCTCTGCTCTCTGGATCTACAAGATGCTTACGCGCATATTGCGAATTTCCTCATCGCAAATACCTGTGGTTCGTAGTTGGATACCGTCACTTCCAATACAGGGTTGTCTCCTTTGGGCTCGCCTCTGTGCCCCGGGTATTCACAAAGTGCCTGGCAGTCGTGGGAGCACAATTGTGCCGAGACGGCGTACGTGTGTTCCCATATCTGGACAATTGGCTCATCAAGAGCTCTTCCAGAGAGGGACCCCTTCACTCCCTCAACTTGACTTTACGACTCCTTCAGTCATTGGGTTTCCTTGTCAACTACCCGAAATCCCACTTGACTCCATCCCAGCAACTGTCCTTCATCTGAGCAGACCTGGACACCACTGTAGCGAAGGTGTTTCTCCCCAACAAACGCATAGCCAGCCTGGCCAGCTCCGTCAGCCTCTGCCCACCTGCTCCTCAACTTGCTGAGTCATATGGTATCATCTGTCCACGTTACCCCAATGGTCCACCTAGCCATGAGAGTCACGCAATGGACCCTGCGTTCTCAGTGGCGTCAAGCCTTTCAGAAACTCTCGGCACTGGTCTGGATAACCACACCATTCTGGCTCTCCCTCACCTGGTGGATGCAGAAATCCAACTTGAGCAAAGAGCTTCCTTTTCAGCCCCTGGCTGCTCAGGTGTCTTTGACCACGGACGTCCATGTGAACAGCCTACACATGCAAGGGATGTGGTCGAGAGCCGAGGCAGCCTGCCAGATCAACTTCCTGGAATTCCAGGTGATGCGGTATGCCCTCTACGCATTCCAGGACTGTCTTGTCCAATGAGGTCATCCTGATCCAGACGGAACAACCAGGTAGCCATGTGGTACCTGAACAAAAACATGGACTCTTACCGGCTCTGTAAAGAGGCGGCGTAGATTTGGGCTTGAGCCCTGTCACGTTCCATGCTACTGCGAGCCACCTACCTGGCAGGAAGACAAAGAATGTAGTGGCGGACCACCTCAGCTGGACATTCCAGCCCCACGAGTGGTTCCTGAACGCTTGGATAGCAAACAGAATCTTCTGCCGGTGGGGTCAGCCAGATGTCAATCTCTTTGTGTCTTCGCAGAACCACAAAGTGGACGATTCTTTCCCTACACAGGGACCAAAGGACACTAACCGTGGATGCCTTCGCCCACTCCTGGAGTGCGGGCTGCTACTATATGCGTACCCTCTGATTCCGCCAATAGGCAATACTCTCAAGCTACAGCAGGACTGAGGCTCCATGATCCTCATAGCCCCGCATTGGCCGCGTCAGGTCTGGTTTCCCATTCTCCGCGACCTCTCTGTCCAGGAACTAATTCGCCTGGGCACCTCTCCCGACCTCATTACACCAGAGCAGGGCAGGCTATGCCACCCAAACCTCCGATCCTTTGTCCCTGACAGGCCTGGGATGTTGAAAGCCTGATACTTCAGTCCCTCACCCTTTCTGCTTAATGTCTCGCAGGTCCTAGTAGCTCCACGAAAGTTTTCCACGCGGAAGTCATATCGGGCGAAGTGGAAAAGGTTCTCCTCGTTGTGCACGCAAGAATACCTTGATCCCTTCTCTTGCCCACCGTCGAGGATTTTGGACGACCTCTGGTGCCTTTCGGTCTACAAACAGCTCAATTCGGGTACATCTGAGTTGCCATTAGCGCCTACCATCGAGGGGGTGAGCGATACCCGAGTTTCGGTGCAGCCCTTAGTGGGGTGCTTCATGAGAGGCTTACTACAACTAAAGCCTTCACCTACGTCCCTCCTGTTGTGGCCTGGGGACTTCAACATAGGTCTGGCTTGGCTCATGCAGTCTCCATTTGAGCCCCTGCACTCCTGCAAATTCAAGCACCTCACTTGGAAAGTTTTCTTTCTCGTGGCTGTTACTTCTGCTCACAGAGTCAGTGAGCTGCAGGCCCTAGTGACCTACCCGCCTTACACGTGGTTCTTCCATGACAGGGTGGCACTGTGCATTCACCCTAAGTTCCTGCCTAAGGTAGTGACTGACTTCCACCTAAATCAGTCCATTGTGTTGCCCACTTTTTCCCTGAGTGCCACACTCTCATCTGCAAGCGTGCTCTTGCCTTTTATTTAGAGCGCACTGCAGCCCACAGGCAGTCCACCCCAACTCTTGTCTCCTTTGACAAGAATAGACTGGGAGTTGCGGTGGGCAAACAGACCCTCTCCAATTGGTTGGCGGACTGTATTGCCTTCTGCTACCAGCAAGCAGGCCTTCACCCAAGGGCTGAGTGAAAGCACACTCAGTAAGGGCCATGGCCGTGTCAGTGGCACACTTTCGGGCAGTCCCTATCACCGAAATCTGCACGGCCGCAACATGAAGTTCCCTCCCATACTTTTGTAGCCCTTACTATCTGGATGAGGACGGTTGACAGGATAGCATCTCTGGCCAGGCTGTCCTACATCATCTGTTTCCTCTATAACAACCCAACTCTCCCTACCTAGGGCCCATGTGATGTTCAGGCTGCCCCGTTGTTGCCAACAGCACCCCTGTTGTGCTTATTGCGCGTTGGTGGGTGCGTGTTGGCCTCCTCTGTTTCGGGGGACAGCCTACAGCTTGCTACTCACCCATCTGTGAGGACTACCATCTGCTTGTCCTGGGAGAAAGCAGAGTTACTTACCTGCACAGGTGTTCTCCCAGGACAGCAGGATCTTAGTCCTCATGAAACCCGCCCACCACCCTGCGGAGTTGGGTTCGTTTACGTTTTGTTTTATTTTTCGCTCTTGTTTTTTGCTATAAAACGAGACTGAAGGGGGACCCCATGTGGCCACAGGGATAGTGGCATGCTGGGCATGCTCAGTGTGCCAGTCAAAGTTGTAGAAACTTTGACAAAAGTGTTCTGTGACAGGGCTCCATCTGATGATGTCACTCATCTGTGAGGGCTAACATCCTGCTGTCCTGGGAGAAAACCTGTTACAGATAAGCAACTCTGCTTTACTTAAGTCTGCCAACCTCATCTTTAAGACCAATTCTACTGCCAGTCTCCTTACTTAGTTTTTGGGTACTTGCCAGGTTCTTATGGCCTGGATTGGCCACTGTTGGAAACAGGATGCTGGGCTTGATGGACCCTTGGTCTGACCCAGTATGGCATTTTCTTATGTTCTTATGGAGAGCAGGGTTCAAGTCCCGCTGTCACTCCTTGTGACCTTGGGCAAGTCACTTTACCCTCCATTGCGTCAGGTACTAAACTTATATTGTAAGCCCTCTGGGGATAGGGAAATACCTACAGTACCTGAATGTAAACCGATGTGATATCTCAGATCGAATGTCGGTATATAAAAATAAATAAATAAAAATAATACAAATAAAAAACATAAAGAGCATATTTTTATTTATTTATTTATTTAGTGGTTTTTATATATCGATAACCGTTTACACATCGTATCGGTTTACAAGGAACATTGAGATTATAACATATTGAGTTACAAGGAACATTGTGACTATAAGGTAATGCATAAACAGATATAGCATATGAAACATTTACAATAAACATTATGATTATATAGTATTGGATTACAAGAAACAGAGGTAAGAAGGTCTAGCATAACTGAAATATAATGCAAACCATTTATATTTACATAGGACATTTTACATTTATATTTACATAGGACATTGGTAGCATGAAGGGAAAGCAATGTATATGTATTGTGCTAAGCTATAGTCATATTAAGAGGCGAGGAGAAGGAGGAGAGAAAACTATGATGGGTGCAGGTTGAAAGAAGGTAGAAAAGGAAGGAAGACTAAGGTTGCAAGGCTAAGGTTGTTTTAGCTAATTTACATTGGCTACCAGTTTTACAATGGGATCATAAAACTGCAATGTTCGCTTTTAAGCTGATTTGATTTGATAAATCCCTATGGGCAAATGTTTTAGGAAGACTTTATTGCCCTACATGTGTCCTAAGGTCACAACAAAAAGGATATTGGCATACTGATTATACCCTCAGCATGTCAAGATCATCTGTCTATATCTAGAGATTGTGCTTTTCTGTTGCTGCCCCAAAATTTTAGAACACTTTACCAGAAGAGATCAGACAGTTGACTGTCTAAAAACATTTGTCTATGCGTCAGACTTCTCAAACAGGCTTTTTGTTGCTAGTTTTACTTATTGCTCTCTGAAATGTTATCATATAGGTTTGATGTAGGGCAACTCTGTGGCTTTTGTATTTATTTTTATATGAAACTCCTTCAGACTTGTTGACTTTGTATTGTTCTCAGGTTTTATGTATTTAATTTTATGTATTGTATGTTTTGTGCTATTTTATTTTTATTTCATATTAATTATGTATGTATTATGTATACTGCCTAGAATCCTCTCTTAGGTGATTAAGAAATTTTAATAAAGGTAAACAAATTCTTTGTTTCAGTGTTTACTAATGAGGATGTTGGGGAGGTACCCGTTCTGGAAATGGTTTTTGAGGGTGGATGATTCAAATGAATTGAACCAAATCATGGTGAACCTGGAAGATATAGTAGGCCAGATTGACAAACTGAAGATTGGAAATCACCTGGACCAGACCATACACCCCAGGGTTCTGAAATAACTCACAAAATTAAAATTTCAGATCTATTAGTAAAAGTTTTGTAACCTGTCATTAAAATCGCCCATTATATCTGAAGACTGAAGGATGGATAATGTAAGCCTGATATTTAATAAGGGCTCTGGGGTGTTCTGGGAAACTATACTGGTGAACCTGATTTTGGTACCGAGAAAAATCATGGAACTTTTCTAAAGAACAAAATCATAGAATATATAGATAGACATTGTTTAATGGGACGCAGCCAGCATAGATTTACCCACGAGAAGTCTTGCCTGACAAATCTGCTGCATTTTGTTGAAGGGAATAATAAACATATTGATAAAGGTGGGCCAGTAAATTTAATATATCTGGATTTTCAGAAGGCATTTGAGAGAGTCCCCCATGGGAGACTCAAGAAAATTAAAAAGTCATGAGATAAGAGGCAATGTCATTTTGTCGATTGCAAACAGGCTAAAAGATCGGAAACAGTGAGTAGGATTAAATGATCAGTTTTCTCGGTGGGGAAAGGTAAACAGAGTGCCTACTTTGGTGCTTTTTAATATATTTATAAATGATCTGGAAAGGGGAACGAAGAGTGATCAAATTTGCAGATGAAACCAAATTACTTAGAGTTGTTAAATCATAAGCAGATAAGTTGCAGGAGAACCTTGCAAGACTGGGCAACCAAATGGCAGATGAAATTTAATGTGGACAAGTGTACATAGGGAAAAATAACCCACTTTGTAATTACACAATGTTAGGGTCCATATTAGAAGTTACCACCCAGAAAAAAGTTCCGGGCATTAGTGGACAATGCATTGAAATTGTCAGCTCAGTGTGCTGCAGCAGTCAAAAAAGCAAATAAAATGTTAGGAATTATTAGGAAAGGAATGCAGAATAAAACAGAGAATGTCAAAGTATCTCTGTATTGCTCCACAGTGATACTGATCCTTGAGCACTGTGTGCAGTTCTGGTTGCCACATCTCAAAAAATAAAGTTGCACCACAAAAGATTCAGAGAAGGTTGACCAAAATGATAAAGGGAATAGAACAGCTCCCCTATGAGGAAAGGCTAATGATGTTAGGGCTGTTCAGCTTGGAGAAAAGATAACTGAGGGGGGATATGATAGAGGTCTATAAAATCATGAAAGGAACAAGTAAATGTGAATCTGTTTACTTTTTCAGATAATTCAAGGACAAGGGGGGGGGGGGGGGGGGGGGCTCTCCATGAAGTAAACAAGTAGCACAATTAAAACAAATTGTAACGAATTCCAAATTTTTTCACTCAACATACAGTTAAGCTTTGGATTTCCTTGCCAGAGGATGTATAAAGCAGTTAGTGTAGCTGAGTTTAAAAAATGTTTGGATAAATTCCTGGAGAAGTCCATAAACTGCTATTAATCAAATTGACTTAAGGAATAGCCACAGCTTACTAATGGTATTAGTAGCATGGGAATTTTTTTACTGTTTGGGTATTTCACATAATTGAGACAGACTAATATTTAGATGTGAATATCCACCCTCCTCCTATAAAATAACACTATAAATATCAGCAGATGATGTAATAACATTTAAAATGAAGCATTTTTAGTATGTACATTTCACAGAAGTGTTTTTACATTTAACATTATCACAGTCTTCACTTTTTGGGAGTGTGCTGTTAGAGGGTAATTTTTAAGAATGGCTACATGTCCCTCTACCTCTCTTCTCACCATCCCTAGTCCTCTCACCTTCTCCTTAGCCCATCCCTGGTTCTCTCCCCTTCTCCTTCTCTCACCATCCCTGAAACCTTATCCCTTTATAGATGCTTGAAATCTTTTTCTCACCCAGTAGAATAGTAAATTACACAGACACAAACAAGATATATTACATTATTACTTATGCTTTGTTCTTCCTCTTCCCTGAGTTCCAGCAACCGCTGTTTTATTGTAACTTCTGCTTCTCTTCGCTTTAATATCTAAGGTTATTGTACCCCCGTTCCATGTAAACCGACATGATATGATTGTATCATGAATGCCGGTTATAGAAAAAGCACCAAATAAATAAATTATTAAAATGAAGTAATTTAAAAGATAGAAATGTTTTCCAATATGCTTCATAATTTTCACATCTTGCCATAGTGTCTACCCCTGAGCTGCCACACCAGAAACATGACTGTAGAAAAAGACTATATGGCCCATCTAGTCTGTCTGCCCAGTTCTGATGCTCTAATGTTTTTAGGTTCAACGTAATCGCCCCCCGCGACAGTACTGTTACCACTGTAAACTGGTATGATCTGTATACTTTACAGGAATGTCGGTATATAAGAATTCAGAATAAATAAATAAATACCACATCGGTTTACATGGAACGGGTATAACATAACTTTAGAAAATTTACAAGGAACAGGTAGTAATAAAAACGATTACTAGTTTATGGAAAAGGGAAAGTCCCTTCACAAACAAAAACCGTAACTGGGGGTTAAACGTTAAGAAAACAAGGAATAAATAAACATAGTGTGTAAAAGTAGAAGGGGGAGGTAATCATCGATAAAAAAACAAAACAGGGAATAAATGAGCATGGTGTGTAGATGCAAAAAATGGGGAGGAAGAGGACGAGGGGAGGGAATGAGTGATGAATTAAGAGTTGATCAGGGGGAAGGAGAATAGTAATTTGGAGAGGACAATGGAAGGGGGGATTATGTAAAGGCCTGTTTGAAAAGCCAGGTTTTTAGTTTTTTCTTAAATGTCTGAGTGCAGTGTTCCTGTCGAAGGTCAGAGGGTATAGAGTTCCAGATTGCAGGTATAGATAGTGCATGTTCTTTCATAGAGATGAGATGTGTAAGTTTGGGTGAGGGTGTGTGTATGGTTCCTTTGTAAGCGGATCTGGTAGGTCTATTCGAGGTATGGAAATGTAGGGCGTCATTTAGCCAGTGAATCTTTTGGTTGTGTAATGTCTTGTGTATGATTGTGAGACTCTTGTGGAGAATTCTAAAGGAGATAGGGAGCCAGTGGAGGTCTTTAAGGATAGGGGTGATGTGATCCTTTCTCCGAGTATAGTGAAGACTCTAGTGGTGGTGTTTTGTAGCATTTGGAGTGGTTTGATGGTAGTTGCGGGGGAGGCCTAGAAGTAGGGAGTTACAATAATTGATTTTGGAGAATATTGTGGCCTGAAGAACAGTACGGAAGTCATTGAAGTGAAGGATGGGTCTTAGTTTTTTTTTAGAACATGCAGTTTGTGGTAGCAATCCTTCATGGTGGAGTTGATGAAATTTTTTTAGGTTCAGTTGGTTATCTAGGATGACGCCTAGATCTTGTACATGTTGGGAAATATGTACTGCAGGGTCAGAGGGGATAGGGTTAATATGTTAAGGTGAGATTAAGGAGCTCGGTTTTGGAAGTATTAAGGGCGAGATTGAGAATTGTGAGGAAGTGGTTAATAGAAGTGAGACAATTTTCCCAGGTCTTGAGGGATTTGGAAATAGATCCTGTAATGGGGATACGGATTTGGACGTCGTCCGCATAGATGAAGTGTGTGAGACCTAGCTCGGCTAAGAGTTGGCATAGGGGGGCAGTAAGTAAATATTGAAAAGAGTGGGAGAAAGAGATGAGTCTTGGGGAACGCCTTGAGTTAAGTTAATGGGGCTAGATTTGCTATTCCTATTTTGACCTTGTAGTGTCTATTATCCAGGAAGGATTTAATCCAGCAAAGGGCAGTTCCTATAATGCCAGTTTTTGATTTTGTAGGGATGGTGTCAGATGGGTACCAAGGTTTTTTTGTATTGCGAGCAGGGTTTAGTTCTTTGGTGGTTAATGGGCAGATTTTGTCAGCAATGTTATTAGAGATATTGTTCCAGGTGGAGGGGGGCCGATTCAGCATTTGATAGGTCAAGTTTATCAGAGACGTTGGTGAGGAAGTTAATTAGTTCATCCTTGGAGCAGGGTTTTCTGAAATGTATAGTATTATTGTGTGAGGGATGGGAACTAGTTACTTTCTTTATAGATAGTTTGGTTTTTATGAGAGAGTGGTCAGACCAAGGGACAGGGGTGCAGGAGGGAGTATTGGTGGAGAGAATGTGTGAATTTATGAAGATTAAATCTAGAGAGTGACCTGCTTTGTGTGTGGGTGTGGTTATAATTTGTTTAAAGCCCATAGCATTAATGGATGATAAAAAGGCTTCGCAGTTGGGGGATAATGGGATGGAATCTACATGGAGGTTAAAAATCACCAAGGATGATGGCTGGGGTGTCAATATCTGTTGTCGGCTATGAATTCGATGAGGGGGGAGGCATTGTTCTCGATGAGACCTGGGGGGGGGGGGGTGTATACTAGGCATACTTGTAGTTGAGGTGATTTGAAAAGACCAATTTCAAAATCTGGGAGAGGTGTTAACTGTGTTATACTCTGGTGGTTTAGTGTGCCCTTGGGCCCGGGCCCAGACCTTCAGGGCCGAGCCGAGGGTTGACGGTGGCTCCGCATGGCTGACAGGCTGACCCTCTGCCAGGCCTGCAAGCTCCCAAGGCCAACATCCAAGGATGTTGGAAGTTGAATGGTCCTCCGACCATTCCGAGCCCTTTCGGACCTGCTGCGAGCAGCATGGAGCAGCAGGCCTGGCCTGAGGTTGAGGGCAGACAGAGGCCTTGACACGTAGACAGGACTATGACTGATGCGACGGCATCGCTGACAAAACACTTAGTTGATGCAACGGCATCCTTGACGAAGACACTGGGTTGATGCGACGGCATCCATGATGGAGACATTGGCTGATGCGACGGCATCACGGGCATGACGAGGAACTTGACATCCAATAGGCAAAACACAAGGCATGGACATTGGCACTGTCTCTCAGGGTGCCCTACTCAGGCCACCCGCGGGACTGAGTCGCGGACCACCCTGTTCCACTGCGCGCCCTACACAGCCCTAGCAGGCTGGTCACGGACCACGAGGAGAATGGGACAGCACAGGGAAGTTCCAGGCAAGAGGGACTCCAATGACGAAGCTGGTGTCACCTGAAGCTCCCTCTAAGGCTGGTGGGAATGGAGGTTCTGGAGCACAGGGACACTTCCCACCTGCAAGCCACCTCATTCTCGGGCATACAGAACACCAGGCGAAGACACAGGAAGAAACATCCTGGAAGGAAGACACATCAGGAAGTGAAGATCATGACGAGACATCAACATGGACTGGGACCGCAGGCGGAACACCAAGACATGAAGACGTGGTAGAAGGCAGACGCGACGAGGAGCTCCATGAAGAACAGAAGACCTTACAAGGCTCTGGCAGGCAGGAGCCTCCAGAGGGAAGTCACGTTGATGCAAGGCGAGGAACAGACTGACAAAGCAGCCCTTTATAGGGCTAAGGCAGGAAGTCCCATCAAAGGTGGGGCCAGCACACTTCCTGTGCCTGGCCCTTTAAATCTGGTGGAGAGGCGCGGCCGCACGCCTAGAGAAAGCAGGAGAGCTGTGCAGGACCGCGGACAGCGGCCTGCACCGACGTCATCGCGTACGACGCTGGCAGAGCCTGGGGAGCAGGCCCTGCCATCGGCAGCAGCTCCAGCCACTGCGGGGAACCCCGGGGGCGGCTCCAGCCACCGAACCAACCCGGGGATGCAGCCTTAGCGCCGCAAAGATGGACATGGGTGTCGGGGGCAGTCCCAGCCCCGAGGGAAGATGTAAGAAGGCCGTGGCTCCGACTGCAGGGCAGAGGGACACTCCAGGGCGGCCTCCGGGCCGCGTTGCAATACAGACCGCGGCTCCAGCCGCGTAGAAGGCCCGACGGCAGCTTCCTGCCGCGTCGGGAGAGGAACAGCAGCGACAGGGTGAGTGCCTGCTCGCGGGGGAACCCTCGGGCAGAACAGTTCATAACAAACTGTCTGGGAGATTAGTCTGTCTTTCTTGGCTGCTAGTAAAATACCTCCTCCTCTTTTTTTGGGCCTTGGTAGGGAGATGATGTCGTATAAGTGTGTGGGGAGTTGTTTAGGAGGACTAAATCTGTTTGTTTGAGCCATGTTTCAGTAACGGCACAGATGTCGGGCTGACTATCAAGCAGGATATCGTAAAGGATGGGAGTCATTTTAACAAGGGATTGGGAGTTGAAGAGTATGAGGGAGAAAGCAGTTAGGCCAAGAAACTGTGTGAGGGGGGGATAGCATAATTGGTACAAGGGATCTTGGATCAGAAGTGGGAGTGGTTAGATAAGATTTTCTGTAGTTGTGGGAGTGATGTTTGAGAATAGGAATAGGGTGTGCTAGCATGTCTGGTTGATGGGTGAAGTGACTAGAAAGAGGAGGGAGTGTTGATAGGGGGATTCCAATGAGTAGGAGGAAGTATGGTAAGGGGTGGCAGGGCTACGAGGAAAGAGGTTTGAGGGGCGAAGATAACGAGGAGAGGGATTGAGGGGAAAAGGTGGAAAGAAGAAAGGGGGTGAAGAACAACTATGTGGTGAGTGTGAGCGCAAAGGTTTTCAGGAGGAGAAAAAAATTGGGCGGTTACTCTCAGTATGAAGCTATGTGCGAGGTTGCGGGAGGCGAGGGAGTTGGGCGGTGCAGCTTCAAAGGCTGCACAACTGGGCGCGAAGAGCCTGATCAGTGGATGAGCGAGGCGGTCGCGGTGGCTCCTGACCCCGATGGGTCTACGCCGATCGCATGGAGCGTTCGGTCAAGGCCCAGGAGGTAAGGCAGGGAGCAGTTTGTAGTTGTTGGTCCTGGTTTGCTGGATAGAGCTGATGTGAGAAGAGTGGTCTTAAGTTCGCCTTCTTGGTTGGATCGATCAGGTTAAGGAGTTTGGCAGGTGCAGAACAAAGGGGGCTACACCAAGGGGCATGCCCCTTTGGTTGCGATGCTTTAGGCACACGACGCCAGTGGCCTTCAATCTCCCATCACTCCCTTAGAGATCCCCTGTAGTTATCCTATGCTTTCTTGAATTCAGAGATCACCTTCTCCCTGTTGTCTGACCTTACTGGGGGAGGGGGCGGCAAAACCCTAAATCGTTCACTGAGGCTGACCACTGAAATGGAAAGGCAAGAGGGGAAAGAAAGGTAGAGGGAAGGGAATGACAGAAAGTTGGAAAAAAATAAGCAAAACAAAAGATGAAAAGCAAAATAAATATTAAATAAAAAATGTAACGGTGCGTTTTATGACTGCACTTGCATATATGTGTTTGTTGCTCTGGGTGTCTCTGGTGATGAGTGGATGACACCCTCTTTTCCCCAGCACACATCCTTGCACGCTCTTTATTTCCCCATGTTCAGTCTCCTCTCAAACTTTCTTCCCCCTTTTATCCCAGGACAAGCAGGATGCTAGTCCTCACATATGGGTGACATTGATAATGGAGCCCTATATCGAAAAACTTCTATCAAAGTTTCTATAAACTTTTGACTGGCACAGTGTGCCCACTGAGCATGCCCAGCATGCTATGATATTCTCTGCCACAGGGGTCTCCCTTCAATCTTCTTTTTTCCGCGGAGCCGTTAGCCTCGCGGTTAATTTGGAGTCCTGTGTGGTAAATTTACCATACCTCATAAAAAGCTTAGAAAAACTTCTTTCCGCAAGGGTCTCCCATAAAATTCCATCGTGGTAAGTTTTTTCTTTTTGCTGTCGGTTCCATGCCGTTTTTTTCTTAGCCTAGTCGTCGACAGCTGTCCGACTAATCATGGCTACAGGCTTCAGAAAATGCCCTATTTGTGGCAGAACTATGTCCATCACAGACCCACACTTAAAGTGTGTGCTCTGTCTCGGCAGGGACCACGATGTCCAATCTTGTCAAAAGTGCGCCGAGATGACATCAAAAGGACGACGATTCCGGATGGAGAAAATGGAGCAACTATTTTGTCTTCAGTTGCTCCCTTCAACATCAACGTCGACACAATCGTCTCCGGCGGGAACAATTCGTAAAGTAATCCTTAAAAAATGAGTTCTGGATGAAGCGGGAGATAGATCCTTATCATCCCCCTCAGCTTCTTCGATGAAATCGGCATCGAAAAAGGTAAAGAGAGGCATCGTCATCGAAGGCCTCATGGTTCCGACATCGATCCGGTAACGGGTCAGCCATCGAAAGATTCCGGATCTCCATCTAAGAAACCTCGGACGGAAGATGTTTCTATGAGGCCTTCGACTCCACGGCGATCCCTACCGATATCGGTGTTGGGAACCGTTCCTCCCCAGGGCTCTGCGGAGGAATCTGAATCACCATCACTGCCTCCCCCATAGCTGCTCTGGTTTCACCAGCTATGCGGGCGGAACTGGATGGATATATCCGCCAGGCAGTCAGGAATGCGCTCCTCGATGCCATACCAGGACCGGCTCAACCTTCGAGGCCAGCGCCATCGACATCGCCACCGATGCCTCAAATTCTTCCATTGACGCAGATACCAACGCCGTTCCCAGCTCCATCGGAGACTCCTTCGATGCTCTTACCGATACCATCGCCGGGCACGTCACTGATACCACTGGTACCGATTACGGTGCCACTATTGGTTCCACCAGAAATTCCTTCGATGCCGGCACCTGATTTATCCATTTTGGCACCTATTCTAGCAAAATTGGATGCTCTGATTGATGCTTTTCCTCCAAAACCTCAGGATGCACCGTTACCACCGAGGACACCAGTTGTTCCTCCGGAATTACCGATGCCTGATCCCATTCCTGGCCCGTCGGGGATTCCCCGTCCGATTCCCTCGAAATCTCCACTATTCCCATCGATGCCTAAGACTCATCCATCGATGCCTTCGAAAGCCAAAACAGCCCATACACCTGACACATGGACAGACACAGATACCGATGTCTCCACAGACGAAGAAGTCCTCTCGGAGCCTTCTCCCCCAGAGGAATGCAGAAAATCCCCTCCAGAGGATCTGTCTTTTTCTAATTTCATAAAGGAAATGGCGGATACCATTCCTTTCCAGCTGCAGTCAGAAGATGTCAAACAAAAAACACTAGAAGTGTTACAGTTTGTAGACCCACCGAAGGAGGTCTTAGCCATACCAGTCCACGAAGTTCTTCAGGAACTGATGTATAGGCTAAGGGAACACCCTGGATCAATTCCTCCTGTTAACAATAGGACTACTGCAACATACTTGGTTCAACACATCCCAGGTTTCCAGAGGGCTCAACTGCCTCATCAATCAGTGGTAGTTGAGTCAGCACAAAAGAAGGCCAAGAGATTAAAGACACATTCTTCAATTCCACCGGGAAAGGATAACAGATTCCTAGATAATCTAGGAAAGAAAATGTTTCAAGGATCTATGCTGGTCTCCAGGATTGCTGCCTACCAGCTATTCATGACACAATACCAGCGCAATTTATGGAAACAAATGCAGGAGATCACTCAATCACTCCCTGACCAGCTTCAAGAACCTGTTTCCAACATAATTTACAAAGGTTTAGAGGCTGGTAAACACGAGGTTCGTGCAGCGTACAATAGTTTTGAAACAGCATCTCAACTATCGGCAATGGGTATCAGTGCTCGCAGATGGGCATGGCTCAAGGCCTCAGATTTGAGGCTTGAGATACAAGAGAAACTAGCTGATCTCCCTTGTCTCGGGGACAACCTCTTCGGGGGATAAGGTGAAGGAAGCAGTTTCCTTGTTAAAGGAACATACAGAAACTCTGAAACAGCTATCTTCGATACCTCAAGAATCTCAGCCATCATCCAGAAGAATCCCAAGAAAGGATTCCAAATGCCCATATTATAGACAAAGGCGTTATTATGCACCTCCTACACTGGACGCTCATCTAGGCCGCCTCAAAGATCACAGCCAAGAACAGCCAGACCTCAACCCCCTCCTCAAACGGGATCTACTTCGGGGTTTTGAGACTCTACCAGAGAACAGCAACCTCTCCTCCAGTCCGATCCAAGCTTACCGGTAGGAGGTCGGATTTTTCTTTCAACACAATTGGAATCCCATTACCACAGACCAATGGGTACTCTCCATCACCACTCAAGGGTACCACTTGGACTTTCTCACTGTACCAAGCGACACTCCACCCACTTGTCTTGGACAGTAAACAATCAGTCCACACTCTTACAAACAGAATTATCCACCCTTCTGAGAGCCAGGGCCGTGGAACCAGTTCCCCGACCTCAGCAGGGCAGAGGATTCTATTCCTTATTTCCTCATTCCAAAGAAAACAGGAGGCCTACGTCCCATCCTAGACCTCAGAAATCTCAACAAATTCTTAAAAAGGAGAAATTCAGAATGGTATCATTAGGCACAATGTTACCTCTACTTCAAAAAGGAGATTGGCTCTGTTCTCTGGATCTTCAAGACGCTTACGCTCACATTCCCATATTCCCTCCTCATCGCAAGTATCTACGATTCCTAGTAGGAACTCAACATTTCCAGTACAGGGTGCTTCCATTCGGCCTTGCCTCAGCACCCCGCGTGTTCACAAAGTGTCTAGCAGTGGCAGTGGCCCACTTACACAAACGGGAGTGCACGTGTTTCCTTATCTCGACGATTGGCTCATCAAAAGCCAAACGAAAGAAGGAGCTCTCAACTCTCTCAAGCTCACAATCTACTCCATTCCTTGGGATTTCTCATCAACTACCAGAAATCCCACTTCACACCATCTCACCTGTTACAATTCATCGGAGCAGAATTAAACACCATGACAGCAAAAGCTTTTCTTCCACGAGACCGTGCACACACTCGTTTCCTTAGCAAATGCCCTACGTGCTCAGTCACAAGTAACGGCTCATCAGTGCCTTATTCTTCTCGGTCATATGGCCTCTACAGTTCACGTCACTCCCATGGCCCGATTAGCCATGAGGCTCATGCAATGGTCTCTCAAAACACAATGGATACAAGCCATTCAGCCACTGTCTTCTCCAATTCAAATAACTCAGCAACTACGTTCCTCACTCCTCTGGTGGACAACCATGGACAATTTGCTCAAAGGCCTGCCTTTCCAGCAACCGGTTGTGCAAATGACATTAACTACAGATGCATCCACCTTGGGCTGGGGAGCACACATTGGTCATCTGCAAACTCAAGGTACTTGGACACACCTCGAAGCTACATTTCAGATAAACTTCCTAGAGCTTCGAGCTATACGTTATGCGCTGCATGCGTTCAAGGACTGCCTGTCACACAAGACTGTTTTAATCCAAACGGACAACACAGTAGCCATGTGGTACATCAACAAACAGGGAGGTACGGGCTCGTATCTCCTTTGTCAAGAGCTGCACAGATTTGGGACTGGGCCCTAGCACACTCAATCTACGGGCCACTTATCTGGCAGGCATTCACAATGTAGTGGCCGATCGCCTCAGCCGTCATTTCCAGCCTCACGAATGGTCTCTGGATCCAGAAGTGGCGACCAAAATATTTCAACGTTGGGGCCAACCAACAATAGACCTCTTTGCATCACAACTGAATTACAAAGTGAGCACTTACTGTTCCCTGTCCAAGCAGTCAAACCACTTACCCAGGGATGCCTTCTATACGTGTATCCTCTGATACCGCTCATAACCAAAACTCTAGTGAAGCTACAACAGGACAAGGGGTCCATGATACTCATAGCCCCATATTGGCCTCGACAAGTATGGTTTCCCACACTTCTAGACCTCTGTCAGGGATCCAATTCGTCTGGGAATAGCTCCCACTCTCATAACTCAGATCAGGGTCGGTTGCGCCATCCCAACCTCCAATCCCTATCCCTGACAGCATGGATGTTGAAAGCTTGATCCTGCAACCCTTCAATCTTTCAGCTGATGTATCCCAAGTGCTTGTAGCTTCACGTAAACCCTCCACCCGGAAGAATTATTCTTCCAAATGGAAACGATTCACCTTGTGGTGCAAACAAAACAATACTGATCCTTTCACTTGCTCCACATCTTCTCTTCTAAACTATTTATACCATCTTTCAGAATCTGGTCTCCAGACTTCATCTGTACGGTACACTTAAGTGCAATCTCTGCTTACCATAACAAGATGGGAGATGCACCAATCTCAACACAACCTCTCGTCAGTAGGTTTATGAGAGGTTTAATTCAACTTAAGCCACCAATTCGGCCTCCAGTCACAGAATGGGACCTGAATCTGGTCCTAACAAGGCTTATGTGCTCTCCTTTCGAACCCATAGATTCCTGTGATCTTAAATTTCTCACATGGAAGACTATCTTCCTCATAGCCATTACCTCGGCTAGGAGAGTTAGTGAATTACAAGCACTTGTCACGTACGCACCTTATACGAAGTTCCTACATGACAGAGTGGTTCTCCATACACATCCAAAATTCCTTCCTAAAGTAGTTACGGAATTCCACTTGAACCAATCCATAGTTTTACTTATGTTATTAACCCCATATATACTAATCCAAGTTATATCGACCTGTTCATTGTAAGACATTTACCTGTCAATGTTACTGTTTAGAATGTAAACCGAATTGATCAGTAATTCTGTTATTGGAAAGTCGGTATATAAAAATGCTAAATAAATAAATAGTTTTGCCCACATTCTTTCCAAGGCCTCATTCTCACCAAGGAGAATGGGCCTTACATACCTTGGACTGTAAACGTGCGTTATCTTTTTACTTAAACCGCACTGCAGTCCACAGGAAATCCAACCAACTTTTTGTTTCTTATGACCCGAATAAACCGGGTAAAGCAGTGGGTAAACATACTCTATCCAATTGGCTAGCAGATTGCATACAGTTTTGCTATGAAAAAGCAGGCCTTCTTCTCTAAGGGCGAGTAAAGGCACACTCAGTAAGAGCAATGTCAACCTCAATAGTGCACTATCGTTCAGTGCCAATTCTTGACATATGAAAAGCAGCAACATGGAGTTCTATTCACATCTTTGCAGCTCATTACTGTCTGGATAAAGAAGGACGACAAGATTCAGCCTATGGACAATCTGTCTTAAAGAACTTGTTTTCAGTTTAATCCCAACTCCTTCTACATCCAACCTGCTGTGATTTTCGGCTGCCTCATTTTCACCACAATACTTCGGTGTTGCTTCGCTACAAAATGACTTGGCCTCTAGCTTGCTAATCACCCATATGTGAGGACTAGCATCCTGCTTGTCCTGGGATAAAGCAAAATTGCTTACCTTGTAATAAGTGTTATCCCAGGACAGCAGGATGTAGTCCTCACGAAACCCACCCGCCACCCCCGGAGTTGAGTCCGTTACGTTTTCTTATTTTATTTTTGGCTAACACTGCTACAAAAGCGACTGAAGGGAGACCCTGTGGCAGAGAATATCATAGCATGCTGGGCATGCTCAGTGGGCACACTGTGCCAGTCAAAAGTTTAGAAACTTTGATAGAAGTTTTTCCATATAGGGCTCCATTATCGATGTCACCCATATGTGAGGACTACATCCTGCTGTCCTGGGATAACACCTATTACAAGGTAAGCAATTTTGCTTACCTCCCTCTCCCCCCGTCCTTCTACCTCTCTCTGCCTCCATTGTCTGCCGAGGCCTGGGAATCCCAGTAACTCTACTACCTCCTCCACTAGTGGCTCTACTTTTTTTGACTGGCATGATCTGGAAACCACGCCAACCCCAGTCCTCTGTTCACCCAGCAGCTACTCCACTAGAATTTGTGTTGTGGATTTGTGAGCCTGCCTGCCACTAGTTCCTGCTTGTGGCAGTGTCACAAAATGATGGACAGAAAAACCCAACAGACAGACAAATTTTAATTAAAGCATGCTATAAAGCTCTACAAATATTTTTATCTTGGCCTCTGAAAATGTGCTTAAACTCCCCAACCCCCCCCCCCCCCCAATTGTGAGTGCATTTATACCTCAAATGTCATATAATTGTTGCAGAATTCTATACACTTTGCTGTAGAATCTACCCTTCAAGCTACTGCAAAAAATCTTCCCTATAATATATTTTTAATGCAGTTGTGCTAAATAATTCCTTCTTTTTACCTTTCCTGCAGGTTTATTCTTCAGTCTAAGTCAGGAATTCATTCACAGCTTTTAGAAAAGCAGAAAGTAGCTGAGGAGAAGATTAAAGAGCTAGAGGTGAGTTGTGTTTTGAATATGAGTTCAAGATCAGTAGATATATTCATTATATTAGCTAAAATTTGTATTTGTTTTTCTAAAAATAAAAGTTAGGAAATATACCAAATATATCTGTATTCTGCTGGGAGAAGTATGCAGATGAGCCTGCTGATCCCCTTCTGCTAGGAAACTGGGGATGTGAGGGTTGAAGCGCTATCCTCTAGTCCTCTGCTGGGGCTGCTGGGAGAAGTGTGCAGATGAGCCTTGTGTTCCTTTTGCCCACATTGGTGCTAGCCAAATGGTAGAAGCTATTCTTAAAAACAGAATTACATTCATGTACATAGACATGGCCTAATAGGGAAGAGCCAACATGGATTTAGAAAAGGGAAGTCTTTCTTTACCAATCTACAGGATTTTTTCAAAGTTTTAAACAACATTTGAATAAGGTGAACCAGTTTTTCCTGGCGTGTAGCCAGATGGACTCAGAACGAATGGGATAGTATCCGCGTGCTAGCAGTTGGAGACGGATCTGATGTCAGCACGGGGTATAATATATCCCCACAGGAAGCGTAGCAACTTAGTAATTTCCGTCTCCAAAGACATGGAGTGCCTCTCCAGTGCCTAGACTGCCAGAAGATCGGTTCAGAAGGGGCCAGCGCGCCTTTCCAAGGCCCTCCAGGGGCAGGAGTTCACAGCGCTTTCTTCCTTACAGGGGTCGCTACCAGGCACCACGTCCTCAGGCCAGGAATCAGTCCTTTTGGACCAAGCAGCGCAAGAGGGGAGCAGGCCAGGGCTCGGGTCCCGGCCGCGCCTCTCCAAGAGAATCCGCCGATTCATCTGGGGAACGGATCCATAGGGGGCAGGTTAACCCTCTTCTACCCCAGATGGGTCGAGATCACATCGGACCAGTGGGTCCTCGCCATTATCCGGGAGGGATCTTATCTGGACTTTCATCATCTCCCTCCGGCAAGTTTGTGGAATCTTCATGTCCCATGCCACAAGAAGGCAGCATTGGAAGCTACCCTGGCGAGGCTCCTGTCCTTGAAAGCCATCATCCCAGTACCTGCCTGGGAAGTGAATTCTGGACACTATTCCATTTATTTCATGGTACCCAAGAAAGGGGGGTACCTTTCGGCCTGTGCTGGACCTCAAGTCAGTCAATCGATACTTACGGGTACCGAGGTTTCGCATGGAGACTCTGCGCTCCGTCAAGGCCGCAGTACAGCCAGGAGAATTCCTCACGACATTAGACCTGTCAGAGGCATACCTGCATATCCCGATCCATCCAGATCATCAGCGCTACCTACACTTCAAGGTTCTAGGACGCCACTTCCAGTTTCGGGCTCTGCCCTTCGGGTTGGCCACGTCACCACGGACATTCACCAAGGTGGTAGTAGTGGTAGCAGCGGCACTCAGGCGGGAAGGAATTCTGGTCCATCCCTACCTAGACGACTGGCTGATCAGGGCGAAATCTCGAGAGGAGAGCCTTCGGACAACCGACAGAGTAATCGCCCTTCTGGAAAGCTTGGGCTGGGTATCAACCTCAGCAAGAGCTGCCTACAGCCTTCCCAATCACTGGAATACCTGGGAGTACAGTTCGACACCCGGGCAGACACAGTCAGTCTCACTACCAAGAGAAAGTTGAAACTTCAGCAGCGTATCCAGTATTTGATGGGAGCCAGTCGGCCCATAGCCTGTGATTATCTGCAGGTTCTTGGTCTCATGGCATCCGCCCTAGAAGTGGGTACCTTGGGCGAGGGCCCATATGAGACCTCTACAACACTCCCTGCTCTCTCGCTGGAGCCCCCCGTCTATGGAACTATTCCACGCCGCCTTCATCTGCCAACCAGAGTGTGGACCCAGTTGCGGTGGTGGTTGCAGTCCAACCACATGAGCAGGGGGTCGAAGATGTCCTTACCCACGTGGACCTTGCTCACCACAGATGCCAGCCTGAGCGGCTGGGGAGTCACTGCGAAGAACTCACCGCGCAAGGGCGGTGGAACAGAGAAGAGTCAGCGTGGAACATCAACCGTCTAGAGGCCCGGGCAGTCCAATTGGCATGCCTTCGGTTTGCTCACAGACTGAAGAACAGAGCAGTCAGAGTGATGTCAGACAACGCCACCACGGTGGCATACATCAACCGTCAGGGCGGAACCAGAAGCCGACAAGTATCTCTGGAGATCGCCCCACTGATGGCTTGGGCAGAGGCGAATCTGCAGGACATCTCCACCGTCCACATTGCCAGGAAGGACAATACCACAGCAGACTTCCTCAGCAGAGAAAGCCTAAATCAGGGAGAGTGGCAGCTGTCACCCACAGCCTTCCAGATGATTGTGGATCACTGGGGGATTCCGGACATGGATTTACTGGCGGACAAGTCCAATGCTCAAGTACCCAGATACTTCAGCCGCAAGCGCGACCCGTTCTCACACGGAATCGATGCCCTGGTCCAGCCATGGCCTCCAGAGACTCTGCTATACGCCTTTCCTCCGTGGCCTCTGCTGGGCGCCATCATCCACAAGATTCAGAAACCACCGGGGCCTAGTTCTTCTAGTGGCACCAGACTGGCCAAGAAGACCCTGGTACGCAGACATGAGAAGACTACTGGCAGGGGAGCCTCTTCCCCTGCCGCCTCTCCGGGACCACCTACGTCAAGGTCCCATCCTCCACGAGGATCCAGCTCAATTCTCTCTTACTGTCTGGCCATTGAGAGGGCTAGACTGAAGAAAAGAGGTTACTCGGAGCCCGTGATAGATACACTCCTCCGAGCTCGGAAGTTTTCCACGTCCCTCACCTACGTAAGGATCTGGAGAGTATTTGAAGCATGGTGCGACACTCACGGCACCAATCCACATGCGACCACAATCCCTATTGTGTTGGATTTCCTGCAGGATGGACTTCAGAAGGGTCTCTCCCTCAGCTCCATCAAAGTTCAGGTGGCTGCGCTGTCTTTGCTATGGTCCCAGGAGGGATGGCAAGACCATCGCCAAGCACCCAGATGTTTCTCGCTTCCTGCAAGGAGTCAAGCATATTCGTCCGCCACTAAAGTGGCCTGTGCCCTTATGGAACCACAATCTTGTTTTGGATTTCCTCGCGGGATCCACCTTCAGACCCCTTCGGGGACTGTCTCTCCGTTTCTCTAACCTTGAAGATGGTGCTTCCTATTGGTCTGTTCGGCATGCCGCATCTCAGAGCTACAAGCACTGTCCTGCCGTGATCCCTTTCTCAGAATCACTCCTGAGGCTATCCATCTTCGTTCGGTTCCCTCCTTTCTACCTAAGTGGTTTCACAGTTTCATCTTAACCAAACCACTATCCTTGCCTACCACGGCGGTTTGAAGAAATCTGAAGAAGGGCATTTATTACGCCATCTCGACATTGGCAGATTGCTGCCCAGATATCTGGAAGTGACACAAGAACTACGAAAGACGGACCATCTGTTCGTCCTGCACAGAGGGAGAAGCAAGGTGAAGCGGCCTCGCGGCCCACCACCCGCTGGATTAAAGAAGTTATCAGAGCAGCTTACGTGGAGGCTGGGAAGTCTCCGCCTCTACAAGTCAAGGCTCATTCTACCAGAGCACAAGCGGCATCTTGGGCAGAATCCAGGATGCTGTCGCCTGCAGAAATCTGTAAAGCGGCGACGTGGTCCTCCCTCCATACCTTCTCCAGGTTCTACCGTCTGGATGTCCAGACCAGGGAGGACTCAGCATTTGCGAGGGCAGTCCTACATGGTCCTCAGGCAGCCTCCCGCCCAGGCTGGGAGTAAAGCTTTTGTACATCCCATTCGTTCTGAGTCCATCTGGCTACACGCCAGGAAATGTTGAGATTACTTACCTGATAATCTCCTTTCTCACAGGACAAGCAGGATGGTTGTCCTCACAAATGGGTGACATCGAGGATGGAGCCCACCACGGAAAACTTCTGTCAAAGTTTAAACAGAACTTTGACTGGCCCCTACTGGGCATGCCCAGCAAGGCACTGACCCTGCAGCTAGCAGGGGTCTCCCTTCAGTCTTCTTTTTTCCGCGCAGCAGTTGCCACGCGGTGAAAGGAGCTCTCTAACCACGTTCCTGACAGGAATTTGGAAGTTAATTTCCTAAGAAAATTTGCCCCTCAGGGGTCTCCCTTCGACAAATTTTTAGTCATCTTACGGAACCCGGTAAGTTTTTTGCCTTTTCCATCGACTACCGTCGATTTTGGCCCTTGAGGCCTGTTGGCACTTACCGATCCCAGCCTAAATTTTGGCTTCAGGCCATGGCAATGGGGTTCCGCCGTTGTCCGGATTGTACCCGGACTATGTCCATCACAGACCCCCACAGGGTTTGTGTAATGTGTTTGGGTAGTGAGCATGATGTCCTGACTTGCACCAAATGTGCCTTAATGACACCCAAGGGTCGCAAAGCCAGGATGGGAGAAGATGGGGGCTCCTCTTCCATGCACCCACCCCAACGCCATCGATAGCATCGACGTCATCGGAACCGGCACCGTCGAAGTTGTACCATCATCGTCAACCCTCCGGTGACCGTCCGCCATCGATCGCTTCTCGGCCGTCCGGACTCCCGTCCCTTCCCCGGATGGGCGAGGGGATCGGAAGGAAAAGCACCGCCATTGACGGCACAAGTCTCGGCCTGTCGAGGATCCACAGCCATCGACCTCTGCTCAAGCCGAGCCACCGACAAAGAAGCCGCGAACAGACCGGACACCGTCTACGTCTCGTTCGCCGGCATCGAGGAAACCCTCACCCTCCCGGGGTGCGGGGGCCGTGATCCCACCGGTTACGGTGGTCCCTCCGGCCCTGCCTCAGCCTCCCTCCCCCGTCGAGCCGGGTATGGTTACCCCTGGTCTCCGGGCGGAACTGGACCGGCTGGTCCAGGAGGCCATCGAGAAAGCGATGAAGAAATTGCAACCTCCATCGGCACCGTCTCTGGCACCGGTTCCAGTGCCGCCACCGACACCGGCACCGGCTTCGCCACCGAGGAGGGAACCGACCACCGAGCCGTTGATACAAGCGCTAGCACCGCTACTGAGCCGCATGGAGGCGCTCATGACGGCCCTTCCATCGGTGATTCCAGTACCATCAACAACACCACCGTCTCCGACTGGATTTTCATCGGCAGGAGAAACACCGTTCCGGATTCCCCCTTCCGGGGTGGTTCCATCGGTTGCCTTTCTGGTATATCTCCACCGATATATCCTTCGGTTCCATCCATTCCACGCCAGGCACCGATTCCATCGGCAGCACCGAAGCCATCGATGCCATTTCTGGTTCCACCTACGGCACCGATTCCACCTCGGTTTCCATCGATGCCTTCAGAGCCTCAGCCAGGTCCATCAGGGCTACAAGCCCCACTTGATCCCTACGATACCTGGGGTGATGATGATACTTCTTCTGACACAGATTTGCCTTCGCCACCATCTCCTACAGAGAGTAGAAAAAGATCTCCTCCTGAGGATCTATCTTTCATTAATTTTGTGAAAGAGATGTCAGAAGTTGTACCTTTTCAACTACAATCTGAAGCTGATGACAGACACCAGATGATGGAAACTCCTTCAATTTCTGGATGCTCCAAAAATCATCGCTTCCATCCCTATACACCAGGTGTTTTTGGATCTGCTCAAGAAAAACTGGGAATCTCCTTCATCAGTGTCCCCAGTTAACAAAAAGCTGACTCCACCTACCTTGTCCAGTCAGCACCAGGTTTCCAAAAACCTCAACTGGATCATCGCTCTGTTGTGGTTGCGTCCGCGCAGAAGAAGGCCAAGCGTCTTAAGCCACACTCTTCTACCCCCCCTACCAGGGACAACAAGTTCCTAGATAGTGTTGGACGGAAAGTCTATCATGGAGCTATGTTGATTTCACGCATAGCTTCATATCAACTTTACATGACTCAGTACAACAGAGCCATCCTTAAGCAGATGCAAGACTATTTATTTATTTTATTTAAAGGCTTTTATATACCGGAGTTCATGCACTAGTGCATACCACTTTGGTTTACACGGAACAAGGAACAGAAAATTACATCAAACAGATTGAACAATTAAACAAATATACAATTACATCCAACAATTGGGTATAAATAACATGGCTAACTTAGTAGGAACTTAGAGTTAGAGGTGAAGGAGAGAAATAGTACCAAGTGGTAATAGAACAATGTTAATAGCTAAATAATAATATAAATAGTAAATACAAGTTCTTATAATAAATACAGGTGTTTACAGATTACAGTCTTCAAGAAAAGTTTACGTCTACAGAATAGGGTTAAGTAAATAAGAACTGGCGGTTATTTCTATAGGAGTGAAGACTTCAAAAACTAAGGTTACATCTGGATTAAGAGGTATTGGTGTAGCATGTTCAAATATTTAATGATTTGGAATTGTGAGACCAAGGATAAAATTAGGAGTTGTTTGATATGATTATAAAAGCGAGAATGATTCAAGTTCTGGGATGTGGTTCTGAGCTAGACCTTTAAGTGTAGGCTTTTGTAAAGAGCCAGGTCTTGAGTTTCTTTTTGAATGTTCGAGTACACGTTTCGAGGCGAATGTCAGTGGGGAGGGCATTCCAATGAAGGGGGCTGGCAGTCGAGAATGCACGTTTCTTGAGTGAGGACTTGGCTGAAGGTACGTGTAAGGTGCCTAAGTATCTGTTTCTGATTGGTCGTGAAGACTCGTGTAGGCGAAGTGGAAGGCTTAGATCTAGCGACGTTTGTGAATGGATGTTCTTGTGTGTTATAGTTAGCACTTGAAAATGATTCTGGATCTGATGGGGAGCCAGTGTAAGTGTTTTAGTATGGGTGTTATGTGTTCACTTCTGCTGGTGTTAGTAAGAATCCTTGCGGCGGAGTTCTGCAACATTTGTAGAGGTTTTGTGGTTATGGTTGGAAGGTCTATAAGCAGAGAGTTGCAGTAATCGATTTTGGAAAATAGTATTGTTTGGAGGACTGTTCTGAAGTTCTGAAAATGCAGGAGAGGTTTCAGCTTTTTCAGAATATGTAGTTTATAATAGCATTCTTTCGTTGTGTTCTTGACACGTTGCCAGACCAATACCAACCGCAGCTTCAAGCCCTTCTTCACAAGGGATTTGAGGCAGGGAAGCACGAGATTAGGACTGCCTACGACATATTCGATGCTTCCACAAAAGTTTCAGCCACAGCCATCTCAGCCAGACGTTGGGCTTGGTTAAAATCATCCAACCTTCGCCCAGAGGTTCAGGATCGTCTTGCTGATTTACCCTGCTTAGGCGATAATTTGTTTGGAGAGCAAATTCAGCAGATTGTGGCGGAGTTAAAAGACCACCATGAGACGTTGAAACAACTCTCATCTGTCCCACCTGAGCTGACCTCCAAGCAACCGCAAAAGAAAGACTCTAAGAAGTCATTCTTTCGACCACGCCGTTATTACCCTCCATCGGCCAGGCCTCGTCCAGCTCGATCCTCTACTAGGCCTCAGCCGCATCAGCCTAGGAAACAAAGGCCTACTGTAGCCCCTCCTCCTGGGCCTGCGGCTGGCCTTTGACTCCCCTGTAGGGAACACATGCCAAACCCCTCTTCCGGACATCCCTGTAGGAGGTCGACTGTACCATTTTCTACAACCTTGGTTGCAGATCACCTCAGATCAGTGGGTGCTAACAATTATCGCACAGGGTTACCACCTCAACTTCATAACTCTTCCGGCAGACTCCCCGCCTCTTCAAGCGTGGAGTCTATCCACCCATTTGGCTCAATTACAACAGGAAGTATCCCTTCTTCTACAATCAAATGCTATAGAACCAGTTCCTCCCTCTCAACGAGGCAAGGGATTCTATTCCAGATACTTCCTAATACCAAAGAAATCAGGGGGACTACGTCCCATTTTGGACCTTCGAGCCCTCAACAAATACCTTCAAAAAGAGAAGTTCAAAATGGTAACCCTAGGCGCGCTGCTCCCTCTGCTACAAAGAGGGGATTGGCTGTGCTCTCTCGACCTCAAGGACGCTTATACCCACATTGCGATCACACAATCCCATCGCAAATATCTGCGGTTTCTAGTAGGCCACGACCATTATCAATACCGTGTCCTCCCTTTCGGTCTAGCTTC
This sequence comes from Rhinatrema bivittatum, assembly GCF_901001135.1. NCBI lineage: Eukaryota > Metazoa > Chordata > Amphibia > Gymnophiona > Rhinatrematidae > Rhinatrema > Rhinatrema bivittatum. The sequence continues at coordinate 3,271,819 of NC_042632.1, forward strand.
TGCCCCACGAGTCTTTACCAAATGTCTCGTAGTGGTAGCAGCATTCCTAAGGAAGGAAGGTGTCCACGTCTACCCATACCTGGACGATTGGCTAATCAGGGCCTCCACCCAACAGATAGCTCAACCCTCCCTAAAATTGACAATTCAAACACTCCTTTCCTTAGGGTTTCTCGTCAATTACGAGAAATCTTGCTTAGTCCCGTCTCAAACCTTATCCTTCATTGGGGCAGACTTGGACACCTTACAGGCAAAGGCTTACCTTCCTCTTCAGAGGGTCCACACCCTAATGTCCCTGGCTCGCCAGCTCCAGTCTCAGAACACTGCCACGGCTCGCCAGTTCCTCATTCTCCTAGGGCACATGGCATCCTCGGTTCAAGTCACTCCCATGACCCGACTAGCCATGAGAGTAACACAATGGACTCTACGACACCAATGGATTCAAGCTTTTCAGCCTCTGTCCTCCATAGTCACAGTCACACAAGCGCTGCGCCTATCCTTAACCTGGTGGACGACTCAGGTCAACCTCCTTCAGGGCTTACCCTTTCTTCCACCGGATCCGCAAGTAATCCTAACCACCGACGCTTCTCACATCGGTTGGGGAGCCCATGTGGACGACTTTCAAACCCAAGGGTTATGGTCCAAAGAGGAAGCCGAACACCAGATAAATTTCCTGGAACTTCGAGCAATCCGCTATGCACTCCGCACTTTCAAAGATCATCTCTTTCATCAGATAATCTTAATCCAGACGGACAACCAAGTGGCCATGTGGTACATAAACAAGCAGGGAGGCACAGGCTCCTTCCTTCTGTGTCAGGAAGCTGCGCAGATCTGGGCGGAAGCCCTCTCCCACTCCATGTACCTCAGGGCCACTTACCTGCCGGGAGTAGACAATGTATTGGCAGACGAGCTGAGCTTTGTCTTCCAACCACACGAGTGGTCACTCGATCCTCTGGTAGCGACCTCTCTGTTTCACAAGTGGGGTTCTCCCCGCATAGACCTCTTTGCGTCCCCTCAGAACCACAAAGTGGACGATTACTGCTCTCTCATTCGGAGCCAGCACTCTCGGCTGAGGGATGCATTCTCCCTCAAGTGGACAACCGGTCTGCTCTATGCATTCCCTCCACTCCCTCTTGTGTCAAAGACTCTCGTGAAGCTACGCCAGGACGGAGGAACCATGATCCTGATAGCACCTTACTGGCCACGCCAAGTATGGTTTCCAATTCTCCAGGATCTCTCCATCCGCAGGCACATTCCTCTGGGAAAGGACCCGCATCTGCTCACTCAAAACGACGGATGCCTCCTCCATCCCAACCTCCAAGTCTTGTCCCTGACGGCATGGATGTTGAAAGGTTAGTCCTTCAGCCTTTCAACCTTTCAGATTCCGTTTCTCGGGTCCTGATAGCTTCAAGAAAGCCTTCCACAAGAAAGTCTTACTCATACAAATGGAAAAGGTACACATCATGGTGCACTTCTCAGTCCCTTGATCCCCTTTCCTGTCCAATCTCCAAATTCTTGGACTATTTATGGCATCTCTCTGAATCAGGTCTTAAAACCTCTTCTATCAGAATGCATGTCAGTGCGGTAGCCGCCTTCCATAAGGGTATTGGGGGTAATCCTATTTCAGTACAACCCCTAGTAACACGCTTTCTTAAGGGCTTGCTCCATCTAAAGCCGCCCTTGCGTCCTCCGGCCCCATCCTGGGACCTTAACCTGGTTCTTGGTCGTCTTATGAAACCTCCTTTCGAACCTCTGCACTCCTGTGACTTTAAATATCTCACTTGGAAAGTGTTATTCCTTTTGGCTATTACTTCAGCTCGCAGGGTTAGTGAATTACAGGCCCTAGTTACCTATCCGCCTTACACTAAGCTCCTGCAGGACCGCGCGGTACTCCGCACTCACCCTAAATTTTTACCTAAGGTAGTTTCTGAGTTTCATATCAATCAATCCATCATACTACCTATCTTTTTTCCCAGACCCCACTCCAACTCTGGAGAGCAGACCCTGCATACCCTAGACCAGGGGTCGGGAACCCATGGCTCGCGAGCCAGATATGGCTCTTTTGAGGGCTGCATCTGGCTCGCAGACACGTGTCGCCATACTTCGCGGTTCCCCGCTGACCCAGCTGCTCCCCGGTCCTCCGCCGCCCGGGCTTAAAATGCTGTCAGCCCGGGCGGAACGCGGCAGGACAGCTGGAGTCAGCGGCACCGGCGTGCTCTCTTCTCCTCCTCCCCCCCCCCCCCCCGCGGCCCGGAAGAGGAAGTGGAGAGCATCGGGTGCCTGCGCGGGAAGAAGAGACCACACTAGCGTGGTCTCTTCTTCCGCGCAGGCACCCGATGCTCACCACTTCCTCTTCCGGGCCGCGGGGGGGAGGAGAAGAGAGCACGCCGACTGGAGTCATCCGGGTGCCTGCGCGGGAGTCATCGGGTGTCAGCCGGGTGCCAGCGCTGGAGTCATCGGGTGCCTGCGCGGGTCTTCCCGCGCAGGCACCCGATGCTCTCCACTTCCTCTTCCGGGCCGCGGGAAGAAGAGAGCACGCCGGTGCTCTCTTCTTCCCGCGGCCCGGAAGAGGAAGTGGAGAGCATCGGGTGCCTGCGCGGGAAGAAGACTGCAGCGCGGCTCGGAGGAAAATGAAAATCTTCAACCGCGGCCGATGGGACTCCGCCTTCGCCTCCGCGAGGGCTGAAAATGAAGGAGGTTAGCGTTGGGAGGTGGCTGCTGCTGCCGCGAGTTCCCGGGGGGGGGGGGGGAAGGGGGAGAGAGAGAGTGAATGAGCGAGCAAGCATGTGTGTTTGAGATCCTGTGTGTGTGAGTGAGAGATTGCATGTATGTGAATGATTGAGAGCCTGTATATGTGAAAGAGAGTATGTCTGTGATTGAGATCCTGCCTGTGAGAGAGAGAGCATGAATGTAAGTTTACCATTGGGAACCTGTATGTGTAAGTTTGTAATTGAAAACCTGTTTGTTTGAAAGAGTATGTGTGTATGATTGAGATCCTTTGTGTGTGAGAGAGATCATGTGTATGTATGATTAAGAGCCTGTGTGTATAAGTAAGAGAGAGATCATGTGTGTCTGTGTCTGATTGACAGCTGGTTTAGGTGATGGAGCATGTGAGTATGTGATTGAGAGCCTGTGTTTAAATGAGAGAAAGAGACCATGTGTGTCTGTGTGATTGAGAGCTGATTTAGGTGAGGGAGCATGTGAGTATGTGATTGAGAGCCTGTGTTTAAATGAGAGAGAGAGACCATGTGTGTCTGTGTGTGATTGAGAGCTGATTTAGGTGAGGGAGCATGTGAGTATGTGATTGAGAGCCTGTGTGTAAATGAGAGAAAGAGAGGACATGTTTGTAAGCATGTGAATGAGAGTCTGTGTGTGAGAGAAAAAGACAGCATGTATTTATGTGATTGAAAGCCTGTGTGTGTGTAAGCGTGAAAAGATAGACAGCATGTGTGTAAATGTGTAATTAAGAGCCTATATAAGTGAGAGAGAAAAAACATTTGTATATGTGAGTGACTGAGAGCATGTGTGTATAGGTGTGTCATTGAGAGCCAGTGTGAGAGAGAGCGCTGGTATGTGACAGAGAGGAGAAAGTTCCAAGCAAACCACCCCACCTCCTGCTAATTCAGAACAATCTCAGGACACCTGGATATCAAACGTTCCCAGGTATGCAGAGCAAAAAAATTTTTGTATCCTTATTATTTTTCATTACTGGATCTTTGTGTCTGCTATTTTGAAATATTTTGTTGGTATCTGGAAATGTTTTATATGAGTTTTTAATTATTGGATATTCCACTCATCAGCTGTTTCGAAATATGTTCTTTTTGTTAGTACAGTTTTACTGCTGATGATTTTATATTTCTTGATTTGTTTTATAAGGATGTGTGATGTTTCTTTTTTCCTTTGTTACACTGCATACAGAGACTCTGGCTTGTTGCAGTTTCCAATTCAGTTTTTGTCTGCATGCTTCTTGTTATGCGTTTTGGTCTCTTTATTCTATGTTAGGTGAGGGACAGCACGTGATTCAGGTGAGGTTTTCTGCTGGCGTGTAGTTTCTGTGTAGGACTCTATAGCAGCCTGACTTGGTCCGTTTTCCTAATAGGAGATGTATTGGTGTCTTAAGGCCTGGTGTAATATTTTCAGAGACTTATTGTACTTTAAAAGTGTGATCTTACATAAAATGCACACATTTACTTGTATTTAGTTTTAAACATATTGTATGGCTCTCATGGAATTACATTTTAAAATATGTGGCGTTTATGGCTCTCTCAGCCAAAAAGGTTCCTGACCCCTGCCCTAGACTGTAAACGAGCTCTAGCTTTTTACCTAGACCGTACAGTTTCCCATAGGAAGAGCACTCAATTATTCGTCTCTTTCCATCCTAATAAGTTGGGACAACCTGTGGGTAAGCAGGCTCTTTCTTCCTGGTTGGCGGACTGCATTTCTTTTTGCTATGAGCAAGCTGGCATTCCTTTTCAAGACCGTGTTAAAGCACACTCTGTGAGGGCCATGGCGACGTCAGTGGCACACCTTCGATCGGTGCCGCTTCCTGACATCTGCAAAGCTGCAACCTGGAGTTCTCTCCATACCTTTGCAGCCCATTATTGTTTGGACAAGGCTGGAAGACAGGACTCCATCTTCGGCCAGTCTGTCTTGCGTAACCTTTTTCCAACCTGATGTACCAACACCCTTCCACCTGCCCGGTAGGGTGCGGATGCCCTTTACCAAATTCCACCCCAGTTGTTGTGCCTGTTGCACACCGTTGGGTACATTTGGTGCAAGTCGGGACATCCTCAGCTCGGTACTCACCCATTTGTGAGGACAACCATCCTGCTTGTCCTGTGAGAAAGCAAATGTTGCTTACCTGATGTAACAGGTGTTCTCACAGGACAGCAGGATGTTAGTCCTCACGAAACCCGCCCGCCTCCCCGCGGTGTTGGGTTCGTTTTATTCTTACTTTCTAGGCACTGCCTGTAGCTTTGAAAATCAGACTGAAGGGAGACCCCTGCTGGCTGCAGGGTCAGTGCCTTGCTGGGCATGCCCAGTAGGGGCCAGTCAAAGTTCTGTTTAAACTTTGACAGAAGTTTTCCGTGGTGGGCTCCATCCTCGATGTCACCCATTTGTGAGGACTAACATCCTGCTGTCCTGTGAGAACACCTGTTACATCAGGTAAGCAACATTTGCTTTTCCTTAGTGTAGACAGATGGACTCAGCATCCCGTCCAGCTGCCTGTGTACATGGGTTTCACCAACCGAGGTAAGCCATGTCATTTGTTTACATAAGAGCGTACACTCTACCAGGTGTCAACGCCTTCCGGTTGTGAATGCTGGCGGTCTCCAGCTACTATCAATCGGTCAGGGGAATCCTGTTTCACTTTTCACTGAGCGTCAGTACACACATCCATAACAGCTTTTGCAAGGAAGATTACTAAGTTGCTACACTTCCTGTGGCGATATATATACCCCGTGCTGACGTCAGATCCGTCTCCAACTGCTAGCACGCGGATACTATCCCATTTGTTCTGAGTCCATCTGTCTACACTAAGGAAAAGGAGATTATCAGGTGAGTAATCTCAACAATACAGGGTATCTAGATTTTCAGAAAGCATTTGACAAAGGCCCTCATGAAATTAGGAAATTAAAAAGTCATTGAATACAATGGCCTGTTGCGGATTGGTAACTGGTTAAAGGACAGGAAACGGAGAGTAGGAATAAATGGTCGGTGAGAAATAGTGGAGTGCCCCAGGGATCTGTTCTGGGACCATTGCTGTTTAACATATTCATAAATCTGGTAAAGGGAATAGTTAGTGAAGTGATCAAATTTGCAGTTGACTCTCCACCCAGGAAAAGGAACTTGGAGCCATTGTAAACAATCTATTGAAACCCTCAGCTCAGTTTGTGATAGTGGTCAAAAAAGTAAACAGGATATGAAGAATGATTCAGAAAGGAATGGAAAATTAAGAAAAGAATATCATAATACCTCAACATCAGAACCTAAGATTTGCCATACTAGGTCAGACGAAAGGTCCATTAAGCCCAGTATCCTGTTTCTAACAGTGGCCAATTTAAGTCACAAGTACCTAGCAGGATCCCAAAAGGTCAATAGATTTCATTCTGCTTATCTCAGGGATAAGCAGTGGATTTCCCCAGCTCTACCTTAATGGTTTATGCAATTTTTTCTTCCAAGAACTTGTCCAAACCTTTTTTAAACCCAGCTATAGTAACAGCTTTTAACATATCCTCCAGCAGCGAATTCCAGAGTTTAATTATGTATTTATTTATTTATTTAATTGCTTTTATATACCGACATTCGATCGAGATATCACATCGGTTTACATGAAACAAGAAACCAATAAGGCAGGGACTGCTTATTTTACATTGTAACAAGATAACTTACATTGTAACATGGTAACTTACATAATGGTTAAAGCGATACATTTGTTAACTGAATAATATTGAAGAAGCATAACAACATTGTAACTTGAAAGGATACATGAGCTATAGAGAATAATGTTTAGAAAGAAGATTGAGAGGAAGCATTGTAGTTAATAACCTGTTAGGGATCCCTGTATAGGGATGCGGGGGAGGGAGGGGGTGAGGGGAGAGGGGTGGGAGATTTATAAATAATTATGTGGAGGGGTTACATCAGGGAGGATCTGTGGCGGGACAGTGGAGGGGGATTCATTTGGAGGCAGGTTGGGTCCCTGGGCGGGGGTTATGTATCAGGGGGGAAGGCTTTTCTGAAGAGCCAGGTTTTGAGCTGTTTTTTGAATACTTGAGTGGAGGGTTCGTTCCTGAGAAGGGGTGGGAGGAAGTTCCAGAGGGTGGGGCCAGAAACTGACAAGGCTCGTCTTCGGGTGGAGGAGAGGTGCGCGTTTTTAAAGCTGGGAATGATGAGTAGGCCGGTGTCTGAGGATCTGAGGTTTCTTTGGGGGGATTATGGGAGAATGGCGGTGTTTAGCCAGTTCATCTCGTTGTTTATTTTTTTGTGGATGAGGGTGAGGGTTTTATATTGTATTCTTTGGGCGATGGGCAGCCAGTGAAGTTCTTTTAGTGTGGGTGTGATGTGGTTACATTTTTTTATGTTGGTGATGGTCCTGGCAGCTGCGTTTTGCAGTACTTGAAGAGGTCGGATGGTGGTTTCAGGTAGTCCAAGGAGTAATGCATTACAGTAATCCAACTTAGAAAAAATTATTGATTGTAGTACTGTTCGAAAGTCTTGTGTGTGGAGGAGGGGTTTGAGTTTTTTTAGTGTTTGCAGTTTAAAGAATCCATCTTTGATCATGTTGGAGATGTGGTGCTTGAGGTTGAGTTCGTCGTCGATGATTACTCCCAAATTTCTTGTAGATGGTGTGAGTTGTGTCCCTGTGTTATTAGAGGTGGTGATGTTGATGGGGGCTGAGGTGAGCTCATTGGAGATGCGTAGGATTTCAGTCTTGCTTTGGTTGAGACATAATGATAGTTGGGATAGAAGTTGAGTAATTTCCGTGCTGAGTTGGTTCCATCGGTTTAGGGTGTCTTCAATGGATTTGTTTATGGGGAGTAAAATTTGTATGTCATCGGCATAGACCAGGTAGGTGAGGTCTAATTTTGAGAGGAGCTTGCAGAGAGGGAGGAGGTATGTGTTGAATAGGGTGGAGGATTCAGAGGCCTTTATCTTGATGTTGCATGATCTGTTATGGAGATATGACTCGAACCATTTGATTGTGGTGTCTCGTAGTCCGATCTCTTTGAGTCTTAAGAGGAGTGTTTTGTGATTGATGGTGTCGAAGGCGGCGGATATGTCTAGGAGTATCAGGAGGTAAGATTGTCCACAGTCGAGTCCTCTGAGGATGGTGTCGGTGAGAGTGAGGAGGAGAGTTTCGGTGCTGAATAGTTTTCTGAAGCCATGCTGTGCAGGTAGCAAGGTGTTATGGTTTTCAAGGTGATCCGTGAGTTGATTATTGACTGTTTTTTCGAGGATTTTTGCTATAAACGGGAGGTTGGAAACTGGTCTATAGTTTGCTGGATCAGATTTGTCGAGTTGAGGTTTTTTGAGGATGGGTTTCACTACTGCGTTTTTGAGTTTGTCGGGGAATATTCCTTGCTCGAGTGATAGATTGATGATATCGGTTATAGGTTTGGTGATGATCTTGCTGATTAGTTTTAAGGTTTTGATGGGGATGGGATCTAAGGGATGAGAGGCGGGGTTGGTTCTTTTTATGATGGATTCTATTTCTGTCGAGGCCACAGGGGCGAATGGTGACCATGTTGAGTTGGAGGGTTTCTGTTGTGTCAATGTGGGTAGGGTTGGTAGGGGGAATCTTGGCGATGATGTTGTTTACTTTGTCTTTGAAGAAGTGTGCTAGCTTTTCACTGGAGATGGAGGCGGTGTCCATGGCTTGGTCATTCAGAGTTGAGTTGGTTAGGTCTTTGACGTAGGAGAAAAGGGTCCTGGGGTTAAATTGATATTCGTGTATCTTTGTTACGTAGAAGTTTCGCTTTGCCATGTTGAGATCCGTTGCGTATTTGTGAAGTAGTGTTCTGTATTTGTCTTTCAGTTCTGGTGTTGGGGTTCTTCTCCATTTTTTTTCAGTTTGTCTTAGTGTTTGCTTTGTTTTTTTTAGTTCTTGGGTGTACCATGGGGATTTGTGTTTTGTTGAGGTATTTATTTCTTTTTTGACTGTTGGGCATAGAGTTTTGGTTAGGTTGGCGTTGATGGAAATCCAGGAGTTTGTAGCAGAGTTGGCGTCATCTTTGTTGAGGGTCTTTAGGGCTTCAGGTAGTTGTTGAGCGAGGTCGTCGCTGGAGCATGGCTTGGTGAATTCGATGATGTGCTTGTCTGGTTTTGTAGAGGGTACTTGAATCTGGAACTTGGCTTGAATGAGGTTGTGGTCAGACCATGGGGTTGGGGTGGCTGACTGTAGGCCTATGGTGGATATTTTGATGTTGGAGAAGAGTAGGTCAAGGGTGTGACCAGATTTTTGGGTGGGGGTGTTAATGATTTGGGTGAATCCGATGGCTGACATGGTGGAAAGGAGGAGTTCGCAGGTGGGGGAAAGGGGGATGGTATCTATGTGGAGATTGAAATCCCCCAGTATAATGGCCGGTTCCTGTAAGTTGATGTGGGTGGTTATGGCTTCGATTAAGGGGGAGAGGTTGTGTTGGAGGAGACCGGGGGGAGCGTAGAGGAGGAGTATTTGGAGGTTTTTGGATTTAAATAAGTTGGTCTCAAAAGGGGGTGGTAGGTTCAGAGAGTGTGATGTGAATTTGTTTTTTGTGTGCTAAGAAGAGAAGGCCACCTCCTTTTTTCTTAGGTCTGGGAATGGAGAATATGTTATAGGTGTTTCTAGGCAGTTGATTTAGAAGTACGGTGTCGGTGCTTTTCAGCCAGGATTCAGTGATGCAGAAGATGTCGGGTAGGGAATCTAGGAGCAGGTCATGTATGATGGGGATTTTTTTGGTAATGGATTGGGCGTTTATGAGGAAAAGTGTGATAATGGTGAGTGCAGACCAGAGGATGTTGGAGTTGATGGTGATATTGGAGAGGCGTCTGAAAGGGCGTGCTTTTTGGGTGGAGGGGAGGTGATGGTAGTGGTGGGGGATCTTAGGAATGTAGCGTGGTGTAGTCATTGTGGGTGATAGGGGTGGGCAAGTGCGTGTTATGTTAGTTAGGAATTTGTATTGGGGGGGGGGGGGAGGGAGGAGTATAGCCGGGTGTAGGGTTTGAGGGAGAGGCACCAGGAACGGCACAAAGGGGCGCACTAAGGGGCAGGCCCCTTAGTCGCGCTCCTTCTGCGCGAGACGCCGGGGGCCTGCCTACCAGTTAAGTAGGCCTAGTGGCTTCCGGGAGGACGTCTGCGTTGTGGGCGGTCCCTGGGCAGCGTCGGTGGGCCAATCGGGAGCGTGGTAGGCCGAAACGGGCGCCGGGCTCGATTTTCGCTCAGACCCCGGTGGGTCACACGCGCCGGTCGCGCTGAGCCTTGCCGTCGCCGCGGGAGCCTCGGGTCGGGTGCGGCGAGAAGAAGGTGGCATAGAGTAAAAAATTATTTTCTCCTTGTTGTGTTAAATTTCTCACAAGACAATCAGGATGGTAGTCCTCACATTAGGGTGACGTCAGTGGACGGAGCCCTGTTACGGAAAACTTTCTGTCAAAAGTTTCTATAAAGCTTTGACTGACACTGGCACACTGAGTGCACTGAGCATGCTCAGTCTGCAATTATCCCTGTGACCACAGGTGTCTCCCCTCAGTCTTCTTTTTTCCGCTCTGCAGTTAGGAGCTCTGTGAGAAATTCTAACAATTTTTCCTCATGGAAACACTTAAACTTTTACTTCACAAATGCCTTTTCCCTGCACGGGTCTCCCTTCGCGTACATTTAATCCACGCTCGGTGAATACTATGCCCTGCTTTTCGGTCGGTTCTTGTCACCTCACTACGGTTTCCCCGGCCTACCAACCGAATTGCAGCCTTCCCGCTCCCTATGTTTTCACAAAGGAGGTGGCTGACAAAATTAAAGCTAAAAGAACAGCATTCAAAAAATACAAAAGATCCCAAAGGGAGGAGCACAAAGAAGAATATTTGTTTCAACTGAGGGAGACGAAGAAATTAATCAAGTTGGCAAAAAGTCAAGCGGAAGAGAGGATTGCCAAGGAGATAAAAAATGGTGACAAAACATTTTTCAGATACATCAGCGAAAAGAGAAAGGTCCAAAGTGGTATAGTGAAATTGAAAGGTGGTAATGATCAATGTGTGGAGAGAGATGAAGAAATGGCAGAAATATTAAACGAATACTTCAGCTCTGTGTTCACTAAAGAAGACCCTGGAGAAGGACCATCTCTACACAACAAGAAACTGGAGGGAAGTGGAATAGATGAAAATCCTTTTACAGTAGAAAATGTATGGGAAGAGCTAAAGAATCTGAAAGTGGACAAAGCTATGGGGCCTGATGAGATTCATCCAAGGATACTGAGGGAGCTCAGAGATGTTCTGGCGGGTCCGCTGTGTGACCTGTTCAATAGATCCCTAGAAACGGGAGTGGTACCAAGAGATTGGAGAAGAGCAGTGGTGGTCCCGCTTCACAAGAGTGGGAACAGGGAGGAGGCTGGCAACTACAGACCGGTTAGCCTCACTTCGGTGGTGGGAAAAGTAATGGAGTCACTGCTGAAAGAGAGAATAGTGAACTATCTACAGTCAGGAGAATTAATGGACCAGAGGCAACATGGATTCACCAGGGGAAGATCCTGTCAGACAAATCTGATTGACTTTTTTGACTGGGTAACCAAGGAATTGGATCAAGGAAGAGCGCTCGATGTCATCTACTTGGATTTCAGCAAAGCTTTTGATACGGTTCCGCACAGGAGACTGGTGAATAAAACGAGAAGCTTAGGAGTGAGGGCCGAGGTGGTGACCTGGATTGCAAATTGGTTGACAGACAGAAGACAATGTGTGATGGTAAACGGAACTTTCTCTGAAGAGAGAGCGGTTTTAAGTGGTGTACCGCAAGGATCGGTTTTGGGACCGGTCCTGTTCAATATCTTTGTGAGCGACATTGCGGACGGGATAGAAGGTAAGGTTTGTCTTTTTGCGGATGACACTAAGATCTGCAACAGAGTGGACACGCCGGAAGGAGTGGAGAGAATGAGACGGGATTTAAGGAAACTGGAAGAGTGGTCGAAGATATGGCAGCTGAGATTCAATGCCAAGAAGTGCAAAGTCATGCATATGGGGAGTGGAAATCCGAATGAACTGTATTCGATGGGGGGGGGAAAGGCTGATGTGCACGGAGCAGGAGAGGGACCTTGGGGTGATAGTGTCTAATGATATGAAGTCTGCGAAACAATGTGACAAGGCGATAGCAAAAGCCAGAAGAATGCTGGGCTGCATAGAGAGAGGAATATCGAGTAAGAAAAGGGAAGTGATTATTCCCTTGTACAGGTCCTTGGTGAGGCCTCACCTGGAGTACTGTGTTCAGTTCTGGAGACCGTATCTACAAAGAGACAAAGACAAGATGGAAGCGGTACAGAGAAGGGCGACCAAGAAGGTGGAGGATCTTCATCGGATGACGTACGAGGAGAGATTGAAGAATCTAAATATGTACACCCTGGAGGAAAGGAGGAGCAGGGGTGATATGATTCAGACTTTCAGATACATGAAAAACTTTAATGATCCAAAGACAACGACAAACCTTTTCAGACGGAAAAAAATCAGCAGAACCAGAGGTCACGAGCTGAGGCTCCGGGGAGGAAGACTAAGAACCAATGTCAGGAAGTATTTCTTCACGGAAAGGGTGGTGGATGCCTGGAATGCCCTTCCGGAGGAAGTGGTGAAGTCTAAAACTGTGAAAGACTTCAAAGGGGCATGGGATAAACACTGTGGATCCATCAAGTCTAGTGGGCGTAAATATAGAGGAGGTGGTAAAACACTGCACAGAGCGGCAGTAGCCACAGAGGCATTCACGGAGCGGGATGCCAGTGGCCAGTAGTTGTTCCACCTTCAGGCAGCAAAATACTGCACGGAGCGGCAGTAGCCACAGAGGCATTCACGGAGCGGGATGCCAGTGGTTTGTGTTCCACCTTCACGGAGCGGAAGGTTGGAGGGCTGCCATCTCCAAAAAAACAAAAAACAAAAAAACAAAAACAAAAAACAAACAAACAAAACAGAGGTGGGTAAGAGTATGGGGCAGGGGTGTGGCCGTTTATTGCGGCAGTTGCTACCCCTGATTGAGCTGGATGTGCTACCACCAGACCTACGACTCGAACCCAATCTACCAGAGTTCAAAAAAGGATTAAAAACCTGGCTCTTCAGGCAAGCGTTCCAACTCCCAGAGTGTAACTAGGCACCTTCTCCTGACTTTCAGATCCAACCTTGCAGGGTGTCTCTAACACCTTGTCACTTAATTTCATACCCGTCCTTGCTTATTCGCATGTCTATTTAACATTCAATATTCACCTTTATATTACCTCTTACTGCAGACCATTTACGCTACTAAAGTTCCTTGTAAAAAGGTGAACACACACATACTATTCAATACACGAATAAGTTTATTTGTTATTATGTTTAAATTTGTTAAATATTATTGTTACTTTCAATATTCCCTGAAATAATGTTCAATGGTTGATTAGTTATTGTTCTATGTTCCATGTAAAATAACCCCGGTCTAACCCCCCAGACCAGGGCAACCTTTTCGTTACTTGTAAACCGGATTGATTTGTATTGCATACAGGAATTCCGGTATATAAAAATTAAAAATAAATAAAATAAATAAATAAATGTTCATTGGGATGCGGATACGGCACTGCTCTCTGCATTGGTGGAGGGGTGGAAGGGAATTGGGGCCGGAGGGTGCTGGAAGCCAATAGTGACGGGGGAGGGGGAAAAAAAAGGGGGGGGGGAAGATTAAAAAAAAAAATTGGATAAACTGCGTAGCTTGCTGGGCAGACTGGATGGACCGTTTGGTCTTCTTCTGCCGTCATTTCTATGTTTCTATGTTAGCCCCACATAGCCTGCAAGTGTCCTCCTGTGACCCTCTGCCTGGTTATTAGCACTAGTGGGATAGGGACTTCCACGGTTACTGTCAAATTCATACCTCTGTACCTTCATGCAGTCGATGCCCCCATCGCTACCGTCGGTACCCCTATCCAGGCCATCCTGCCTTTTTCGATGCCATCCCAGCGCACACACATGGATGCACCAATTTTATAACGTGCGTGCTTAGGGGCAGATTTTCAAAGGCTACGCACGTAAACCGAGAAAATGTGCCCCGGGACGCGCATATGTCTCGGGGCTTGCAAGAAGGGGCGTTTCAGGGCGGGGCTGTGGGCGGGGCGCCGGCCCAGGGGCGTGACGGAGGCAGGACCGAGGCCCCCGGCACAGCCGCCGTGCCGAGGGATGGTGTGCCGGCAGCTGGCCGGCATGCGCAAGTTACGCCTGCCCAGAGGCAAGCGTAATTTTCAAGATCAAGATCAGGAGGGGGTTTTAGTTAGGGATGGGGGGCGGGTTAGATAGGAGGGGGGGGGGCGGCGGAAGGAAAGTTCCCTCCGAGGCCGGTCCGATTTGATTTCGGAGCAGCCTTGGAGGGAACGGGGAAAGCCATTGGGGCTCCCCTAGGGCTCGGCGTGCGCAAGTTGCACAAGTGTGCATCCCCTTGCGTGCACTGACCCGCGCGCATGTTATAAAATCGGGCATAGATTTGTTCGCGCCGGATTGCGTGAACAAATCTACGTCCTCGCGCTGTTTTTAAAATCTGGAACTTAGCATCATATTGAAAGGTAAATAGTAAATGTTTGTGTATAATGAAGAAATATCAGCCGTGACCAGTAAATATGGATCCTGGCCAAGATCTAATGTGTCGATTGAATGAAATAAGTGGAATCCTGAATTACAGAGAAATTTCAAACTATTCAAAGTAAGTTTGAAGACCTGGCTTTTTAAACAGGCTTTTTATAAAGAGAAAGAAGAAAGTAAGTAAGGAAAAGCTGGCATCAGCAAATTTGCACCCGGCACTTAGTTTCTATGTGGTTGACTCCTTTTCAATCTCTCTGATAACCTTAGTTAAAATATAAAATTACAGGTGAGATTTACATGTAACTCAACCATGAAATATGTACCAGAAGGAAAAATATACGTAATTCATCAGTTAGTAATTCAATTAGAATTCTTTGTAACCTGATCATTATTGGCACTTTTATAACTTTAATTTTTTACTATTTGAGCCTATTTTGTAAACCGTTATGATGGTAAATAACTTAACGACAGTATAGAAAAGATGTTAAATAAATAAATGTCGGATCAAGCAGTTGATATTGTAGGACGTAAAAAGGAATCGATACGTTAAGAAAGAGGTTCTAAAAGCGAACCTGTTCCAGAAACAATCAGTCTGTCTGGCGGCAATATTAGCATTTTATGAATTTTTGGAAGTAAATAAAAAACAGGTAAACGAGGGTAGGGTTCGAAAAGAAAATTCAATTTTGCTGTATTGATGAATTTTTGATGAACACCAAGTTGTAATATAGGTAATATTCTTGATTGGAGTCCCTTAGTAGGGTCCGAATCAAGTACTCTGTAGAAATTCATTTCTCACAACTGACAAGTGTGCCTCTGCATTTTATGATATTGTATCCATAATGACAATTCCACCTCCTTTGAACTGGAAGAATAGTAATACTGACTGGCATCTTGTCTGAGTGTCTCACGTGCACATCTTTCACATTCATAAATTCTATGTACATATAAAACATTAAAACATAAAATTATCTACCTTATAAATGGGCTCTGACCGACGGCCCGCAAATGCGCAGTAGAGAGCAGCTCTACCGTGCATGTGCGGGTGAGCACGTCGGTCAGAGCCGTGCGTGCCCGAAAAAAAAATGGCGGTAGGGCCGCAGGAGCGGCGGTGGCCGCGAAGCAGGAGCGGGAGGAGGAGCAGCGGCGCTGCGCGTGCGGGAGTGACACCCCCCCCCCCCCCCCCCCCGAGATCTGCCGGCAGGAGCGGGAGGAGAAGCAGCGGCGCCGCTGCGCGCGGGGGAGTGACCCCCCCCCCCCCCCCCGAGATCTGCCGGCAGGAGAAGCAGCGGCGCCGCGTGTGCGGGAGTGACCCCCCCCCCCCCCGAGATCTGCCGGCAGGAGCGGGAGGAGACACCCCCCCCCCTGAGATCTGCCGGTTGTGGATGATCTTAAAGGAGAGGGGGAGTGACTGAGGAGAGGGAGGGGAGGTGAGAGGGAGGGGGAAGGTGAGAGGGAGGGAGGGAGGTGAGAGGGAGGGAAGGTGAGAGAGAGGGGAAGGGAGGTGTGAGAGAGATGGGGGGAGGGAAGGAGAGGAGAGGGAGGGGGAAGGTGAGAGAGAGGGAGGTGGGAGGGGGGAGAGAGTGAAGGAGGAGGGAGAATGATGGGGAGGGAGTGGGAAGGAAACGGACCGAGCCCGTTGTTACGGGCTTAACGGCTAGTACTTAATAAATAGACTTCAGTATAAAACTTACACAAGAATACAAAAATATTGCACTTTAAAATCCTTACTAGACTTTATTTATTTATTTCCCACTTTTTTATACCGACGTTCATGTACAAAAAATACAAATCACACCAGTTTACAATGAAACAAAAAGTCGCATAGGAGCGTTACATGGAACCGAGGATGCAAATAACTGGGGTACAGACTTCCATGTATCCTTCATATACTTGTCTAAAAAAGATATCCTTTACTGGTTTCTGAAACTTTAAATAATCTGGTTTTTGGCGCACTTTCACAGGCAAAGAGTTGCATAACGCAGGAACCGGCAAGAAAAAGATCTATTCACCGTCTATTTTAATCGATAGGATGCAATCGGAGGAAGAGCCATTACATTTTGCCCTACAAAATGTATGTTACATGCCTGATTGTACCACTGCAGCCGATCTGATAAACACTTTTCCAGATTCATGGTTTTATGCGCCATGGACAGAGCTTTAAAATGAATACGTTCCTCTACTGGCAGCCAATGTAATTTCATCCGATATGGTATCAATATCAAGCCCCATGTTAAACCAGATATTTCATAGCGTGTAGCAGATGGACTCAGGACCAATGGGTATAGTGTACTCCTGATAGCAGTTGGAGATGGATCAGATTTCAATCTGACGTCAGCCCTAGTACATATACCCCTGCAGGAAATGCAGTTCTTCAGTATTTTCCGTCTCCATAGCAGTTAGGGATTACCTGCATGCTTTTACAGCATTAAAGTAAATGTACCGGAGAAAACCCAAAATAAGAAATCTTACCGCTACAATCGGGACCCGCTCTCCTGCAGTGACACCATCGGGTCCCTCCCCCAGTTGAGAATTCCCGAGGTGATTTCCGCAATCCCTTGGAGAGGTGAGCCTCGGTCCGGCGGCCGACCCTCGGCAGGGACCTAGCCCCCGATTTCGGGCGCAGCTGAGAGGCAGCGGGTGCAACCTCGAGCGCGGCGGTTAAGGTATTTGCCCTCTCCCCCCGCAGCCGGAGACCGCCCGGAACGAAACCGGGAAGCGCCGAGACAAGGTAAGGTAGCAATCTTCTTTAAGGAGGAGTCGCACAGTTCGCCGGCCAGGACCAGTGCCACCGGGTTGATCCGCCCTAGCAGGGCTAGGCCCCAGTTAAATCCAAGGGTCCTCCCACGTGGAGACCCTCCGAGGTGGTCGCCACATTGTCTGCGTGGTCGCCATTGCCATTTTGGCCCTGTTCGCCGCCCAGTCCGCCGTCTCGATCCATGCTCACAAAGGGCGAGCCGGGCGCACAAATTACTTGTGTGCACAATATCGCACACTCAAGTACCGTGCGCACAAGTTAAGCACGTAACACGTGCTGGGCGCATATCTGCGACTTGTGCGCACACCAGCGCGCACATCTGGAGCGCACACCCATTCCATGCACACACATTCGCACTGGAGCGCATAACAGATTTTACGCGCCTACATCCATGGCACCACCGGAAAATGAGCTCAAGGCTCAGGGCCTCTGCCCAGCATGCCACATCAGAGCCGCACAACACGGAAGAGGCCAACGCCCTGTGTATCCAGTGCGAGGAAGCCCTGGGGGATCCAGCCTAGGGCCAGCCCCAACCGGGACTGAGTGCTAGCTCCTCCATAAGTATCCCGGAACTAGCGAGTCCCAGCAGTGACCCTCTCTCAAATGGGACCCCCCAGGGACACAGCGCCTCCTAGCTTGGACCCAGCGTCTATCTCCTGGGTGGAATTCTTCAAAGGTCTGCACACCTTTGTTCACATGCAGATGGAGCCTCCGATAGCACGGCCACAGCCTCCACCAGAGGACCTTTACGCCCTGGGCCCCTCTAGGCCCAGAGAAGTGAATCCACCGCCCAGAAGCCCCACCTACGGGGACACGGACAACTCAGAAGAGGAATCAGAGCCCCTGGAGGAGGGGGAACTCCCGGGGACAGAGCCTCATCGGACCATGAGACGCTTCTTCACCAAGGACGAGCTTCCAGACTTTGTCACCCACAACCTGAAGGAGCTTGCTATCCCGGGCACAAGTGCTTCGGGGGAGCCTAAGACGAACCCCCTGCTAGAAGGACTCCATCAGACCTTCTACCATTTCCCTATGTTACAAGCTGTCCAACAGCTAATTGACCTGGAATGGATCGCTCCAGAGTCTACATTCAAAGGGGGATGGGCTATGGCAGCCATGTATCCTCTGGACCCGGCGGCCAAAGACCTTCTGACATGCCCAAAAGTGGATGCCATGGTCTGTGTGGTCTCGAAGCGCACTATTATCCCAGTGGAGGGAGGTGCTGCGCTCAAAGATGCTCAAGACAGATGTCTGGAATCCATCCTTTAACAGTCCTTTGACGTCGTCACTATGTCCCTACAGATAGCGGCCTCCTGCACCGTGGTGACACGTGCCTGCCTATCACAGACCAGGAGCAACACTCCTGGGGAAGCCATGGAACCAGCAGTATCATTCCTCATGGATGCTGCTTCCGACCTGGTGCACACCACTGCTAGAGGAGTGTCATCAGCTGTGGCAGCCAGGAGGCAACTCTGGCTTCGAAGCTGGTCAGCCGACGCATCTTCCAAAATGAGACACACAAGGATGCCCTTCAAGGGGATCTCTCCTGTTCGGCAGCGAACTAGAGAAACTTGCTAACAAATGGGGCGCGTCCTCACTGCCGCGGTTACCGGAAGACAGGAACAAGAGAAACCAGCGACCCTTCCCCCGATCTTCCAGGGGCCGAGGTTCACAGCGCTTCAATCCATACAGAAACACTTATCAAGCGCCTCGTCCTACAGGCAGGAACCAGTCCTTCTGGAACAGGCACAACAAAAGGGGAACCAGCTCGGGACCAGGCCCCAGCCGCACCCCACAATGAGAATCAGCCGACCCGTCCAAAGGAAGAAGCCTTATTCTACCAAAGGATGGGTCGAGATAACTTCAGACAAGTGGGTCCTAACCATCATTCGAGAGGGGGTACTACCTGGATTTCCTCCGAACACCTCCGGACAAGTTCGTGGAATCCCCCTGCCACGATCTCTCCAAGAGGGTGGCAGTGGGAGCTTCACTGACCAGATTACTGGCCCTAGAGGCCATAACCCCAGTGCCTCCACAAAAAATAAATACTGGGCATTATTCCATTTATTTTATCGTCCCCAAGAAAGAGGGAACGTTCAGGCCCATCCTGGACCTCAAGTCAGTCAGCCATCACCTTAGGATTCCCCACTTCCACATGGAAACCCTGTGCTCTGTAATAAGGGCGATACAACCGGGAGAGTTTCTCACATCCCTGGATCTGTCGGAAGCCTACCTACACATTCAGATCCATCAAGAACATCAGCGCTTCCTACGCTTCAAAATCCTGGACCGTCACTACCAGTTCCGGGCACTATCCTTCGGGTTAGCCACAGCACCCCGGACATTCACCAAGATCATAGTGGTGGTGGCGGCAACACTGAGGAAGGAAGGAATCCTCGTACACCCTTACCTAGACGATTGGCTGATCAGGGCAAAATTCCTGGAGGAAAGTTAGCAGGCAACCAACAGAGCCAAAACTCTACTGGAGAGCCTCGGATGGGTTGTCAACACAAACAAGAGCTGTCTGCCGCCCTCACAGTCTCTAGAATACTTAGGAGTCCGATTCGACACCAAAGAAGACAAGGTCATCCTGACACAGACAAGGAGATCAAAACTGATGAACCAATTACAAGCCCTGCTGAGCGAACCTTGCCCCACAGCATGGGATTACCTACAAGTCCTCGGTCTCATGGCATTCACACTGGAAGTAGTGCCATGGGCACGAGCTCACATGAGACCCCTACAGCGCTCACTTCTATCGCGATGGAATCCACTGTCCCAGAACTACCCTGTACGTCTACAGCTCCCGGGCAGAGTTCGGACCCAACTATGATGGTGGCTACAAGACTGCCACCTGAGCCAGGGAACAAGACTAACCTCACCGATCTGGATCCTGCTCACCACGGATGCCAGCCTACGAGGATGGGGAGCACACTGCGAAGAGCTAACCGCCCTAGGGCAGTGGAATGCAGAAGAGTCGGGATGGAACATCAATCGCCTAGAAGCCCGGGCAGTCAGACTAGCCTGCCTACGGTTCAGTCACAGACTCCGAGACAAAGCGGTCAGAGTAATGTCGGAGAACGCCACAACAGTGGCCTACATCAACCTTCAGGGAGGAACCAGAAGCCAACAGGTGTCTCTGTAAATAGACCCCCTAATGTCATGAGCGGAAGTGTATCTCCAGGAGATCTCGGCCGTCCACATCGCCGGGAAAGACAACATCATGGCGGATTACCTCAGCAGAGAAAGTCTAGACCCAGGAGAATGGAAGCTGTCGACCGCAGCGTTCCAACTGATAGTGAACCGTTGGGGAACACCAACCATGGACCTTCTGGCAAACTGGTCCAATTCCCAAGTGCCCAATTACTTCCGCCGCAGGCGGGAACCGCAGTCCCAGGGGATTGATACCCTGGTACAGGCCTGGCCACAGGAGACTCTGTTGTACGCCTTCCCGCCGTGGCTCCTTTTGGGCGCAGTCATTCATAAGATAGAACAACACAGTGGACCAGTATTTCTTGTGGCCCCGGACTGGCCAAGAAGACCGTGGTACACAGACATGCGAAGACTACTGACAGGGACCCCCGTGCCACTACCTCCACACAGAGACCTGCTCCAACAAGGGCCGATCCTCCACGAGGATCCAGCTCGATTCTCTCTTACAGTCTGGCCATTGAGAGGGCTCGCCTGAGAAAGAGTGGGTACTCGGGAGCTGTAATTGACACCCTACTCCGAGCACGCAAGTTCTCCACATCTCTAACATACATAAGGATTTGGAGAGTATTCGAAGCCTGGTGCGAGGACCACGACATCATACCACGCTCAGTCAAAATTCCTGCGGTCCTGGAATTCCTACAGAACGGCCTACAGAAGGGATTGTCCCTCAACTCCATTAAGGTACAGTTGGCCGCATTGTCATGCTACGCAACCAAGAACGAGAGCGACAGCATAGCCTCTCCTGAAAGGAGTCAAGCACATCCGACCACCCCTAAAGTGGCCGGTACCTCTTTGGAACCTCAATCTGGTCCTGGATTTCTTAGCAGGAGCCTCTTTCAGACCTCTCCGCGGCCTGTCTCTCCAACTATTAACATTGAAGACAGCCTTCCTTCTGGCAGTTTGTTCAGCCCGTCGTATATCCGAGCTACAAGCACTGTCCTGCCGTGAGCCGTTTCTCAGGCTCACCCGGGAACCATCCAGTTACGCACGGTTCCCTCGTTCCTCCCCAAAGTGGTGTCTCATTTCCATCTCAACCAAACCATCTCGCTACCATCGCCAGATGAGCATAAGAATTCGGAAGAGGCTCGAAGTCTACGCGACCTCAACATCAGCAGACTCCTATTCAGATACCTGGAAATGTCAGAAACCGTACGAAAAACGGACCACCTGTTCGTCCTTCACAGCGGGAACAGGCAAGGAGAAGCAGCCTCATGAGCAACCATAGCCAGCTGGATCAAAGAAGTCAAGGCGGTCTACGTAGAAGCAGGCAAGCTGCCGCCTCTACAAGTTAAGGCCCATTCTACTAGAGCCCAGACAATGTCCTGGGCAGAAACCAAGATGCTGTCACCCGCCAAGATCTGCAGGGCGGCGACATGGTCCTCCATCCACACCTTCTCCAGGTTTTACCGCCTGAATGTTCAGGCTCGGGAGGACACAGCATTTGCAAGGGCAGTACTAAGTGGGTCATGGGCAGCCTTCCACCTGGTTCAGGAGTAGCTTTTATACATCCCATTGCAATGCCACCCATTGGAAGAGAGGAGACAATGCTGAATCAATCAAGCCTGGTGTACAAAATTGATATTGATTTCTCATTCTCTTGCAAATCAAAACTGACATGCAAAATTATAGAAACGAAAATCAGGTAAAGCTATACCACCCATTACATGTACCTGTTGTAGTTTTGCATAGCTAATACATCTAGCTTTATTTCACCATAAGAAACCTATTACTAATGATTGTAATCGTTTTATATCTTTCATCCAACAATTTTGGAAATAGGACCATTTTAACTAGTGCCGCTTGGCCAAACATTGAAAGCGGAAGTTCCATCCAAGATTGTAATGTTATTTGTATGGACTCAATTACTGGTGTAATGTTTCTCCTAAGACAAGCAGGATCATAGTCCTCACACGTAGGTGGCATCATCCGATGGAGCCTGGCACGGAAAACTTTTGTCAAAGTTTCTAGAAGCTTTAACCAACACACTGAGCATGCCCAACATGCCACTATCCGCATGTCCACGCTAGGTCCCCCTTCAGTCTCTTCCGCAGTGCAGTTGCCTCGCAGTTCGTGCAGCTCCACTTTTTTCTTGTTTTTGCTAAAGTGCAGTGTTTCTTCCTGGTTCCATCGCCAGGTCCCCTTTTGCAGTCGATGCCTCCTCGGCGTGGTTTTTTTCGCGTCTTTGCAGTCGATTCCCGGCACTTCGCCTCTTGGGGACCGCCGGTTATCGACTGCATGTCAGGTAGCTTTTATGGTGTCGCCCGGCTTTTGTCAGTGTCCCCAGTGCTCACGGACCATGTCTATCATGGATCCACATGAGGTTTGTATCCTCTGCCTGGGGACCTCGCATGACGTCCGTGGGTGTCAGCTGTGTGACCAGATGACTCTCAAAGGTCGTTGTGTGCGCCTTGATAAGATGGAGAAACATTTTGGTTCCGCTAAGTCTGCTGTGCCACCTTGGAGGACCGATGAAGAGCCTGTGACACCTAGTCCCCCTCCCTCAGTCCTGGCCTCCCTGGACTTTCAGGAGGAGTTGGACCACAGGGTGCAGACCGCAGTGCTCGGTGCTCTTCAGAGTGTCAAGCCGCCCGTGCCACCAGCCCCCATGCCAGTGACGGGACCCCTGCCGTCTGTCCTAGCACCTCTTCTTTGAGCATCTGGATATCCTCTTAGGCGCCCTACAGACGCAACTGGTGCCCAAGGGACCTTTGGTTCCCCGGCAGCCAACAGTACCCCCTCCGGAGCGATCCCTATCATCGGATCCTCTGAGGAGGAAGACGATGCCATGTTCCCGAAGCCTCTGTTCCCCGAGCCTTTACCGGGTCTCTCTGGCCTCCCGCGGTGCCCTCGAGGCCTCCGAAACCGTCGGAACCCAGGGCTGATATCCCCCACAGGCCTTGCCCGCGTCACGCTGGCCCTTATGAGGAGGAAAAACCTTATGTTCCTTGGGGGAACGATTCCATAGAGTCTTCCTCTGAATATTCGGATGACCCCCTATCTGAGCCTTTCCTGCCTGAGGAACGGTGTCTGTCCCTTCCGGAGGATTTGTCCTTCGAGTTTTGTCAGGGCCATGACCCTAGGCTATTCCCTTCCAACTGCTTACAGAGGAGGATGCGCGACATAAAATGTTGGAGGTACTCCAATTTGTCAATGCTCCTAAGGAGATTGAGGTGGTTCCCATCCACAATATCTTCAAGGACCTCCTCCTTCGGATGTGAGAGCACCCGATCTCTAACTTCCCCATCAATAGTTAGGCAGATGCCACCTATTTGGTGCAGCAAACCGTCAACTTCGAGAAGCGGCACCTCCCCCACCAGTTGGTGGTTGTGGAGTCCGCCCTTAAAAGAGCTAGGCGCTCCCGTACCCACGCCTCGGCCCCGCTGGGGCGCAAGCATAGGGATCTTGATGCCCTGGGCCACAAAGTCTTCCAGGGCACTATGCTCATAGCCCATATTGACACCTACTAGTTGTAGACTCAGTACAACCGTAACTTATGGAAGCGGTTTCAGGATCTCGTGGAGACCCTCCCGCAGCAGAAGCAGGAGAAGCTATCGGCTGTTGTCCTGCAAGGCTTGGAGGCTGGCAAGCACGAGGTGTGGTCCACCTATGATGTTTCTGAAACTGCAGCTTGTGTGGCCGTTGTGGGCATCAGCGCCCATAGGATGGCTTGGCTCAGGGCCTCTGACCTCCATCCAGAGCTGCAAGGAAAAATAGCTGACCTCCCTGCACAGGTGACAACCTTTTTAGGGATAAGGTCCAGGATGTGGTGGCCCAGTTGAAGAACCAACATGACACCCTTCTGCAGTTCTCCACTAGCGCCCCCGATGCCCCTTCCTCTGCTAGGAAATCTTCCTGGCCCAATTCCAGGAAGTCCTTTAGACAGAGGAAATATCCTCCGGCCTGCAGAGCTCACACACCGAACACTAGCTCTAGGGGCCACATTCATCAGCAGTGAGCACCCAGGCCTCAGCCGGCACCCCCCACAAGCCCCAGCTATGAGGTTTTGACTGGCGGTGAGGAAGCACCAGTCATCCGGATATACCCCTACCACCAAATCCCCCGGTAAGGGGCAGGCTTCTCACCCTCACCCATCGCTGGGAGGAAATCACCTCGCACCGATGGGTCCTCGCCATAGTCCATCAGGGGTACTGACTCAGCTTCAGACAGCTCCAGAAACCTCTCCCCCATGTCCGTCATGGGGTTCATCTGCCCAGCAGGCTATACTTTGGACAGAACTCTCCGCTCTTCTCTCGGGGGCAGTAGAGCCCGTCCCTCATTCTCTGCAGGGCCGAGGGTTCTATTTGAGGTATTTTCTTATACCAAAGAGAAGCAGGGGCTTGTGCCCCATCCTCGATCTCAGGGCATTGAACAGGTTTCTCTTAAAAGAACGATTCAAGATGGTCTCTGGATACACTGATTCCTCTCCTCAGAAGAGGAGACTGGCTCTGCTCCCTTGATCTCAAGGAGGCTTATGCTTACATAGCGATCTTCCCTGGCCACAGGAGATACCTCTGTTTCATGTTGGGGAAAGTTCACTATCAGTACAAGGTGTTGCCCTTCGGGCTGGCTTCGGCCCCTCGTGTCTTCATCAAATGTCTAGTGGTAGTGGCGGTGTACCTCCGACGTCATGCAGTACACGTCTTTCCGTACCTAGACAACTGGTTAATCAAGAGCGTCTCCCACCCGGGGGCCCTGAGTACTCTGGCTCTAACAGTGCGGACACTGCAATCCTTGGGGTTCGTGATCACCTACTCCAAGTCTCAACTCTCCCTGTCTCTTCAGCTGGACTTTATAGAGGCCAGGCTGGACACTGTGTAGGCCAAAGCATTTTTGCCAAAGCGACCTGACCCTTGCCCTCATCTCGCTGACTACCTTTGGGCCGGATTTTAATATCTATGCGTGGGCGTAGATTTGTGCGCGCAACCCGGCGTGCACAAATCTACGCCCTATTTTATAACATGCGCGCGCAGCCGCACAGATGTTATAAAATCCGGGGTCGGCGTGCGCAAGGGGGTGCACGTTTGTGCACCTTGCGCGCCGAGCCCTAGGGGAGCCCCGATGGCTTTCCCCATTCTCTCCGAGGCCGCTCTGAAATCGGAGTGGCCTCGGAGGGAACTTTCCTTCCGCACCCCCCACAGCTTCCCCTCCCTTCCCCTATCTAACCCGCCCCCCAGCCCTACCTAAATCCCCCCCCCCCCCCCCTTTGTTTTCTTATTTATGCCTGCCAGCCAAGTGCTGGCGCGCGATCCCCCGGCACGGCCGCTGTGCGGGAGGCCTCTGTCCCGCCCCCTTCCTGCCCCTTTTTTCAAGCCCCGGGACATATGCGCATCCTGGGGCTTGCCCGCATCGCTGGGCCTATGCAAAATAGGCTCAGCGCACGCAGGAGCGGGTTTACACTTTTAAAATCCGCCCCTTTGTACGCAGCAGCCAGCATGTGACTGCCCGTTTTCTGCTCCGCTTGTTAGGCCACATTGCAGCCTCAGTCCATGTTACCCCTCTCGCTCGCTTGCACATGTGCGGGGCGCATTGGACCCTCCGGGCGCCATGACAACAGGCCTCCCAGGACCTCGAGACTTCTCCCTTGAACACGGAGCCTTTGAGGACGTCCCTGTTCTGGTGGGAGAGCATCTCCAACCTGCAACAGGGAATTCCCTTCCAGGTGGCACTATCTCAAGTACTACTCACAACCGATGTGTCCCCTCAGAATTGCAGTGCCCATGTGGACGGCCTCCACACACAGGGTCTCTGGACTGCCCGCGAAGCCCGCTGCCAAATAAATTTCCTGGAGCTTCGGGCAATTCGCTATTCTCTGTGGGCGTTCAGGGACCAGTTGTCCCACAAGGAAGGCCTGATCAGAACGGACAACCAGATGGCAATGTGGTATATCAACAGGGGTCATTCCTCCTCTGTTTTGAGGAGGTGCAGGTGTGGTCCTAGGCTCTGTTGCAGAGGATGTCCCTCCGGGCAAGCTACCTGCCTGGGACTCTAAATGTACTAGCGGACCGGCTGAGCCGCTCCTTTCAACCTCATGAATGGTCTCTCTATCCGGGGGTGGCGGCAAGAATCTTCCATCAGTGTTGTACCCCAGATGTGGATCTTTTCGCTTCCCCGTACAACCACAAGGTGAGCAGTTTCTGCTCCATGTCACCAGGGAGTGGACTTTTAGCTTGCGACGCCTTCTCCCTTCACTGGGGGAAGGGTCTGCTATACGCATATCCTCCTCTCCTGCTCCTCTTAAAGACCCTGCTGAAGCTTCAACAGGACAGGGGGACCATGATCCTTGTGGCCTTTATTGGCCCCGACAGGTGGCCCTTGGCTCCCTCTCCTTCAGGAACCCACTCAGAACCAGGGCACTCTGTACCACCCAAACCTCCGGGCGTTGGCCTTCACAGCATGGATGTTGAGAGCATAACTCTTCAGCCCCTGAACCTTTCGACCAGTGTCTCCCAGGTCCTGGTGGCCTCTAGAAAGCTTTCCATCAGGAAGTCCTACAGTTCAAAATGGAGACTATTCTCTTTCTGGTGTACGGGGCATGCACTTTATCCATTCACGTGCCCTCTTCCCAAACTGTTGGACTACTTGGAGGCACCTTTCAGAGTCTGGACTTCAAATCAGCTCAGTTAGGATCCATCTCAGCATGGGTGGTGCGTAACATCGAGGCATTGCCGGTGCACCAATATCAGCGCAGCCATTGATGGGTCATTTTATGAGGGGCTTACTTCAGTTGAAGTCCCCTCTTCGGCCCCTACTGCTTCCTGGGACCTTAATGTTATCTTGGCATTGCTCATGCGTCCTCCCTTCGAGCCGCTGCATTCTTGCAATCCGACGTTCCTTACCTGGAAGGAAAGTCCTTTTCCTAGTGGTGATTTCTTCGGCTCATGGAGTCAGTGAGCTTCAGGCCTTGGTCACGTACCCGCCCTACACAAGGTTCTTTCATGATAGTGTGGTCTTGCGTACACACCCTAAATTTCTGCCTAAGGTAGTGACTGATTTCCACATAAATCAGTCCATTGTTCTGCCCACCTTTTTCCCCCAGGCCTCATTCCCACTCAGGGGAATGGGCTCTTCATGCCTTGGATTGCAAGAGGGCCTTGGCTTTCTACTCAGAACACTCAACCGGGCACCGACAGTCCACTCAGCTCTGTGTCCTTTGATCCCAATAAGCTGGGTATGGCAGTGGGTAAGCAGACTTTATCCAATTGGCTGGCAGATTGTATTGCCTTCTGCTATGGGCAGGCAGGCCTTTAGTTGACTGGCCGCCTCAAAGCTCATTCAGTGCGGGCCATGGCGACGTCAGTTTCCGAAATCAAAATTTGTTGGGCCGCAATGTGGAGTTCACATGTTCGCAGCTCACTACTGCTTGGACAAGGATGGGCAACAGGACAGTGCATTTGGTCGGTCCATCCTGCACAATCTTTTCCACACCTGAACTCAACTCTTCCAGCCTAGGGCCCTTAGTTGATGCCACACAGTCTCCTGCCAACCGGCAGAGCTGCAGTTGTGTTGTGCCCATTGGCACCTTGTTCGGTACCTGTTGGTTTTTCCTATTCCACCTAACCTCAATTAGTAACACGCTAATCAATCTGAAACTATGCCTAAACATGTCTAAAACGGAATGCATCCTCATAGGAAGAAATCTTACAGATCTTATCTTCAATACACACTCCCTAACAATTGACAACATTAACATCCCGATAAAAAATGATACAAAGAACCTCGGCATCTGGATTGACAAAGATCTCAACCTAAAAAAGACCGTCGCTACCAAAACCAAAGAAGGATTCTATAAACTGCACGTCCTGAAAAATCTAAAGCCACTTCTCCACCATCAGGAATTCCGCACAGTTCTTCAATCACTAATTTTCAACAGCACTGACTACTGCAACTCGCTTTTATTAGGTCTTCCCAAATCTACACTAAAACCACTCCAGCTACTACAAAATGCCGCAGCCAGAATCCTAACAGGCAAAAAAAAGTCGGAACACATCACCCCTGTGCTAAAAAGTCTTCACTGGCTCCCAATCAAACAACGGATCGAATTCAAGACCCTAACTATAGTGCACAACGCCTTATACAAAACGGAGAACAACACACTCATCAGCAAAAACCTCAGCGTCACACCAGATCTGCAAGCAAATTATTTCTCGACATACCATCACTCCCAACAGCGAAACTCACGAGTACAAGAAACAGAGCCTTCTCAATTGCAGGCCCAATCTTATGGAACACCTTACCTCAATACCTAAGATCGATATTCGACTGCAAATCCTTAAAAAAAGAACTGAAAACCTGGTTATTTAGCCAAACTTTCAGAGATGGCGTGGGCTAAATGTCATTACCCCTCCTCCAGAACTTCCCTTCCTAGATGAACTCAATAAGCTACACTAGAGTTTTGTACTTTGTACCTTGTTCTTTTGTTCTCTGTGAACCCATCTCCCAGTGCTTTCCTGCAATGCAAAGTTTAAGTTAAACACGCCGCGACCCTGTTCAAGCATTTAAGTTTTGTTCTATGTTTCTCTGTTACCAGTTCGATGTATTCTCTACCACTTGATGTTCCATGTCCTTGTTTCGATGTAATAAGTTGTTCTACTGTAAACCAGGGTGAATGCTAACTGCTAAACCTCGGTATATAAAAGCACTGAAATAAATAAATAAATGAAAAGTAGGATTAAAAGGTCTGTTCTCACAGTGGAAAAGGGTAAACAGTGAAGTGCCTCAGGGATCTGTATTTGGTTTGGTGCTTTTTAATATATTCATAAATGATCTCGAAAAGGGTATGATGAGTGAGGTGATCAAATTGCAGATGGCACAAAATTATTCAGAGTAGTTAAATCACAAGCGGATTGTGATAAAATGCAGGAGGACCTTATAAGACTGAAGATTGGGCACCCATATGGCAGATGAAATATGTGGACAAGTGCAAGGTGATACATATAGAGAAAAACAACCCATGCTGTAGTCACACAATGTTAGGTTCCATATTAGGAGTTACCACCCAGGAAAAACATCTGGGCGTTATAGTTGATATTAAATTGAAATCATTGGCTCAGTGTGCTCTGGCGATCTAGAAAGCAAAGTAACACCAAAGACTAGGGAAAATGTATATATGAGAATTGGTCAAAGTTTGTCCGGTACTGTGCAAAAAACGGAGGTGGTCAAAACTCACCACCGCTAAAGATTTACTATCCCGCTTTAACTGCATTTTAATAATAAATGTAATACAGCGTCATCTTTCTTTTTTTTATATTTTTCTTTTGCATTTAAAAATGTCCCATGTGCTATTATTGTGGTAATATCCATAGATTTATGCATGCTGACTTTGCTGCACTTTCTCTCTTTTTAAGAAAACAAGCAAGCTCATGTTATTTGTTTAAACTTTAGAATGACGGCGAGATTGTTCACTTACACCAGTGAGTCCCCCTGCTTGTTATACTTCTCCCGACACTGCCAGCATTTCGATAGTACCCCATCTGCTTCAGGGGCTTGAGAGAGTTTTTAGTCGTGATTTGCTCGGTTTGACGCCGCCATCTTGGAAGATAAAGAAAGAAAACAGAATGTTAGGAATTATTAGGAAGGGAAAGGCAAATAAAACAGAGGATGTCATAATGCTTCTGTATTGTTCTATGGTGAGACCGCACCTTGAATATTGTGAGCAGTTCTGGTCACCGCATCTCAAAAAAGATATAGTTGCACTGGAGAAAGTACAGAGAAGGGCAACCAAAATGATAAAGGGCATGGAATGGCTCCCCTAGGAGGAAAGGCTAAAGAGGTTAGGGCTGTTCAGCTTGGAGCAGAGATGGCTGAGGGGGGGGGGGAGGGATATGTTAGAGGTTTACAAAATTATGAATGGGACTTAAATGGGTAAATGTGAATTGGTTATTTCTCTGAGGACAAGCAGGATGGTAGTCCTCTCATATGGGTGACATCATTGGATGGAACCTGGCACAGAACTTTGAGTCCCTCAGTCTCTTTTTTTTTTCCACGGAGCCGTGTGGACACAGAAGCAGTGTGCTCATGGTATTCACTTTTTCTCTCTTCTCATAGTTCTTGTAAGTGATTTTTTCTAGAGCTGCAGCTGTTTTCTTTCCTTTTACTTAAAGTAGTTTTATTTCTTCTCTTTTTCCTTTCTTTCCAACTGTCTGCCAGCTGCATGGTGAGCTTTCCCCTGTGCAGCCTGGCAGAGTCTGTTACTATCTTTATTAAAAAAAAAAAAAAAAAAAAAAATCTGCTTCTGCAGGTTTGTATCTGTGTCCTCTCCTTGCTCTGTCTGCTTTTTCTCTCTTTCCCCAGTGCTGACAGGATTGACTTATGCAGTCCGTTGATGATCCATGTAGACTGCTGAGCCTGGGGACTCCCCTGAGTTCTACGTGGGCTGGAGTTCCATGCCGTTTCACCGATCTATCAGCATCGATGGATTCGGACAGTGGAAGGATCGAGGACCATGCCGTTCCTGGGGGCGGGGGGGAGAGCTCTTCCTCCCCAGATCCCAAGGAACTAATCTCCGTAGGAGGGAGCCCTGGATGACGTAGCCTCCCCTCCTGCTTGCTGGTTTCGGCAGTGCAGTCTCCTTGGGAGAGAGGGTGAGCAAGAGCTTGGGCTAGCAGCTTGCCGCATCTTGGTGCCATGTGCAATAATGGTTGCCTGTGCACGTCTGTGACCAGCGCACCATTCGTCTGATGCATTAATGTCAGGACCGCTTCGGGGACCAGGCCCACCATTGAGCATCATGGTCACCCTTTGACGCCATCGAGGTGCAGGGTCGCCATCAATGTCATCGAGATGCGTGACCGCCCACGATGCCATAGAAGCCTTCAGTGACTTCTGCATCTGTGGAAGTGGAGTCTCACTGCACCGGTTTGGGCATAGAGGTGGCGGTGCAGCAGTGCCATTGATGCCACAGTGCCCTCTGTGCCATGGCACCTTCGAAGCTGTGATACTGCTGCACCATCAAAGTCGTGGTGCCTTCGATGCCACGGTGCCATTGGTGCCCTCAATCCCATCAAGGTGTATGAGTGGCCACCCTTGAGGCTGTCGAGGTTGAAGCGGTGGCAGGCCCTCTAGTTCGTTGAGGTGTGTAGCCTTGATGCTGTGGCCAGCCACTAAGTCGTGTCAGTGCATGGCTGCCATGCCATCACAATGCAGTGCTGCCTCGATACCATTGACGCCCTTGAGGCCATCGAGGTGCGGGGCCAGAGGGGAGACCCTCGGGCCACAATGCCTCTCATTACCGCATCAACTACTTCGAGCACTACCAACCAGGCACTGAGTTTGCCATTGAGTGTCCTAGTTGTCCCTGATGCCGGTAACCTTGGCAGCCCCCATATGACCCTGCAGCCCTTGGGTGCAGGGGTTTTGGCCTTGAATAGATCGAGCGCAGGGGTCACCATCTATTAGAGGCAACCTGGTATGCTGGGACATCCAAGCGCAGTGGTCCTGTGCCATCGAAGCTCCTTGGTGGTGGTGTCCTCTACGAGGCACTGAGGAGCTCTATGCTTTCCCTTCACGGGCTATTGCTATTGGACCATGGCTGCTGCTGATCTCGGCATTGAAGGCCCCACTGGGTTGTGTACACCATCTGTGTTAATGGGCACTAGCGAGGCTCTCATTGACCATAGTATTTGCGAGGCCAAGCTCCCAGCAGCGATATGCTCGGATGAATAAATGAACTGAGTGGAACAGTTGATGGCACTGGTGGTCATCTGTTTCTTTGGGCAATTGTGATCGGTGTGTGGGATGCGGGCCTCTCCCTGCAGAGCCCATGTTCGCTTGGGGTTGATAGACAATCTAGCGACTTATGCTTGCTCCGACAGAGCACCGTTCTGCCTCCTTGTGTTCTTCGCTCCTTCCGACTTCCAGTTTAATTGTTGGGGAGAGGGGAGGACAAGCTAAGGCGCACTCATAGTATATCTTCTGTAAAGCTGCAGGGAAGGATACACCATGGTTTCCATATATTTTCACCATGCTCTGGCCAATATTGCCTTAGTTTTTCTCCTTTCTCTAGGTTGCCCAAGGGCCTTCCTGCTCCCCTGTGCTATCCTGTTGACAGGATAGATGAACCTGTTCTTGACAGGTGCTCTTGGGTGAGCTTCAGGCCTACCTCATCTCCCTGCTTGGGAGTTTTGGGCTACAGGTCTGTTTCTGGGATTGCCCTTCATCCCCTGAAACCCTAGACGCTGATCTGCATGGTCAGCTAGGTCTGATGCTTCGGCAACGCAGTGTCTGTCCCAGGCACTTCCGGGGTTTTCTGCTTCTTCTCCCAAGTGTTGCATGGGTTTCTTCTGCCCATTATGCCCTACCAGCCAAGCCTGGGCACTCTTTTGCAGAGACATTCGGTCCATTGGATGTCAGTGGACCGCGGTTTCTTTCTGGAGGGCCCTCGGGCCCATTTATTTTTTGGTTGTCTTTTAACACCGATGGAAACTGTGCAGTCTTCGTCCAAGAGTCTTTCTCTTGTTTACATCTCTGGGTTCTTCCTGTATTCAGGAGGTTCTAGACAGACTGTTGTTGTCAGGGTTTACTTATCAGGAACCCTGCTTGTACTGTTTTCCATGATGCGGAGTTTGCTTCTGCTTGCAATTGCATCACTCCTCTGCCTTAGGCACTTCTGCGACGCATAAGGGTTTGAATCTCAGTCTTTACTATGGTTTTTCTTTGTGGAACCCAATTCTTCTCCAGCCTAGACCCCTGGTGGGTCAGCTGCTTCACAGACAAAGGAGAGATGTAGTGTTTCAGCACTGTGCGGTTTCCCGTTTTGTCCTGCTCAGAGAACCTATAGCTAGGGATTCACCCATGTGTGAGAACTGCTATCTTGCTTGTCCTCTGAGAAAGCAGAGTTGCTTACTTATAACAGGTGTTCTCCGATGACAGCAGGATGTTAGTCCTCATGAAACCATCCTACCTCTGGGAGTTGGTTTCTTCATGTATTAGCTATATCATGAACTGAAGGACTCTGCCTAGGGGGCAGGGTGAATGGCTACAGTTGCACATACTCAGTAGGGCATGTTTGAGAGTTCTAGAATCTTTGAGATCAAGGTTCCATGGCGGGCTCCATCCAGTGGTGGCACCCATGTGTGAGGACTAACTCTGCTTTCTCCTAGGACAAGCAGGATGGTAGTCCTCACATGTGGGTGACATCATCCAATGGAACCTGGCACGGAAAACCTTTGTAAAAGTTTCTAGAAGCTTTGTTCAGCAGACTGAGCATGCCCAACTTGCTAGTATCCGCACGTCCATGCGAGGTCCCCTTTCAGTCTCTTCTTTTCCATGGTGCTGTTGCTTCGTTGTCCGTGGAGCTCCAGCTTTTCAAATATTTCCTTTATTTCCTCAGGTTGTCTTTTCAGGTCCTCGTCGCGTCCCCCTTCGTGGTCGGTGCCTCCTTAGTACAGTAAGACCGTTTTCGCCATTTTTTTTCCAACTTGCTGTCTATTCCCAACCCCCCCACCCCACAATGTTCGTTGGTCATTGACCGCACGCCAGGTATTTTTTCATGGCGTCGACCGGTTTCGCCGGTGCCCCCAGTACCAGTGGACCATGTCCATCTCGGATCCATAAGAGCATAAGAAATTGCCATGCTGGATCAGAGCAAGGGTCCATCAAGCCCAGCATCCTGTTTCCAAACCAGGCCACAAGAACCTGGCAAGTACCTAAATACCAAGAAGATCCCATGCTACTAATGCAATTAATAGCAGTGGCTATTCCCTAAGTAAACTTGATTAATAGCTGTTAATGGACTTCTCCAAGAATTTATCCAAACCTTTTTTGAACCCAGCTATACTAACTGCACTAACCACATCCTCTAGCAACAAATTCCAGAGCTTATGTTCTCATGTTCTTAAAGTGCTGCCCTTTGGGCTGGCATTGGCCCCCCGCGTCTTCACCAAATGCTTAGCGGTGGTGGCTGCCTATCTCAGGTGTCATTCGGTCCATGTGTTCCCATACCTGGACGACTGGCTGGTCAGGAGCGACTCCCACTCTGGGGCCTTGCAAGTTCTGACCTTAACAGTGCATCAACTTCCCCAAGATGCACCTCTGTCCGTCCCCTCAGCTGGACTTCATAGGCACCAGGTTGGACACAGCACAAGGGAAAGCTTTCTTGCCCAGAGACCAGGCGATTGCCCTTGCTTCGCTGGCCACCCTCGTCCGCAACAGCAGGAGGATGCCAGCCCATCTTCTGCTCCGCCTACTGGGCCACATGGCGGCCTCCGTCCATGTGACTCCCTTGGCCTGCCTCTGCATGAGGAGCCCCCAGTGGGCCTTGCGGTCCCAGTGGCAGCAGGCATCTCAGGATCTAGAGGCTCTCAGGATCCTCTCAGGATATCTCTGGCC
This sequence comes from Rhinatrema bivittatum, assembly GCF_901001135.1. Classification (NCBI taxonomy): domain Eukaryota; kingdom Metazoa; phylum Chordata; class Amphibia; order Gymnophiona; family Rhinatrematidae; genus Rhinatrema; species Rhinatrema bivittatum. The sequence continues at coordinate 3,306,368 of NC_042632.1, forward strand.
AGGTAGGAAGCTCTCTCCAATTTGGATCGCGGACTTCCCTTTCAGCCCGCTCCACCCCAGGTTTGTATATGTATGTGTATGTCTGGGAGAGAGAGAGTGAGTGGAAGGGTTTTGTGCGTGTTTGGGAGGAAGGGAAGGGATAGAGGGGTATGTGTTTGTGTGTCTTTGTGTCTGGGAAAGAGAGAGTGGAAGGGTTTTGTATGTGTGTGTTTGTTTGGGCAGAGAAAGAGCGAAAGTGGAAGGGTTTTGTATGTGCCTATATGTCTGGGAGAGAGAGTAGAAGGCTGTGTGTGTGTGTGTGTGTGTGTCTTTATGTCTGGGAGAGAGAGTGTGGAAGAGTTTTGTGTGTGTTTTTGACTGGGAGAGAGAGAGTGAGTGTAAGGGTTGTGTGTGTGTCTGGAAAAGTGGCCACCCCTTTTAGAATGGTGAAGCCAGATAACTTCTGCAGATCCAGCTGATACCTCGTTCCAGGACATTTGGCATGTAGTCACACGTACCGAGAGTACGTTAATGTGGACTGTTTCTCAGCTTTGTGAGTTCTTTGGGGGGGGGGAGACAATCCAAAATGACTGATTTGGAGGGAAGAGTGGTGGTCATGGAGACTTCTATTGCTTCTTTTAGAGACCAGGATACTCATGGGGCCAATATCAAAGATAGTATTTTATTTCATAATAACCTTTTCCAACAACTCTATCTTATCAGGGCCGAAACCTTGCGTTTTTTAAATTTTACTAAAACCAGTTTATTGGCACCAGAAAAATTATTCTATATATATGCCTTTGCTTTGGCAGTGTTGAGACAATACTTTAAATTTAAACATGAGCTATTTTGTGGCTTAAAACTGCAAATTTTTTCCTGATGTCTCTCGCCCCACTCAGTTACATAGGAAATTATTTCTTCAGTCTAGATGTGTAATTGATGTAGGTGTTTTATTTTATTTCACATATCTTTGTAAATGCATAGCAGTTTTTCAAAGGATTAAATATGTATTTCCTGGCGTGTAGCCAGATGGACTCAGAACGAATGGGATAGTATCCGCGTGCTAGCAGTTGGAGACGGATCTGACGTCAGCACGGGGTATATATATCCCCACAGGAAGCGTAGCAACTTAGTAATTTCCGTCTCCAAAGCAGTTTGGAGAGCCTGCACGCTAGCTGAGCGTGCTTTCCAAATCTACTTTTCTTTTCTTTTTTTCTACTTACTAAAACTTCTATAGCATCGAGCCCCGCGCTCCTGCGGTGATACCCAGGGGGTCCCTCCCCCAGTTGAGCTTCCCGGGGTGATTTCCGTGGTCCCCCGGAGGTGTAAGTCCTCGGTCCGGCCGAATCGCGGCAGGGACACAGCCCCCGGGCGAGGTTCGGGGTGAGGCTTCGAGGCGCCTCGGTCCCAGCGTGGACGAGGCAGCGGGTGCATATCCTCAAATGCGGCGGTGAAGGTAATTGCCCTCTCCCCCCGCAGCCGGAGACCGCCCAAGTTCCAGCCGGGAAGCGCCGAGGATCAGGTAAGGCGTACATTTCTTATTTCTGGTCTCAGAGGAGCAGAGGATCGGCGGCGTGGCATGCCGTGGAGGATGCCATTTTGGGGCCTTTTTCAGGTATTGAGCGCCCGTAATAGCCGCGGCTCTATTCCTCCTTGTGCGTATATTGCCTTATTGTGAGCATATGCCACCGAGCGTGTATTCCTACCGCCTGGTAATGAAAGTATATTAAATGCCACTGAGCATGTACTGCTAAACCGCCTGTTTGCTGAGAGCATATTGAATGCCACTGAGCGTGTATTGCTACCCGCATATTGCTGAGAGCCTATTGAATGCCATAAGCGTGTATTGCTAACCGCATATTGCTGAGAGCCTATTGAATGCCATTAAGCGTGTATTGCTAACCGCATATTGCTGAGAGCCTATTGAATGCCATTAAGCGTGTATTCCTGACCGCTTATTGTTGAGAGCCTATTGAAAGCCATAGAGCGTGTATTACGGACCGCTTATTGCTGAGAGCCTATTGACAGCCATTGAGCGTGTATTGCTAACTGCATATTGCTGAGTGCATATTGCATACAATTGAGCCATTTTCTTGGCCACCTATGTGCTGTGAACATATTATTCTTATTGTGCGCCTGTTATATTCAGCGCATATTGTTGCCGCATATGGTTGGTATTGAGCGCCTATTGCTGCCGCATATTGTTATTATTGTGCACCTGTTGGATTAAGCGCCTATTGCTGCCGCATATTATTATTATTGTGCGCCTCTTGTATTAAGCGCCTATTGCTGCCGCATATTGTTATTATTGTGCGCCTGTTGTATTAAGCGCCTATAGCTGCCGCATATTGTTATTATTGCGTGCTTGTTGTATTAAGCATTCAGCGCATATTTTTCAATGGATCAGAACGCAGCAGCGTCTTCAGCGGCGGCGGCGCCTGCCTCAGGCATTAAAGCCCTTGGCCTCTGCTCGGCATGCCAGCTTAGAGCCACGCGCAGTGAAGAACCAGACTCCCTATGTGCCCAATGTGAGGAGGCCGTGGGTCCCTCGGGCCAGGACCGGTCTCAGCCACGATTTGTTGACAGTTCCCCAGGGGCTACCCCGGATTTAGCGGGCAGTCTCGACCAATCAGGAGTCCCGGGGGATCTTGTACCCCGGAGATTAGAGGCTGCTTCGATTTCCTGGGTGGATCTCTTTAGGGGGATTCATGCTTTTGTACAGATGCAAACGGCTTCCCGTCCAGGCCCTACGGTTCCTGCTGTTCCTGTTGTTCCTGCAGTGGCTGCGACTGCGGCGGCTGCTGCGGCTGCTGCTGCGGTAGCGGCTCCTGCGGCTCCTGTTCCTGGACCCTCACGCCCTTATCGTGAGCAGGACCTCCCGCCGCTGGACAGTCCGGATCAATCAGACCAGGAGGTCTCGCCGGACGAGTCCGAACTCCCGGACGAGGGGGACCTTCCCCCAGGGATTGAGCCATATAGAACCATGAGGCGGTTCTTCCCTAAGAAGGATCTCTCCGACCTGGTGTCTCAGTGTCTGGCGGAATTGGATATTACAGGTCCCAGCGCTTCGGTACCAGCTGCGCAGAACCCCCTGTTGGAAGGTCTTCGTCCTACAGCCCACCATTTTCCATTCTTACAAGCGGCACAACTGATAGATTTAGAATGGGCGGCACCAGCGGCTTCCTTCAAAGGGGGCCGGGCTCTGACGAGCATGTACCCATTGGCACCGGCTATCCAGGACCTGCTGGCATGCCCTCAGGTGGACGCCTTGATTAGCGCTGTGGTCAAGCGCACTACCATTCCAGTTGGCCCTCAGGGAGCCTCATGACCGGCGACTGGACGCCATTCTGAAACAGACCTTTGAGGTGGCAGCTCTATCTTTGCGGATCGCGACCTGCTGCACAGTGGTGACGCGTGCCTGTTTGTCACAGGTTAGAAACAACGCTCCAGCAGCAGACATGGAGTCAGCTCTCTCGTTCCTCACAGATGCTGCATCTGACCTGGTCCGGACAACAGCTAAAGGGATTTCATCCTCCGTAGCTGCCAGGAGGCAGCTCTGGATCTGGAGATGGTCAGCTGATGCGCCTTCCAAGACACGCCTCACCAAATTGCCCTTTAAGGGCTCTTTCCTATTTGGCAGCGACCTGGATAAACTGGCCAGTACATGGGGTGCCTCTCCAGTGCCTAGACTGCCGGAAGATCGGTTCAGAAGGGGCCAGCGCGCCTTTCCAAGGCCCTCCAGGGGCAGGAGTTCGCAGCGCTTTGTTCCTTACAGGGGTCGCTACCAGGCACCACGTCCTCAGGCCAGGAATCAGTCCTTTTGGACCAAGCAGCGCAAGAGGGGAGCTGGTCCGGGCTCGGGTCCCGGCCACGCCTCACAATGAGAATTCGCCGATTCATTTGGGGGACGGAGCCATAGGGGGCAGGTTGACCCTCTTCTACCCCAGATGGGTCGAGATCACGTCGGACCAGTGGGTCCTCGCCATTATCCGGGAGGGATATTATCTGGACTTTCATCATCTCCCTCCGGACAAGTTTGTGGAATCTTCATGTCCCATACACAAGAAGGCAGCATTGGAAGCTACCTTGGCAAGGCTCCTGTTCTTGAAAGCCATCATCCCAGTACCTGCCTGGGAAGTGAATTCTGGACACTATTCCATTTATTTCATGGTACCCAAGAAAGGGGGTACCTTTCGACTTGTGCTGGACCTCAAGTCAGTCAATCGATACTTACGGGTACCGAGGTTTCGCATGGAAACTCTGCGCTCCGTCAAGGCCGCAGTACAGCCCGGAGAATTCCTCACGGCATTAGACCTGTCAGAGGCATACCTGCATATCCCGATCCATCCGGATCATCAGCGCTACCTGCGCTTCAAAGTTCTGGGACGCCACTTCCAGTTTCGGGCTCTGCCCTTCGGGTTGGCCACGTCACCACGGACATTCACCAAGGTGTTCGTAGTGGTAGCAGCGAACACCTTGGTGAATGTCCGTGGTGACGTGGCCAACCCGAAGGGCAGAGCCCGAAACTGGAAGTGGCGTCCCAGAACTTTGAAGCGCAGGTAGCGCTGATGATCCGGATGGATCGGGATATGCAGGTATGCCTCTGACAGGTCTAATGCCGTGAGGAATTCTCCGGGCTGTACTGCGGCCTTGACGGAGCGCAGAGTTTCCATGCGAAACCTCGGTACCCGTAAGTATCGACTGACTGACTTGAGGTCCAGCACAAGTCGAAAGGTACCCCCTTTCTTGGGTACCATGAAATAAATGGAATAGTGTCCAGAATTCACTTCCCAGGCAGGTACTGGGATGATGGCTTTCAAGAACAGGAGCCTTGCCAAGGTAGCTTCCAATGCTGCCTTCTTGTGTATGGGACATGAAGATTCCACAAACTTAATTATTTATTTATTTTATTTATTTAAAATTTTTATATACCGACATTCATCCAGGATATCATATCGGTTCACATTGTAACGCAAAAACAAACGCATGGCATGGCGCTTTACATTGAACAGTAAAAAACATGATAACAAGGCATTAACGAGAGGGGGGAACAATAATATGGGAAGTTTTGCAATAAAATTATATACAAGAATTGCAATTATATACATATGTACAAAAGAAAGAAAACTATGAGGTTAATTTTAATCAGGCTAGGAGATAAGATGGGGAAGAGAAGGGAGGAGAGCAAGGAAAGAGGGGGGGCAGAGAGAAAGAAAAGAAGGTGGGGGAGAAAAAGGGAGGGGAGAGTGGGGCGGAAGAAAGGGAAACAGGGGAGGAGTGTGGAGAGTGGGAACAGTGGTGAGGTATAGTGAAAAATTAAGTGTATGCTTTTGCAAAGAGCCAGGTCTTGAGCTTCCGCTTGAAAGATTTGAGGCATTCTTCTTGCCGTAGTTCAACAGGCATTTTGTTCCAGAGGGTCGGCCCGGCTATCGATAGTGCACGGGCTCTTGTGGAAGTGAGTTTATAGAGTTTAGGAGAGGGGATAGGCATGGTTGCTAGATGTGCTAGTCTGGTGGGCTTATTAGACTGGTGTAAATGGAAGGATTCATTGAACCAGTTCATTTCGGGATTGTATAGGGCTTTGTGGATGAGAGAGAGAGCCTTATATTGTATGCGGGAGGCAATTGGAAGCCAATGTAGGTCTTTTAGAACAGGTGTAATATGGTCATGTCTACGTAAATTGGTCAAGATCCGGGCTGTGGTGTTTTGTAAGATTTGAATGGGATGGATGGCATTATTAGGTAGGCCGAGGAGTAGGGAATTGCAGTAGTCGGTTTTGGCGAAGATTGTGGTTTGGAGAACTGTACGGAAATCGGGGGGATGTAATAAGGGTTTGAGTTTTTTTAGTGTGTGGAGTTTAAAGAAGCCGTCTTTTAGAATGTTATTTATGAATTTCTTTAGTGTGACGTGACCATCAAGAATGATACCCAGATCACGGACTTGTTGAGTAAATTGGAACTGAGGAAAAGGGGGGAGGATCGGTTGGCTTTGGGGTGAGATGAGCATAATTTCAGTTTTATTGGTATTAAGAGCAAGGTGGATGGAGGAAAGGAGATTGTTAATGGACTGGAGGGTTTCATTCCAGAAGTCCATGGTTTTTGCTAGGGAGTCAGTGATGGGTATAAGCAGCTGAACATCATCAGCATATATGTAATGAGGGAGGTTTAGACTGGAGAGGAAGTGACAGAGGGGCAGAATGTAAATATTGAATAGGGTTGAGGATAGGGAGGATCCCTGAGGGACACCTCGGTTGAGGGGGATGGCCTTGGATACGTGATTTCCTAGCTGGATTTTGTAATCTCTATTACTAAGGTAGGAGTTGAACCAATTGTGGGCAACACCTGTAATACCGATTTCAGTTAGCCGCTGTAGGAGAATGGGATGGCTAACGGTGTCGAATGCGGAGGAGATGTCAAGGAAGGCAAGAATGTATGATTGCCCTTTCTCAAATCCTTTGATAATGTGGTCTGTCAGGGAAAGTAAAAGAGTTTCAGTGCTATGAGATTTTCGAAAACCGTATTGTGCGGAGGCCAGGATATGATTTTCTTCTAGGTATTCTGTGAGTTGCTTGTTGACAGTTTTTTCAAGTAGTTTAGAGATGAATGGAAGATTGGATATGGGGCGATAATTAGCTGGATCAGAAGGGTCAAGTTTGGGCTTCTTTAGAATAGGTTTGACTATTGCCTGCTTCAGGGAGAGTGGCACCTGTCCAGAGCTAATGGATAGGTTGATGATTTTTGTTAAAGGTTTGGCAATGATGTTGGGTATTGTAAGAAGATGTTTAGTGGGAGGGAAGATGTTTAGTGGGAGGGAAGATGTTTAGTCTGGAGGGAGATGATGAAAGTCCAGATAATATCCCTCCCGGATAATGGCGAGGACCCACTGGTCCGACGTGATCTCGACCCATCTGGGGTAGAAGAGGGTCAACCTGCCCCCTATGGCTCCGTCCCCCAGATGAATCGGCGAATTCTCATTGTGAGGCGTGGCCGGGACCCGAGCCCGGACCAGCCCCCCTCTTGCGCTGCTTGGTCCAAAAGGACTGATTCCTGGCCTGAGGACGTGGTGCCTGGTAGCGTAGTGGTAGCAGCGGCACTCCGGCGGGAAGGAATTCTGGTCCATCCCTACCTAGACGACTGGCTGATCAGGGCGAAATCTCGAGAGGAGAGCCTTCGGACAACCGACAGAGTGATCGCCCTTCTGGAAAGCTTGGGCTGGGTAATCAACCTCAGCAAGAGCTGCCTACAGCCTTCCCAGTCCCTGGAATACCTGGGAGTACAGTTCAACACCCAGGCAGACACAGTCAGTCTCACTACCAAGAGAAAGTTGAAACTTCAGCAGCGTATCCAGTATTTGATGGGAGCCAGTCGGCCCATAGCCTGGGATTATCTGCAGGTTCTTGGTCTCATGGCATCCACCCTGGAAGTGGTGTCTTGGGCGAGGGCCCATATGAGACCTCTACAACACTCCCTGCTCTCCCGCTGGAGCCCCCGTCTACGGAACTATTCCATGCACCTTCCTCTGCCAGCCAGAGTGCGGACCCAGTTGCGGTGGTGGTTGCAGTCCAACCACATGAGCAGGGGGTCGAAGATGTCCTCACCCACGTGGACCTTGCTCACCACAGATGCCAGCCTGAGCGGCTGGGGAGCACACTGCGAAGAACTCACCGCACAAGGACGTGGGAACAGAGAAGAGTCAGCGTGGAACATCAACCGTCTAGAGGCCTGGGCAGTCCGATTGGCATGCCTTCGATTTGCTCACAGACTGAAGAACAGAGCAGTCAGAGTGATGTCCGACAACGCCACCACGGTGGCATACATCAACCATCAGAGCGGAACCAGAAGCCGACAAGTATCTCTGGAGATCGCCCCACTGATGACTTGGGCAGAGGCGAATCTTCGGGACATCTCCGCCGTCCACATTGCCGGGAAGGACAAATACCACAGCAGACTTCCTCCAGCAGAGAAAGCCTAAATCTGGGAGAGTGGCAGCTGTCACCCACAGCCTTCCAGATGATGTGGATCAACTGGGGGATTCCGGACATGGATTTTACTGGCGGACAAGTCCAATGGTCAAGTGACCCAGATACTTCAGCCACAAGCACGACCCGTTCTCACCACGGAATCGATGCCCTGGTCCAGCCGTGGCCTCCAGGGACTCTGCTATATGCCTTTCCTCCGTGGCCGCTGCTGGGTGCCATCATCCACAAGATTCAGAAACAACCGGGGCCTAGTTCTTCTAGTGGCACCAGACTGCCAAGAAGACCCTGGTACGCAGACATGAGAAGATAACTGGCAGGGGAGCCTCTTCCCCTGCCTCCTCCTCCGGGACCTTCTACGTCAAGGTCCCATCCCTCCACGAGGATCCAGCTCAATTCTCTCTTACGGTCTGGCCATTGAGAGGGCTAGACTGAAGAAAAGAGGTTACTCAGAGCCCGTGATTGATACACTCCTCCGAGCTCGCAAGTTTTCCACATCCCTCACCTACGTTCGCATCTGGAGAGTATTTGAAGCATGGTGCGACACTCACGGCACCAATCCACATGCGACCACAATCCCTATTGTGTTGGATTTCCTGCAGGATGGACTTCAGAAGGGTCTCTCCCTCAGCTCCATCAAGGTTCAGGTGGCTGCGCTGTCTTGCTATGGTCCCAGGAGGGATGGCAAGACCATCGCCAAGCACCCAGATGTTTCTCGTTTCCTGCAAGGAGTCAAGCATATTCGTCCGCCACTAAAGTGGCCTGTGCCCTTATGGAACCTCAATCTTGTTTTGGATTTCCTCGCGGGATCCACCTTCAGACCCTTTCGGGGACTGTCTCTCCGTTCTCTAACCTTGAAGATGGTGTTCCTATTGGCGGTCTGTTCGGCACGCCGCATCTCAGAACTGCAAGCACTGTCCTGCCGTGATCCCTTTCTCAGAATCACTCCTGAGGCTATCCATCTTCGTACGGTTCCCTCCTTTCTACCTAAAGTGGTTTCACAGTTTCATCTTAACCAAACCATATCCTTGCCTACCACGGCGGGTTTGAAGAAATCTGAAAAAGGGTGTTTATTACGCCATCTCGACATTGGCAGATTGCTGCCCAGATATCTGGAAGTGACACAAGGACTACGAAAGACGGACCATCTATTCGTCCTGCACAGCAGGAGGAAGCAAGGTGAAGCGGCCTCGCGGCCCACCATCGCCCGCTGGATTAAAGAAGTTATCAGAGCAGCTTACGTGGAGGCTGGGAAGTCTCCGCCTCTACAAGTCAAGGCTCATTCTACCAGAGCACAAGCGGCATCTTGGGCTGAATCCAGGATGCTGTCGCCTGCAGAAATCTGTAAAGCGGCGACGTGGTCCTCCCTCCATACCTTCTCCAGATTCTACCGTCTGGATGTCCAGGCCAGGGAGGACTCAGCATTTGCGAGGGCGGTATTACATGGTCCTCAGGCAGCCTCCCACCAGGCTGGGAGTAAAGCTTTTGTACATCCCATTCGTTCTGAGTCCATCTGGCTACACGCCAGGAAATGTTGAGATTACTACCTGATAATCTCCTTTTCCTTAGTGTAGACAGATGGACTCAGCATCCCGCCCAGCTGCCTGTGTACATGGGTTTCACCGATGCAAGGTAAGCCATGTCATCTATTTCTATAAGAGCGTACACTCTACCAGGTGTCTACGCCTTCCGGTTGGGAATGCTGGCGGTCTCCAGCTACTATCAATCGGTCAGGGGAATCCTGTTTCACTTTTCACTGAGCGTCAGTACACACATCCATAACAGCTTTTGCAAGGAAGATTACTAAGTTGCTACGCTTCCTGTGGGGATATATATACCCCGTGCTGACGTCAGATCCGTCTCCAACTGCTAGCACGCGGATACTATCCCATTCGTTCTGAGTCCATCTGTCTACACTAAGGAAAAGGAGATTATCAGGTAGTAATCTCAACATTCTTAGACCTGTTGCATCTTGAGCAATTTAATTTGGACAAGTTGCAGTAGATCTCCAGTGGCTGAGTCTCTGGTGGAGGGGGCAGTAACATAGAGTAGTTCCACTCACTTCATTTAAATATTTATGTTCTTTTATGATTTGTCTTGATTTCATATGATTGTACCTATTATTCATGTGGTTGATGTCATTTAGCTTGCCTTATTTCATGTAATTGATTTAAAGCTTAATAAAAATATAATAAAAAGAAATTCTGGAGAAGGGAAGAAAGCCTTCAGCACAGATTTTCCCAGCAATAGTAGTTGTTGTCCTTATTACCCATGGTGAACGGATTCTCTCCATAATGCTCCAAAACCCCACTCTCCTAAAGAGATTTGAGCATGGTTTTCCTGCATTGTGGTGGACAGCTTTACTTACTTTGCACATTATTTGCAAGGAATGGCCAAATTGAGCAAAATTAGATAACTATGATAAAGAGGAACTTTACCCCTCTCCCTCCCTATATTCTCCAGATCTGCTCCACTCTCCAGCTATATAGGAATTGCGCCCCCCCCCCCCCCCACCTCTTCACACTCTTATAGTCTTCTCTCTGCTATCACACGGCACACCTGAGCTCAGCATGCATGCTCTAGTGCCATGCAATTCACCTACAGACATCCTATGCTTCACAGGATTCCCCCATCTTTGGATGGGCTTTTACTGCTAGTTTTATTATTTTTATTTATTTATAACTTTTCTATAACCGAAGTTCAAATAACAGAGTTAATTATCACTCCGGTTTACATTGCAACCATAAAACAGTGACAAAGTTGTCTTACATAGAACAGGGGGAGAGAAAAACTTGATACAGCTTAAGCAGGGGGAGTAACGTGTCAAAACTGGTAAGAAACTGATAAGAGTTGGCTTTTTTGGAGTAACAAGGTATTCCAAGGGAGGGGGTAGGAATGAGGGATTGAAGGGGGGTTGGAAGGTGGGGACGGAGGGTAGCGGAGGGTTACCATAGATTTAATGAAACTAATATACATATATTAAATAGCTTAGTCAGCAGAAGAAAAAGTGCTTAGGCATCTGAGCTTAGGAAGAGAAGGTCTGTGGAGGATGAGGCAAGGACGAGTGTTATGGGAAGGCTTGTCTGAATAGTAGCGTCTTAAGTCTCTTCTTGAATGTAATTGGGCATTGTTCCAGCCTAAGGTCCGGTGGGAGCAGGTTCCACTGTTTGGGGCCTGCGGTGGAAAAGGCTCTTTTACTAAAGGAGGTTTTGAATGTAGGTGTTCTAAGAGTCCCTCTTTGCGCTAATCTCAGAGGACGGGTTGAAGTATGAAGTTGCAGGGGGGTCGATAGGTCCAGCGGAGAGATGTTAAGAATGGCTTTGTGGGTGATTACTAAAAGCTTGTAGAGGATTCTGAATTTGACTGGGAGCCAATGGAGTTTCTTAAGGATGGGTGTTATGTGGTCCCTTTTGTTAGACTTTGTGAGTATCCTTGCAGTTGCATTCTGAAGCAACTGGAGAGGTTTAATGGAGTTGTCTGGAAGGCCTTGAAGGAAGAGCATTGCAGTAATCGATTTTTGAAAAAATGATCGCTTGTAAGACAGACCTGAAATCTTGAAAATGAAGGTTTAATATTAGAATGCCAGTTTAATGTTAGAATGCCAGTTGACATATTTGTATCTAAATTATAGAATATTTCAGTTCTGAAATGTGAGAAGCAAAATATATTTTGCTAAACCTTTTGTAAAAAGTTAAGGTGAAAGTGTTACATTCAAAAATAAGTTCTTTGTGGTGTTTTCATGGGAAAGAATTATGAGCTAGAGAAAGGAATATGCAAACTCAGGAAGTGTTATCTATTTCCATTGTAGCTGCACATGCTCTGTTTTTAGATTATGGTATTTTCTAATGGCGAATCCATGTTTATGGCTATAAAGAATGGAAAACTCATTTCTTTCATGGCTGGAGGAAGTGATTATTATTGTTTTACTGGCTGGTGGTGTCTGATAATCTGTGGCTCAGCTGTTATTCTGGACATATTTTGTTATCAGGGATTGGCAAATAAAATTGCTTAAAAAAAAAAAAAAGGACTGAGTGCAATGACTTACAGGCTGTTTTTCCTTATAAAATTTCCGTTCATCCTTGTTGAGTACAATTGTAAACATTTTATTATATCACATTTTCTACACATTGATACTAATCAATAACAAAGGAAAAGACCTGAGTTAGTGAAATCCTCAGCCCTTTGTGCAGTAGCATTCAAAAAGGCAAATAGAAGTTATGAATCATAAAATGTAAATAGCCTGCCCCTGTTATCTCAAAAGCCAAAACAAAAAAACCCTTCATCTTGAGTATTGTCTGCAGTTCTGGTTGTCTCATCCTAAAAAGATATAGCAGAATTAGAAAAGGGCAACAAAAATGATAAAGGGGCTAGAATGACTCCCTTATAAAGAGAGGCTAAACAAGTTAGGGCTTTTCATCCTGGAGAAACAATGACAGAGAAGGGGAGATGATAAAACAGTCATCTTCACCATTTATTGAGCAGAGGCCATTTGCCAAAAACCTTTAGTGTGAGAGTCACATTAACTACTAAATTAATACGTTGCTTACTATCCTTTAATGATGTAATGTAGTTTTACAGAGAAACTCATGTAACTAAAATGAAGTCTGCTTCTACAATTAAACGATATCCCTTTTATAAAAAAAAAAAAAAACCCTCCAAAAAAGTGCCAGTGACTGCAAGTTCTATCAACTCCCTATCTCCCTATGTCTCTCCTTCTCAATCCCCACCCCATCCTGTCCTACCAGTCTGCCTTTCTCAAAACTCCGCCATCCACTCCTCACCAGTCTGTCTCTCTCTCAACTGCCCCCCCAACTTGTCTCATCTGTCTCTTTCAATACCCCCACCTGTAGCCCCACTACCAGTCTAACAAATCCCATCTCTCTCACAATGTCTACACTCAGTAGCTGTCAGTGCCTTTCTGCTGGTGCTCCACCACTTCCTTCCTTCAGTCTCCTCACTTTTTTCAGCCTTTCCAGCCAGTAATACTTCTCTCTTCCTCCTTTTGACCTGCAGTCTGCATGAGCCGATTTTATTTATTTAAAATTATTTATATGCTACAATATTATAAAATTCAATGCAGCTTACAAAAGAATAATCACAATAAATACATCAGTACAATAAAATAGTTAAAAATAAAATGAGACATAAAAACAATTGTAATAAATACATTTGGCACTGCTCTCTGAGTTCTGAAGCTGCAGGTTTGATTCCTGCTTTAATACAGTAGGATAGAAATCAAAAAGTAGGCACTAGTAAGAGTTTTATTTCTTCACGGAGAGGGTGGTGGATGCCTGGGATGCCCTTCCAGAGGAAATGGTGAAGACTAAAACTGTGAAGGATTTCAAAGGGGCATGGGATAAACAATGGATCCATAAATTCCATAATGGATTCTATTCCCCCGGATCTGAGACAAAGAACCATGCCTACCTACCTTCAGAAAAAGGCTTAAGACCTGGCTATTTAAGCAAGCCTTCCCTGATCCCAATTGAATGACAGCAACATCTTATAAGAGACTGCACAATATAATGTAAATAGTTAATCCTAACTGCTCAGTTATCTTACTCTAATTCTCTACCCAGTTATATGAATCTTCTTGTGTTGTAACTTTACGAACTCTTTGCACTTGTTAATGTTCCATTTCTGTGTTCACACCCCCTGTTATATGTAAACCGGCATGATGTGATTTTTAATCACGAATGCCGGTATAGAAAAACTCTAAATTATTTATTTTTTTATTTTATTTAAAGTTTCTTCTATACCGATGTCCGTTCACACATCGCATCGCTTCACAATGAACAATAACTTTTAGGCAGAGCCCTTACATAAACAGTAGATATACAGGTAACTATAGGGAGGAGCCCTTACATACATCATGTGGAGAACAAAAGTCAGGGGAGGGGAAGGGACCGGGAAAGAGAAAGCCAAAACAATGAGTTAAGGAGTGTGACATATATACAATTATATACAATAGCTAACAACAAATATACATAAACTAAAATACATAGCTTAACAATGTACAGAATGAGGGGCATAACTTATTCCGTGTTCGGTATTCAAACCGCTTTCGTGGCCATAGGTCGCAAAGTTACGATATACTGGGTATTTATGTTATTTATTTATTTAAATAAATAAATAAAGGCTAGAGGATGGGAACGAAGAGAAGAGCCATGGGGGTGGATTACTGGAATGGAGGCTACTACCTGGTGATTACTGCCCTTACTCAATAAGCCTTCGCGTGGTTAATGCAAATCCAACATTGCTCTCTGCTTCAACGGCAAGGGGAAATGTGGAAAAGAGGATTTGCATTCAGATAACAACCAACAAGGACTGAACTTCACAATCTGGGTAAACAAATAAGCGTGGGGGTAGCTTGCTTATTCCGGTAGTTACTACCCTAAACCAATTAAGCCTGATACATCACTTTGAATGCATATACAGCGATGCTCTCTGCTTCAACGGCAAAGGGAAATGTGGAAAACAGGATTTACATTCAGACTATATCCAACAAGGCATTGATCTGTGCAGTCTGGGTAAACAAGCATTGGGGTAACTTGCTTGATGCGGCGATTACCTTTAACCATTAAGACTTATGCTCACCTTTGATGCAACTCCAGCATTACTCTCTGCATCAATGATAGGGGATGGCAGGAAATTTGAATCAGTTACCAACAAGGGCCCTGAACTTGGTGGTTGATGAAACAGCCAAGTATGGGAAAATAAGTGTGGGAGCTTGCTGGGCAGACTAGATGGGTTGATTGGTCTTTTTCTGACATCATTTCTATGTTTCTATAAAAACAATAAAAAGAAAACAAGACTGCCTGCTCATCATATAACACTGCTGCTATATAAATCAGCCTTGGAAAGCCTTTTTAATATAAAGGTCTTCAAGTTCTTTTTAAAGGTTTTAAAACATTCTTCCATATGTAATGTCTATTCCAGGCTAAAGCACCAGCTACTGATAGCAATTTATGGGGCCGATGTAATAAGCCGTGCTAAACCAGCCGCGGGTTTTCTTATGCTAATCTTATTTCTATATGTAGTAAAGCGTTTAGTGCCGAAAAACCATGCAAGAACCCACAGCTGATTTAGCATGGACCCATGCTAATTACATGAAAAGGATGCTATTAGCTATTTACAGGCAATGTAGAGAGCTGTGCTAGCAAGGAGAGACCAGTTAGCGCCTGTTTTTTGTTTTGTTTTTTTTGTGGGTTTCTTAGCTCATGGTTCAGGGCAGGAATAAAAGTTAAAGCACGTCTCGTGGCCATTTTACTCCATTGCTGGCATATTTGGGTGGTTGTGTGTCCATGCAACTCTGGTGTAATCATGGATCACATGCACTTTTTTCTGATGCTGTGGTACATTTTGTGGGTCAGCTGAAGGATTAACAATGGAAGAAGCCTTACAGAGTGGCAGAAGAGAGAGCCTACAGGCCGAGAAAAGATTGTTAATTGCTAAAGAAATTAGGGCCTGAGAGGAGCAGGTTGTCCTGACTCAAGCTGCTTGCAGAAAGGCACACAGGCAGCGGATATTCTGCCTGAGGATAGCGCTGCTAGGGATGCAGGAGACTGTTGTGGTGCATAGCTATAGACCGAGCTCCAGGGCTATTCTTGGTGTCTATGAAGAAATCCAGGATGATATAGATCCTTTAACAGAGCGTGGATGTCCCATTCTGGGCCTGATCAAGCTTCTCAGAGCATTGCATTTTCTCGCTACAGGCTTTTTCTTGAACATAGTGGCTATGGTAGCTGGTATGGACCAGTCAACATTCTCAAGGCAATCAGCCAGTTCTGAGGACCATGATGAAACAGGTCAGGCAGTATATCAAGTACCTATAAAATGGCAGGAGATGAAGTGCGCTTACTATGACATAGCTGGGATGCCGAATGTAATGGGTGCAATTGATTACGTCCAAATCGCTCTCAATTCCCCCCTCCCCACCTCCCACAAAGAAATGGCATACTGGAATAGGAAGTGTTTCTGCTCCCTGAACGTACAAGTTGTCTGCAATATGTAAATGAAGATCCTCAGTGTTGTCTTCAAATTTGCTGGAAGCAGTGATGACTCCTTCATCCTCATGCAGTTGACGCTGACACAAAATTACTTGGTAAGTTTGAAACAAAAGTCAAAACAAAGCACATACTTAAAAGTTACAATAAGTTCTCGAGGGTGCATACTCAAAATGGATTAGTGAGCACTTTGAGGTACATGGTGCCAGAACTGCATACTATTCCACTACAGAATCAAATGGATTGGGGGTGGGTACAGAAACAACCAAAAGATTAGATAAAAAGGTAATCTTGCTGGGGTGGGTATCAAAGGCAGAATAGTAGGTTTTTTTCTGGCACATGGGTGCCAAGGTGCGAACTAATCTACTACCTGTTAAGTTTTATCTTATTGTCATTAATAATTATTTTCTGTCGGTAAGCGAATGAAAAGCCATACTGTTTAGGTGCAGTGTCCTCCGGCAATGGGGCTTGAAACCTTGTCCTATAGTAATGCTTTTCCATCTGCCCATGCGCGGGTCATCAACGTTCCTCCTCAGTTGCATTTTTTTCCGCGTTGCATGCGGACACGAATCTTCTCTCCTCGGTCGCACTCCTTCGATTGTGAAATATGTCGAAGAAGGCCCCAGGTTTCAAATACTGTTCCTATGGGCACATCATGTCCATGACAGACAGACAGACACAATTATTGCTACTTATACCTGGGTTTCCGGAGCATGACCAGGCCGCATGTTCCCTCGGGCCTGGAGGCCGAGGGCCAATAAAATTGCCAGTCTACATAAGGAGGCGGGTTCCTCCCCTTTGGGCAGATATGCGCCTTCTCTTATGTCACTCACCAGGCCCGAAGCCACGGCTAAGAGATGCCCACGAGCAAGATCCCCTTCGGTTATCTCATCGGGGTCTTCTCATCATAGTCACCAAGTCTACTCCGGTTTATCCCAAGAGTCCAAACAGAAACATGAAGTCTTCCACCTTCAGGAGCCAATATACTCCAGAAATAAGGTGGTGGAAGAGCCTTTGACCAGTGTTTCATCGATGCTGACATCGTCTATGGCCAAACAGATCACGTCAACGCAAGGCAGACCAACGCAAGACTCGATTGGACACACCAGGCCAAACTCGGCTACTCAAACAATCGACACATGTGGCACCCCGAAGTGAAGCACCTGCGCTGCCCCACAAGGCACCAGCATCATCCTGAGACGTACCTGCGACCGCCTGCAAAGTACCTGCATCTTCCCGCAACACATCTGCGTCCATCCATGACGCAAAGAGAGAAGCAAAACATAAACATGACGCATGCGAACATACTATCCAAAAGAACACTCCACGTGGGGCAAAGCCACTTTCAACGACGTACTTGAAATTTCTTAAACCTCCAAGGGAGGATTCCTTACACCATGACCTGCTGTTACTGCCAGATCCTCGGTCTGACCACCAGCAAAGGTTTAGGGAGCAACCCAGTGATTCCCCTAGGGGAGTGGCATCTTGAGACCTGGAAGTCATGGTAGATATCGAACCTGTACTACAAACGTTCATACCCAGACTGTGGTCCCCACGAGCGAGATCCCCTTCAGTTATCTCTTCGGGGTCTTATCATCATAGTCACCAAGTCTACTCTGGTTTATCCCAAGAATCCAAACAGAAACATGAAGTGTCCCCCTTTCAGGAGCCAATATACTCTAGAAATAAGGTGGTGGAAGAGCCTTTGACCGTAAGACCACTTCATTCTCCAGTCTCAGATATTTACAGGGCAACCATATCTGTACAGCAGCCGTGTAAAAAAAAAAAAAAAAAAAAAGCGTCCTTAGTCACCATCTGAGTTAGTACGGCAGCCGGCTTCTAAATCTCCTAGATGTAGCTCCACAGAAGACATCCAACAATTTCAGTCATACTTTCTGGCTTCTTCTCATCCTGTCATCCAGATATCAGCCCACCAAGGTTTCACATCCCGCGTGTGGAAGTCGTGGGGTGGACCAAAGGCAAGACTTCCCGGAACCCAGGGAGCAAAGTCCAAGGAGCCCAGGATAAGAACATAAGAAATTGCCATGCTGGGTCAGACCAAGGGTCCATCAAGCCCAGCATCCTGTTTCCAACAGAGGCCAAACCAGGCTACAAGAACCTGGCAAGTACCCAAACACCAAGAAGATCCCATGCTACTGATGCAATTAATAGCAGTGGCTAATTCCCTAAGTAAACTTGATTAAAGCAGTTAATGGACTTCACCTCCAAGAACTTATCCAAACCTTTTTTGAACCCAGCTACACTAACTGTATTAACCACATCTGGCAACAAATTCTAGAACTTAATTGTGCGTTGAGTGAAAAAGAATTTTCTCCAATTAGTCTGTTTTTTTTTTTATTCTTTATTTTCAATTTTCCAAAATCAATTCCAAGTATATAACCTTGTACAGAAAAAAAGGATATTGTTATTCCAATATAACACACAAAAGAAGAAAACATTTTCTTTCTCAAAAGTTAATCAATTTCCAATACACAATATCCAAAATTATAAGTAATTTGTAGGGGGCCTAAACAGAGTAATATTAATAAGAAATCTATTAAACAAAAGGAAATTAAACCTTTACATCGAGTAGTGCAATGGTACCTTAACTTGCTTGAGCTGGGCTAATAACTGGTAGCATTAGGGAGCGTGCCTCTAAAATGGCCCTAAGCTGATCTGGCTCATAAAATATATACTGGATATTTAAATGCCTTATTGAACATGTACAAGGGTACTTTAGTATAAAGCTTGCCCCCAACTGTTGAACCTCAGAACGCATCTGTCGAAACTTTTTCCGACGTAATTTAGTTGCCTTAATTACATCTGGGTAGAGCCATATAGGTCGTCCAAATAAACAATATTTGTCTATTCCTCAGAAACAAACGTAGTATTTTATTGCGTTCTGAAAGGAAAACGAAGGAAATCAAAAGTGGTTTCCTTTGGGTTACCTCAATTCCCAAGGAAGTTTCCAGGAAATTTGTTAAATCTAAGGTAATAGCAACATTTCTTTCTTGTTCCCCTTCTTCAATTTGGGTATGCTGCTGCTGTTGTGGCAAATAATAAACTTTTACAATTACCGGGGTAGCAGATTCTGGTATTTTAAGAACCTGGTGCTTATATGTCTTAAAAAGCTCTAAAGGAGAAATTAACCTAATTACAGGAAAATTTATTGTTAAGGTCCCGGGCCGTGCCCCGGTCCCTCCACCTACCTCGGGGGCGGCCCAAGCCGTTTCGGGGCTTCTTCGGGCCTGCAGGCCCTTCAGCGCATCTCTCCCTCCTTGGGAGAGACGCCGACACGGCACGGCTGGCCCCGCCCGGGGAGGAGCTCCCCTTAAAGGGGCCAGCACGGGAAAATCCTCTGCTCAGCTGTGGATGACGTCAGACGCCCTCAGGGTATAAGTACCCTGCATCTAGATCACTCCAGTGCCTTGCAACAAGGTTCCTGGTCTTTGGCCTGCTGTGCTGCGTTCCTGGTTGTCTCTCCGTCCCGCTTCTGCTCTGCCCTCCTTGCTGGATTGATTCTTCTGGACTTCGACCTCTGATTTGGTTTTGGACCGCTCTCTGGACACCGACCCCTGGACTGGCTTTGGACCGCTCTCTGGACACCGACCCCTGGACTGGCTGCGGACCGCTCTTTGGACTCAGACTCCTGGACCGACCTTTGGATTACCTACGACCTGCTGGAGGCGCCAGCCGTCTGGAACCCACGACCTGCAGGAGGCGCCTGTATCCAGACCATCTTCCACCTTCAGGGAGTCGCCTAAGTCCCAGCGGCCGTGTCCCTACGGGCTCCTCCTGGGGGGACTTCAGCTTCCAGGGTGAATCTCCAAAAGTCCCAGCGGCTGGACTCCTAAGGGCTCCTCCCGGGGGAGTACCGGTCTCCAGGGTGAAGATTCTCCTATCACCAGGGTCCAACATCGTCCGTGCTCCCAGTAGGTACCGAGTCCTTGGTCGCAAAGGATTCCACCGTAGTCCAACATCTCAGCTTACTCCGAGCCTCCTGGTTGGGACACTTGCTGTAGACCCCTACAGCACTCCATCCCCTGTTCCAACCGGCCCAAGGGTCCACGAACACAACAGTTTGCAAGGCCATGGACCCGGTGGACCTTGCAGGCTTGAAAGCCATCCCCGGTATAGCTCAGCGGCTACAACAACAGCAAGCATGCCTCAATGCCTTAACGGCAACGGTTCAAGCTTTAGCCAACCGCGTCGGTAGACCCACTGCTGCCAGCCCTACACCGTCTGGAGCTGGGCCCTCCGCTGCAGCTACCGTCCCTGTCCAGATGCCAGCACCTTCACGGTTCTCTGGAGACGCAGGACGCTGCGAGGATTCTTGCACCAGTGCTACATTCGATTCGACCTTCTTCCACTTCAGTTTCCTACTGACAGAGTCAAGACCAGCTACTTCATTTCCCTACTGGATGGGAAACCTTTGGCCTGGGCCTCCAATCTACTGAAACGCCAGGATTCCCGCCTGAATAATCTGGACCACTTCGTTTCTGCTTTCAGGCAGGTCTTTGATGAGGCCGCCCGTAAACCCACGGCTGCTTCCGAGCTGCTCCATTTGCGACAGGGCAATTGGCCCCTAGCTGAACATGCCATGGAGTTTCAGACTCTCGCTGCAGAGTTAAATTGGGGAAGCGACAGCCTACATGGTATTTTCTTGGAAAGTCTTTCCCCGAGATTACAAGATGAACTGGCAGTCCGCGATCTTCCTGATGATCTGAATGAACTTATTGACCTGGCCGGCAGGATGGACCGCCGCATCCAGCGTCGCTTCCGAGAGAGGAGGGCGGTTCATAGGCCTGTCACTTCTGGACCCATTCCGGCCCCCCAGGCAAGTTCCCAGCCAGCTTCTTCTGCGACTCAGGATGTTGAACCCATGCAAGTGGGTCGAGGACCCCTCTCCCAACAAGAAAGAAGGAGACGTCGCTCACTGGGCCTTTGCCTATACTGCGGTGGAAGAGGCCACTTCCTTGCCCAGTGTAGCGAGCGCCCGGGAAACGCTCGGACCTAGGAATTAGTGGGGAGCTTCCCCTAGGTCACACCACTACTGACTCCCCGTGCTTCGTCCCGGTGACCTTGCTTCTCCCAGGGGGAGAGTTTGAAATTCAGGCCTTAATAGACTCTGGCGCAGGAGAGAACTTTATCCTTCAGGAGTTAGCTCGACAACTCCAGATTGGGGAACAACCCCAAACTCCCCCGCTTCGCATTTCCTCCATCCAGGGAGGACTTCTTCCAGGAACCATTTTTATGCGCACCCAACCGCTCACCCTACGTACTGGCGTGCTACACCAAGAGGAAATCTCCTTCCTCATTCTGGAGAAATCTATGCATCCTATCATTCTAGGAATACCCTGGCTTCGGAAACACTCACCTATCATTGATTGGGACTCCCTCCAGGTGGCTTCCTGGGGGCCGACCTGCTTTCGCTCATGTCTGACTAAGGTACTTCGAGCCCAGGTTCCACTCCTGACTACTCCCTTGGCGCTGCCTCCGCACTATCAGGAGTTTCATGATGTCTTCTCCAAGGAAAAAGCTGAGATTCTCCCCAAACATCGCCCCTTCGATTGTGCGATAAACCTTGTGCCTGGTACTACACCCCCACGAGGTCGGGTGTATCCCCTTGTCTCTTCCTGAGACTCAAGCTATGTCTGCCTACATTCGGGAGAACCTAGAACGAGGGTTCATTCGGCCTTCTAAGTCCCCGGCAGGAGCCGGTTTCTTCTTCGTGGCCAAGAAAGATGGGTCCCTCCGCCCCTGCATAGACTACCGTGGTTTAAACAGCATTACCCGGCATGATAGGTACCCTCTACCTCTGATTCCGGAGCTCCTGGACAGGCTACAAAGGGCCAAGGTATTTACTAAGCTGGATCTCCGGGGAGCTTATAACCTGGTGCGGATTCGTCCTGCAGACGAGTGGAAAACCGCATTCAACACAAGGGACGGTCATTATGAATACTTGGTTATGCCCTTTGGCCTCTGCAACGCCCCGGCGGTTTTTCAAAAACCTCATGAATGAGGTTCTCAGAGACATGCTTCACTCTTCAGTCATAGTTTACTTAGACGATGTCCTTATCTACTCCAGGGATCTGAAGACACACCGCCAGGAGGTTCGACGAGTACTACAAAAGCTGCGAGACAATCAATTATTCGCCAAATTGGAGAAGTGTATTTTCGAGCAGGATTCCTTACCCTTCCTAGGGTATATCGTATCCTCCAGCGGGTTTCTTATGGACCCAGAGAAGGTTTCAGCGATCAAGGACTGGCCACAACCGCTGGGAGTAAAGGCGCTCCAACGCTTCCTGGGTTTCGCCAATTTCTACCGGCAGTTCATTCCCCGCTACTCCCAAAGGGTGGCTCCACTAACGGCTCTCACCAAGAAGGGCGCCGATGCTAACATTGGCCGCAGAAGGCTATACAAGCCTTCCAGGACTTGAAAGAAGCCTTCCTCCAGGATACCTGCCTCCGCCATCCAGATCCGCAGAGACCATTTATCGTGGAGGTCGATGCCTCCGACGTAGCGGTTGGGGCCGTTTTATGTCAACTATCCGAGGAAGGAAGACTTTTGCCGTGCTCCTACTTTTCCCGCAAGTTCTCTCCCGCTGAAAGGATCTATGGCATAGGGGACAAGGAGCTACTCGCTATTAAGCTTGCCTTTGAGGAATGGCATCAATGGCTGGAGGGGGCCCAACACCCAATAACCGTCTATACTGATCACAAGAACCTGGAATACCTGTGTCATGCCCAGCGCCTAAATCCACAGCAGGCACGCTGGTCCCTCTTTTTCAGCTGGTTAAATTTCACCCTATGCTATCAACCGGCATCCAAAAACACCCGGGCGGACGCCCTATCGCGTACCTCTGAGACTGAAGAGGACTCTTCACCGCCACAGTACATCCTGGATCCAGCCAAGGTCCTCTTAGCGGCCACTGAGGTGGCTCCCGCAGGGAAGACTGTAGTTCCTGTCTGTTCCCTTAGGAGAGTATTAGCCTGGGCCCACGATTCTCTGACTGCCGGACACCCGGGAATAGCCAGGACCCTGAATCTCCTTTCAGAATTCTACTGGTGGCCGCAACTGAAGAGGGACGTTCGTCTCTACATCCAGTCCTGCCCCGTCTGTGCACGGCAAAAACCCCTGCATGGGCGTCCCTGGGGCCTTCTTCAACAATTACCAGTCCCTACCGAGCCTTGGACTCACTTATCCACTGATTTTATCGTCGACTTACCAGCCTCTGATGGGAAGACCGTAATCTGGGTCATGGTTGACCGTTTTTCTAAAATGGCCCACTTTGTGCCTCTCGCTAAACTACCATCGGCACCGGAACTGGCCACCATCTTTACTCAGCATGTTTTCCACCTCCATGGTCTCCCGTCACATATAACCTCAGACCGTGGCACGCAGTTTACTGCAAAGTATTGGAAGGCTCTCTGTAGGAAGTTTGGCGTGCAGCTTCACCTGACCACGGCCTTTCATCCCCAAGCCAACGGGCAAAGCGAGCGCACCAACAGGACCTTGAAGACATTCCTTCGCTCCTTTGTGGGAGACCTCCAGGATGACTGGGTGTCCTTATTACCATGGGCAGAGTTCTCCTATAACCGGCACAAGCACTCTGCGACAGGACCAATCCCTGTTTCAGTTGGTCTATGGGAAAGTTCCTAGACCTCCCCTACCTCTATCTTGACGGTGCCTTCTCCAGCGGCCCAATTTACGGCACAGCATTTGCACCACTTATGGCGAATCACCCAGGAGAAACTCCGTCTGGCAGCGGCCAAGGCTAAGAGATCTGCGGATAAGTCTCGTTGGCCTGCTCCGGTCTTCCTTCCGGGACAGAAGGTATGGTTAAGTACCAGAAACATCCATTTACGGACTCCATCTATGCGCCTGGCTTCTAGGTACATTGGCCCGTTCGCAGTACTTGAGCGTGTCGGGGCGGTCTCCTATAGATTACGTCTGCCTTCCACATTGAGGATCCACAACGTGTTCCACGTATCCCTGCTCAAACCGGTGATTCTCTCAAAATTTCACACGAAGCCGCCTGAGCCGGCTGCTGCTACGGCGATTCCTGATGCCATATACACCGTTAAGGACGTCCTGGATGTTCGTTTCCACCACCGCCGGTGGGAATACCTCCTCTCGTGGGAGGGGTATGGTCCTGAGGAGAATTCCTGGGAGCCGTCTTCCAATATCCTGGACAAGAATCTCCTCCACCAATTCCATCTGGATCACCCAAGTAAACCCAGGCCTCCAGGGAGGGGGCGCAGGAGAGGGGTTACTGTAACGGTCCCGGGCCGTGCCCCAGTCCCTCCACCTACCTCGGGGTGGCCCGGGCCGTTTCGGGGCTTCTTCGGGCCTGCAGGCCCTTCAGCACGTCTCTCCCTCCTCGGGAGAGACGCCGACGGTCCGGCATGGCTGGCCCTGCCCCCTGACGCGCGCGCGGGGAGGAGCTCCCCTTAAAGGGGCCAGCGCGGGAAAATCCTCTGCTCAGCTGTGGATGACGTCAGACGCCCTCAGGGTATAAGTACCCTGCATCTAGATCACTCCAGTGCCTTGCAACAAGGTTCCTGGTCTTTGGCCTGCTGTGCTGCGTTCCTGGTTGTCTCTTCGTCCCGCTTCTGCTCTGCCCTCCTTGCTGGATTGATTCTTCTGGACTCCGACTCCTGGACTGGCTATGGACCGCTCTCTGGACTTCGACCTCTGATTTGGCTTTGGATCGCTCGCTGGACACCGACCCCTGGACTGGCTGCGGACCACTCTTTGGACTCAGACTCCTGGACCGACCTTTGGATTACCTACGACCTGCTGGAGGTGCCAGCCGTCTGGAACCCACGACCTGCAGGAGGCACCTGCATCCAGACCATCTTCCACCTTCAGGGAGTCGCCTAAGTCCCAGCGGCCGTGTCCCTACGGGCTCCTCCTGGGGGGACTTCGGCTTCCAGGGTGAATCTCCAAAAGTCCCAGCGGCTGGACTCCTAAGGGCTCCTCCCGGGGGAGTACCAGTCGCCAGGGTGAAGATTCTCCTATCACCAGGGTCCAACGTCGTCCGTGCTCCCAGTAGGTACCGAGTCCTTGGTCGCATAGGATTCCACCGTAGTCTAACATCTCAGCTTGCTCAGAGCCTCCGAACTGCCTCCTGGTTGGGACACTTGCTGTAGACCCCTACAGCACTCCATCCCCTGTTCCAACCGGCCCAAGGGTCCACGAACACAACATTTATAACCCTCAGGTTATGTGCTCCTAATGCATTTTCTACTCCTTCGAGCCTTTTATTTAATAGTTCTTCAGATGTTATTAATTTTATCTGTGTATTCTCAGTAGCTGTGACTCTTTTTTCCAAATCTTCTACTTTTTTACTGTATGAAATAATTAAATTGTTATTTAGTACCATCTGGTCCCTTGTATCCATTGTCACCAGTAATAGGGTCTTGATAGATTTCTCTATCAACAGTCCATATCCCTGCTAAAGTTCCATTTTTATCTGTTTCTGTTAATGAACCAGTCAGCAGGGCCCTCAAGTGGTTCTCTCCCTCCTCCTCCTCCGCTCCTCTCAGACAGCATACCTTGTCCCTTTTGTTCTCTCCAGGCCATATCAGAAGACAACTCCTCTACTTCTTTCCCTAGAGTTGTCTCTGTATGTGCCGCTGTTAGGATTGCCTCCTGGATCCCCGATGCCTCACCACTTCGAACCGTTATCAAAGAAGGGCCTCCTCTCTCCAGGGCGCGCAGGGTAGCATCACTGTTGGTCGGAGGAGCTGGTCTCACCGGGACTCAAGGTGGTGTCTGGAGTCAAGGAGGAGGGCGCCTGCTCGCGCGATACTCCTCCAGCGACTGAGCTTTCCGGGGTTGACGCCATTGCTCCTGCAAAGAAGCCTTCGATTCGAGGTTGAGAGGCATCGACTGAAGGGGGGAATCCACCGTCCCCCTCAGTCTTCCCTTTCTCTTGGTGTGTGGCATAGCAGAGAAAAAAGAAAAATCCAAATAAGGTAAGACCTCTCCTCGAGCAGTGTCTTGACAGACCTACTCGAAGGCGGCCATCTTGCCCCACTCCCTCCAATTAGTCTTAAATGTGCTACTTGCTAACTTCATGGAATGCCCCCTAGTCCTTCTATTATCTGAAAGTGTAAATAACCGATTCACATCTACTCATTCAAGACCTCTCATGATCTTAAAGACCTCTATCATATCCCCCCTCAGCCGTCTCTTCTCCAAGCTGAACAGCCCTAATCTCTTCAGCCTTTCCTCATAGGGGAGCAGTTCATCCCCTTTATCATTTTGGTCGCCCTTCTCTGTACCTTTTCCATCGCAACTTTTTTGAGATGCGGTGACCAGAATTGTACACAGTATTCAAGGTCCGGTCTCACCATGGAGCGATACAGAGGCATTATGACATTTTCTGTTTTATTAACCATTCCCTTCCTAATAATTCCTAACATTCTGTTTGCTTTTTTGACTGCTGCAGCACACTGAGCCGACTATTTCAAAGTATTATCCACTATGATGCCTAGATCTTTTTCCTGGGTGGTGGTTCCTAATATGGGACCTAACATCATGTAACTACAGCAAGGGTTATTTTCCCCTATATGCAACACCTTGCACATGTCCACATTAAATTTCATCTGCCATTTGGATGCCCAATCTTCCAGTCTTGCAAGGTCCTCCTGTAATGTATCACAATCCGCTTGTGATTTAACTACTCTGAATAATTTTGTATCATCTGCAAATTTGATAACCTCACGCGTCGTATTCCTTTCCAGATCATTTATATATATATATATGGACCGGTGCTTTTCAATATATATATTGAAAAGCACCGGTCCAACTACAGATCCCTGAGGCACTCCACTGTTTACCCTTTTCCACTGAGAAAATTGACCATTTAATCCTAATCTCTGTTTCCTTGCTTTTAACCAGTTTGTAATCCACGAAAGGACATCGCCTCCTATCCCATGATGTTTTAGTTTTCTTAGAAGCCTCTCATGAGGGACTTTGTCAAACGCCTTCTGAAAATCCAAATACACTACATCTATCGGTTCACATTTATCCACATGTTTATTAACCCCTTCAAAAAAATGAAGCAGATTTGTTAGGCAAGACTTCCCTTGGGTAAATCCATGTTGACTGTGTTCCTTTAAACCATGTCTTTCTATATGCTCTACGATTTTGATCTTTAGAATATTTTCCACTATTTTTCCCGGCACTGAAGTCAGGCTCACTGTCTATAATTTCCCGGATTGTCCCTGGAGCCCTTTTTAAATATTGGGGTTACATTGATAACCCTGCAGTCTTCAGGTAGAATGGATGATTTTAATGATAGGTTACAAATTTTAACTAATAGGTCAGAAATTTCATTTTTTAGTTCCTTTAGTACCGTGGGATGCATACCATCCGGTCCAGGTGATTTGCTACTCTTTAGTTCATCAATCGGGCCTACTACATCTTCCAGGTTCACAGTGATTTGGTTCATTTCATCTGACTCATCCACCGTTGAAAACCAATCTCCGAACTGCTATCTCCCCACATCCTCATTAGTAAACACGGAGAGCAAAGAATTCATTAGTATTTCTGCAATGGCCTATCGTCCCTAAGAGCCCCTTTAACCCCTCGTGTCATCCACGATCCAACCAACTCCCTCACAGGTTTCTTGCTTCGGATATATTTTTAAAATTTTTATTATGAGTTTTTGCCTCTATGGCCAACTTCATTTAAAATTCTCTCTTCTCCTGTCTTATCAATGTTTTACACATAACTTGACAATGCTTATACTTTATCCTATTTTCTTCAGATGGATCCTTCCAATTTTTGAAGGATGTTTTTTTGGCTAAAATAGCCTCTTTCACCTCACCTTTTAACATGCCGGTAATCGTTTTGCCTTCCTTCCACCTTTCTTAATGCGTGGAATACATAATGCTGGATCCCTGGAAACTTCCCCTGAGCAGGGCGAAGATACGGACAGGCCGGATTCTCCTCTTCTGTACCAGTCTCCAACACTATCACAAGCCTTTTGGAAATGAGATCTGGAAATCCCAGATCCCCACAGAGAAGTTTTCGGAATCTTAAAAATTTTGGACCTTCCTTCTGAGCCAGCAGCCCTGCCTCTTCACTCTGTGGTGAATTCAGTCCTCAAATTTTAGGAGACCCCTCTTTCGAACTTACTAGTGGTGAGAAAGCTGGACTTGAAATATCGCCTTAAAAAATGTTTTATGGTCCAGTTCACCTCCCACATGCTTTGGTAGTGGTTTGAGTTGGCCATGAAAAGGATGAAAAAGTTGAAGCTTCATGCAAGCTCCTCCTTCCAGGAAAGATAATAAAATCTTGGATGACTTTGCAAACAAAGTATTTCAAAGTTCTATGCTTACCTTTTGCATTCAACAACATCAGTTTTATATGGTACAGTACGTATACGAATGTTTACAAAGCCTAAAGCCTTTTGTGCACTCTGACACGAGCGACCAAATCACGCCCGAACCACTGCAAGACCTCGAGGAAGGAATTGTTCATCTGCTCCACTCCCTTTATGAGTCCTTTGAAAAAACTTTGAGGACCTCTGCATCTGCAGTAATGGCTTGAAGAACAGCTTGGTTGCAAGCAAGCTCAATCAGGAAGGACGAACACAAAAAAACTAGCAGATCTTTGCTTGGGAGACAGTCTATTTGGGGACAGACTCCGTGAAACAGTGGCACAGATGAAAGAGCAAAACGGGGTGGTGCCATCCCTCACTCTACTGGCGGACCAGCCTACTGCATTTAAGTATCAGTTATTGCACTACACGAAGCCTTTCTACCAACAGAAATCCTATAGGCAGTACATGCAATATAGAGCTCCCAGTTATCACAGCCTCATCCACAACCTCCACAATCAGCGCGGAGAGCACGTCAATGAGATCATGGCCCCCCAAAATCCCACCAGCAAACAACCCCTAAGAACCAGCAGGGATTTTGAAGATAGCCAAGTCACAGCCATTGACGGCCAAATCATGCCTGTTGGGGGACAGTCACCAATCAATTTGCAGTGTGGGCCAGGAATACTCCGACCAGTGGGGTTTTAAAAATAATCCAACACAGTTACCATTAACAATTCAAAGCTCCCCCTGTTGCCTGTCTACTTCCACCACCGACAAGACACCGCAGGCAAATTCTCCTCTTAAAACAGGAAGTAAAAAAGTGATTCAGAGTGTTCAGCTTCCTGCTACAAACACGGGATTTTACTCCCAATGCGTCCTCATTCCCAAATGCATGGGAGATCTGTGTCCGATACTAGATCTCTGTCCACTCAACAGACACTGAAAAGGGAGAAGTTCAAGATGACAGCGCTGAGAGACCATTTTAACCCTTTATTCAGCAGAGTGATTGGGATTGCTCTCTCGATCTGAAGATGTGTATGCTCATATCCCATCCACCTATCTTTGCTTCCAATAGACAATGCACACTAACCAGTACAAGGGGGTTCTTCCTTTTGGTCTCTCTTCTATCCCGCGAGTCTTAACAAAATGTTTGGTAGTGGCTGTGGCGCATCTCCACCGCAGGGTTTGCGAATCTTCCTGTACCTGGACACCTGGCTGATTGTGTCACCCAGATCCACGGGATCCCTTCAGAAGGACTTCAGTCACCATTCAGTGCCTAGAAGATTTAGGTTTCCTCATCAAACTACAAGAAGTAAATCCTTCAGCCAGCACAATCTTACAATTTATCGGTGCAAGGATAGATTCCTGTTCGGGGCATGAGCGTTCCTAACCGAAGACAGAGTAAATGGCCTGCGACTTCTGACGTTTCATTTAAAGAACAAATCTAAAAACAACCATATGTTTGTTGCTGAAGCTAACTGGACACAATGGCAGCAGCTATCCATGTGGTTCCCCTCACTTGACTGCAAACAACTTTGATGAAAAGGGACATAGTGTAGCTAAGACCAACAACCTTCTTCGACCTTCGCCTCACCAACTAATTCTCACCACAGATGCCTCCACCACGGCTGGGGGTGCACCTTCTTCACTATCAAACCTAGGGTTTGTGATTCCTCCATGGAGAACCTCCTATCAGATCAGCCTCCTAAAGCTCAGGGCTATTTGCAGGGCCTTGATAGTATTCAAACATATCCTGACAGGAAAGACTGTCATGATCCAAATAGCTATATTTTACATAAACAAGCAAGGGCGGATTCGGTTCGTTGAGCCTATGCAAAGAAAGCGACTCTGATGTGGGAATGGGCGACATTACAAGCGACATAACTGCCTGAAATAGCGAACGTACAAGCAGCAGAGTTTTCATCCACACGAGTGGTTCCTAGACCAGTCAGTTTGCCGACAGTATCTTCATTGATTGGGGTAAACCCTACATAGACCTTTCTGTGACTCAATACAACACGAAAGTGGAGAGGTTTTGCTCTCTCCTTTCCCTGCCCAACCAGGGCATCACAAGATGCATGTCTCCTCTCATGGTCAACCAGTCTACTCTATGCATTCCCGCCAATCCCACTATTAACCCAAATGGTACAGAAGTGCATCCAGGACAGAGCGGAGATGATCCTCATAGCTCCAGCCTGACTGAGGCAACCATGGTACGCATATCTTGTACAGCTGTCAATAAACCGCCCAGGGCACTGGGTTGCCAACCAATGCGCCTGACATAGGAGGGGGGGAATCCTTCTACACCCCCTACTCTCATCACTCCACCTCATGGCTTGGAGATTGAGCACCAAGTCTTAGAACCATGCATCTTCCGACTACTGTTCAAGAAGTTTTCTCTTCGAGGAAAGTGTCCACGTCGCAATTATTCCTTCAAGTGGTCCCGTTATGTCCGTTAGTGTCATAGGCAATCTGTCAACTTATTCGATTGTTCTCTGAAACTCCTACTCAGCTACCTCTATCATGTGTCTCAGACGGATCTACAGACTTCATCGGTGAGAGTACATCTAAGTGCAATAACTGCTTATCACCAGCCAGTGGATGGACATTCCATTTCAACACACCTGTTAGTGTCTTGCTTCATGAAACACATCTTGCATATTCATCCACCAGTACAAAAACCTTCAATTCCGTGGGACAAGAATGTAGCACTAACTGCTGTCATGCCCAGTCCCTTTGAACCCCTAGTGACGGTGGGACTGAAGTTCCTTACTTGGAAAGTATTGTTCCTGGTAGCAATCACATCAGCCAGGCGAAGTAGTGAACTACATGCCTTGGTCCATTTCTCGCCATATCTGCAATTCTTCCGTGACAAGGTATTACGACCGCACCCTAAATTTATGCCGCAAGTGGTATCGGCTTTTCATTTAAATGAATCCATTTCCCTCCCAACATACTTCCTGAAACCCCATAAAACTCAGAGGGAAAAGACTCTACATACACTGGATTGTAAGTGAGCCCCCTTGTATACTACAAGGCAAGACCACAAGACTACAGGAAATCCCAACAATTATTAATTTCCTATAATCCCAATAAAATGGGCGTGGCAGTTTCCAAAAGAACCTTAGCAAACTGGTTGACGAACTGTATTAATCACTGCCATGCCAAGACTTCCACACCTCTACCTGGGAAGGTAAAAGCATATCAGATAAGAGTGACAGCAACCTCTTTGTTGCACCTAAAGAACGTGCCTTTAGCGGACATCTGTAGAGCTGCAACATGGTCCTCAATTCATACTTCTAATGACACATTCAATTCATACAATCTAATGACACATTCTAATGACCCCTCTAAACATTCAGCCCTTAACCATGCCTTTTGTATATAGCATTTAATTTGTATATTGTTTAACCATTTCTATTCTTTCCTCTCTCTTCCTCCTTTCTCCAAGTTCTGCTACCCTTGTTAAATGTAACTGCACCTTCGGTCACCACAGTTCTAGTTTGATGTATATACTGCACTCCCGTTTTATGTAAACCAGCAAGATATGTTTTCATGATTGCCGGTATATAAAAACCTTAAATAAATAAAATAAATAAATAAATAAATACTTTTACATCACAGTATTGTCTAGACAAGCTCTCTGAGTTGGACAGTTCAGTAGGAAGAGCAGTGTTAACCACAATAGAAAGTAGCCAGAGCCTGCCACTTAGGTGATCAGGTGACAGTATACTCTGCACAAGTCTTCCTTGAAGAAGCAGCAACCCTCAGCTTGGGACTCCCCAGGCAGCATGGCACTTTCACTCATTTATCGATGGGAAAAAAAGCAAGTTTGCTTACCATAAACTGTGTTTTCCATAGATAGAGTGAATGAGCCATGCGAACCCACCCACCTCCCTGGTATTTTCTAGTAACTTTGGCGGGCATAGTCCGTAATCTCTCATAACCACTGAGGGGGAACGATGATGATGACTGAGGTACTCATGCAGGAACACCCGCGCATGGGCAGATCGAAAAGCTCTGCTATAGGAGAAGGTTCTGAGCCGCACCGCTGGAGGACATTGCACTCAATCAGAATGGCTCATTTATTCTACTATCTACAGAAAACACCTTTTATGACAAGCAAATTTGCTTTTATCAAGCTGTTTTATTTTCATACATTGTTTTATTGAAAATTACCTTTATTCACTGTAGTAAGAAATGGCGATCAATCAAATCAAATAAATAATAATAAAACACGTTAGCTCACAGGGTAGGGTACCAAAGGCAGAATTGTCTGAAAATGATACTAATTGCAAAATAATACATCTTACTTTCTTTTACAGGAGCATGGCTGCTCACTCCCTTGTCTGCACCACATACACCTGAAGAAATTCGATACAATGAAGCACACATGAAAGCCAGAGTGGTTACTGAATGTACATTTGGGGTTTTGAAAAGCAGGTTCCACTGCCTGGACCATTCCAGAGGTGCACTGCAGTATTTAGAAAGTGGCGGATATAGTGGTGTACTGAATGCTGCACAATATTGCCCTCCAGCATGCCATCAATCCGAGATCTTCATCTGGATCTAGCGCCAGAGCAAGAAATGTTCACTCCTGTTCCAGACAGAGACAGCACAGCAAGGGGGAATGAGGTCCGTCTCAAGATCAATGCAGACTATTTTGGAGGTATGATTATGCATGTTCGTGGTGGTGGGTTGGATTGATTGTCTGGTGTGTGAAATGGGATTCTAACTTCAACAATTTTCTCTTCTCAGATAGGCACCATCCCCGTGGATGATGAATACCAGAAGAATGCAGCATTTCTCAAAATGTTCAAAGTGTAGATATACCAGTATGAAAAAATGTGACATTATCCCTGTTTAATGAATTTTATTTTTTTAATGATTTTCCTAGTTAATGCAATTTTAATAAATTTCAATTTTTTAACAGGCTTGTTCTTCATTAGTCTCATTCTTCATCGATGTGAATGCTGGGCCTGTGACATCCATGAAACAGATGCCCTGCATTTTTGCTCCCGAGACTTCTACAGTGGAGGGGAAGTTTCTGTGGCAAAGATGCTGAGCCTGTCCTGGGAGTTTCAGGAATATTGCTGGCCCAGCATCTTTGGTTCAGAAACTGCCACATCACTGTGAGGTCCCTGGACCCAAGGATGCTGGGCCGGCAAGACCTGTGAAATAAAGGTCTAGAATCCTTGGTCCAGAAACAGCCAGAGTGGTGTGAAAGTCTCTGGACCAAGAACACTGGGTCTGTGACCTGCATGAAATAGAGGCCCTGCGCACCCTTGGTCCAGAGATTTACGAGACCAGTCTTGCAAATCTCTGGACCAAGAATCTAAACTCAGACCACCCCTTGATAGGCCCTAAAAAAAAAAAGACACCTATAAAATTTTTAGATATGTTTTCTTGTGGCATTTACTTTTGAAGTAAACAATCAGAATTGACTTCAAAGTAATTGCTTAAAATGCAAGGTTGCATATTTCACCAAAATTCCACAATTTCCATTGCATGGACAATAAACTGAGACAGTGGCCCCCCCCCTCCCCGCTGGAGAAGAAGACTGTGCAGTGGGGTTCAGAGACAGTTATTGGTGGTCCGGCATAGCAAATGACATTGGTGGTCTGGCATGACAATACACTGCTGATGTTTTCCCGTTTTCACGAAAGGCTGTGCACAGGAAATCTGACGGACCAGCCATCTCATCTAAACGGCAGCATTTATGGTCTGGCATGGTGGTGTGTTTAGGTGCGGTCATTGATGGTTTGGTGTGGCGTTTGAGTAGAAGCATATGCGCCAGAAGGAAGAGGAGTGCAATCACCATCTTCACATACAACAACAACAATGATGCACCCACCTGCAAAAGAAAGGGAAAAGAGAAAAAAATTGAGAACTGCTAGTCATGCATGGGCCCAGGCCAAATAAGAACATAAGAACATGCATACTGGGTCAGACCAAAGGTCCATCAAGCCCAATATCCTGTTTCCGACAGTGGCCAATCCAGGCCATAAGAACCTGGCAAGTACCCAAAAACTAAGTCTATTCCATGTTACCGTTGCTAGTAATAGCAGTGGCTATTTTCTAAGTCAACTTAATTAATAGCAGGTAATGGACTTCTCCTCCAAGAACTTATCCAATCCTTTTTTAAACACTGCTATACTAACTGCACTAACCACATCCTCTGGCAACAAATTCCAGAGTTTAATTGTGCGTTGAGTGAAAAAGAACTTTCTCCAATTAGTTTTAAATGTGCCACATGCTAACTTCATAGAGTGCCCCCTAGTCTTTCTATTATCCGAAAGAGTAAAAAAACGATTCACATCTACCCGTTCTAGACCTCTCATGATTTTAAACACCTCTATCATATCCCCCCTCAGCCGTCTCTTCTCCAAGCTGAAAAGTCCTAACCTCTTTATTGTAAAAATATTTTATTGAATTTTCTAATAAACATACTTAATACAAACAGATCAAGAGGTGCGTAGTTCTTCTACACCTCCCAACTTGTATTCCATAATGATAAACATCCAAACTGTTACATGCTTTCCCCATCCCCTAACCCCCCTACTCCCTCCCCACTTCCCTCCTCTCCCCCCCACAGGGGCTCTGAATATTGTCCTAATAATAGAAAATTGTTCATTGTCTCCACCGCTGGATTAATCTTGAGCCATCTAGGAATATCCCCTCCCCCCAAATGTCTGCCATTTAGTCATTGAATAGTCTACTTCTGGCTTGATGTGGAAGGGTTTGTATGTACGTTTCCCATATAGCCAGGAATCTACTCTTGTGACGTGGTGAACTGCGGGATGATAAATACTCCATGTGCATAAGCGAGTGAAATAGGTTTCTCCAAGTCCAAAATGATGGAGGTTCGACATCTCTCCAATGGTGCAATATCGCCCGCTTCCCCACCAGCGACGCTTTCTGTAGAAGGAGACGAACACCCGGATCTCTAGTCCTCTGAGATGAAATACAACCAAATAATAGCCACAATAGTGTCACTGGAATAGAAATCGTTAGTATGGTGGCCAGGTATCTCGCAACCCTCCTCCAAAATAGGTTAATACTAGGACATGTCCAAAAAGCATGGGTCAAGGTACCAACGACCCGCGGACAACGACCACAATAGGGAGTGCCCGCAAGACGCTGACGCCATGCCATTTGAGGAGAGACATATGCTCTCCCTAGGAATTTATATTGAACTTCTCTGTAATAAGAGTTTTGCGATATCCTGGCCACCCAACCAAAACATATATGTATCACTGCCGAGGTTATAACAAATTCCCCATCCCCCGTCCATCTTGCTGCCAACGTCTCACATATGTCCACCCTACGCAACTTACTAAAATATTTATAGTAATATGATATAGAAGGGGTATCTGTTTTGCCCACTTGGAATATCTGTTCTAGCTTATGGAGTGTGTCTGAGTGTCGAAATGATTTAGGTATAGACTTCACATAATGTGAAATTTGCAAATATGGAAATATTGATGTACCTCCCAAATGAATAGCGATCCTGGAATTCAGCGTAGGAACTCAGGTTTCCCTCATCACTTAATACATGTCCTAGACGGGTGATGCCTGCTTGGGCCCATCTTCAGAAACTAGCGTTTTGGGAACCCGGGAGGAAATCTGCATTCCCCGCTACAGGTAGCAGGTATGCACAAACCCTGGGGATCTGTATCCTCTTAGTTAATTGCACCCAGGCTTGCCTTACAGGACGTATACTAGTAGATGTGGTTAAAAACTTAGAAAGTTTCGAGGGCTCTACCTGCATGACGTAGGACAATTGCAAGGGCACCACTAGTGCACTGTCCGCCACGAATGGGGTATGGGACGACAGTGCCAACATCCAATCTCTTATCACTCGCGTATTGCAGGCCAAATTATACAGTCCTAGAATTTGGTACCCCCAACCCTCCTGTTCCCCAGCTCCCCTGTAACCAAGCGAGTGGCAATCTAGCCCTTCGTCCCCTCCACAGAAACTCCCGAAGATAACGATCCATCGCTCCCAAATCCTTTCGGCGTAATGATATAGGTAAATTCTGAAGAAGATACAGCCATTTAGGCAAAATGACCATTTTGTATAGATGGACTCGACCTATTAATGAAAGTGGTAAGGGCTGCCATCTATGTAACAATTCCCGTGTTTGGAGCAAAGGGGCAATATTTAGCCGATATAGCTGGGTGGGATCAGCAGACATTGAAATCCCCAAATAGCGAAATGAAACTTTGGTCCATTGCAAAGGGAATAGGTCTCGCCACCCCTCCCTTAGCGTGTCTGGGAAAGCTAATGCCGACAATTTCCCGCTGTTAAGCTGAAATCCGGAAAATTCTCCAAACGAACCGAAGAGCTCCATTAATACCGGTAATGACGAGGTGGGTTTTGTCAAAAAGACTAGTAAGTCATCTGCAAAAGCAGCACATTTAAATATCTCTTCCCCAAAACGAACCCCCCGGATTCGCGCAGTGACTTGTATAGCGGCCAACAAAGGCTCCAGTTGAAGTATAAAAAGCAATGGTGACAAGGGGCACCCTTGTCGGGTACCCCGAGAAATGTGGAAGAGTTCCGACCGCTCTCCATTAACTAATAGAGATGCCTGTGGCATTGCATACAATAGTCGAATTGCATAAAAAAAAAATCCAGTGAATCCCATATGCCGCAAAATAAAAAACAAATATCTCCACTCCACTCTATCGAAAGCTTT
This sequence comes from Rhinatrema bivittatum, assembly GCF_901001135.1. Classification (NCBI taxonomy): domain Eukaryota; kingdom Metazoa; phylum Chordata; class Amphibia; order Gymnophiona; family Rhinatrematidae; genus Rhinatrema; species Rhinatrema bivittatum. The sequence goes on from NC_042632.1 coordinate 3,343,371, forward strand.
CTCCGCGTCAAAACTGATTGCGAGATATGGAGTCTGAGTGTCCCGGCACATTTCCATAGCCCCAAGTATTCGTCGAATATTAAACAATGCCGATCGTTTCCGAACAAAGCCAACTTGTTGTCTTTCAATCAACCCAGGGAGAAGAGTCGCTAAACGATCTGCTAAAATTTTTGCGAGTAGTTTTTGATCAAAATTAAGTAAGGAGATTGGACGATATGAATCTGGAGCCAGAGGGTCCTTTCCAGGTTTAGGTATAAGGGTAATATGGGCATGATTCATCTGCTTCGGGAAACTCCCCGTGTTTATCAAATCAGAGAACAGTTGGACTAAGGGATCTGCTATTTTATCAACTAGGCACTTGTAAAATTCCGCCGAATACCCATCTGGGCCTGGGGCTTTTAGCCTTTGAGACTTATGTATGGCCAATTTAACCTCCTCCAGTGTAATAGGGGAATTTAGAAATTTTTGTTGGTCCGCCGAGAGATGGGGCAGCACCAGCGAATCACAGAAACGCGCACCCATCTCCTCCGTTCCGTCCCCTGCCCCATACAACTTACTGTAGTAGTTGTGAAAAACCCGCAATATAGATGTGGTTTGCGTCTCTATATGTCCAGCCTCATTGCGTAATCCTGCTACAAAATGAGATGCCCTGGCGGACCTAATCAACCGAGACATTAATTTGCCGGCCTTGTTACTGTATTGATATAAGCGGAATTTATAATATAGCAGAGTTTTTTTCGCCCTCTGATGCAATACTGTATTTAATGCACATACATTGCAGAGAGAGATAATGATCTCGCGCAGGACCCGTGTTCAAGTGAATAAGTCTTTTCTTTGCTCTATTCAGTTGAGTTGAAAGTTGAAGGATTCGCTTATTGAGAGTCACTCTGCGGTGTGCCATATAGGAGATAATATCCCCCCTTAAAACTGCCTTAGCAGTATACCAAAAAAGGGAAGGTTGGATCCTGAGTTCGCCATTGAACTGGGCATACTCGGCCCACTTTTTATCAAGATATTCCTTAAAATCTTTATCTTCCGATAAATAGTATGGGAACACCAAATTCGAGTCCCGCGCGTGGAGGACCAAAAAGCCATGTCTATCCACACCGGGGCATGGTCTGAGATCACGATGTCTGACACTCTCGCCTCAACTACCTGTGAAAAAGAGCGACTACTGGTGAGAAAATAGTCAATACGTGAAAATGTGGCATGCGCTCGTGAAAGATGAGTAAATTCCCTCACTCCCGGATTCAAAGTTCGCCAAACTTCTACTAGATGAAGAGCTTTTTCCAAAAGTTCTGGGCCTTTTCCCATTCCTCCCTCCTGCCGGCGATTATGAGATGCATCTAGCTGAGGATCTTTAATGGTATTAAAGTCTCCCCCCACAATGATGGTATCAGTAATGTAGGGTAACAAGTGCCGATATAGCGTGTGAAAAAATGATGGGGCATATATATTGCAGAACACCACTTTCTGATGGTATAACTCAGTGATTAAAATGAGATACCGGCCCTCTGGATCTTTTATTTCCTTACTGACCTGAATAGGGAGCGATTTGTGAAAGAGAATCGCCACACCCGCTGAACGTGAAGTTGCTGATGCGTAATGTGATTTCCCCACCCAAAATTTACACAGTTTAGCATATTCAGACTCTGATAAATGAGTTTCCTGAAGAAATCCCACATCCGCCTCTAATCGACATAATCGGGTGAGTATTTTTGAGCGTTTAACTGGAGAATGGATGCCACAGACATTCCATGACACTATCCTAGTGTGTTGATTAGGTTATATCATCTATTTCGAAGAGTGAAAGCAGATTCTTCACATGAAGCACAACCTGAGCCCTCCCAGCCGGAGCCCGCTCTGTAACATAGAGACGCCTAGATAGCCTCTTCATCCCGTTCCAGACATTGGAATACCTTTTAGGACTCTGTAAACCAACTAATACTTTGACGTTCCGTTTTCCCCTGTGTCCCCCCCTTCCATACCCTATCCCCCCCCCCCCCCCCGCCCCCCTCTTGTGTTCCCTTAACAGAACTCCTTCCCCACCACACTCAAACCTAGAGATCACACTCTCGATCCCCTTCCGGAATGGAGAGTTCGAGGCCCTACCCACCCCCGCCCCAGCCCCATCCAACCCCCCCACCCAGGTATGACCAATCCCAAAAACAGCAACCACCTTATCAAAATTCATGCACAGCTTCGGCCCATATAGGCCATTCATGGCAACAAAAATACAATTGAGTTTCTCATACTAACATAGAACTTGAAGTATAACTGATCCTTTTAATACGGATTTAACTAGCTGTAATCGCTATCAGCTTTCCTTAACATTTCCAGTTCTGGTGCTTTAGTCTAGAAGTACTTAATATTCCATACTCCCAGGAGGTGCCCAGAGACCCAAAAACCAACCCCCCAACCTACACTACACCCCCTACAAAGAAACAAAGACTTTTAACACTTTGTAGTCTGAAAAAGTGTACTGTACTAAGCCCCCCCCCCCCCCCCCAAGTAGTAGTGTTATCTTATCAAAAGTCTGGGAGGATCTAGTAACTAACAATAAAATAATAAAACCCTACTAACGAAAATACTTTCGTATATCAGGTAGGCTTAATAAGATGAAAAGTATTCAGCGCTCTTCTGAAACCACCGAGGGGTGAATTCAGCGTATGCCAGCTGCCTCCCTGTGACTTCTCGAGGGTAAAACTCCATTTAATCCAAACCCATTAAACTAGTAAAATAGCGGTGCCCTCCCACCTTAATGAATAATACATTAATCACAAACTTCTTAGCCCCCTCCACCACTACCTCTTGCTGACCCTTTCATCCAGAACAGCTTGCATTATTTACAGTGAAGTCATCACTACGAGGGCAATAGTAAAATTAGCATGCATATAGAACTTATCAAAGCTCCCCTAACTAGGAGAGGGGAAAGAAAAAAAAATAAACAAGAAGTATTTATAAAAAAAAGAAAACTGATTAAAAAAAAAGGAAAAGAAAAAAAACAAAATAAAAACTTTGCTAAGTCCCATGTCTAGCGAACCATGTCTGGTCCCCTTCAATTGGTTCCTGGGTAGCGTGTGCCACACAATATTGGAGTCCAAAAAAAAATAAATTTTTTTTGGTGGGGAACACTAAATCAGACTCCTTCATCCCCTGGGAGAGAGTACTCTGCGGGTGATTTAGTTCCTCACCAAACAAGTAAAAAAAAAAACAAAAAAAAACCAACACTATTCCATGGTTATTCTGTCCTCCATACACCGTTAAGGAATAATAAAGAAAATAGTCATTATGTCCACGCTAACTACTAAAGCTTTCCCTTGGTGATTGCACCGATTTTCACCAGACCCGAAAACAAACATCTCAACCTTCGCATTATAGGTCACCTGCGAAGGACTCCAGACTCCCGGTCCATCTGTAAGAATCTGAAAATGCAGTAAACATCCCAGGAATATTAGATGGCTTTAGTCGCTCCTAGGGTCACTTAAGCCTGCACAAATGCCTGTGCCTCTGCCGGATTCTCCAGCCACTTCACCCCCGATGCTGTTGTTACACGAATTCTGGCCGGATAAATAAGCATCGCACGGAGGCCTTGATTGATCAGAGAGGAGCAGTGGGGCGCCATAGCTTGGCGTTGTGCTGCGACCGCCACGGAAAAGTCCTGAAACAGGAGAATCTTTTGGCCCTCATAGGGCTTTTAATATATCTAATTTGTGAGCATAATTATGCAATTTTGCTATCACTGGTCTCGGTCGCGTGGAATTCGACTCCCTAGGCCCGAGCCTATGCGATCGTTCTATTCGGAGTGGCCCATGCGTCGTCGAAAGCCCTAACTGCTCCTGCAGCCAGGTCTCCACCACCATCGCTAATTCCTGCTCCTTAATAGCCTCTGGTAAGCCAATTAACCGAATATTCAATCGCCGTGACCTATTTTCTAAATCTTCAACTTTCTGTGTTTGCTGCTCAATCGAGGCCTGAAGGGCTGCTATGTCCCGCTTTGCCGCCACCATATCGTCTTGAATCTCCGACACCCTACCTTCCACCTCTCCAAAACGCTTTTCAAAGCCATTAAGGGACTGAGTAATTTCCGACAATTTATCTGCAATAGTTTTCAGGTCTGGGCTCAATGCTTCTACTACTGCTGCTCTTATCGTTTCAATATCAGGCTGAGATTTTATCACCGTTGACACTGCTTCCTCGGGGGAAGATGACGGATCACAGTGCTTTATTTTGTCTCGGTCTTTTTCTTTGTCTTTGCGTATTACTCGCGTCGCCATTTTCCGTCCTGATTTGCACTGGCTGGCTACGATCCCTGTCCAGATACAATTTTTGTTTTTGATCGTTACTAACCCTGGGCGATGGGGCTGGATGGCGGGGCAAAGCACGGAGCTGGGGATCCTACATCCGTCCCCCTTGCCACCTCACGTGATCCGTCCAAATCCCAGTCCTAACCTCTTTAGTCTTTTTTCATAGGGGAGCTGTTTCATTCCCCTTATCATTTTGGTAGCCCTTCTCTGTACCTTCTCCATCGCAGTTATATCTTTTTTGAGATGCAGCGACCAGAATTGTACACAGTATTCAAGGTGAGGTCTCACCATGGAGCGATACAGAGGCATTATGACATTTTCCATTTTATTCACCATTCCCATGAGTAACATGGCACCGCATTCGGGTTACCTTTTCCTTCGTCACCTGACATCAACACAGTCCCCACTGCTGGCCTCCGCCGCCATCTCTAGTCCTATCAGCGCGCTATGAATTGGTGCGCCGATGACGTCACCCAGGGGCACTGGTCGTGCCGGGTGACATTGACAGATGGGGCAATGGATGTAGCCTTGTGACGTCCGGACTTCTTAAATACGAGGTCTGGGGAGCACTTTTCCCTCTTCCTGCTTCTAGCGTTGTTTTGGCTCTTCCAGCGTTTCAAGTGTTGCGGTCATGATGTCCCTACGAGGCACTCACATTTCGGCCTGCTGAGAATATGCTGAATTAGCAGCAATTCAACGGTGGACAGCAAAGGAGCACAGTTTTAACAAAGGGATCCTCTATCTGCCTGGTATGTGGCTTTTATCAGGAGCAGGAACTTGCGGCACCAAGGTATAGCAGTCATTGCGCTTCGCCTTAGCCATGTGCTCATGCATCACCCCTCCCCCCTCCAATGAAAAATCTGATTGCTGGCTATTATATAATATTCAATGGTGGATAGTACCCAGGCTCACAGTCTGTGCTCAGGCTCCATGTATCGGACTGCCCCTACTGGAAGATCTGCGGGAGGGGGGGAAACAAAAGGGACACTGAGGGTGGAAGGCCCAGAAGCAGGTGGAAGGTGGTAGAGATGGCACGACAGTCACGGGAGGGAGTGGATCACCTGAGAGGCCACAGCTTTCACATCCTAATTCCATGGATTGGGGGGTGGGGGGGGGGTGGGTACCGGCACCCATTCTTTCGGATGGCACACAGCCATCATTAGAACCCCCAGTACATCTGCATTTTGAAGTTGCACAAGGCCAGCAGCAGCCTGGGGGGACACCAGCTTTTACAAATGCACAGCAATGCCCACCCATGAGTGCACAACACATGGCGTTTTCAGACCTCCATCCTTCATCCTGCAGTCTGGGATTTCCTTCACCAGCCAGATACCTCCTCAGACCTATGGTTTTGTGCACGGCTTAGCTCAAGGGAGCGGATTCTTCAGGGACACGCTGTAGTCCAGCCACAATGGACAATCGGCCAGTTGTGAACAGTATGCATAGAGTGGCTGGCTTGTCTTTGGGGTTGCCAGGCAAGCAGAACAGTGGAAGCAGCACCATGGCAGCCGAGAGCTGTGTGGCCACAGGACCCCATTTATAATACCAATAAATTAAGTTCCTGAACCCCATTGCTAATGGAGGTGCATGGCAGTGGGGTATGCCACCTTATGCTCTTGGAGAGGGTGAACTTTTCAAACCCTGGTCTGCATCCCACAAGCCAAGACAGGGAGCCATCAGTGGGAAACAGCTTAATACCTTTACCTGAGACACTGTGCAGGTCCCAGCTACAAGAACATTTCCTAAACGTCAAGATGATTGTCTCCTTCCTGGAGACCTTGCTTTTCTAGTGCTACACAGAGGTTGCCGAAGAAAGGTAGGATTCTCTTACGATGTCCCTGAAAGTCTCCTTTATATATCTCTTTGTCTGCTTTAGTTCCTTTAGTTCCTTTGGTTCTGGACTTTAGCTGCCTGAGATCGATCTCATTCTTTCAAGAGACAGGAACTGTCTTCTCTGGGTGCACACATGCGACCTCTTCCCAACAGGCACACAGTGCAAAACTGCATAGCTCCCATTCAGCTGCTGGACTGCTCTCTGCATTTTATTGTTGCTGATAAAGTTAGATAAAGTTGTTTGAGTGGAGAAGCTTAATTCAATTTAAATGTATTAGATGTATTTTATGGTAATCTGTTCATCAGTTTCTAAAGGTCAGGGTCAAATACTCTCTTGCTGATGGAAATACCTAATTGACTCTTATCGTGAAGAATTTCCATCCTAACCTCCTAATTGGGATATAATCTTTATATAAAAACATGTGACTGGAGTAGGAGGGAGATGGAAACTGTGTGTGTAAAAAATCAAACACTATTGATCACTTCAACTCCAGGAAACAACTCTCTGCATTCCCATAGGATAAACATTTTCAATTTCTAACTTGTAACACACAATTATTTCAACCCACAAATTATTTCTTTTACAACTTTATATCCTAATTCAAAGTATTTATTTTGCAAATTTCATACACACTCAGAAACTAGATGTTGAATGAACAAGTAAAATAGAACAATACAAATTGCGCCGAAGATTAAAGCAACTCCTCCAGACTAATCTGGTGGGTGTGGTTAACCCAGTAGATTAGTGTCAGAATTATCAAACCAAGATTCTGTTAGGCATATTAAGTCAATAGACTCGTTCCCAATTAAATCATAGGTAATTTGTCTCTTAATTATTCAAGCATTAATTAAACTGACATTTAATGATCCCACAGAAGGGGAAAGACTCATACTATCAATTATTATAGGGACTATAGTTGCCCCTGCCAGGAATAACGTTAATGTTCTAGATTACATAGTCATGAACAGCAAATAATGGAGCCATGGTAAGAGGATGTTAGCAAAGTGAAAAAAAAAAGATATTGATAATCCCAGTAGAGAGAGAGAGAAACTAAAACCAGTAAAGTTTAAACACATAGAATGTAAATGTAATGAAGATGTCTGCCATTCACACTAATGGCGCAATTCAAAAGGGACCATGCCGCTTTGGAAATCTCCTTTGATAGTGATCTGCTTCTGAGGCTGCTACTACTTCAGCCCATCACCACATGGGGCTTGCACTGGTCTGGTCCTGGGAGCAGGGAAAGCGAAAAAAAACTGAGGTGGCAACTCCTGCGGGAGGAGTGCTGTTGGAGGACCTCTTGTCATTGAAAATGCTACTTTTTGGTATATTCTTGACACCTGCTATATGTTTTAATGTTTATAGCCTAGCCTCCATTTTCTTTCGGTCTTCAAGAAAGTACCGGTATATCTTGAGATCCTTCAGTGCCTTTATTGTGACTTACATTGCAGGTCATGCACCATTTTTGTGGCAGCAGATAAGACACATCTACTCTGTCCAGTATACTTTCTGTTGCAATGCCATTGACCCAGTTGATTTTTTATTTTCCTTTCATTTTCTTGCAGCTAAGAATTCTCTAAATGTTTCCTGAGTTCATGGTTCCTGAGTTCTGTTACTGTTTGCTTCTACCACTTTCACTGAGAGGCTTTTCCATTTAGTGACCACACTTTCTATGAAAAAAAATATTTTCTGATGTTACGCCTGAGTTTAGCTTCTTGGTGGTGCATATCATGACCTTTATTTTAGACCTTCCTTTCTACTAAAAAAGGTTATGTACCGCAGATCCAGTCATTCAAAACATTCAACAAAAAAAATAAATTTCTTAGCATGTAGCAGATGGACTCAGGACCAATGGGTATAGTGTACTCCTGAAAGCAGATGGGAGACGGAGTCAGATTTCAAAGCTGACGTCAGCCTACATATACCCGTGCAGCATGCTCTGCTCTCCAGTATTTCTCAGTCTCCTAAAGCAGATAGGGACACATCCACACACTAGAATGGTGTTAGCAATTCTAAAACAAAGAAAGAAAATTTACCTCAAGAAGACGAGCCCCGGTCTCCTCTGGTGATACCTAAGGGTCCCTCCCCCAGTCTAGAATTCCTGAGGTGATTTCCGAGATCCCTCAGTCCGGTAGCCAGCTCCCCGGCATGGACTTAGCCCCCATGGTGACATAGAGGCAGCGGTGAAGGTATTTCCCTCTCCCCCCCCGCAGCCGGAGACCACCCAGCACGAGACCAGGAGACGCCGAGACCAGGTAAGGTAGAAACCTTCTTTTAAGTCTCTGAGGCTCGATTTGCCACACAGATCGTCCCTTCCGGCATCTGTTAAATCGTGTTGAGCGGCTCAGTCCGAGCTAGACCCCAATCTGGTGCGAGGATCCGATCCGGGGGGGTCGCCATCTTGCCCGCATGGTCATCTGCGCCATTTCCCCTCCTTGACCGCCATATTGTCCGCACAACTGAGCCGGGTGCACAACCGACTTGTGCGCACGGAGGTCTGTGCCGTGCGCACGGAGGTCTGTGCCGTGCGCACAGCGGCGAGCGCATCTGTGCCGTGCGCACAGCGGCGTGCACTACGGTGCCAGGCGCATAGCAGCCCGCATAAACGGCCTGAGCGCACAAATAGGCCCTTGCGCACATCTCGCCCAGGCGCACAAAGTGGTAGCCTGCGCGCGTGTCCCGCACGCACATCTGCAGCAGACCCGGAGTGCACAACTAGGCCTCCCGGTGCGCATACCAATGCGCACAAACAAATTTTGAATCACTCCATGCGCACAAGTCATGGCACCGCCGGCCAAGAAGATCAAGGGACAAGCCCTCTGCCCAGCCTGCCACCTGAGAGCTGCGCAACCTGAAGTGGCCTCTGCATTATGCCAGCAGTGCAAAGAGGCTCAGCGGGAACCTAAGCAAGGCCCCCCACAGCCAGAAAAGGGTTCCGGATCCACTAACGACAGTACCCGGACCTCTGTATCTCCGACTCGGCGACTACACAGGAAGGCACCTTGGGGGCTTCCACCATAAACCCGCCAGGATTCAACATGGCCCTTCTCCTGGGTGAAATTCTTCAAAGGACTACAAACCTTCATCCAGGTGCAATCGGTACCACCAGTGACAAAGTCCCAGTCTTTACCAGAAGCACAAGATCTTTCAAGCACCTCTTGGACCGCTCGAGACCGTGCCTCACCTAGGCAAGAACCTCCCTACAGGCGATACAGACACCTCGGGGGACGAGATTGACTCCCTGGAGGGAGGGGAAATCCCCCCAGGGATGGAACCATACTGAACCATGCTGTGATTCTTCTCCAAAGACGAGTTACCAGCTCTCGTGTCTCTGACCCTGAAGACGCTGGCCATTCCAGGCACAGGTACCACAGCGGAGCCAAAGACAAACATCCTGGTGTCCCTCCATCAGGCCTCGTGCTATTTTCCAAGGTTGCAGGCCTTACAACAACTGATTGACCTGGAATGGAATGGAATGCCACGGAGGCCAACTTCAAAGGAGGACGGGCCTTAGAAGCCCATATCCCCTGGAACCCACGGCCAAGGAACTCCTATGGTACCCAAAAGCGGACGCCATGGTCTGCGCCATCTCTAAGCGCACAACCATCCCAGTCGAAGGAAGAGCAGTACTCAAGTATGCCCAGGACAGACGTCAGGAAGCCATCCTCAAACAGTCCTTTGATGTAACAGCAGTGACCCTGCAAATCGCGTCCTGCTGCACCATAGTAACACATGCCTGCTTGCTTCTCTCCAGAGACACACACATGTCCACTGAAACATTAGAACCTGCGATATCATTCCTCACGGATGCAACCTCAGACCTAGTGCGCACCTCAGTCAGGGGCGTCTCCTCCATAGTTGCAGGCAGAAGACAACTATGGCTCCAAAATTGGTCAGCTGATGCGACCTCCAAAGCAAACCTCACGAGAATGCCTTTTAAAGGATTGGAGAAGCTAGCCAACAAATGGGGTGAATCTCCAGTACCTCTCCTACCGGAGGACAGGAACAAAGGAAACCAGCGCTCCTCTCCCCAAAGAACCAAGGGCAGAGGAGCACAGCACTTTAGACCATACAAGAACACATACTACCAAGCACCTCGCCCCACAGGCAGGTCCCAGTCCTTTCGGAACAGAAACAAGAGGGGAGCAGGCTCAGGTACAGGCTCCAGCCGTACCCCACAATGAGAATCAGCAGACCCATCCACAGGAAGAAGTCATAGGGGGCAGACTTACCCTCTTCTACCAAAGATGAGTCGAGATAACATCGGACAAGTGGGTCTTAACCATCATTCGAAAGGGATACTATCTGGACTTCCACAGCATCCCTCCAGACAAATTTGTGAGATCACCGTGCCACGCCCTCTCCAAGAGGACTGCAGTGGAACCCACACTGACAAAACTACTCAGCCTAAAGGCGATAACCCCGGTGCCCACGCACCAACAAAATACTGGTCACTATTCCATCTATTTTATCGTTCCCAAGAAGGAGGGAACGTTCCGGCCCTTCCTGGACCTCAAGACCGTCAATCATTACCTGAGAGTACCACACTTCCGTATGGAAACCCTTCGCTCAGTCATAAGAGCAGTACAGCCGGGAGAATTCCTGACTTCACTGGATCTATCCGAAGCCTATCTCCACATCCCGGTCCATCACGACCATCAGCGCTTCCTACTCTTTGTGATACTGGACCATCATTCCCAGCTCCAGGCGCTACCCTTCGGTCTAGCTACCGCCCCTCGGACTTTCACCAAGATCATGGTGGTAGTGGTGGCAACACTGAGGAAAGAAGAAATCCTCATACATCCTTACCTGGACGATTGGCTAATCAGGGCAAAATCTCCAGAGGAAAGTCATCAGGCGACGACCAGAGTCAAGAATCTCGGAGTCATTCTGGATACGGAAATCAGCCTCATAAAGCACATCAACACCATCATCAAAGACGGATTCTTCAAACTCCAGACCCTCAAAAGACTCAAACCGCTCCTCTTCCCACACAACTACAAAACCGTCCTCCAGACCTTACTATTCTCAGAGCTTGACTACTGCAACTCCCTTCTGCTCGGCCTCCCTGCCGCCACAATCAGACCGCTGCAACTACTACAAAATGCAGCAGCCAGATCCCTCACAAACAGAAAGAAATTGGACCACATCACTCCCATCCTCAAGGACCTCCACTGGCTAGCCATCATCTTCCAAATACAACATGAAGTCCTATCACTCATCCATAAGTCACTCCACAATGACAAATTGAATTGGTTAAGCATGCCCCTACGATACCACACACCGCAACGAAACCTCCAATCCTCTAACACTGGTCTTCTCCACATCCCCACCCCAAAAGAAGCACATCTAACTATAACAAGAGAATGCGCACTTTCCATAGCTGGACCCTCACTTTGGAATAACCTTCCAGCACAACTGAAATCTGAACCCTCAACACAGCTCTTCAAAAAACACCTAAAAACCTGGCTCTTCAGACAAGCCTTTCCCAAATGATCCTATCCCCTCCACCCCCCACCACCTTTCTTTTAGCACCATATTCCCGTCCGACCCTTGTTACACATTTTTCTGCTTCCAAGTCCCATGTCGCATGCTGATTATGTTCATTAATTTTCATTATAAGAACTCAAGTCTCATTAAGTTGCATTAGAAGAGATTCATATCAACTTATGTTTGTTATATTTTATATTTTTATTTTATTTTTTATCATGCTGCTTTGTTAGAAATACGCAAGAATTTGTTTCATTACGTTGCATTGTTAGAAATACGTTTCACTGTAAGAAATCAGTACCCCCCCCCCCCCCCCCGCTTATTTCTGTTCCGTTATCTGTAAACCGATGTAACATCACTGATCTAATGTCAGTATATAAAAATGTATAAATAAAATAAATAATCTACTGCAGAATCTCGGGTGGGTCGTCAACACAGCCAAGAGCTGCCTACAGCCCTCCCAGTCGCTAGAGTACCTGGGAGTCGCTTCAACACCAAGCAAGACAAGGTTATCCTCCCCCCTCCAAGGAGAAGGAAACTGATGGGCCAACTGTGAAAACTGTTGAACTATGCTCGCCCCAAGGTATGGGACTACCTCCAAGTCCTCTGTCACATGACATCAACCCTGGAAGTCGTTCCATGGGCAAGGGACCCGACGTCCCAGAACTACTCCATGCACCTCCAGCTACCAGCAGAGGTTCGGACACAGCTCCAATGGTGGCTACAGGAGGACCACCTGAGCAAGGGAATAAGACTATCCCCACCGAACTGGATCTTGCTCACCACGGATGCGAGCTTGCGAGGGTGGGGAGCCCACTGTCAGGAATTGACGGCCCAGGGACAGTGGGACAAAGAAGAGGCAGGATGGAACATAAACCGGCTGGAAGCCCGTGCAGTCCGACTAGCCTGTCTACGGTTCGGCCACAGACTCCGGGGAGAGTGTGTCAGTCATGTTGGACAACGCCACAACAGTTGCCTACATCAACCACCAGGGAGGAACCAGGAGCCAACAGGTGTCCCTGGAAATAGACCCCCTCATGGCATGGGCGAAAACAAACCTGCAAGGGATCTCAGCCTCCCACATCGCGGGAAAGGACAACGTCTCTGCGGACTACCTCAGCAGAGAGAGCCTAGATCCAGGAGAATGGATGCTGTCGACCACAGCCTTCCAGTTGATAGTAAACCGTTGGGGAACCCCAGCTATGGATCTACTGGCAACCCGATCCAACGCCCAAGTTCCCAAGTTCTTCAGCCGCAGACGAGAACTGCAATCCCAGGGAATTGACACCCTTGTCCAGACCTGGCCATAGGAAGACCTGCTGTATGCCTTTCCCCCATGGCCACTACTGGGCAGGATCATCCGCAAGAGAGAACACCACAGGAGACTAGTAGTTTTAGTGGCTCCAGACTGGCCAAGAAGGCCATGGTACGCAGACATGCAAAACTTCTTGCGGGGAACCCTCTGTGCCTTCCTCCACACAGGGACCTGCTCTGGCAAGGACCGATCCTCCACGAAGACCCGAATCGATTCTCTCTTACGGTCTGGCCATTGAGAAGACTCGCCTGAAGAAGAGCGGATTCTCGAAGACCGTGATTGACACCTTGCTCCGAGCTCGCAAGTTCTCCACATTTCTAGCTTACATACAAATATGGAGAGTATTCGAAGCCTGATGTGAGGACCGCGAGATCCTTCCGTGGACAGTCAAAATCCCCATGATCCTGGAATTTCTGCAGGACGACTTGAAGAAGGGGTTGTCTCTCAACTCCCTCAAGGTTCAGGTGGCCGTACTGGCCTGCTTCAGAACCAAAGTAGACGGCATCAGTCTATCAACCCATCCAGATGTTTCCTGTTTCCTGAGAGGGGTCAAACAAATCCGACCACCCCTAAAGTGGCCGGTACCCCTATGGAATCTCAATCTAGTACTAGACATCCTCGTGGGAACTTCCTTCAGACCAACACGCGGTCTGTCACTACGGCTCTTGACCCTGAAGACTGCATTCCTAGTGGTAATATGTTCAGCCCGTCGCATCTCCGAGCTTCAAGTGCTATTCTGTCGGGAACCGTTCCTCAGGTTCACACCGGGATCCATGCAGCTACGCACTGTCCCTTCCTTCCTACCGAAAGTGGTTTCTCAATTTCATCTAAACCAAACCATCTCTCTACCATCTCCAGATGAACATAAGGACTCGGAAGACTCATGTCTTCTTCGCCATCTTAACGTCGGCAGACTCCTAGTCCGATATCTGGAAAGATCGTCCTTCACAGCGAGAAGAAACAGGGGGAAGCAGCCTTGCGGGCAACTATAACCCGCTGGGTCAATGAAATAATCAAGGCGGCCTACGTAGAGGCAGGGAAGCCCCCACCTCTACGAGCCAAGGCCCATTCTACAAGGGCCCAGGCAGTGTCCTGGGCGGAAACCAAGATGCTGTTGCCTGCCGAGATCTGTCGGGCGGCGACGTGGACCTCCATACACACCTTCTCCAGGTTCTACCGGCTGGATGTCCAGGCCCGGGAGGACACAACCTTTGCAAGGGCAGTGCTAAGTGGGCCAAGGGCAGCCTCCCGCCCTGTTCGGGAGTAGCATTTGTAGATCCCATTGGTCCTGAGTCCATCTGCTACACGCTAGGAAATGGAGAAATTACTTACCTGATAATTTCGTTTTCCTTAGTGTAGACAGATGGACTCATCATCCCGCCCACGGCTGCCCTGGAATCCGGAAACCTCGAGTGAAAAACCCCTGAGAACAAGACAAGCACGGGTAAGCCAGGTATTACCCCTAGTTCAAGACACCCATTCTTGCCGGGTGTCTGCGTTATCCGGTTGAGTGCACTGGTGGTCTCCAGTTTGGAAATCAGTTGAACCAGTCCTAGTTAATCAGGTTAACCAAGTTATTAAAGCACACATATATCCACAATTGCTTTTCGAGGAGAATACTGAAGAGCTGAGCATGCTGCACGGGTATATGTAGGCTGACCATCAGCTTTGAAATCTGACTCCGTCTCCCATCTGCTATCAGGAGTACACTATACCCATTGGTCCTGAGTCCATAAGTCTACACTAAGGAAAACGAAATTATCAGGTAAGTATGTTTGCTTTATGTTACGCTGGAGAAATTAAAGATTCATTGTTAAAGCCAATACAATAATATAGCATGGTTGAAATAAAAATAAAGTTCACCAAACATAATCATAAGAGTCCCAGTCAATTTTTGAAGATAAATAATGTTGGCAAAAATCTCTTAACACAGAATAACAAGGTTAAGATTTTAAAATGAAAGCAGATCTTAACTGGAAGCAAGTGAAGGCTTTTAAGAATTGGCATATGTCATCCACGGAAGAATCTGCTTTGCATTCCATCAAACTCTTAACAGTTGTTTGCAATGCTTGCTAGCATGTTTTAGGTAGGCTCCGTAATGTACTAAAAATGTCCTTCGTCTTAAGAATGTAGAAGGGGTTAATTTTCAAAGTGATTTACTTGCAGAAAATACTTTTTTGTGCACATAAATTGTACTTTCAATATCAACCCATGGGTTCTGTGGTAAAAGTACATGCAAACCTTACTTTGCATGTACTTTTACCCATAGTAGGAGGGTTGTGGAAGGCACGGAGGCTGGGAATGTATTTATGCACGTACTTTTTATTTTCTAAAGTATGCATGTACTTCTCCACGTACAATGTTATACCTGCTTGGAAGCAGGTGTAACTTTGTACTTGTATGTTGGTGCTCATATTGCGGATATCCACAAATTTTCTAAGTGGACTTATGTGTGAAGGTAAAAAGTGCCCACAGAAATTATCCCTATGTGATAAAATTACCTTAGGGGTAGATTTTCAAGCACGCGCATCCATGTGCATGCAGTTCCCAGCGCGCAATAGGGGATGATTTTCTAAAACAAAGCATGGCGATACAATCAGGCCATTCCCAATTCCCTCCCAGTTCGCTCCAATTAAGGAGCGGACTGGGAAGGAACTTCCCTATCCCCCTATCAACCCCTTCCTCCCTTTTCCCTTCTCCTCCCCAACCCCTAACTCTCCTGAACTATTCCCCTGGCGCCCAGACCCCACCCCCAGCCTGCCCCGTTTACAGACCCCAGCACGCACGTATCTCCCGGAATTTGCACGCGCCAGGTTTTAAAAATGTACCTGTTAGGGTCTAGTATGATACTGGTGCATGAAACATTCTATTGATAGCTCTAGCAAAATGTGCTCTTTTACCAAATGAGCATATGCTATATTGAAAAGAGAATGATTTATAATGGAAATAACTGAGGACATCGTCCGCACTTTAAAACAACTTAAAAATGACAGTGTTTATAAATTAACTTAGAATTTAAAGTAACACTGGTAAGATTCATGCAAAAAAAGAGGTTTTACAGTAAGTGAACTTGGTTCTGGATATCTGCTTATAGTTAATATTACTATTCTTTTTCTTCCTGGGTTACAGCAGAGGAAATCGTATCTGGAACGAAGTGTCAAGGATGCAGAGGATAATATTAGGGAAATGCTGATGGCTAGAAGAGCACAGTAAGACACATTACTGGATTACTGGGAAGAATCTACACAGTTGCAACTGTTGTCTTTATAAATCATCTTACCAGTACTTTTCACTGTTTGTATTAAGGTTTTGTCTTTCTCCTGTTACCCCTAAATATATATATATATATATATATATATACTTACCATTGCATGTTGATTGTTCTACAGCTACTGTAAATGTATTGAAATTCTAATAAAAACTGTAATTTTTTCATTGGCAAATGCTCCTCATAATTTTAAATTAAATCTGTATTTTTTTCTAATTAGAAGCCTATAAAATAAAATATATTTTTTAAATACATTAATACAGGGCTCAATTTATCCAAATACTTTTTGGCATGTGGAGAGAGAATAGAGTTAAAAATCTGAATAGCAACTATCATGACAGTAAATATTCTTCAGATATACAGCATAAAAATAAAATATTTGTTATGGCCTGATAAGATAAATTCCAACATCTACCTGCAGAGCTACCTCTAAATATCCATTCGCCCAAATAAATATGTACCTGGCTGGGGTCGGGGCACACCGTCTCAGGAGCCAGGGCAGGGCTGGATTCTGCCTAGCCAGCCCCCTCCTCTGCAGGTTTAGCCCTTGGGTTCTGGGGGCCAGGAGATCTTGGCTTCTTCGGGCTGGAGAGGCTGGACAAAGCAAGGCAGGCACAGGCTGGATGCTGTGGCAGAGAGAGCTAGACATTGAGCACTGGATACCGGAACAGGCTGGACAAGACACATACTGGAACTGAGAGCTGGATACTGGGTATGGACTAGGACTAATAGCCACAGGCTGAGCAGGATACTGAACAGAGACTGGGAGTGGATACAGATACAGGCTGGAGACTGAACACAGGATCAGGCTGGGGCAAGGCAGGGCATGGCTACTAGGAATTGGACTTGGCAGGACAGAACTAGACAAGGCAGACAAAGACAAGACCAGACAAGGGCTAGACAAAAACAACACAGAACAGAGAACCTTGAGGCTCGAAAGCAGCAAAGCAGAAGGCCCATAGGCCACTAGGCAAGGAGAGACCTGGATAGGCTGCAAGGCAAAGAACAAGGTGAGAAGAGGCCACAAGGCAGGGAAAGGCCTGACTAGGCCACAGAGCAAGGTACAAGGCACGGAACAAGGTAAACATGGCCAAGTCACAGAGCTAAGAGCAACTCCATGAAGAGGCATTGATGGACTAGACAGGCTGGCTTAATTAGTGCAGGAACTGCTGAGTTAGGTAGGTAGTGAGGAGGTGGTTCAGGTAGCTGAAAGCAGAGCTCGCTGGAGGCCTCTACTTGTAGGGAGGCATCATTGCAAGTAGAAGCGAGGCTGCATGGCAAGTGAAACTGTGACACCTGGAACCTTCTGTTAGGTGCAGGTTTTATTCTACCTGAGACAAGAGTAAGTCTAGGCTGAACCTAGTGCATTGATGGTAGCTCCCATTAGTTCTGTGGAAGTGATTTTGACACTATTAATTTTATGCTTGGAAGGAAATAGGAAACAACTAGAAACAAACCTGCTTCTTTTACTTTAACATATTACACCACAAAAAGAAATATGAATCTTCCCCTATTTTTAAACATTGTCTAAAGCTTTTCATGGAAAAGCATCTTTTAAATGTATTGTCATTTTTCCCATCAGGGAAAACAGTACTAGCTTTTGAGTAATGTATTGAGTTTTTTATGGTTCAGATATTTTTATTTATTGATAAAAAGGCATAAACAACATATGACCTAGAGATGGGAATGAAGGAGATGATCAAATTTCCTGATTCAAAAATTATTCAAAGTTGTTAAATCATACAAGGATTTTAAGAAATTGCAAGAGGACACTGGGAGACTGGGCATCCAAGTGGCAGATGATATTTAATATGGACAACTACAAAGTGATGTATGTAGGGAAGAGCAACCCAAATTATAGCTACACAATACAAGACTCCACGTTAGGATAATATGTTGAAATCTTCTGCTCAGTGTTCGGCAGCAGCCAAGGAAGCAAATAGAATTCTAGGAATTGTTAGGAAAGTAATTGAGAATAATGCAGAGAATATCATAATGCCTCTATATTGTGTGCAATTCTGGTTACCCATCTCAAAAAACATATAATGGAATTAGAAAAGGGCAATCAAAATGATAAAGGTGATGGAAAGATTCTCCTATGAGGAAAGACTAAAGATATTAAAACTCTTCAACATGGAAATATGATAGAGGTCTATAAAGAATGATTGGAGTGGAAAGGGAAAACGTGAATTGGTGTTTACTCTTTCAGAACGTACAAACATAGGGGGCATGCAATGAAGATACAAAATAATCCATTTAAGACAAATAGAACTTTTTTTTTTTTACTCAACGCATAATTAAATTCTGGAATTCATTGCGAGAGCATGTAGTAAAAGCTCTTAGGGTAGTTAGGTTTAAAAAAGATTTGGACAAGTTCCTGAAAGAAAAATCCATAATGCAATCCTGAAAAATCTTAATATGGAAAGCACTAATAAACTAGAAATCTGATACACTTTCGAATAATAGAAGGACTAGGGGGCATTCCATGAAGTTAGCAAGTAGCACATTTAAGACTAATCGGAGAAAATTCTTTTTCACTCAACGCACAATAAAGCTCTGGAATTTGTTGCCAGAGAAGGTAGTTAGTGCAGTTAGTGTAGCTGGGTTCAAAAAAGGTTTGGATAAGTTCTTGGAGGAGAAGCGCATTAACGGCTATTAATCAAGTTGACTAAGGGAATAGCCATTGCTTTTAAATGCATCAGTAGCATGGGATCTTCTTAGTGTTTGGGTAATTGCCAGGTTCTTGTGGCCTGGTTTGGCCTCTGTTGGAAACAGGATGCTGGGCTTGATGGACCCTTGGTCTGACCCAGCATGGCAATTTCTTATGTTCTTAACAATCTTGCAAATATTATCCCAAATGGCAACCATTATATGGAGCCAACCTGTGCAAAAATAAAATTTGGTGCACTGTCAGCCAAGCCGAGGAGTGTAATCATAAGTCACTGGGCACAATCATGTGTCTCTCTTTTTTTTTTTTTTTTAATTATTAGTGCAAATAAAATCCTTAGTCAACTTATCTTAAAAAGTCCACAAACAAAATCATATGGGCTGTCCTCATGCAGCACCTGTTCCTTTTACATCTCATTAAGAAAACATACAAATAACATGAGCCACATAAACTTTATGGGAATCATGAAGGCTGTAGCTTTATTATGAAAACACAAACAAAACATTTTACCTGAGCATACACAATGAAACATCTGTAAATTTGCCCCGTTGGGCATCTGCCACTTCCCAGCAAAATGCATTCCCCCCCCCCCCCCCCCCAAGCCATCCGGCCTGTAGACTACAATCACCAGCCACCTGTTTTACGAAGCCCCCACCACTTCCCAGCAAGGAGTCTCGCAAAACATGACTGTAACCAGTCATACCCCCTCATCCTTGAGGTCATGGAAAGTGTTCCAACCAGTCCCTCGATCTGAACCTTCCCAACCTGCTTGGGTATTCTGTGCGCCCCCCTCGCCCGCTGTGACAACCTCCTCCATAACAAGTAACCCCTAGAGGGCAAATGGACAGGATGAGCCCAGTTAAGCAGAGAAAAGACAAAGGTGACAGTAACCGCCATTCCCACACTTTTTCCTCTACAGCAATGCCCCCTCTCCCTTGTGGCCCATCCAACAAGCAAACCCAACTAGGTTTCCAAGCTGATTGAATGTTTGCAATGGAGCACCAGTATCTCTCCCCCCTTTTCCTCAACCATCCCAGTACCTATCCCACGGTCACCAATGAGGACAGGCCTGACACCCACATTATCTTGGGCAGCTGGGTACCTGACCTAATCTGCCCTCCTCATAATATGGGCAGTCTGGTCTTCTGTCCTTATCCAGCACCTGCTCACTTTACACCTCGTTAAGAAAACACAAATATCACGAGCCACATAAAACTTTATGGGAATCATGAAGGCCACAGCTTTATTATGAAAACACAGTCAAAACAATTTACCTGAGTATACACAATGAAATATCCGTCAATTTGCCCCGGTGGGCATCTGCTACTTCCCAGCAGAATGCACCACCCCCAAGCCACCTGGCCTGTAGGCATCTACCAACCACCAGTTTTACGAGGCCCCTCTATTTCCCAGCAAGGAGTCTCGCAAAATGTGACTGTATCCAGCCACATCCCCCCCCCCCCCCCTCATCCTTTGGGTCATGGAAAGTGTTCCAATCGATCTGTATCTCCCCCAACTCCCAACCTGCTCTGGTTTTCCGCCATAGGCACATGCTGAAAACAGTCATGTGCCTCCCTCCAAAGTTGCAGCCTATGATCCCCCCCCCCCCCACCACAACATCCTTCAAGGCTTCTTGCAACTTATTGTTTAACAAATCCTGACCTTTTTTTGATAAATGTACCCTGTCTTCCCTAAACAAACCTGGACACGCATCCCATGACTTAAGAATGCTTAATGTGACCTCTTCCTTGAGAACATAGCCAGGATTCAATTTGTTAGTTCAGTTTTTTCCTTCCTCTACCCCAAATTACCTGATTCAAAACAGATGGCCTTTGTATGATGTTATACCAATAAATTTTTCTCTGAGGCAACCATAACATTATAGTGGAAACATCCTTACACATAACCTCAATCAATTGTTTTCACAATAACCTCCCCAAATCATTCCCACCCAAATGCAATAGCAGAATATTTGGCCTGGACCAATATTGTAACAGTAACGAAAGATAGTTCAGGAGCTGATCCAGCACATCCCTCTTCTTCCAAACCAGCTCACAGTCATCCCTTGTCTGGACAAGCCCGGGTGTCTTCCATATGGTCAACTCCGCACCCTTCTGCATGCCCACACCACATAAGTATAGCCCAGGATCCAGATACTCTTGTTCTCTTACAGTGACCCTACAAAACAAAGAACATTGTGCAGTATACAGCCTCCTTTAAGACTCTTCTCCTGAGCGCATATAAGACTTATAGGCTCTCGACTTCCGTTGCGCTATACGCCGAATCACCCCCTCTGGCATTCCTGAAAATGCTGCCCCAAGTCACAAAACTTTGCCTCCAAACCCAACATCCTCAATGTCATAAGCAAAACTGCCACAAACTGGTATTTCATAAGTGGATTTCCATCCATATGGACTAGAAATTGCAGGCTACCCTTGGGCCGCATTGCCATATATTCTCTCATATTCACAACCAGACAGGTTGACAAACCCTAGATTGCCTGCAATGTTAACCACTCTCTTCTGGCCTCTTGTTTAGTCATAGAGCTCTGTATAAGCAAGCTTACCTTATCCTCCTGTATAACAGCATTCTTGAATAATAGGCCAAACATTGTTTGAACCCTTTTTCGCTTTTTCAACTAACTCCCCAATACGAAAGGCCTCAAAGAATGCCAGAATGAATGCCAGCCTAAACAAACACCTCTCCATAACCTGAGGAGCATACTGAATTCAACATCTTCCACATACAAGATATCAATTCCTGTGTGATGGGTAATCTACCATCTGGTACATTTGAGACATCACGTGCCCATCTGGCTAGTAAATGCTTAATGAGAAAACATGTGCCTTAGCAAAAACAGAAAAAATGGAAATGTGTGCTGTCACTGCTGCCATGACAAACCCGCTTCCTTTGCTTTGGCAATGTATGCCATCAACAATTCATCTGATATGGAACCCCATGACAATCCTTTCGCAAATAAGAAGTTTAAAATCTTCCCATACCCGCTTGTATAGGCCTCTCATGTGGAAGGTGCTAGTGAACCTCGCAACAGTCGCCAGGCTGCCACACAACGAACCTACAAAGAGAATCTGGAATCTCTGCTCCACACTAATCCACCTCTGGTGCCAATCTCCGGAATATCTCCCACTTTGAATGAGAAAGAGAGTCTGCTGTAGCATTTTCCACACCCACTAAGTGCCAAGCCCTAAATGTCACATTAAGCCGTAAGCAATGCAAAACAAACTCCCTCGAGATCTGCGACTAATATATATTTTGCTGACTGCCTATTAATGACCTGTACCACCCCTAGATTATCACACCAAAAACAAACTCTTCTATTTCTTAGGTGGTCTCCCCAAATCACCAATGACACTACTATTGGGAATAGTTCCAAAAAAGGGATATTTTTGTAGTGCCCACTACCACCCACGTGTTAGGCCAAGAAGCAGCGCACCAAGAACCCTGAAAATATGCACCAAAACCAACAATTTTCCCCACATCTGTGTACAATTCAATATTATGGTTAGAAACTTGCGCCTCCTGCCACAATGAGACTCCATTGAAGTCCCTTAAGAAGGTTTTCCCAAACGCTCAAGTCCTCCCAAATGAGGTACAACATGTGAATATAATGATGAGCACATCGCACACCCCCATTGCTGCTGCCAAACGACACAGAAAAACGCTGCCCATCAGTATTACCCGACAAGCAAAATTTAAACTACCCCCAAGCGACTGAATTTTCTCTAAAGTGAGCTTACATGCTTTCAAAGTCTTGCCCACCAAGTCCCTTAATCTGACCACTTTACTTTCTGGCAGACGCAAAAGCATAGCCACCGAGTCAAGCTCGATACCTGGAAAACCCAAACAACTGATCAACCCTTCAGTCTTTTCTTTTGCCAAACACAAATCTCCAAACACCTTGCTACTTGCATAAAGGATGACAATATGTTTGCACAATCCTCAACCCCCTGTCCTACAGACAAATAATCAAGCACATAACGCACAATACTAGAGGATCCTGACACTTGTGGAGTTACCCAGTGAACAAAAGTATTAAACATTTCAAAATAAGCACACAACCCCAAACAGCCCATAGGCATACAATTATCAAAATAGTATTGCCCTTGAAACTGAAAACCAAACAATGGAAAACTGTCTGGGTGAAGAGACAAGAGGCGAAAGGCTGACTCAGTATCAAGCTTAGCCATTAAAGCACCCTTTCCACACTGCCTAACCAACTGAACTGCAGAATCAAATGAAGCATAGCACACCATGCAGAATTCTCTGGGTACAAAATCATTAACTGACCAACCAGGTGGGAAGGACAAATTAAGGATCAAATGATACTATGCAGGCTCTTTTTTTTTTAGATATGACTTCCAGAGGTGAAATGATCATTTTCTGAAATGGAGGAAGGTTGAAAGGTCCTGCAATTCTCCATAACTAGCCCCTCCTTCAATTTTTCCTCTACCACCATTTGTAGCGTGTGTACTGAAGCTACATTCCCTCCCTGCCCTTCCCACAGGCCTACCTAAGGAATTTTAAAACATAACGAAAAACCTCTATCAAAATCCAAGCTATCTTCTTCCAACCATGCTAACAAAGGATCCAGTAGAATAGGCATCTGCACCCTGTTGCGGCCCAAATTACTTTGTATTACTTGCCGATTTCCTCCCCCCCCCCCCTTACTATTCGCTCCTCCACCTGCCTGCCTGCTACACTTAGTTGCTGGATGATTTGCTGCACAGTCTGGAAAGGAACAGGCAGACCGATTAATTCTCCAGCATACACCTTGCCTGCCATGCTAACACCTTGCTGACACCTTGCCTGCCATGCTAAATCCTCTGCTATCACAAAAAACTTGCCTGAAGCTCCTTGACCTGCCCCCACTGTCTGACTACTTCCAGTCACCTTATTTGTCATCTGGGTGAGCCATAAGCCTGTGCACCCCAAGACATAAACTTATTCTCCTCCATCTTATCATGATAGCGTTCATCATAGTTGAGCCATGCCCAACATTCATAATCCCGATGCACAGCTAAAATAGTGTCCACATATGTCAGCAATGCTCCATAAATTGAAGAGTCAAAATAACCCAACACATTGGCTAAATGGAGGAAACATCTAATCCAATTCAGAATGGTTCTTGGTACCTTGCACTCAGAAACCCGAAGGACATCCTTCTTATCCTTTTTCTTCTGCCCTCTCTTCCCCCTTCTACCCTCCAACAACGAAAAAAATATATATATATATTTCCTTTTCTGGATATCTCTATTTATTTTATTTATTTAAGAGCTTTTCTATACTGATATTCGAGTGAACATCTATATGATCTAGAAACCCTCTCCCATAAATCAGTCAGAGTCATCAATGCCAGAGCTCCTCTTTCTGTTCCTGCTCATCAGCCCCCCTCCCCCCCACCTTTGCTGCACTAGAAGATGATGTAGAAGAGGAACTAGAGGAAGAAGAAGAGGACCCAGAAGATGTAGATGACTTCCTTGAAATCTGCCGTTTCTTTGTATGGTGCTTATGCTTTCTTTTTCCCATCAGCTCTGTATGCTTCTCAGCACCGTTTCCTACCTAAGATTTACTACTACCCCTCTTCTCACTACTTTTCGAAGTCGCAACCACCCCACCATTCACCCCCACCCCAGATCCAATATTATCTCTCCTTCCAAGCCTATTCTCTCCCTATTCCTCATTAGTTGCAATAAGAACTGTCATGCTCTTGCTCCCTAGCCTTTTCTCATTAGCTATTTCCGCTCCCTGTGCATCTCCCGATGCCCTTCTAGCGGCCCCAGACTCACCAGACCTAGCCGCAGCCTGAGATGTTGGTAAAGCCTCCGCAACTGGCACAGCCGCCATCTGATGTGGTGATACAGCTTCTGGAGCACACTGACCAACTGTTGGGAAGCCCTGCTGCTGTATGTGTTGCTCTGCTGAAGCTGTCTGATCATGTCAACTTTCTTGCTCATGTGTTCCTCCTTGTGACCTGTTTCCCATCAATGATACCTGCAAAGTGGAGAAATGGACTCTCTGGCTATCCCTAGCTGAAAACCCGCTTCTGAACATCTCCCCCATCCCCAACCCGTAATCCCCCTGTCCTATCCCACCATACCACACTGGCTGCCCCCATTGCATATTTGCTCCGTGACTCCCTGAAGCACCTTCAGGAGCCCACCCTGCATATGCATTAGGCCATATAGGGAATCTCCAGCCCATATCTCATGACCATCCAGGTCCAGGCATATTCATATTGTACTCCCAGTTTGACTCCCCTTTGCACTCCCCACCCCAATTCCCATGCAAGGGGGTCCAAATTCCCTCTTTGCCCCAATTGCTGACCTTCCCCACTACTACAACTAAACCATGTCACATTCTGAGCCCCCAAATACCAAGCGGCCGGCCTCTGCACTGGTCTTTCCCCTCAGTCTCCACAACTCCTGTGAAAAAGCTCCCGTCTATACCCCACTTCCTCATGTCCTACAGGTGCTCTCCCCCCCCCCCCCCCCCCCCCCAGGCTTCACTGCTGCCTGTGCACCCACAACTGACACATTTTCCACTACCTCAACTGCTGCCCCAGAAACAGTGCTGAACCTTCTCCCTTTCCCATCAAAAGCTCTGTCTAACATAGACCAGTCCCCCACCCCTGCAAGAACATGTCCTGCTCCTTCCTGCAAGACTACTCCAACATATATTAAGGCTTGTCTCTCAGGAACACCCCTACTAGTCCCAGTTCCCCCTCCATTAATACCTTCTGCAGTGCCAAAGGATGCAGCGCCCAAAGCCGCAGTCCCTGCGCCTCAGATCCGTCCATCATGACCTGCTGGCTGTGGCATTCCTGCGCACACCTCCAGCAGCACCTGACTCGATCCAATGTGTGCCTCTGCAAACTACAACCCAAGGAATGGGGAAGAGAAGCAGGACCCACACCAATATCACTACTCCCTGTTGCATGTGTACCCGCCCCAACAGATGCCCATCCTCCTTGGCTGCAAGCCCGATCACGTTTTAGCACTGCACCAGCTACTTGTCCACGGCTCTCACTCACTGCATGCCTGAGCGCGGACACCACTTTCTCCTGTTCTCCTTCGTTACTAATGATGCTTGGTCTGGCGATGCTGATGTAAGACCAACGGAGCTTGGTCTTACATCAGCATGGCCAGGTCTTACATTGGTCGTCAGAGCCATCAACAGATGCGGCCTGTTGATGGCTCTGACGACCAACAGGCCGCATCTGTTGCCTGATTCTCTGTCTCCTCTTTATTTTCCCTCAATTGGTTTCTCCTCCACCCCCCATCTCTTTCCCTTTACATTAATTTTTCTTTTCTTTTAATCTTTTTTTTTTTTTTAAGAGATGAGGCGCAAACACAATTGAGGGAGATGAGGCCAGGTAAGCAGAGAAAAAGCAAAGTCAGCAGTAACTGCCTTTCCTGCACTTTGTTCTCTACAGCAACTCCCCCTCTCCCTTGCTCACTTGTGGCCCATTTAACCAGCAAACCCAACAAGGTTACCAAGCTGATTGAATATCCGAAAGAGAGCAATAGAGATCCACTGAGCCTTTCCCCTTTTCCTCAACCGTCATCCCAGTATCTACCCCACGGTCGCAGGTGAGGCCAGGCCCGATGCCCACATTATCTTGGCAACCAGGTACTTGACCGTATCTGCCCTCCTCAGAAAAACCATCAGACACTATCAGTGTTTTGAAATCTTCAGACGGATCAGACTATGGTACTCAGCATTTCTCATCTGCACAGAAGAAAACAAAGTTATTTGAAATGACTTTCAAACATCAAATAAGATTTCATATAGGATGAACACAGAGAAGATTTAAGCTAGAACACCACCACTATATTATGCATACATAAGATCATTTTTACCGGAGACCTGAATGACTTCGGTTCCTACTCACTGATTTGTCACAATCAGGTGCTGGTAAAGGAAGCCATTTCACATTGTAAATGGCAGGAAAAGCAACTTAACCAATCTCAAAAAATACTGAAAAAATGTGTACATCTTGCTTTATAGTGTGTACCGATTGATTTTTTTCATTAAGACCATGGGTAAATATACTATTTAACTTGTAAATCCAGTAATGTTCACATTTGTTAAGTAATGTGGAGTTATCTCCACCTCTGTAGGAAGGCAATATTTGATCTATATTAGGTATTTGACAAACTTCCTCATGAGAAGCTTCTAGGAAAAGTAAAAAGTAATGGGATAGGTGGCGTTGTCCTTTTATGGATTACAAACTGGTTAAAAGACAAGAAACAGAGAGAAGGATTAAATGGACAATTTTCTCAGTGGAGGGGGTTGGGCAGTGGAGTACCTCAGGGATCTGTACTGGGACCCATGCTTTTCAGTATATTTATAAATGATCTGGAAAAGGAATATGACAAGTGAGGTTATCAAATCTGCAGTTGATACAAAATTATTCAGAGTAGTTAAATCACAAGTGGATTGTGATAAATTGCAGGACCTTGTGAAACTGGAAAATTGGGCATCCAAATGGCAGATGAAATTTAATGTGGATAAGTGCAAGGTGATGCATATAGGGAAAAATAACCCATGTTATGTTAGGTTCCATATTAGGAGCTACCACCAAGAAAGAGATCTAGGCTTCATTGTGGATAAATTGAAATCATCGGTTCAGTATGCTGCAGCAGTCAAAAAAGCAAACAGAATGTTGGGAGTTATTAGAAAGGGAATGGTTAATAAAACGGAAATCCATGTATCACTCCATGGTGAGACCGTACCTTGAATACTGTGTACAATTCTAGTCGCCACATCTCAAAAAAGATATAGTTGCAATGGAGAAGGTACAGAGAAGGGCGACCAAAATGATAAAGGGGATGGAACAGCTCCCTTATGAGGAAAGACTAAAGAAGTTAGGACTATTCAGCTTGGAGAACAAAAGCCTGAGGTGGGATATGATAGAGGTGTTTAAAATCATGAGAGGTCTAGAACAGGTAAATGTGAATTGGTTGTTTGCTCTTTCGGATAAAAGAAGGACTATGGGCACTCCGTGAAGTTAGTATGTAGCACATTTAAAACTAATCAGAGAAAGTTGTTTTTCACTCAATGCACAATTAAACTCTGGAATTTGTTGCCAGGGGATGTGGATAGTGCAGTTGCTGTAGCTGGGTTTAAAAAAGGTTTGGATATGTTTTTGGAAGAGAAGCCCATTACCTGCTATTAATCAAGTTGACTTAGTCAATCCTATGCTACTGATGCCAGTAATAGCAGAGACTATTTTCTTAGTTTTTAGGTACTTGCCAGGTAATTATAGCCTGGATTGGCCACTGTTGGAAACAGGATGTTGGGCTTGATGGACCCTTGGTCTGACCCAGTATGGCATTTTCTTATGTTCTTATGACCATTTTAATTTATCAAAAGAGATTTGTAGGCACTAAGCGTAAGCTTCTGCCCTTATAATGGCACTCTCTCCCTCTGCCCTAGACAGAAAATGCTACAGAAACCTATTCACTTATTATACATGATCCAAGTAGTGCAGGATTTATACAATACCACTTGTCTCAGATAAGACATTTTATTATTAGGAATTTCAAGTTTATTACCAGGAGTTAACATAACAACTTGTCAATAGCAGATAAACATTACATTGGTGGTTAGGACTTAGCAGACATTGGGGGTACAGCAAGAGAATATCATAATCACCTTAGCCTGCACTTACATCTAAAAGTTGCTAAAGAGCATAACTGACTCAGAGGTAGGAAGAAACACCAAATCTCACCTCTTTTGCAGAATCTCACAGGTCTCTGGTCCATCCTGGGGAATCTCTGCTGCTGGGTCTCATGTTCTGCCATCTCAGCACTCTGCTTGTCACTTGCTGAGATGTAAATATTGTCTCAGATGACAAGCATCATATGGAGCCAACCTGTGTAAAAAATAAAACTCGAGAAGAACAATCCTCATCAGAGTGTCAAGCAGCCTCTTCTTGCAACAGAGCTTTCTGATCTTGATGCAGCGCTAAAGAGCATGGCTGAACTGAAGCCTTGCTTCTCTGCTATAGGCTTGCCTAGGGCCAAACTTGTTTTGTCCCTCTCACAGGATGAAGTGAGCCCCCTTCTGACTAAGGGGCCGATGCCGCATAGAAAGCGGGCGCTGAACAGTCAGCGCCTGCTCTCTTAACGCACGCATGGCGCCCCTAAGGAGGGCACCATGCAATATTAAAAGTAGGGGGTCGTATTAGCAAGGAGGTGCTAGGGTCGCGCACCCAATCGGTTTTTGTGACTGCCGTACACCGGTCACAAAAACCGACGCCGAGTTTATCGGCGTCAGTTTACCTTATCGGCGGACAGCCCCGAAAACCGACGCCGATAAACCCATCGTTGGTTTTCAGCAGCGAACGGTTGTCATGAAAACCAACGCCGGGTTTATTGGTGTCAGTTTTCGGGGCTGTCCGCCGGTAAGGTAAACCAACGCCGATAAACTCGGCATCGGTTTTCGTGATGGATCCAACTGTCAATTTGGTTTTATTTGTTTTTTTATTCAACTTTTTTTGATTCGCACAGCTATTAACGCCTGCTCCAGGCAGGCTTTAATAGATGACAGTTAAATGTGTGTCCGAGACGCACATATTTTATTTTTGCATCGGAAGTGAATGCCTAATAGCCTCATTGCATGCATTTGCATCTGATGAGCACTATGACATTCACTGTACGTTGGACGCATGTTGAATATGCGCTAATCCCTTTATTGCATAGGGGATTGATTAGCGCCTATTCTACCCGCATCCGACTGCAGGTTAACAGTGCGCTCGGCTCAGTGCACCATATTGCATCGGCCCTTAAGTGAATTACCAAGAGATAAACAGCAGCAGAGATTCCCCAGGATGGACCAGAAACCCGTGAGGTACTGCAGCAGTGTTAAGATTTGGGATTAACTGGCTAACCCACTCTAATCAGTCCGTTAGCCAGTTATGCTCTTTAGCAATTTTCAGATGCAAGTTCAGGCTATGGTGATAGGAAATATTGTCTTGCTGAATCCCAATGTCTGCTAAATTCTAACCACCAAGTGTATTCTTTTGTAATGTTTTTAGCAATAAATCCCTTATCGGATATTGCCAAATTGTTATGGTAACTCCTGGTAATGAAGCTGAATTCCTTATGATATCATTTGTCCCAGATAATAAATTTTATTGTGTAAATCTCTGCACTACTCGGATTGTGTACAAAGGTATAGTAAGTAAATTAATAGATTTTTGCAGCATACGCTTTCCAGGGCATAGGGAGAGAGTGTTATTATATAGGCAGAAGCTTACTCTTAGTCATAGTGTATTATTGGGACACACCCATCCTCAGATAACCAGGAGAATTTGCCCCTGAACTAGAAAATAAAGCATTAATTAAGCTTACTCAGATTTATACAAAAAAGAGGTTGTAAAGGAACAGATTAGGGTTATTAGGGACAATTTAAAAAAAAAAAAAACCAAACCTATTTAGAGCTAGTGATTGTAGGCAGCTTCTATGTGACCACACATACAAATCTAGTCACAGAATCAAGATTTCTTTGGAGAGTCTCACAGAACATGCCACAGTGTTATATATATTAAAAGAGATTTTTCAAAACAATCACTCATATATCTTAGCTATTAACGTGAAATTAGAACAGGAAAATGAAAATCTGAAAGATTAGACAAAAGAACTAAAAGCCTATTCTAAACATGAGAGATATAATCAGCAATTGACACTGGAAGTAAATAGCTTGTTATTTAATTCATTAGAAGAACAATTGGCAGGACAGAGAGTGACAGCTGGGGGGTGGAGTCAAGATGGCGGCAGGACCTTAGCACTGCTTCACCTGAGGTCCGCGTTTCTTTAAAATTTTTCCACTTTTCGATTTAACATGCCGGCGAAAAGGACGGGGAAGACTAAGATCTATCCCTCGGTACCCCCGACTCCTACCGGGCAGCAAACTATCCAGCAGTGCTTTGAGACGGCTACAATGAAGGGGCCAAGAGCTCCGGCTGCCGAAGGAAGCGGAGGAGAGCTACCTTCGACCTCGGAAGAAGTCTCTCTGAGCCCGGATGTCAGACCTCCACCGCAGGAGCGAGAGCACCAGCAGAAGCCGACCAGCCAGAGCTACGGAACTGTTGCTACTGGCTTGGTGTCCGAGGGGGCGACTGCAGGGAGCGCACCCGCTCCAGAGACGCTGGAGTCTTCAACCGAAGAGACGGACAGAGTCCCGGCTGAAGAAACAACTGCTACTGGAGGCGAAGGTGAGACGCTGAATATTCTTCAGCCAGCCTTTACTATGATTTCAAAACCAGCAACAATAACCCTTGAGTCTATTTGGGACTTATTAAAAGATATGGGTAATGTTGTGAATGACTGTTCAAGAAAGATAACAACTTTATCTCAACAAATGGACATGATTTCTAAAAACAATAAAGAACAAATTAAAGAAAATCAGGAAAAATTCCAAAAAATGGAAGAAGATGTAAAGGTAATTAAAGGTGTGCAGAGTTCCCTCATCCAGGATGGCGACATCCTGAGTAGGAGGGTCGAATATGTGGAGAACAGACTAAGGCACTTGAATTTGCGCTTTTTAAACTTTCCCAAAGTGGTGGGGGAATTACCTCGTATTACACTGAGGAGATATCTCCTGGAAGTATTAGATTATACCTCTGACCAAACCCCACCCATGGACAAAGTTTATTTTCTACCATCGGGCGCAAAGCCTCAAATCCAAATTCAACCTATGGATCTTGAGAATCTCACAGATTACCTTGAATCATCCCACTATGAAATTCTAGAAAGAGCCACATTCTTGGTTACTTTTTTGACTGAATCAGACCTGAGTGCAGTCATGAAGAAGTATTTCAGAAAAGCAAATAACCCAATTATGGGGCAACCAATTAGGATATTTCCTGATTTATCTAAGATTACACAAGCAAGAAGAAAAGGCTTTTTAGCCCTAAGACAAGATACTTTGAATCTTGGGGCTTCTTTTTATTTAAGATATCCTGCAAAACGTTTAGTGAAATTAAGAGGAGATAATTTTGTGTTTACAGCACCTGAACAGTTGAGAAATTTTATAGACTCAAGGAAAATGGGAACAACAACTGGAATCGTAGACTGACTTATTCAGTGAATGTACCTGCTAGGTCGTTTCCTATATTTCTTTTATTTCTCCTTGATATTCTTCACCCCCAGGGCTTGGGATCTAACGGATACTACGATGAAAGTTTATCATGTATCTTTATTTACAAATGTGGAATGTGTTTGTTTTCCTGAAATTGTATCATGTTACTTAAGCAAGGTTTATCTTTGTGAAAAATTTTGAAATTCAATAAAATATAAATTAAAAAAAAAAAAGAAGAACAATTGGCAGACAGGCAAATGCAAATTGCTGAACTGGAGCTAAGAGCAGGGGGATCTCCAGACCCAGAGTTACCATGGCAAAAGTCACTAAACAGCACAAACTTGATGTAAAAACTATTTCCTCTCTAATTGACACAGTACTAGGTTGAAGGCTGAAAGGAATGAGACTGAGTTAAGGATCACAGACTTAGAAGGAATAATAGAAATTTTAAATGACGAGATCAAATCTGTAAGAGGGGAATTGACTCAAGCAGAAGCCAGAGAAGCCCATAAACATTTACAATGGTTGTCTCACTTAGAAAAACGGAATACAGAGCAGGAAGAGATGCTGGGGAGGCAATTAGTGATGAACTATTGTCTTTAAAATAAGCCATTTCGTGCCTTCAATTGCAAAAGAATGATCTGCTTACTCAACTAGCAAAATCCCAGAAACAAATAGATAATTAAGTCATTAAAAGGAAAACTATTTAGACAGTTTAAAGAGAAAAATACTGAGTGCTTCCAACTTCAAGAACAGCTTGATGAAACCCGGAACATGTTTAAGTTACTAAAGGCCCAACTGGAACATAAGATTTCTGAGTTAATTGCCTTGAAGATAAACTCATTGAATCTGAAAATTCCAGCCCAGTAGCCTGAAATAGGGAAAACCCATAAAGAAAGAAATTGTCAATCAGGAATGCCCCATCTCCCAGCTGCCAGCCAAGAACCAGCAGGCACCCATTTGCAGGCAGAAGGGGGAGGCAGAAAAAGCCCAGGTTTACAGACACCCATTTAGCCAAGGCTGGGAAGCTCCAGAGTCTCATAGTGAAACCAGGAATTATAAAATAGAACCTAGCGCTTTAAGGCAAAGTGCATGGTGACAAAGTATTTGATCTTAAAAATGGCAAAGTTTCTTTCTCGAAGAAAAGCCCAGAGAACCCTCCCCATTCCCTCCTGGGACATGGAGTGAGAACAGATGGGAGCCCATCCACGAAAAAGGAGGATCTGAGGCCACTGCCAAGGCTACCATTCCACCAGCTGTCACTAGAGGGAGTTGAGACAGATTTAGCTAAACAGATTAACAGGCCGATACAATAAAAGGACCGATGTGAAAAAAAGGCACTGAAAGCGGGCGCTGAGTGCTCAGTGCCTGCTTTCCTAACGCGCCCCCAGGCAACTCTCCTGGGGGTGCCATGCAATAATTAAATTAGAGTCGTGCTGTCAAGGAGGTGCTAGGGTCGATTGTGCGTTCCTAGTGCCTCCATGACAGTCTGTGCCCGAGAGTGGTTGGCTGTCCTCCGGTTAAAAAAAGGATACTGAATTTATTGGCATCCGTTTTCCCAATCAATACACAGCCACGGGTCCAGAAAATGGACACTGGTTAACTGAGCGTCCATTTCCCGAACCCGACCGTTGGCTTTTTTTAAAAAATGTTTTGGGTTTTTTTTAAATCTTTCGTTCCTCCGACTTAATATCGCCATGATATTAAGTCGGAGGATGTACAGAAAAGCAGTATTTTCTGTACAACATTTTGGGGTGCTCAGAAATTAAGCCTGCTCAGGCAGGCGTTAATTTATGAGTGCAAAAATGTACGTATTGGACGCACATTTTTTTTACTGCATGTGGAGTGAATAACTAATAGCATCATCAACATGCATTTGGATGTGATGAGCGCTATTAGTTTCCCGGTGCATTGTGGAGCATAAGGAGCTGTGGATGCGCTTATACAACCCGCATCCAACTGCAGGTTAAACAGTGTGCTTGACTGAGTGCAACGTATTGCATTGGCCCCAGAGTATGCTCAGCCTAGCGCAAAGCTTAATGAGCAATTGGATGCGTGAGGCTAACACCCGATGCAATAAGGGGATTAGCGTATTCAATCTGACTTGTAGCTAATAGCACTCATCACATGTAAATGCCATGAAGATGAGGCTATTAGCTATTCCCCCTCCCATGCAGAAAATTGCCACTTGGCTAAAGCACCCTTTGTAACGTAACAAATTTAATACCAGCCCTGGAGCTGGCGTTAAATCAACCTGTGAGTGAAAGACTCAACTAAAAACCAAAACAATACTGCTTTCTGTGGTTCCCGTTTAAATAAAGCATTTCTTATTTTGAAAATTCAGCCTGTTGCAGCAATAAACTGTCAAGAATTTGTCCATTTTACTATTTTTCTTAAATCATGAAATGGCTTAATTTTTCTACTGGCCATTTCCTCATGTAAGTATGTAAAATGTCCTCTCTGAAATGCTGTTGGATCAGCCAGCTTATTAAGTTCTGAAATGGCGGAATAAAATGGACGCTTGTATTGAGCATCTGTTTTCCTAATCCGTGCACAGCCACGTCTCCTGGATGCCTGATGCTTTGGAGTCCTATGGCCGCACAAATTCCTCTAGCTTATCCTTTTTAGTGTGGCAGCTCATTTGATTATTTCATCGGGCTCCCAGGAGAGATGGGTATGAGTACATTAATAAAACGGGCACTCAGTGTGAGCACCCGTTTTATCATGTGGTTTTAATGCATCGGCCACTAAAACTTTAAGATTTATTGATTGATTTAAGAAAGCTTCTATACTGCTTATTCAATATATTGCATTGTTTACAAATACAACATACGTAGTCAAAATCTAACCATATATAAAACAAAATCAATAAAAATAAAATAAAAAAAACATAAAAATTAACAGATTATGAGTGCAAACTCAGTATCATCATTCATTGTATAGCTACATTATCAGCTGTAAATTCTTGCATGCACAGCCAGGTTTATAAGGCTTTCTTGAATATTTTTGAATCTGATAGTATTCTCAATTGTTCTGGTAGGGCATTCCACAACACAGGGCCAGCCACTGAGAAAGCCCTGTCCCTAACCTCCCCAATGTGTGCACGTCTCATCATTGGGACCTCAAGGAGATCCTTGTTTTGCAATCTTAGTGGCCAATGCAATACAGTGCGCTCAGACGAGCGCACTGTATAACCTGCTTAGACGCAGTTTAAATAGGCGCTAATCCACCCCCTAATGCAATAGGGGGATTAGCACCTATTTAACGCGCGTCTGACGCGGAGTGAATGCGATAGCGCTCATCACATACAAATGCATGTGAATGAGGCTATTACTCATTCACTCCACATTCAAAAAAAAAAGTGTGCGTCTCAGACACACATTTAGCTCTCAGATATTAACGCCTGCCTGGAGCAGGTGTTAATAGCTGAGTGCATGTAAAAGAAGTACAGAAAAGCAAAAAAAAAAACTGCTTTTCTGTACTTCTTTTCTTAAGTAAAAAAAAAACCTCTGCAGACCGCCGAGTTATGAAGACCGACGCCAGTAAACTCGGCATCGGTTTTCATAACCGGCCGTCTCCAGTAATGAAAATGGACGCCGATAAACTCGGCAGATAGACGGTTATGAAAACCGATGCCGAGTTTACCGGTGTCCGTTTTCGTAACCAGCTGTTGCGGTCCCGGTCGCTAGTCCTTACCTTGCCTGCCGCCCTCCGAGCTGCGCCGGGAACCGCAAGGTTCTGGGCCTACCAGGCCGCATGGCAGCGGTGTCTCCACGAGGGAGACGCCACCGTGGTCCGATTCCGGCTCTTCCCCCGCTAGGCAACGCACGCGCTAAGCCCGGGGTTTTAAAGGTCCAGCACCCGGAAGTGCTGGACCGCCCCCCCAGATGACGTCAGACGCCGGCAGGATACTTAAGCCGGCGTCTGCCCACCATTCAGTGCCTTGCAACGAGGTCTCTCCGTCCTGGGAGTACTAGTTGCCGTGCCTGATTCCTGCTGGTACCTGCTCCGTTCCTGCTCTGGTCCTGGTGGTTCCTGCTCCGTTCCTGTTCCGGTCCTGGTGGGTCCTGCTCTGTTCCTGCTCCGGTCCTGGTGGTTCCTGCTCCACTCCTGCTCCTGTGGCTCCTGATCCCCAGCATCTTGTTCATTCCTGTTGTTCCAGTATTTGCTTCCTCGGCTGTCCTCTGGTTCCTGACCTCTACTCGTCTCGACTCTCCGTCTCTGCCGCCAGCCCCGACCTTCGGACCGTCCTGACGCCTCTACGCCTCTGCAATCTCAAGTCCCAGTGGTCTGGATCCTTACGGGCTCCTCCTGGGGGGACCTTGGATCTCCTGGGTGAAACACCGCTCGTCCATCCAGCCAAGCCCTGCCTCCCGGCCCGCATTCAATCCGCGCAGTGCCGCACTGCCTGGCCGGCCCAAGGGTCCACCTTCCTGTCCAAAGCCATAACAGTTTGCAAGGCCATGGACCCTGCAGACTTGGCTGGCCTGCAGGCCATACCTGGATTGGCCCAGAGACTTCAGCAACAGCAACACTCTAGATGTGTTGACAGCCACGGTTGAACGCCTGGCTAACTGCATGGACGCTAACCCACCTGAGGCTGCACCGCCTCCTCCTCAAATACCAGCTTTGACATTCTCCAGGCCCACCCAGCTTCCAGTGCCTACCCGCTACGCAGGGGACACCAAGGCGTGCAGATGATTTCTGAACCAATGTTATATCCGGTTCTCCTTGCTGCCTGCTCAATTCCCTTCGGTCTCTGTAAAGGTGGCATACATCCTCTCACTGCTAGACGGGAAGGCTTTGCATTGGGCCTCTCCCATGTGGGAGCGACAGGACCCGTTGCTGCAAAATTTACAGCAGTTTATCGTCCAGTTCAAGCAAGCATTCAATGAGCCCGCTCGCCAATCTACGGCCACATCGGAGATCTTGCAATTGCGGCAAGGCTCCAGGACTCTGGCGGATTATGCCATTGAATTCCGCACGCTTGCCATGGAGCTGGCCTGGCGGGACGATTGCTTGCGAGGTATTTTTCTTGAAGGACTCGCAGGACGCATCAAAGATGAAATGTCTGCTCGTGACATCCCAGATACCTTGGATGGGGTGATAGATTTGGCCGGAAGAATAGACCGCCGGCTTCAGCAACGAGCCAAAGAAGGACGTGCTCCCCGCCGTCCGGTGTTCCTAGCGA
The DNA here is from genome assembly GCF_901001135.1 of Rhinatrema bivittatum. Lineage (NCBI taxonomy): Eukaryota > Metazoa > Chordata > Amphibia > Gymnophiona > Rhinatrematidae > Rhinatrema > Rhinatrema bivittatum. The sequence goes on from NC_042632.1 coordinate 3,380,551, forward strand.
CAGCATTCTCCAGACCTCTGAACAATTCTACAAGTCAGGGAGCCGCGGCCAGCCACTCTTCTACAGAAGAACCCATGCAGAGTAGCCGAACTCCCCTGACCGAGGAGGAAAGAAGAAGGCGCCGCAACTTGGGCTTCTGCCTGTACTGTGGCGGCAAAGGTCATTTCTTGACTAGATGTCCCGAGCGTCCGGAAAACACCCGAACCTAGTGAGAAGAGAGGAGATCTCCCTAGGTTGCGTGAATGCTGCTCCTCAATGTACTGTCCCTGTTACTCTGGAGTATTCCGGAGGATGCTTTCAAACCCTCGCCTTCCTGGATTCGGGGGCAGGAGGGAATTTCATCTTGAAGGACTTAGTACAACAACTGGGTCTACCCACTGCACCTCGAGAACCGCCCTTGCGCATAACATCCATTCAAGGGATGGCTTTGCCTGGCAGTATTACAGAGGTCACAAGACCTTTGACCTTACGAACCGGACTACTTCACGCCGAGGAAATCTCTTTTCTGAACCTGGAGAAGACAGTACACCCAGTAGTCTTGGGACTGCCATGGTTACAACGACACGCTCCCGTGATACATTGGGACTCTCTTCAGATTGCTCAGTGGAGTCCCTATTGTTTTCAGAACTGTCTTGAGGTTCCTCAAGTGCCCAAAGTTTCTCTACTGCACACTGCGCTCGCACTCCCCGCACCATATCAGGATTACGCTGAAGTCTTCTCAAAACAAAAGGCAGAAATCTTACCATGTCACCGGCCTTTTGACTGTGCGATAGACCTTTTGCCTGGCACTACCCCTCCGCGTGGTAGGATCTATCCCTTGTCGCTGCCAGAAACTCGTGCCATGTCAGACTACATTGCCAAAAACCTCGCTAAAGGGTTCATTCGACCCTCACGCTCCCCCGCAGGCGCCGGGTTCTTCTTTGTGGCCAAAAAGGACGGCACCCTTAGGCCATGCATCGATTACCGAGGGTTGAATGCCATCACTAAGAAGGATCGGTATCCACTCCCGTTGATACCTGAACTGCTGGATAGACTGCAAGGAGCGAAGGTCTTCACTAAACTTGACCTACGTGGAGCATACAACTTAGTCCGTATACGCCCGGGGGACAAGTGGAAGACAGCCTTCAACACTCGCGACAGACATTACGAGTACCTGGTAATGCCATTCGGGTTGTGTAATGCCCCCGCCGTGTTCCAAAACCTTATGAATGAGGTCTTTCGAGAGATGTTATATTCCTTCGTCATAGTGTATTTGGATGACGTCTTGATCTACTCTCGAGATCTAGAGACTCACCATCAACACGTCCGAAGCATACTACAAGTTTTGAGAGACAATCACCTCTACGCCAAACTTGAAAAATGCCAGTTCGAGTGCGAATCGCTACCCTTTTTAGGATATATAGTGTCCTCTACTGGCTTTCAGATGGATCCGGAAAAGGTTTCGGTAATCACCAATTGGCCCCGTCCCACCGGGCTGAAAGCCTTACAGCGGTTCCTCGGATTCGCTAACTTTTACAGACATTTTATTCCTCAGTACTCCTTGAAAGTAGCGCCGATACTAAGTCCTGGCCTGACACAGCCTGTCGAGCCTTTGAGGAACTGAAGCTCGCATTCCTGGAAAACCCCTGTCTGCGGCACCCTGATCCACAGCGCCCCTTCATAGTAGAGGTAGACGCGTCCAGTATCGCGGTTGGAGCTATTCTCAGTCAACACTCAACCTCTGGCAACTTAGTGCCATGCTCTTACTTCTCCAGGAAGTTCTCGCAGGCTGAATGCAACTATAGCATCGGAGACAAGGAACTGCTAGCAATAAAGCTTGCCTTCGAGGAGTGGAGGCAATGGCTTGAGGGGGCCAACTTCCCCATCACCGTGTATACGGACCATAAAAATTTAGAATTTCTGGCTCACGCACAACGACTAAACACCCGCCAGGCCCGGTGGTCCCTCTTTTGACCACCGGGCCTGGCGGTACCGAAGAATGGTTTGACTTCATTCTTCGGTACCGCCCTGCAGCAAAGAACATCCGAGCAGACGCCTTGTCGCGCACCTCGCAAGCAGAGGAGGAAGACGGGCCGCAATACATCATAGACCCCGTACACATTCGCCTAGAACTTACGACTGTGGACCCAACCACGAAAACAGTAGTGCCAAGAACGCTCCGCCGGAAAGTCCTAACTTGGGCTCATGACTTGTTGACCGGAGGACATGCCGGAAGGGAGAGGACACTAGATTTAGCGAACCGTTTCTATTGGTGGACTGGTATCCGCCGAGATGTGTCTCACTATGTGAAGTCCTGTCCTACCTGCGCCAAGCAGAAACCAATAATGGGGCCTCTCAGGGGGTTCCTGCAACCACTACCCATTCCAACAGAACCCTGGACACACATAGCCACAGACTTTGTGGTAGACTTACCGCCGTCCCAAGGCAAGACAGTTATTTGGGTCACTGTGGATCGTTTTTCTAAAATGGCTCACTTTGTGCCCTTAGCCAAGTTACCATCTTCGCCAGAACTGGCATTGCTGTTCACGCAACACATATTCCGCATCCACAGACTACCCCACGACATAGTCTCCGACCAGGGCCCATAATTTACAGCCCGGTACTGGAAGGCTTTATGTAAAAAGTTTGGGGTGCAACTCAGCTTCTCAACCGCGTTTCATCCCCAAAGCAACGGACAAATGGAACGAATGAATCACTCCCTAAAAGCGTTCCTGAGGACCTTTGTCAATGACCGGCAAGATAACTGGATGGAACTACTACCCTGGGCTGAGTTCGCATACAATAATCAAATACATGCAGCTAGGGGAAAGACGCCCTTCCAAGTCGTCTATGGAAAACAACCTAGACCACCCTTACCCGTACCAGTACCAGTAGCCTCACCAGTGGCCCAACAACTACAAAGGCTTTGGGCGTTCGTACAAAAGAAACTCACAAGAGCCGTGCACACTGCGAAGAAGTACACGGATCGTCACCGTGGGCCAGCTCCCACATTCCTACCAGGAGATCGTGTCTGGCTTAGCACAAAGAACATTCACTTGCGGCTACCATCCAAGAAGCTAGCACCCAAGTTCTGCGGTCCCTTCTGAGTGGCAGAGAGGGTAGGATTGGTTTCCTACCGCTTACGCCTGCCCACCACCTTACGCATCCACAACATGTTTCATGTATCTCTCTTGAAACCAGTGATCTTCTCTAGATTCCACCGATGACCACCAGAAGCTACCTCCTCCCTTACGGCTGAAGACCCTACATTTCAAGTTCGAGAGGTACTAGACATTCGCTTCCTCAACAGATGATGGGAGTACTTGTTGGCCTGGGAGGGGTGAGGGGACGAAGATAATACTTGGGAGCCTGCTCGCAATATTCTGGACAAGTCTCTCCTGCGGCAATTCCATTTGGATCATCCTGACAATCCAGGTCCCTTGAAAAGGGGGCGTAAAGGAAGGGGTACTGTTGCGGTCCCGGTCGCTAAGCTAGCGACCGGGTCCTTACCTTGCCTGCCGCCCTCCGAGCCGCGCCGGGAACCGCAAGGTTCTGGGCCTACCAGGCCGCATGGCAGCGGCGTCTCCACGAGGGAGACGCCGCCGTGGTCCGATTCTGGCTCCTCCCCCGCTAGGCAACGCGCGCGAAGCCCGGGGTTTTAAAGGTCCAGCACCCGGAAGTGCTGGACCGCCCCCCAGATGACGTCAGACGCCGGCAGGATACTTAAGCCGGCATCTACCCACCATTCAGTGCCTTGCAACGAGGTCTCTCCGTCCTGGGAGTACTAGTTGCCGTTCCTGATTCCTGCTGGTACCTGCTCCGGTCCTGCTCCAGTCCTGGTGGTTCCTGCTCCGTTCCTGTTCCGGTCCTGGTGGTTCCTGCTCCGTTCCTGCTCCGCTCCTGCTCCTTTGGCTGCTGATCCCCAGCATCTGGTTCGTTCCTGTTGTTCCAGTATTTGCTTCCTCGGCTGTCCTCTGGTTCCTGACCTCTGCTCATCTCAACTCTCTGTCTCTGATGCCAGCCCCGACCTTCGGACCTTCCCGACGCCTCTACACCACTGCAATCTCAAGTCCCAGTGGTCTGGATCCCTACGGGCTCCTCCTGGGGGGACCTTGGATCTCCTGGGTGAAATACCGCTCGTCCATCCAGCCAAGCCCTGCCTCCTGGCCTGCATTCCGCACTGCCTGGCCGGCCCAAGGGTCCACCTTCCTGTCCAAAGCCATAACACCAGCAGCCGCGGTGGGGTCGCGTTAGCAAGCAAGGAGGTGCTAAGGTCGCGCAAGTGACCCTAGCGCCTCTTTGCTAGCGCAACCCCTTAATTTATAGCATGGCGCCCCCCCCCCCCCCTTGCGGGCGCCATGCACATGTTAAGAAAGCGGGCGTTGAAAAGTCAGCATCCGCTTTCCGCATTTAATATTGCATCGACCCCTTAGTGTTCTACATTGAATATAGATCCATGGGGTTGAACCAAGCCATGGCACATCTGTGGTGTTAATTTATGTATTAGTATTAGTGTTTTGTATTGAATCCTGGCCCAAGCTGGAAGCCAATGTAGGCTGGCAAGAACTGGGGTAATATGATTGAACTTTTTTCTACCTGAAAGAAGCCAGGACCAAAGGTTACAACTAGCAGTAATGAATTAGAATAGTCTGTGCCTGCAAAGATAACAATTGCAATACTGTTCTAAAATCCTCAATGGTTAATAACAATTTAAAATGCTTTAACATGCACAGTTTCATATACCCTGAACGTATCTCTTCTGCAGTCATTCCAGCAAAATCCTGGGCTCACTATATTGCAGCATTTATCCAAGCTTCATGACACCTTTGATATTTTAGGCTTTAGTTCTGAAAGGGACAAAATATTCCTTCTCTTGTGGAGTTTTAATGATGAAGCTCAGAGTATATTTCAAGTATACCAAAGGAAATTAAGTGTAATTTAATAACTTTTGAGTCTGCACTCAAAAAGCATTTTGGTGCTTATTCAAATGCAGTTTTCCCGCAGATAAGCAGGTTGAATTAGCCATGACAACCGGGGACGCCCCTCCAGTCCTCTAGGTCAGTGGTCCCCAACTGTGTCCTGGGGGCCCACCAGCCACTGGGGTTTTCAGGATATCCACAATGAATATGCATGAGAAAAAATTTGATGCGCATGCAAATTTTCTCTCATGCATATTCATTGTGGATATCCTGAAAACCCGACTGGCTGGTGGGCTCCCAGGACAGGGTTGGGGACCACTGCTCTAGGTGATGGAGCTTCAAAGAGCACACAAAGTTGTGCTCTGTGCCTGCCTGTGCATATCACCACGTGGTTCCCAGCTTGCCACAGTCTTGATCTTCCCCGTGCAGGTAGCACGCGGAGCTCTGTAACTCTCAGTGCAACATTGTTTGGAACCTTCTGGTTAACTCCTCATGGGATTCAGACAAGCAGTCTGAACCCTCTGGCTTCAAAGCTTGCCGCTGTGGCAAAATTATGTCAAAGACGGATGGCCATACCCTCTGCTATGTCTGCCTAGGGCCGGACCACTACCAGACCAACTGCAGTGACTGCAGCCGCATGTCCCCAAGAGCACAGAGGCAGAGGGCAGCGAAGATCCAGAGGCTGAAGGAAGCAGCAGTGGCAGAACCTCAGACTGCCCAGTCTGCTCAAGGATCCACCCAGTCCTCTCCAGGGCCCAGCAGGGAACCCCTGAGAGCTAAGGAGAAGAGGGCCTGCTCAGTCAGCCTCTCAGGCGATGAAAGGGCCCCATGGAAGTGTGCCCTAACTGCCTTCACGCAGGGAGCACCAGGGGAAAAGCGATACCGGAAGGCCAGGCAAGTCGTGGTCAATGCACCAGATGATTGACTCAACGCACCCAGCGCATCGACGCATCGACTCAATGCACCTGGCACATCGACGCATTGCCTCAATGCACCTGGTGGATTCACTCAACATATGTATCAAATCATGGATGCGAAGCCCTGACGCACTCATGTGAGGAAAAATACTGGGGGCGATCGACTATGGTCGATGTACGCCCACCATGATGGAAAGTCAAAGCATCGAAGAGAGCTGGTGGAAAAGTCTCCCCGCCAACAACACTGTGCGGAGGCCGGTGGACCATCGGGTCCCACATGCAGCAGAGATGGGCTCATCACCCATAGCCCAGCCGTAGCCCAGACACGGAGCCCCAGTCCCAGAATGGGAAAGGCTGTCTGATGTTTATTTATTTATTTATTTAATGTGTTTTGTATACCGTCATTCGGTTTCGCCATCAGAACGGTTTACAGTAGTAGAGACATAATATTGTTTACAAACATCATTGCAGCAAATTGTAATATTGAAATAACGTTTGGGGTTTAAAGGTTAGGTAAATACATATAAAATTATTATTACATATATCAATCTTATGTAGCAGCAGAGTTACTACATAGTGTCAGCTCAGGGCTCGTCAGGATCCTCTCAGTCCTCCAAAATCTTCTCGGACCTGTCAGGGGCTTCAAGACGGAGATGAGAGGGATCACAGCTGCAGGAACATCTGGAGAAGTGAGACAAGCAGTGCCCACAGGGTTACCAGTACTCCCAAGGGAACCACATTTGGTCATATTGCTGGCCGCAGTACCCCCCAGAAAGGGGCCAAAGGAAACCGCCTCGGGCGAACATGGGTCCCTGGCTGCCCAGGCGATGTCTCAGATATCTCAGGTGTTGACGCTTTTCCTGTCATCACTGGAGCAAGCTGTGGGCAAGAGACGAGTGCCCCATGCAAAGCACTGCCACCAAGCAGAGAGGACGTGGACCCAAGGGGCATATCCCCTCCCTCAGCCCAGCCGCAGGAGCCATCTCTGTATGACTCTCCGGTCTTGCCAGATTCTTCGAGGGGTTACCCCTCGGACACCCCGGAGGAGCAACCGCGACCCATTTCACCATCGGAGAACTTGTCTTACTCCAAGTTCGTCGAAAAGATGGGAAGCACCCTTAAGGTAGAGACCAGGAAGGTACCGGAACCAAGAACAGAGGTTCTGGGGATTCTTAAAATTTTCGAGGCACCAGCAGAGCCGACTGCGCTACCATCCTATGAGGTCCTGGATGAGCCGATGACCAGAGCATGGCAGCTTCTGTTTTCAGGAGCATCGACCTCGCACAAGCAGACCTCATGTTCAGAATGTGCGACTCCCCTTTCTATAGTATGTTGCAATTACCTCACACTTCCATCGTGATGGAGTCGGCCATGAAGAGAGCTAGGCAGCCTCGGCTACATGCGAACACTCCCCCAAGAAAGGATAATAAGTATCTGGATAGCTTCGGCAGGTGTATCTTTCAAGCTGCAATGCTGAATGCAAAGATCCAGCAGCATCAATTTTATATAACGCAGTATTTGTACGAGTGCTTGCAAACATTAAAACCTGTGGTGATGGTCCCTGACCCGGATGGCAGCCCTCTGTCCCAGCTACATGAGATGGAGGAGGGGTTACGTCATCTGCTCCGTACAGTTTATGAAGCCTTTGACACCTCGGTGAGGATATCTACGGGAGCTGTTGCAGCCAGATGCATGGCCTGGCTACAGGCGAGTGCCATCAGAGAGGACGTTCAAGAGAAACTGGACGACCTTCCCTATTTCACAGACAATTTGTTCGGGGACAAGCTGTGAGAGACTGTGACACAGCTGAAGGAACAGAGTGTAGCAGTACAGTCGCTGACATCTCTGGGAGAGCAGCAGTTGAGAAGAAGATTCTACCAGCTCCTCAGAAGATGCAGGGCCAAAGCTGGGGGGATAGGTCTTATCCTCCCTTTAACCTGCAACAATATCAGCCATCCAGGGAGCCGCAACAGCAGCAGCCACAGAACCGCACCCAACAGTGAAACCCGAGGCAACAGCGGGCCCCAGAGGATCCGGGTGGCTCCAAACCCCAGCAAGGGTTTTAGGACCATAGGAACCTTATTCCTCACACAAAAGTCAAAGGCAATTCCCCAGGTTTACCAACATGAGGGAGAGTTAACGACCTAAACAGAGAAGATCCACAGACTGGCCTACCAGAGCTCCAATCTCCATCGGCAGGCCTCCTGGTGGAGCCAAAGATGCTGATCCCCATGCTGCCCCTCCTCTGGGAGGCTGGGGGAAGATGGTACTTCTTGGGAGTAGAGAGTCTATAACCAACATACCAGTGGGCTATTCCGCTACTCCCAGTCCAAGGAGCATGGTTTTCAGTACAGGTTGTTCACGCACATGCCGAGGATGTCTCAGGATTTGATCACCGAGCACCGGCGGGCCTGGGCCTTTTCCCAATCGCAAGGGTTGATAAGAGCTGTCAATACGAAGCGGGTGAGGATGACCCGCATAGGCAGCCTCCACAACTGGTGGAACTGAGCAGACAGAAGCAGCCGAACCCCGGTTAATTGTCCTGGACAGAGCCAAGGCAGCACAGTCATGGAGGTAGAGAGAACAGTCCTAACATAGTTGGACCTGCGGGGCCAATTCAGGATGTGTTAGTCTCATCTAGGAAACCCTCTACTAGGATGAACTACCAAGCTAAATGGGCCAGGTACTCGAAGTGGTGCACAGAGCAGGGAGTGGATCCTTTCTCGTGCCCCCTAGAACGTCTGCGCAACTATCTCCACTCCTTGTATCAAGCAGGACTGGCAACAGCACCGGTTAGCGTGCATGTATGTGCCATTGCAGCCTACCACCTTCCGCAGGATAGCACTCCAGTGTTGTGCCACCTGCTGGTGTCCAGATTTATGAAAGGCATTCTCCAACTATGCCTGCCAGTAAAGGAGCTGCCAGTGCCATGGCTTTTAAATCTGGTCCTGGAGCAGTTGATGCTACCACCCTTTGAACCCATGGATAGCAGCATCAGATACCTCTCATGGAAGCTCCTTTTCCTAGTGGTGCTCACCTCAGCAAGGCAAGTCAGTGAACTCCAGGTTTTGATCCATTATTCACCGTACCTGGAGTCTATCATGACAAAGTGACACTGAGAACTCACCCGTTATTTCTTCCTAAAGTGGTGTCGACCTTCACCTTAATCAGACGATCATGTTGCTGACCTTCCCGAAACCACATCAATCGGAGTCGGAGAAACAACTCCATATGCTGGACTGTAAACGTGCCCTAGCATACTACAAATGTTAGACACAATCCAGCCCCAGAGCCTCTCAACTGTTTGTTTCCTTCAACCCGAATGCCCCAGGGTGCCCTGAAATGAAAAGGATGCTGTCATCCTGGATTTCTTAATGCATTGAGTTTTGTTTCAATAGGAGAGCAGAAACCTTAGCTGCCGTGCCGAAGGCTCATCAGGTCAGGGCAATGGCAGCCTCGATGGCACACCTAAGCGACATGCCCATTCAGGACATCTGTCGTCGCTACACAACTTCATGTTACACTACTGCCTGAACCAGCAAGCAGCCGCGGATGCGGTGGTGGGACAAGCTGTCCTACAGGTGGGTACAACAAAAGAGACTGCCCGCAAGGAAGGGCTAGGTTGAGCACACCCTATCGGACCTGGATTGAACGACAGACTACCTCCACCACCAAGGGGTTCTCAACCGCCTAGCTTGGGACTCCCCAGTTGTCATGGCTAATTCAACCTGCTTATCTGTGGGAAAAAAGCAAGTTTGCTCACCATAAACGGTGTTTTCTGTGGATAGCAGGGAGGCGGGAATGTTAACCTGCCCGCCTCCCCGGGACAGTCTCTGAAACTGCAAGCTTGGATAACAGACTGAGGCAAGCTGGGAATCACGTGGTGATATGCACAGGCAGGCAAACAGAGCTCCACTCTGTGTGCTCTTTGGAGCTCTGCCACCTAGAGGACCGGAGGGAAGTCTCCAGTTGACTTGACTAATTCACCTTGCTATCCACGGAAAACACCATTTACGGTAAGCAAACTTGCTTTTCTATCTAGGAAAGCTACCTATGCCATGTCTTATGGCAAAGAGGAGAGCCCTGGGGCATTCAGCCACAAGCTAAAGCAGACTTTCTTTCATGCTGATCCCTGCTCAAATCAAGCAGACCTCGAAACGCTGTGAGACTTTTTTTATGAGGCCCTTCTTTATCATTATAGAGCTCTATCTGCCCACAAGTGTTGCGCTCGGGAGTGGACCCTTGTCCTGGGACAGTGAAGGAATATTTCCTGAAAGGGAACAGGAGGCAACTGCCCCCAGGGGGCGGAGCACTGGAGGAGACAGAGGCTGTGAAGAGCTTCACCACTGGAAGCCCAAGGTCCCCCTGGGAGGAGCCCGTAGGGAACCGGGCCGCTTGGACTTAGGTGGGCCTCGCAGGGTCTCCTGAGAGAATGAAAGTCCAGCATGCCTACGGATATAGGAGGAGTGCGATCGGGTTCGAAGTTGGAACAAGGAGAACCAGGACAGAGTTGGTGATGACAAGGCGAGGAGCAGAGCCAAAATCTGGAGACAAAGTCAGGCAGGCAAAGGTCGAGATCCAGAGGTCAGTCCGAAGAATGGCCAGTAAAGCAGAGGTCAGGTACTGGAGGTCAGACAAGGTCAAAGGCAGGCAGCAGGCAGGCAGGCAGGTCAGGAGCAAGCTGAGGTCAGTCCCAGTAAGACAGTCCGAGGGTACTACCTGGGTAGACAGACAGACGAACACAAGAACAAGCAGGACACAGGAACTAGAATGCAGGAACAAGTCAGGAACAGAAGGATCCTGGAACAAGACTAGGAACAGGCAAGAGCAGGAACAAATGCAGAGGCAATCTTAGAACAAACCAACCCAATTGCCAAGGCAAGGAAGCATAGACAGGAACTTCCTTATATCGAGGGATCAATCAGGGCGCACCACGGAACTAAGACCCGCCCTAGGCCCTACATGAGTCCGGGCGGTCCGCGCGCATGTAGGGGCGTGGCTAATATGGCAGAGGACGCCGAACCTCGGCGTGAGGCCTGGCGCGCATCCGCCGCCGCGGGACGCCGGGGCCTGGCAGGGCTGGCAACTACCGCGAGGGAGGTCGTCCCGGGACCTGCTGTGGAACCATGAAGGTGAGCAAGCCCAAGCGTGGGATGGCCGCGGGCGGGGCACGTAACAGTACCCTCCCCCCTTATAGGCCTCCCCCTACATGGCTGTGGTTTCTCAGGGTACATTCTATGGAAGGTCCTCAGGAGATCCTTATCAAGGATGTTTTGGGAGGGTTCCCACGAATTCTCCTCAGCCCCATAGCCCTCCCAGGCTAAGAGGTATTCCCACTTGCCTCGGCGTCACCAGACTTCGAGGACCTCTCTTACGTAGAGAGAAGTGTCAGGTTCTGCAGAGATACGTGGAGCAGGAGGGTCTTTGCATGAGGACCAGGAGAGGACCAACGGCTTCAACAGGGACACGTGAAACGTGTTGTGGATACCCAATTAACGAGGTAGCTGGAGTTGTTATGAGACAGCTCCCACTCTTCGGATCACAGGAAATAGTCCTATGTATTTCGGAGCCAGACAGTGTGAGGGAAGACTCAGTCAAATGTGTTGAGCACTCAGCCACAATTTCTGGCCAGGTCAAAAGAGTGGAGCGGGTCGTCTATGAAGATCGGAAGTGCGCTTGGCGCATTCAGCACCTTGCGAAAGTCACTCTTTTACCTGGATCCACACTTGGCGAATGGTTTGAGCCATGGATTGAGCTGCTGGAGACAGAACCATCAGAGGAACAGGAAGAGGCAGTGGGGGCTGCCATCCGAAGACTACTGTCGGTGGCTGCTGCGACATGAGTGTTGTGCGACAGCTTAGCCCAGGCGAGAAGATCCGACCAATCGTTTTGCTGATCATTTAAATAGGAACGTAAGAATGTCTTCAAGGTCCGATTGGTCCTTTTGGCCTGGGGATGGTAGGCCGACGTATAACTCAAGGAAATGTCGAACCTTCGACACAAGGAACTCCAATACTTGGCAGCAAATTGTGGCCCCGATTGGATACAATCTCCTTGGGGAGTCTGTGGAGGCGAAAGATATTCTTCAGGAAGAGCTTCGCCGGTTCCGGGACTGAAGGAAGGCCTGGCAAGGGGATAAAATGACCCATTTTCAAGAAGCGGTCGATGACTACCAAAATCACCATGTTATTCTGGGAAGGAGGTAGATCAGTAATAAAGTCCGTCGAAATGCTGGACCATGGCTGGGTAGGTGCTGGAAGAGGCTTGAGCAAGCCCCAAGGCTTCCCCGTTGGTGGCTTTTGCTGAGCGCAATTGGGACGTGAGTCCACGTAGTTTCTAGAATCTTGTACCATCGTCAGCCAACAATAGTGCCTTCGCAGCATTTTCAGAGTCCTGGCATGACCAGGGTGACCTGCTAGTTTAGAGTCGTGAGCCCATTTTAAGATGCATTCACATAGCCGTCGGGGAACGATGGTCTTCCCAACAGGGACTGTGGTAGTTGCAGCAAGGGAAATGCAAGCAGGGTCGATGATGAAGCTAGGAACTTCCGGAACATCCTCGGGCTCGAATGATCTGGACAGTGCATCAGCGCGCAGGTTCTTGGAACCAGGACGAAAGCACAGACTGAAGTCAAACCTTTCAAAGAATAAGGCCCACCGGGCCTGACAGGGGTTGAAAAGTTGAGCCTCTTTGAGATGTTCGAGGTTCTTGTGGTCAGTGAAGATGGTAAACTTATGTTGCGCCCCTTCTAACCAAGAGCACCATTCTTGAAGCGCTAGTTTAACCGCAAGGAGTTCGTGGTCACCCATGGTGTAACGTTGTTCCGTGGGGGAAAATTTATGAGAATAGAACGAGCAAAGAGTTAACTTGCCCGTGCGGGAGTGTTGACTCAGAACGGCTCCGGTGCCGATTGCAGAGGTGTCGACCTCCACAACAAAGGGACGTCTGGGATCCAGATGAAAGAGACAAGGCCCGGAGCTGAAGGCTTCTTTGATCCTCTGGAAGGCAGCAATAGCTTTGGGTGTCCAAACTCGGGTGTTAGCCCCTTTCCTAGTCATAGCAGTGAGTGGGGCAACTATGGAGGATTAATTTGCAGTGAGGCTCCGGTAATAATTGGTGAAGCCTAGAAAGCATTGCAATACTCGAAGGCCTACTGGCTGAGGCCAGTCGCGGATTCCTTGAAGTTTCTCCGGGTCCATTGAGAATCCACGATCAGAGATGATGTATCCCAGAAAGGGTAAGCGATTGCGCTCAAACAGACATTTCTCCAGTTTTGTATACAGATGGTTCTCTCTGAGACTATAGAGAACAATGTGGATGTGTTCACGGAGGGATTCTAAGTCCTTAGAGAAGATCAGAATGTCATCGAGGTAAACGACTACAAAATTGTACAGGAGATCTCGGAAGATTTCATTCATGAGGCATTGGAAGACAGCTGGAGTGTTACAAAGCCCAAAAGGCATTACCACGTATTCGTAGTGGCCGTCTCTGGTATTAAACGCTGTCTTCCAGATGTCATCAGGTTGGATGCGTATCAAGTTGTACGCACCTCTTAGGCCAGTTTGGAGAAGATTCGTGCCCCTTCAAGGCGATCGAACAGTTCGCTAATGAAGGGTAGCGGGTATCGATCCTTACAAGTTATCGCATTGAGACCCCTGTAATTGATACAGGGACGTAGTCCACTGTCCTTTTTCTTCACGAAGAAGAACCCCGCTCCTGTGGGGGAATCAGATGGACAGATAAAGCCTTTTTCTAGATTCTCTTTAATGTATTCCGACATAGCCTGAGTCTCAGGCTGGCATAATGGATAGGTTCTGTCTTTGGGAGGCATAATGCCCGGCAGAAGTTCAATAGGACAGTTGAACTTGCGTAATGGAGGCAAGGTATCCGCTTTCTGCTTAAAGAACACATCACTAAAGTCAGCGTACTGCGGAGATAACCCTGGAAGGGTAATTGATTTCAAGACGGGTTTCATGGGGGATACCGGGTGCAGGCAAGTCTTTTGGCACTTTGGGCCCCACTGTACCAACTGCAGGGACTGCTAATCGAACTGGGGTTTATGGACCTGGAGCCAAGGTAACCCCAGGATTACCGGATGGGTTGAGCATTTTAGGACGTAGAAAGATGTCTCTTCCTCATGGGGGGTACCTACAGTGAGATGAACAGCCACTGTCTGGTGAGTAATGAGACCTGGAAGATGTTCTCCCTGAATGGAGGCAATACAAAGACTCACCTCTAGAGGTTGGAGAGGAATCTTCAAGAGTTTGACAATGTCGTCCATAATGAAACTACCGCTCGCTCCAGTATCGATGTGAGCAGTGGTCGTAAAGGTGTGGGCCTTGATGCCCAGGGATACAGGAAGCAAGAGTTGAGGGCCAGAAACAGTTGCGCCCAAGCTCGGGACCCCCACCGGGCTCAGGCGATGCAGTTTCCCGGACAGACGGGGCAAAACTGCAGATGATGTCCAGAAGTGCCACAGTAAAGGCAGAGCCCCTCCTTTCACCGACGGAGATTTTCGGTCAGAGACAATCGCCCACGATTCACCTCCATAGGTTCTACCATGGAGGAAGGTGATGATACAGGAGTCTTCGCTGGAGTGCAGGGCGTACTTGTGGTGCGTACTGGAGGAGGGCATGGAGCCTTTAATTCTAGGCGTCTTTGCCGGAGGCGATGATCAATCTTCCCGGCAAGGGAGATCAAGTCTTCTAGAGACATGGGAGTCTCACGGACAGAAAGCTCATCTTTCAGAGCACAGGAGAGTCCATCTAGGAAGATGGCTTGCAGACAATCTTCTTACCACCCACGTTCGGTGGCCAAGGTCTGAAACTCCACTGTGTATTCGGAGAGGGTCCTTGACCCTTGATGGAAGTGAGGTAAGCTATGACTAGCGATAGCCATGCGACCTGGGTCTCAAAAGGTCTGCTTGAAGAGAGCAATGAAGTCAGATAGCTTGGAGAGGATGGTATCAGAATGTTCCCTTAAGAGAGAGGCCCATGCCAGAGCCTTCCCTTCCAAACGGGACAGAATGAAGGTGACTTTAGTGATCTCCTTCAAAAACAACGAGGGTTGTAGCGCAAACTGCATAAAGCACTGATTAAGGAAGCCACGACAGGAGCGTGGATCCCCATTATACCTGGGGGGTGCAGGAAGTGCCAGAGTTGCTTAGGGAAGCATATTGGCCGAGAGGCCCACTGGGTTGGCCATTGCTGTATCTTGTAATTGAGAGCGCAGTTCTTCTACCGAAGAAGCCAGCGTCTCTAAAGCTTGATGATGATGTTTCACTGTGGTGGCCAGTCCTGGTAGGGCCCTGGAGGCGGGAGACTCTGCTGAGTCTATGGCCTTGGTAACCTGTTGCGCTTGGGGGTGGACCCTTGTCCTGGGACAGTGAAGGAACGTCTCCTGAAAGGGAATAGGAGGCAGCTTCCCCCAGGGGGCGGAGCACTGGAGGAGACAGAGGCTGTGAAGAGTTTCAGCACTGGAAGCCCGAGGTCCCCCCGGGATGAGCCTGTAGGGACCGGGGCACTTGGACTTAGGTGGACCTCGCAGGGTCCCGGGGGTCAGATGAGGTCAAAGGCAGGCTGAGGTCTTGAGGCAGGTGACAGGCAGACGGACAGATCAGGAACAAGCTGTGATCTTTGAGGCAAGCTGCAGGCAGGCAGGCAGGTCAGGAACAGGGTGTGGTCTTTGAGGCAGGCGGCAGGCTGGTCAGAAACAGGCTGTGGTCTTTGAGGCAGGCGGCAGGCAGGCAGGTCAGGAACAGGCTGATGTCAGTACCAGTAAGACAGTCCGAGGGTACTACCTGGCTAGACAGACAGATGAACACAGGAACAAGCAGGACTCGGACTAGGATGCAGGAACGAATCAGGAACAGAATTGGAACAGAAGGATCCTGGAACGAGACTAGGAACAAGTATAAGCGCAGAGGCAATCTCAGAGCAAACCAACCCAATTGCCAAGGCAAGGAAGTAGACAGGAACTTCCTTATATCGGGGAGTCAATCAGGGCACGCCGCAGAGGGGCGTGGCCAACATGGCTAACGACGCTGAACCTCGACCTGAGGCCCAGCGTGCAGTGGAGGGCCTGGTGACCGCCGCTGCGGGACGCCGGGGCCTGGCAGGACTGGCAACTACCGGGAGGGAGGTCATCCCCGGACCCGCAGTAGCACCATGAAGGTGAGCAGGCCCGGGCGCGGGATGGCCACGGCCGGGGTGCGTAACATAAGACAGGAAACAGAGAGTAGGATTAAATGGAAAATTTTCTCAGTGGAAAAGGGTATACAGGGATCTGAGGGATCTGTACTGGGAGCCATGCTTTTCAATATATTTATAAATGGTCTGGAAAGGAATACGACGAGTGAGGTAATCAAATTTGCAGATGATACAAAATTATTCAGCGTAGTTAAATCACAAGCGGATTGTGATAAATTGCGGGAGGACCTTGTGAGACTGGAAAATTGGACATCCAAATGGCAGATGAAATTTAATGTGGATAAGTGCAAGGTGATGCATCTCAGGAAAAATAACCCATGCTGTAGTTACACGATGTTAGGTTCCTTATTAGGAGCTACCACCCAGGTAAGAGATCTAGACGTCATAGTGGATAATACATTGAAATCGTCAGCTCAGTTTGCTGTGGCAGTCAAAAAAGCAATCAGTATGTTGGGAATTATTAGGAAAGGAATGGTGAATAAAATGGAGGATGTCATAATGCCTCTGTATCGCTCCATGGTGTGACTGCACCTTCAATACTGTGTACAATTCTTGTCACCGCATCTCAAGAAAGCTATAGTTGTGATGGAGAAGGTACAGAGAAGAGCAACCAAAATGATAAAGGGGATGGAACTGCTCCCATATGAGGAAAGACTAAAGAGGTTAGGGCTGTTCAGCTTGGAGAAGAGACGGCTGAGGTGGGATATGATAGAGGTCTTTAAAATCATGAGAGGTCTAAAACGGGTAAATGTGAATCAGTTATTTACTCTTTCAGATAATAGAAGGAAGAGGGGGCACTCCATGAAGTTAGCAAGTAGTACATTTAAAACTAATCGGAGAACATTCTTTTTCACTCAACGCACAGTTAAACTCTGGAATTTGTTGCCAGGGGAAGTGGTTAGTGCAGTTGGTGTAGTTGGGTTTAAAAAAAGTTTGGATAAGTTCATGGAGAAGTCCATTACCTGCTGTTAATCAAGCTGACTTAGAAAATAGCCACTGCTATTATTAACATCAGTAGCGTGGGATATACTTAGGGCCAGATTTTAAAAGGGTTACGCGCATAAGTTACGCGCATAAGTTATGCATAAGTTATGCGTGTAACCCTTTTAAAACCCCCCTGCGCGTGCCGAGCTTATGTTGCATAGGCTCGGCAGCGCGCGCAAGCCCCGGGACGCGCGTAAGTCCCGGGGCTTCGCTAGGGGGGCGTGTCGGGGCCGGCGCAACATTCGGGGCATTTCGGGGGGTGTGGTGCTGGCCCGGGGGCGTTTCGGGGGCATGGCCGAGGCCTCAGAAACGGATCCCGGGCCGGGGGAATCGCGCGCCATCAGCCCACTGGCACGTGCGAGTTACACCTGCTTCTGGCAGGCGTAACTTTTAAAACACAGGTAGGGGGGTTTAGATAGGGCCGGGAGGGTGGAAGGAAAGTTCCCTCCGAGGCCGCTCCGATTTCGGAGCGGCCTCGGAGGAAACGGGCAGCACTTGCTGGGCTCGGCGCGTGCAAGGTGCACAAATGTGCACCCCTTGCGCGCGCCGACCCCAGATTTTATAAGATACGCGCGGCTGCACGCATATCTTATAAAATCCCGCGTACTTTTGTTCGCACGGGCGTAGATTTATAAAATCTATCCCTTAGGTTTTGGGTACTTGCCAGGTATTTGTGGCCTGGATTGGCCACTGTTGGAAACAGGATGCTGAGCTTGATGGGTCCTTGGTCTGACCTAGTATGGCAATTTCTTATGTTCTTATGTAACAGTTTACTGGGTTTAATGGACCCTTGGTCTGATGCCTTATGTTCTTATGTTTTTATGACAATTAAGACCAGCTAGCTTGGGACTGCAGTTTGATCCTCCATTGCAAATTGAGCAGGCGCTCCAATATCCTCAGCTGTAAATATTAAACATTTTAAGATATCCGCAAGTTCTTGCAATCCTTACAACCATGAAAGAGAATGCACCAGTCTCATATGACGGCATGCGATTGCTCATTGTGCCCGATTTGGCCCCTTCTATCACTCTTCGCAAAAAGCTATTTTTAGTGATGAGGCCTAAACTGAAGAATATTGGTGCGCAATACGGTCCTCTATACTTGGTTCAGATGAGAGTCACTCACCGTAACACCAATAAAACCTATGACACTCCCAATGTTCTTCAATCATATTTGGATGGCCTGACTCTAACAACGGAGTTGGTCACTAGCTGAACATTCTCTTGCTGTGATCATAACTGGTATGATGGCATTTTCTCTTCCCATTGCTGGCTTCTTCATTGTCCTCTGAGCAGTAACATTAGTTCTGTTGTTTCTGGTTAAGCCGTGTTGAAAAGACTTCCAGCACTTGATAACCCTTTATTGTTTCCTGTGAATTCTCCTTATTATGCTCTTCTTACTTTATCATGTGTAATTGATAATGGTAATTAAAATTTTTGTTCTTCTCTCACTTTTCTATGGCAATTGTATTTTTTAATCTTTTTTTAAGTGGGAGCGCGAGCTGCCTCTTTATGGCACACTTGACTCTACTTATCCCCAGTCTTGGCGCAGTATGCATTTTTCCTGTGCCTTTTTGTTTTTCTTTCTCAGGTTTGTTTTACTCGTCCCTTTTTTTTTTTTTTTTTTGCGGCTCCAACTTTTCTGCTCAGTTGCCTGATATTCTCTCTGATGTGTGTGAGTACTACTTTGTCTTTCTGTTAATTGGACAGGCTTGCCATAGATGCCATCGCTTTTCTACTTTTTTTGGTAGTCAAGTCTTTTCCTGCTGCCATGGCCACTGAATTAAAAATATTTTCCTTGAACATGAATGGCCTTAATCATTGTATGAAGCGTAAAAAAGTGCTTTCATATTTTAAATCCTTAAATCCCGATATTATTTTTCTCCAGGAAACCCATCTGTCTCCTGGTGAATCTTGTAAGCTGAAAAGAGACTGGGTGGGCCAAGTGGCCTTCACTGCTGCATCCTCTAAGAAGAAAGAAACTGCCATTTTGTTTCAAAAAAAGCTGCAGCCACAGATTCTCCATCAAGAGAGTGATACTGAGGGCAGATGGATTGCAGTTACTGCAAAAATTCCTAATATATATGCTCCTAATTATGATGCTTCTTTGTTTTTCCAAGCTGCTTCCTCTCTGCTTTGTGCGCATGTGGCCTTCCTTTTATTTTAGGGGGAGATTTTAATTTACCCTTAGATCTGACAATGGATCAACAATCTTCTCATCATAGTAGGTCTTCTCCTTCCCATACTATTCTCCTGACTATGGTTTCCCAATATGGTCTGGTCAATCCATGGAGATTAATGCATCAAATAGATAAGGATTTTATTAGTTAACTGATTGGAAGTACCGCCGCCTTCTCCTCCCAGATGGGAAATGTAATGCAGAATTCTTAGAAGATCCTCTTTTTATGCAACAATTAACAGTTGTAATAGAAGAGTTTTTTGTGAGTAATACTAAATGTGGCGTACCACAGCAGATGGTACGCCACATAGAGATATGAAGTTTGTGGAGTTTTGCAGTTCATAAACACGGACTTTGATGAAATGGGGGAAGTACCTGGAGGAAGAACTAAAAGGCTGGGAGAACGAGAGATGTGGATTAACAGTAGCCTTTAAAGTTACCATTCATGGAGATATAATTAGTTATGCTATTCAAACACGCAGGAAGCAGAAGGAAGCAATAGCATCACTAGAGACTCAAATTGGGCACTTAAAAAATGAGCATATGTGTTCTAATAACAACTCTCTTTTCACCGCAATTTATAAATTAAAATACCAAAACAATAGACTATTAAGTTTGCTAGAACTGGGAAGGCCATTTTTCTTCATAATCTAGATATTATTCTGAAAAAAATAAATCTGGTAGATTAATGGCTAATTATCTCAAAGGCTATCAAATATCCTGCTGAGACCACTCTGTTTAAAGATCAGGATATTATGCAGCAATTTAAAGATTTCTATAATTCTTTGTATATTTCTACCTCTAGTAAAGATCTGTCCCTTACCTCTAATTTTTTATCTAGTTTATATCATCCCATCCCATCCTTTTGCTGGAGGATATGGAGTTTGTGGAGTTTTGCAGTTCATAAACATGGACTTTGATGAAACGGGGAAGTACCTGGAGGAAGAACTACTTTGTTCTTTACTTTGTTACTCTCTGCCTTTACTCACATTGTTAATTGTAAACCGGGTTGATGTGATTCCTATCATGAAACTCGGTATAATAAAAAATAATAAATAAATAAATAAATAAATAAGAACTAAAAGGCTGGGAGAACGAGAGAGATGTGGATCAACAGTGGACCAATCTAAAAGGAGCAATTATCAAGGCAACTAATCTATATGTTAGAAAAGTAAAGAAAAGCAAAAGAAAAATGAAACCTATCTGGTTCTCAAAGGAGGTTGCTGACAAAATAAAAGCTAAAAGAACAGCATTCAAGAAATTTAAAGGATCCCAAAGGGAGGAGCACAAAGAAGAATATCAGGTACAACTGAGAGAGACGAAGAAAGTAATCAAGACGGCAAAAAGTCAAGCGGAAGAAAGGATTGTCAAAAAGGTAAAGAGAGGTGACAAAACATTTTTCAGATACATCAGAGAAAGGAGAAAAGTTCAAAGTGGTATAGTGAAATTGAAAGGTGAAAAGGATCAATGTGTATAGAGAGACGAAGAAATGGCTGAAATATTAAATGAATACTTCAGTTTGGTGTTCACTAAAGAGGACCCAGGAGAAGGACCATTGCTAATTAACAAGAAACTGGAGGGGATTGGAGTAGATGTAACTCCGTTTACAGTGGAGAATGTCTAGGAAGAGCTGGGGAAACTGAAAGCGGACAAAGCCATGGGGCCTGATGAGGTTCATCCCAGGATACTGAGGGAGCTCAGAGATGTGCTGGTGGGTCCGCTGTGTGACCTGTTCAATAGATCCCTAGAAACGGGAGTGGTGCCGAGTGATTGGAGAAGATAGGTAGTGGTCCCGCTTCACAAGAGTGAGAGCAGAGAGGAGGCTGGTAACTACAGGCCGGTTAGCCTCACCACGGTGGTTTGAAAAGTGATGGAGTCGCTGCTGAAAGAAAGAATAGTGAACTATCTCGATGTCATGTACTTGGATTTCAGCAAGGCTTTTGATACGGTCCCGCACAGTAGGCTGGTGAATAAAATGAGAAGCTTAGGTGTGAGTGCCAAGGTGGTGGCCTGGATTCCAAACTGGTTGACGGACAGGCGACAATGTGTGATGATAAATGGAACTTACTCTGAAGAGAGAGCGGTGTTAAGCGGAGTGCCGCAAGGATCGGTGTTGGGACCGGTCCTGTTCAATATCTATGTGAGCGACATAGCTGACGAGATAGAAGGTAAGGTTTGTCTGTTTGCGGATGAAAGTAAGATCTGCAACAGAGTGGACACGCCGGAAGGAGTGGAGAGAATGAGATGGGATTTAAGGAAGCTGGAAGAGTGGTCGAAGATATGGCAGCTGAGAGTCAATGCCAAGAAGTGTAGAGTCATGCATATGGGGTGTGGAAATCTGAAAGAACTATATTTGATAGGGGGTGATGTGCACGGAGCAGGAGAGAGACCTTGGGGTGATAGTGTCTAATGATATAAAGTCGGCAAAACAATGTGACAAGGCGATAGCTAAAGCCAGAAGAATGCTGGGCTGCATAGAGAGAGGAATATCGAGTAAGAAAAGAGACCCTGGTACAGGTCCTTGGTGAGGCCTCTCCTGAAGTACTGTGCTCAGTTCTGGAGACCGTATCTCCGAAGAGACAGAGAGAGGATGGAGGCGGTCCAGAGAAGGGCGACCAAAAAGGTGGATGGTCTTCATCGAATGGCTTATGAGGAGAGATTGAAGAATCTAAATATGTACACCCTGGAGGAAAGGAGGAGCAGAGGTGATATGATACAGACTTTCAGATACTTGAAAGGTTTTAATGATCCAAAGATAACGACAAACCTTTTCTGTTGGAAAAAAATCAGCAGAGCCAGGGGTCACGATTTAAAACTCCAGAGAGGAAGACTCAGAACCAAAGTCAGGAAGTATTTCTTCACAGAGAGGGTAGTGGATGCCTGGAATGCCCTTCCGGAGGAAGTGGTGTAGACCAGAACTGTGAAGGACTTCAAAGGAGTGTGGGATAAACACTGTGGATCCATAAAGTCTAGAAGATGTGAATGAAGAGTGGGTGGCTTGCGAGAATGACGGCTACTACCTGGAGATAATACCCTTATTTAATAAACATACACACGGTTAATGCGACTCCAACATTGCTCTAAGCTTCAATGGCAATGAGGAAATGTGGAAAAAAGGATTTGCATTCACAAAAAAGCGGGGAGTAGCTTGCTTGTTACGGCGGTTACTACCCCAAACCAAATAAGCCTGATACTTCACTTTCAATGCATATCAAGCATAGCTCTCTGCTTCAACGGCAGGGGAGAAAGACTGATACTTCACTTTCAATGCATATCCAGCATAGCTCTCTGCTTCATCAGCAGGGGAGAAAGACTGATACTTCACTTTCAATGCATATCCAGCATAGCTCTCTTCTTCAATGGCAGGGGGGAATGAAGAAAGGGGGATCTACATACAGACAACAACCAAGGACTGAATTACATAATCTGGGTAAACAAATAAGATGGGTGTAGCTTGCTTATTGCGGTGGTTAATACCCCTAACTAATTAAGCTATTTCACTTAAATGCAGTTCCAACACTGCTCTCTACATTAATGGCGGGGGTGGAAGGGAAATAGAATAAAAAAGGTTACTAAGAGCCAAGACAAACATAAGTATGTGAGAAAAAAAAAAGTGCGAAAGCTTGCTGGCCAGACTGGATGAGCCGTTTGGTCTTCTTCTGCCATCATTTCTATGTTTCTATGTTTCTATATGAAGGCCACAGGCCAACCTCTGACTGAACTCCTGTTTACTGTGTTGCACTGTGAAATGTTTATGAACAGGTAAGAGTGTATATTTAGTTATTCCACTAAGTCTATGATGAGAAAGCAAGCTATTAACTTATACTAAAGCCTGAGAGAGAGAATCAAGGCCGCACAGCTGTGTGTTGCGGTCTCCACCGCTTCCCCTCTACCCGCTCTGCACTGCGCTTACCTACAGTGGTGGAAACGCCGCTCCCGCGGCTCTGCCGACCCTTCAGGGCGTCCGCCATTACCGGCTCATCTCCCTGCCGCCACGCGCACGCGTGTGAGGACGCGCACTATGGACGCACAGCCGCCGGAAGTCTGGCCACGCCCGGGTTAACGACGCCACGCCCCAAGCCTGATTTAACCGGCGTTCGGTTACCAGCTCATTGCCTTGCAACTAGGGTCGCTACTGGATAGTAGTTCTGAGTTGCGCTTCGCTTGTTCCACGTTCCTGACTTGACCTCAGCCTGTTCCTGACTTCGCTTCTGCCTGCCGCCTGCCATTGACTTCAGCCTGTTCCTGACTCCGCTTCTGCCTGCCGCCTGCCATTGACTTCAGCCTGTTCCTGACTCCGCTTCTGCTCTCCGCCGGCCACCGACCTTGCTCGTGCCTGATTCCACTCCAGCCGGCTGCCAGCCTGACTTGGGTTCGTCTCCGTTCCTGCTCACAGCTTGCTTCAGCTCCCAGCACGCTACAGACTCCGTTCCTGCTCACAGTCTGTTCCAGTTCTCAGCACGCTACAGACTCTGTTCCTGCTCACAGCTTGCTTCAGCTCCCAGCACGCTACAGACTCCGTTCCTGCTCACAGTCTGTTCCAGTTCTCAGCACGCTACAGACTCCGTTCCTGCTCACAGCTTGCTTCAGCTCACAGCACGCTACATACTCTGTTCCTGCTCACAGCTTGCTTCAGCGCACAGCACGCTAGAGACTCTGTATCTGCTCACCATCTGCTCCAGCACCGCTGGACCCAACTAGCCAACAGACTACTGGACTACCTTACCATGCTCTCTGCCCAGGCGTTCTTCTACTATAGAGACCTACACTGTGCTCCTAAGTCCCAAGGTTCTAGGACCTTACGGGCTCCTCCTGGGGGGTTCCTGGTTCCCGGGTGAAGACCTCTGCCTGTGGCTTCGCCTCCCGACCTGCCCTATCTTTGGGGTAGTTCGGCCCAAGGGTTCACACCTGGTCTGCAGCTTCCCAGACTGCAACAGTTTGCAAGGCCATGGACTCGGCGGAGTCTCCTAGTTTACAGGCTATCCCTGGGATGGCGCAACGCCTTCAACAACAGCAACATTGCATCGATACTCTTGCTGCCACCGTGGACCAGTTGGTCTCTCGTCTAGAAGCTTCCACTCGTCAAGGGCCTCCTACACCGGCGTCTGTTCCTAATACGCAACTGCCCGCTCCGAGCAGGTACGCTGGGGACAGTAAAACATGCCGTGGGTTCCTGAACCAGTGTCAAGTACAGTTCACCCTGCTACCGTCCCAGTTTCCTTCTGAGGCAGCCAAGGTAGCCTATATCTTTTCCTTACTGGATGGCAAGGCACTAGACTGGGCTTCACCCTTGTGGGAACGCTCCGATTCTCTGCTACAGAATCTCCAGGACTTCCTTCTTCAGTTCCGACTAGCCTTCGATGATCCTGCGCGCCAGTCCACAGCGGCCTCGGAGCTCCTGCACCTCCGACAAGGCACGCGCCCGGTAGCGGAATATATTATTAACTTTCGAACCCTGGCCATGGAGCTGGCTTGGCAGGACGATTGCCTCAAGGGAATCTTTCTCGAGGGCTTGGCTGGTCGGATTAAGGATGAACTGGCAGGAAGGGAGATCCCTGAGGATTTGAACGACCTAATGGACATTGCGGGTAAAGTAGACCGCCGTCTTCAGCAGCGGGACAGAGAGAACCGTTCATCTAGTAGAAGTCTGCACCGCCTGCCGGCCTCCTCGAGGTCACCCCCGCTGAGGGCTTCTACCCCTACATCCGAACCCATGCAACTAGGCAGATCACCACTTGCTCCGGAAGAGAGAAGCCGACGGCGCTCCCTGGGCCTCTGCCTATATTGCGGGGGCAAAGGACATTTCCTGTCATCCTGCACTGAGCGTCCGGAAAACGCTCGTGCCTAGGTTATACCGAGGAGCTACACCTAGGCGCTACCGGATCAGCTCCTCTCTGCACACTTCCTGTAACCCTCAAATACCCCGGTGGGGAGATCCAGATTCGGGCCTTCGTCAATTCTGGAGCCGAGGGGAACTTTATTGTGGCCGAGCTGGTGACGCAACTTGCCCTGCCTACCGTACAGAAGGTTCCTCCTCTACGGATCTCCTCGATCCGAGGGACTTTGCTTCCTGGGATTATCTCTTGTTCCACAGAACCAGTGACTTTGCAGACAGGTCTATTTCACTCCGAGGAGATCTCTTTACTTGTCCTGGTACGAGCAGTGCATCCGCTGGTGTTGGGACTTCCGTGGCTTTGTCAGCACTCCCCCGTCATTAGATGGGATGATTTCCAATTAGTCAGCTGGGGTCCTGCCTGCTTTGACCGATGCCTACACCTCCCACGTCCTCCTCACTCTCTGCGTCTCTGTTCCTCGCACCTTCTGCCTAAGGCCTACCAGAGTTTCCAAGATGTCTTCTTCAAGGAGATGGCGGAGATCCTTCCTGAACACAGGCCGTTTGACTGTCCCATTGACCTGGTTCCAGGTACCACACCGCCCCGCGGCCGTTTGTATCCTCTCTCATTGCCCGAGACCAAGGCAATGTCCCAGTACATCTCAGAGAACCTTGCCAAGGGGTTCATCCGTCCATCCCGTTCACCGGCAGGTGCCGGATTCTTTTTCGTGGCCAAGAAGGATGGCTCGCTTCGGCCGTGTATTGATTACCGCGGCCTCAACGCCATCACCAAGCGGGACCGGTATCCTCTCCCGCTTATTCCGGAACTGCTGGACCGTCTCCAAGGGGCTCGTATCTTTACAAAGTTGGACCTTCGAGGAGCCTACAACCTCGTCCGCATACGTCCAGGGGACGAATGGAAGACGGCATTCAACACTAGAGACGGGCATTACGAGTACCTCGTGATGCCCTTCGGGCTCTGTAATGCCCCCGCCGTCTTCCAGCACCTCATGAACGAGGTGCTTCGAGAGATGCTCCATTCCCATATGATAGTCTATCTAGACGACGTGCTCATATATTCTAAAGACATGGACTCTCACCGCCAGCATGTCCGCCAGGTCCTCCAGGCCCTCCGAGCTAACCGTCTATACGCCAAGTTGGAGAAATGTGTCTTCGAGGCCGAGTCTCTGCCTTTCCTGGGCTATATTATCTCTGCTACCGGGTTTTGTATGCAGCCCAACATGTCTTTAAGCTCCACAGTCTTCCCCAGGACATAGTGTCGGACAGAGGTTCTCAGTTTGTAGCCCGCTACTGGAGAGCGCTCTGCAAATGCTTTAGGGTAAAGCTCAGTTTTTCCACAGCCTTCCATCCTCAAAGCAACGGACAGACCGAGAGGATGAATAGGTCCTTAAAAGCATACCTCCGGGCCTTCATTAATGAGAGGCAAGACAATTGGTCGGAGCTCCTGCCCTGGGCCGAATTCGCATATAACAACCAGGTCCATGCTGCCACTGGCAAGTCACCATTCCATCTGGTGTACGGAAAGCCGTTGCGGCCTCCGCTCCCGCTGGAGGCTCCCAATGCCTCACCTGCTGTTCAGGTAACTGCCCAGCAGCTCCAGGCGTTGTGGCACCTGACGCGAAAACAGCTACTCCACGCGGCCGCTAGGGCCAAACAGACGGTCGATCGTCATCGTCGACCAGCTCCCACGTTCCAGCCAGGGGATAGAGTCTGGCTCAGCACGAAGAATCTGTACCTCCGACTTCCCTCTCGAAGATTCGCTCCGAAGTTCTGCGGACCTTTTCGAATTGCTGAACGAGTGGGCCTGGTGTCCAATCGGCTTAGATTACCATCTTCCTTCCGGGTCCACAATGTCTTTCACGCCTCACTGCTCAAGCCTGTAGTTCTCTCCCGGTACCATCGCACGCCTCCGGACCCTGCGATCACGACCATCGATGATGATCCCACGTATCAAGTGCGAGAGGTCCTAGATATCCGCTTCCACAACCGTAGATGGGAGTACCTACTGGCCTGGGAGGGCTGTGGTGACGAAGATAACACCTGGGAGCCTAGCCGTAATATCCTGGACAAAGACCTCTTGCACCAGTTCCACCGGGACCACCCAGGAAAACCCGGGCCTCTCAAGAGGGGCTGTAAAGGGGGGGGGGGTTCTGTTGCGGTCTCCACCGCTTCCCCTCTACCCGCTCTGCACTGCGCTTACCTACAGTGGTGGAAACACCGCTCCCGCGGCTCTGCCGACCCTTCAGGGCGTCCGCCATTACCGGCTCATCTCCCTGCCGCCACGCGAGCGCGTGTGAGGACGCGCACTATGGACGCACAGCTGCCGGAAGTCTGGCCACGCCCGGGTTAACGACGCCACGCCCCAAGCCTGATTTAACCGGCGTTCGGTTACCAGCTCATTGCCTTGCAACTAGGGTCGCTACTGGATAGTAGTTCTGAGTTGCGCTTCGCTTGTTCCACGTTCCTGACTTGACCTCAGCCTGTTCCTGACTCCGCTTTTGCCTGCCGCCTGCCATTGACTTCAGCCTGTTCCTGACCACTTCTGCTCTCCGCCGGCCACCGACCTTGCTCGTGCCTGATTCCGCTCCAGCCGGCTGCCAGACTGACTTGGGTTCGTCTCCGTTCCTGCTCACAGCTTGCTTCAGGAAAACCCGGGCCTCTCAAGAGGGGCTGTAAAGGGGGGGGGGGGTACTGTTGCGGTCTCCACCGCTTCCCCTCTACCCGCTCTGCACTGCGCTTACCTACAGTGGTGGAAACGCCGCTCCCGCGGCTCTGCCGACCCTTCAGGGCGTCCCCATTACCGGCTCATCTCCCTGCCGCCACGCGCGCGTGTTCCTGCTCACAGCTTGCTTCAGCGCACAGCACGCTAGAGACTCTGTATCTGCTCACCATCTGCTCCAGCACCGCTGGACCCAACTAGCCCACAGACTACTGGACTACCTTACCATACTCTCTGCCCAGGCCTTCTTCTACTATAGAGACTTACACTGTGCTCCTAAGTCCCAAGGTTCTAGGACCCTACGGGCTCCTCCTGGGGGGTTCCTGGTTCCCGGGTGAAGACCTCTGCCTGTGGCTCCGCCTCCCGACCTGCCCTATCTTTGGGGTAGTTCGGCCCAAGGGTTCACACCTGGTCTGCAGCTTCCCAGACTGCAACACTGTGTCTGAAAAACTGATAAGAACTCAGAGGGAGGGAATGGGGCTGTTCTCACAAGTGTTTGTAGTGTATAAGGGGAGTCAGTGAGAAAGAGAGGAGAGAGAGAGAGCCCTGGACGTGAAGGTATGGCTGATCCTTTGGAAATGTAAGCTTTTTATATCTATGTAACAATTGTTATTATCTTCCATTACTTTTTCTATACAATCTGATTTTATTTGTTCTATCCTTCTATTGCTCAAATAAACTTACTTACCTGGAATTGTGACATACTGAATCCAAGTTTGTGTGTGACTCTCTGTGTAGGAGATAAGCTCCTGGGTTCAAGCCCCCAGGTATAATCCCAGTAATTGTGTGTGGCCATTTGTTTAGGGGATAAATCCCTGGGTTGAAGCCCCCAGGTATAATCCCAGTAATTTTTATTTATTTATTTATTTATTTTTAATTTTTATATACCGACATTCTTACATCCGATGTAAATCATACCGGTTTACATTAAACAGAATAGCAGGAAATAAATTTCCATAGTCTAATACAATGAACATTTCTAATTAAAATTGTTAACAAGCGAAAAGAAAAGGTAAAGAATTGGAATAAAGGTTAAATAACAGACAAATATAAAAGATTTTTTTTTTTTAATTTTTTTTTTTTAGAAGCACAAGGGTTGCACGAAGGGGTGGACAAAGGGGAGAGCTCTTCAACCGTCGCCGGAGCTCCCAGTGACGTCAGGGGGGGCGTGGTCACACAAGGCGATGCAACGGCTCCAGGTTCCTCCGGCACCGACACCGGCACTGAGAGTGGAACCGATCACTGACCCGATGACAGCAGCGCTGGCACCGCTGCTATCCCGGATGGAGGTGTTCCACCGATGATTCCCGGGTCTCCGATGGCTCCGGTGCGCTCCCCGTTGACAGCTTCATCGGGAGGAGAAACACCATTCCGCATTCCTCCTTTGGGAGTATTACCTCAGCCATCGATGCCAATTTGTCCCTCGCCATTGATTCATTCATCGGGAGCGATACGCACATCGACGCACATCGGCGCCATTGATACCTTCGATACCGGCACCGATGCCTTCCAGGCCATCCATGGTGCCCCCAGCGATTCCTTCGATTTTCTCGGAGCCTCAGCCGGGGCCTTTGGGTATCCAACCCCTTCTCGTCCTTCAGGTCAGCCTGCTGATCCTTATGACACCTGGGGTGATGATACTTCCACAGACACCGTTGACTTACCTTCACCTCCCTCTCCTACTGAAAGTAGAAAGCGTTCTCCTCCAGAGGACCTTTCTTTCATTAATTTTGTGAAGGAAATGTCTGAGTTGGTCCCTTTTCAGCTTCAGACGGAGCAAGATGATAGGCATCAGATGATGGAGCTCCTCCTATTCCTGGATGCCCCTAAAGTGATCACTTCTATTCCCGTTCATCAAGTTCTTCTTGACCTCCTCAAAAAGAATTGGGAAAACCCAGGATCCATTGCTCCAGTCCATAGAAAAGCTGACACTATCTATTTAGTACAGTCAGCCCTCGGCTTTCAAAAATCTCAGCTCAACCACCACTCAGTTGTGGTGTAATTGGCTCAAAAGAAAGCAAAAAGGACGAAGCCTCACTCATCTACCCCTCCTGTTAAGGAACACAAGTTCCTTGACAATATTGGTCGACGAGTATTCCAAGGGGCCATGCTCATCTCCAGAATTGCTGCTTACCAGCTGCATATGACCCAATACAATAGGGTCATTTTCAAGCAGATACAGGACTTCTCTGAAACCCTGCCTGACCAATTCCAACAACAGCTTCAAATCCTTGTCAACAAAGGGTTTGAGGCAGGAAAGCATGAGATAAGAACAGCTTATGATATCTTCGACACCTCTACTAGAGTGTCTGCAGCTGCCATTTCGGCAAGATGATGGGCCTGGCTCAAATCTTCTGACTCTCGGCCAGAAGTACAAGACATGCTATCTGACCTACCATGTGTAGGAGACAATCTGTTCGGTGAACAGATCCAGCAAATAGTGGCTGAATTAAAGGACCATCATGAGACCCTTAAACAGCTCTCGATACCTTCCGACTTCCCCTTAAGACAGCCCTTTAGGAAGGACTCTAAGAAGTCATTCTTCCATCCAAGGAAGTACTATCCTCCACCAGCAAG
Source organism: Rhinatrema bivittatum (assembly GCF_901001135.1). Classification (NCBI taxonomy): domain Eukaryota; kingdom Metazoa; phylum Chordata; class Amphibia; order Gymnophiona; family Rhinatrematidae; genus Rhinatrema; species Rhinatrema bivittatum. The sequence continues at coordinate 3,410,886 of NC_042632.1, forward strand.
GTCCCGAACTACGAGGCCTTCCCAAAAACTTCAGCCTCGCCAGGCCCGGAAGCAAAAGCCGCAAGAAGCTCCCCAGCCGGAGCCTGCTTCAGGTTTTGACTTTTACTTGGAGAGCAGCAGCCTGATTCCTCTGCCAAGCATACCAATGGGAGGTCGATTGTGCCACTTTCACGACATGTTGCAATCAATCACAACCGACCAATGGGTGCTAGCAATCATTGCTCAGGGTTACCACCTAAACTTTCTTGCTCTTCCACCGGACTCACCACCTCTGCAAGCATGGAGAGTATCCGACCATTCTGTCCTTCTGGAACAGGAGGTTTCCCTTCTTCTCCAGTTAAGAGCAATAGAACCCGTCCCTCTCTCGCAGCAATGCCTAGGGTTCTATTCCCGGTACTTTTTGATCCCCAAAAAATCTGGTGGAGTTCGTCCAATTCTGGACCTACGTGCTCTCAACAAGTACCTACAGCAAGAAAAGTTCAAGATGGTAACCTTGGGCTCGCTTCTACCTCTTCTGCAAAGAGGAGACTGGCTCTGCTCTCTAGACCTTCAGGGCGATTACACACACATTGCGATAGCTCCAGCTCATCGCAAGTACCTCAGGTTTTTAGTAGGCCCAAAGCACTATCAATACCGCTTGCTTCCGTTTGGCCTAGCATTGGCACCTCGAGTCTTTACCAAATGTCTCGTGGTTGTCGCAGCTTTTCTCAGGAAAGAAGGTGTTCACGTCTACCCCTATCTGGACGACTGGTTAATCAGGGCTCCAACCCAGCAAGCCGCTCAGTCGTCCCTCGATTTGACCCTACACACTCTAATTTCTCTAAGATTTCTCGTCAATTACGAAAAATCCTATTTAGTCCCATCTCAAAACTTGTCGTTCATTGGGGCAAACTTGGACACCTTGCAAGCAAAAGCCTTTTTACCTCAACAACGAGCGCTAACCCTCGTGGCTCTTGCTCACCAGTTGCAGTCTCAGCATACAGCAACAGCTCGCCAATTCCTCATCCTTTTAGGACACATGGCGTCCTCAGTCCATGTCACACCAATGGCCCGCCTGGCCATGAGGCTCATGCATTGGACTCTGAGGTCACAATGGATTCAAGCTCTTCAGCCTCTGTCGACCATTGTCCACATCACCGACTCACTCCGTCTGTCTCTTGCCTGGTGGAAAGATCACAACAATCTCCTCCAGGGACTGCCCTTTCAAGTGCCAGATCCTCAACTCATTCTCACCACCGACGCTTCCAACCTCGGCTGGGGAGCCCACGTGGACAATTTACAGACACAAGGGTCTTGGTCTCTAGGGGAAGCCAAACATCAAATAAACTTCCTAGAACTTCGAGCAATGCGATATCCTCTCAGGGCTTTTCAGGAACGATGTCAAATCATGGCAACCTGATTCAGACGGACAACCAGGTGGCCATGTGGTACATCAACAAGCAGGGAGGCACAGGCTCCTTCCTTCTGTGTCACGAAGCTGTGCAGATTTGGGTGGAAGCGCTTTCCCACTCTATGTACCTCAGGGCCACCTACTTGCCGGGAGTGGACAATGTCTTGGCAGACAAACTGAGTCGTGTCTTCCAACCGCACGAGTGGTCTCTCAACCCCTCGGTAGCGAACTTCATCTTCCAACATCTGACAGACCACTTTGCATCCCCTCAGAACCACAAAGTCGACAATTTCTGCTTCCTCATTCAGAGCGACCGCTCTCCGTCCAGAGATGCATTCTCCCTCTCGTGGGCAACCGATCTGCTCTTTGCATTCCCTCCATTTCCTCTTCTCTCGAAGACTCTCGTGAAGTTACGTCAGGACAAGGGAACCATGATCCTGATAGCACCTCATTGGCCACACCAAGTGTGGTTTCCGATTCTTCAGGACCACTCCATTCACAGGCACATTCCACTGGGAAGGACCCGCTTCTGATTACTCAAAACAACGGATGCCTACGCCATCCCAATCTTCAGGCCTTGTCTCTGACGGCATGGATGTTGAAAGGTTAATCCTTCAACCACTTAACCTTTCAGATTTGGTTTCTCGTGTCCTAATTGCTTCCCGAAAGCCTTCCACAAGAAAATCTTATTCCTATAATTGGAAAAGGTATACATCATGGTGCACTTCGCATTCCCTTGATCCCTTTTCCTGTCCAATCCCAAGGTTTTTGGACTATCTCTGGCATTTGTCGGAGTCAGGTTTAAAGACCTCTTCAATCAGAATGCATGTCAGTGCGGTAGCCGCCTTCCATAAAGGTGTCGGGGATGTCCCTATATTAGTACAACCCCTCGTAGCACAATTTTTAAAGGGCTTGCTCCATATCAAGCCACCTTTACGTCCTCCGGCCCCTTCTTGGGACCTTAACCTGGTTCTTGGTCGGCTCATGAAACCACCATTCGAGCCTCTTCACTCCTGTGACCTGAAATATCTCACATGGAAAGTGATTTTTCTTTTAGCTATCACTTCAGCTCGCAGGGTTAGTGAGTTACAGGCCCTAGTTACCTATCCACCTTACACTAAACTCCTGCAGGACCGGGCGGTACTCCGCACTCACCCTAAGTTTTTACCCAAGGTAGTTTCGGAGTTTCATATTAATCAATCCATCATACCACCCACCTTTTTTCCCAGGCCCCATTCCAATCCAGGGGAACAGGCTCTGCATACCCTTGACTGTAAACGAGCTCTAGCTTTCTATCTAGACCGTACACTTAACCACAGGAAGAGCACTCAGTTATTCGTCTCTTTCCATCCCAACAAATTAGGGCAACCTGTGGGTAAGCAGACTCTCTCCTCCTGGTTGGCGGACTGCATATCTTCTTGCTACCAGCAAGCAGGCATTCCCTTTCAAGACCGTGTTAAAGCACACGCTGTGAGGGCCATGGCGACTTCAGTAGCACACCTAAAATTGGTGCCGCTTCCTGACATTTGCAGGGCTGCCACCTGGAGCTCTCTCCATACCTTCGCAGTCCACTATTGCTTGGACAAAGCCGGAAGACAAGATTCCATCTTCGGCCAGTCTGTCTTGCGCAACCTTTTTGCAACATGATGTACCAACACCCTTTCCGCCTGCCCGGTGGGGTTCAGGATGCCCTCTACCAAATTCCACCCCAGTTGTTGTGCCTGTTGCACGCCGTTGGGTACATTTGGTGCATGTTCGGACATCCTCAGCTCGGTACTCACCAATATGTGAGGACTACCATCCTGCTTGTCCTGTGAGAAAGCAAATGTTGCTTACCTGTAACAGGTGTTCTCACAGGACAGCAGGATGTTAGTCCTCACGAAACCCGCCCACCGCCCCGCGGTGTTGGGTTCGTAACGTTTTCTTGTTTTATTTTGTCGGCACTGTCTGTAGCTATCAAATAGGACTGGAGGGGGACCCCTGCTGGCTGCAGGGTTAGTGCCATGCTGGGCATGCCCAGTAGGGGCCAGTCAAAGTTCTGGAAACTTTGACAGAAGTTTTCCGTGATTGGGCTCCATCCTGATGATGTCACCCATATGTGAGGACTAACATCCTGCAGTCCTGTGAGAACACCTGTTACAGGAAAGCAACATTTGCTTTCCTAGTTTATTGTAAGTAAACAAGAAATTGTTACATTCTTCTAACTGTTCAATATTTCATTTAAGTCAATGTTGTTAGCTATAAATTGTAAAACTTTGAAAATAAAGAATTAAAAAAAAAAAGATACAAGAACATCACTGTGCTGTTTTAAAAAAGGGGTGTGCACACTTTTAGCAATTATGCAGTTGATAAGCCTCATTTGATCATTATCAATGTTGGGCCTAACTAGATATCTTAGAGCCATCTGGGGGTCCTCTGCATTTTTGACAGACTTGATCAGTTCCATAACCATTTTTACATTCTTGTTACAGAGCCCCAATATTTCCATCTTATACGCTGCCATCACCAATACGCTTATGACACGCTCAATACACAGTCTATTGCAAATGCTTCTTAGTTTCTGCCTTTTCATGTGCCAGTACCATTTCAGAGACTCGTGATATTTTCGCCCCGGTATTTCCATGATACACACCTCGCAGTCATCATGTAGGATCCCGTGTCAACATTTCTGTGTAATGGAGTGCACCACTAATCGTATGAGCGAATGGAATATGCTTTAACAATAAAGAGCATGTGTTTACAAAATCCCAGTTTGTTCCACCATCCCATATCCCCTACATGCGCTGGTCTCAAAGCCCATTTGTGAATACATTTTCTCCCAGGCCAAGCAGGATGGTAGTCCTCACATATGGGTGACATCATCAGATGGAGCCCTGTCACGGAACACTTTTGTCAAAGTTTCTAAAACTTTGACTGGCACACTGAGCATGCCCAGCATGCTACTAACCCTGCAGCCACCAGGGGTCCCCCTTCAGTCGCGGTTTAGGAGCTCTGTGAGAAATTTCTCACAACTTTCCTCATGGAACTGTTTGAAGTTTATCTTCTTAAAAATCCCTCATCGGGAATCCCCCATCGCGCTCCGTTCCCTCCACCACCCGGTAAGTGTTTTTTCCGGTACTTGCTTCGGTTCTCAGCGGCTTACCTCTTCGGTGCCCGACGGTCACCGACCACGCCCCCCCCCCCCCCCCCAAATTTTAACATGGCGACCAGATTTAGGAAATGCCCTGAGTGTCCGAGGACCATGTCCATAACGGACCTGCATGAAGTGTGTTTTGTGCTTAGGCCCCTCGCATGTTTGTCTATGCCCTAGTTGTGCACAAATGACCCCCCCCCCCCCCCCCCCCCCCCAAAGGCCGTAGCGCTCACCTGGACAAAATGGAGCAGTTGTTTGCTTCAAAACATACTGCTCCATCGACGCCAGTTCAAGCGCCACCGCCCGTAGAGGGTCCGTGTCAACCTCGGAGACGATTCGCCAGGAGCACCGTGGACAGGGTGACCGTCCGTCACCAACTCCATCAAGGACATTGGCATCATCGTCCTCAGTGCCAGGGAAAGACTGGACCAAGCACCGGGGGAAACATCGACACCGGCACCGTCGGGCATCCCCGACCGGTGCCGGCACCGATACCGCAGTGTCATCAACATCCATTGAGCTGCCTGCGAAGAGGGCCCAGGGAGAGGAGCCTCCATACTCCTCTGGACCCGGGACCCCTAGGCATTCTCCACTGATACCAGTGCCGGGCACTGAGCCTCCATGGGCCCCCGTGGAGGCTCTGGTGATGCCTAGCCTGCCTCCTATCCCAATCACCATGCCACCTACACCGGCTTCCCAGGAGAAATTGGACCACATGGTCCAAGAGGCAGTGCTGAAAGCCTTACGAGGCTTCCAGTCACCGCTGGCGCTGGCCCCCATACCGGCCCCGGAACCGGCTTCTTCGATGAGGGCACCACTCCTTGAGCGTCTCAATACGCTCTTCGATGCCTTATCGACTCCTCTAACACTGGTCACACTTGCATCGAGTCATCCATCGAGGCCTCCACAGGTCCCGATTCCAGTACCAGGTTCCTCGGAGGAGGAAGGATCGATTCCAGGCCACGTCCCTCTACAGGAACTGTCGATGCTGGAGCCCATACCAGGGCCATTGGGGCTACCTGTTATGGTTGTGGACCTTTGGGCCTGGACGAGTGATGATGTAACCACTGAGGGATTGCCCCCAATGGATCTCATCTCCGGTAGGTGGAGCTGGTGAGGACAATCCGACAGGACCTTTAACTATAGGTCTGGGTTGGCAGCGAAGATGCAGAACGGGTCTGGGTTGGCAGCGAAGATGCAGAACGGGGTCCAATCAGAAGATCCGGGGCAGGCAGAGGGCAAGCAAGAGCGAAGTCCCAGGGCAAGGGTCGAGATGGGCAGCAGACAAGCAGAGATGAGAAGACAAGCCGGAGTCAAACCAGGAGATCAAGCCAAGGACGAGGTCAGGAACTGAGGATCGAGGACAAGGCTGGAGACAGGAATGAAGGCACGGGCAGGAAAGCAGGAACCGGAATGCCAGGACAGGATGCAGAAACTCAAGGGCTGGAACAGAAGCAGGAACAGAACCAGGATAAGGATCAAAGCAGGAACAGGAACAAGAGGTGTCTGGAACAGCAACTAGCACTCCGAAGAGATGACCTGTTGCAAAGGCAAAGAGCTGCAGACTGCTGTGGGGTTTAAATACCCCTCCAGAGTGACGTCATCTCCCGGGACCGGGCCAAGGTTTCCCACAGTGGCCCCTTTAAAGGGCGGAGTCTCCCGTGCGCGTGCCTAGGGAGAGCCCCACCGGATGGAGGACGGCGTTTGCAGCCACGTGGAAGGCCGCAGTCGGCCTGTCGTGGAGCGGGGCGCACACACTTCTCTATGGCGGTGGCTGGCTGCGGAGAAGGTAGGGGGGACTGGCCAAGGCCTGCCGTGGGCGGGAGCCACAACACTACCGTTACCCAAGCGCGCCTCATCTGCCCCGATGCCGGCACCGACCATCGATGCCTGGGCTGCATCCATCAATGCCTTCCCACCCTCTTGGCTTTGGCATGCTTCTTCCATTGGGAACTCCATCGGGAGAAGGAGAAAGTCCCTATAATCCATGGGACGATGCATCCTCAGATGATTCATCATGCACATCCGAGGACTTGCTCTCAGAGCCTTCACCGCTGGAGGAAAGGTGAAGATCACTTCCAGAAGACCTCTCCTTTGCCAGTTTTGTCAAAGATGTTTGAGACTATACCTTTTACACTGGTCATGGAGGAAGATGCTCGCCATAAAATGTTGGAGGTCTTACAATTTGTAGATGCTCCAAAAGAAATAATGGCAATACCGGTACATGAAGTTCTTTTGGACCTCATGCACCGCCTGTGGGAACATCCAGGTACGGTACCCCCAGTCAATAAAAAGACAGATGCTACCTACCTGGTTCAACAAGCCCCAGGTTTTCAAAGAGTCAGCTGCCCCACCACGCTGTAGTTGTGGAATCAGCTCAGAAAAAGGCTAAACGATCGCATCCACATTCCTCTGCTCCTCCCAGTAAGGAACAGAAAGCATTGGATGCGTTGGGACAAAGAATTTTCCAAGGGTCCATGTTGATATCGCGAATTGCAGCATATCAACTATACATGACCTAATATAATAGAAATCTCTGGAAACAAGTCCAGGAGATAGAAACATAGAAATGACGGCAGAAGAAGACCAAACGGCCCATCCAGTCTGCCCAGCAAGCTTCACACTTGTTTTTTTCTCATACTTATCTGTTTCTCTTAGCTCTTTGGTTCTATTTCCCTTCCACCCCCACCATTAATGTAGAGAGCAGTGATGGAGCTGCAACCAAGTGAAATATCAAGCTTGATTAGTTACGGGTAGTAGGGGAAGTAACCGCCGCAATAAGCAAGCTACACCCATGCTTATTTGTTTTACCCAGACTGTGTTATTCAGCCCTTATTGGTTGTTTTTCTTCTCCCCTGCTGTTTGAAGCAGGGAGCTATGCTGGATATGCGTGTAGTATCAGTTTTTCTTCTCCCCTGCCGTTGAAGCAGAGAGCTATGCTGGATATGCATGAAGTATCAGTTTTTCTTCTCCCCTGCCGTTGAAGCAGGGGAGATTGCGGAGATCTTACCACATCAACAAGAAGAAGCCTTGTCCTCCATCCTACAAAAAGGAATGGAAGCAGGTAAACATGAAGTTAGAGCTGCCTACGATTCTTTTGAAGCAGCATCCAGAGTCTCGGCAGCAGGCATCAGTGCTAGATGTTGGGCCTGGCTTAAGGCTCAGACCTATGCCCGGAAGTGCAGGACAAACTGGCAGATCTACCTGTACCGGAAACAGCCTGTTCAGGGATAAGATCCAGGATGCAGTTGCCCAGTTAAAGGACCATCAAGAGACCCTGCGCCAGTTGTCAACTGTCTCCCCAGATGTTCCCTCCGAAACCCACAGGGTTCTACAGGCCACGCAGATATTACCCTCCTGCGTCCCATGCACGACCGGCTCGGGCACCTCAGAGGGGACATGCATGTCAAACTAGAACATCTAGACCACAGCCAGATCCACAAGCTGACCCCGCGTCTGGATTTTGACTCTTTCCCAGAGAGCAGCAGCCATATTCCAGGTGGGGGGCCGCCTGTGCCATTTTGCAACAAATTGGCATCCAATCACCACGGACCAGTGGGTACTGTCCATCGTAACCCATGGTTACCGTCTAAATCTTTCAAAAATACCCCCGGCCTTCCCACCCATTCCATCATGGAGCTGGGACGACCACACAGGGAAACTCGAGTCAGAGTTCTCAACCCTTCTGTCGGTCAGAGCCGTGGAACTCGTTCCACTGAATCAGCAGGGAAAAGGGTTCTTCTCCAGATATTTCCTAATTCCAAAAAAGACCGGCGGCCTCCAGCCTATTCTGGACCTCCGTGCCTTGAATACATTTCTTCGCAAGGAAGGGTTCAGGATGGTATCCCTGGGCACCATGCTTCCTCTACTTCAACAAGGCTCTGCTCTGCTCTCTGGACCTGCAAGACACATATGCCCATATTGCAATATCCCCGCCTCATCGCAAATATCTGCAATTTGTGGTGGGCCGCAGTCACTATCAATACAAAGTACTACCGTTTCACCTAGCCTCTGTGCCTCGAGTCTTTACGACGTGCCTGGCAGTCGTGGCTGCGCAGTTACACAGCAGAGGCGTATACGTTTTTCCATACCTGAACGACTGGCTCATAAAAAGCCAGTCAAAACAAGGAACCCTCAACTCTCTCGGTCTCATCATAAGGCTTCTAAACTCATTGGGATTTCTAATAAATTACCCCAAATCCCAATTGACACCGTCACATCTCTCCTTTATAGGAGCAGACCTAGACACGACATTGTCCAGAGCATTCTTACCCAGCAACCGTGCGATTACGCTGTCCAACCTTGCCAGCTTTATCCACCATCGAAAAAGCGCCTCAGCTGGCCAGCTACTGAGGTTGCTCGGCCACATGGCATCAACAGTCCATGTCACCCCTATGGCACGTCTTGCCATGAGGGTAACCCAATGGACTCTGAAATCCCAGTGGCAACAAGCTACTCAGCCACTGTCGTCCCTGGTACACATAACCAGCCAGCTTCGTCTGTCCCTTGCCTGTGGACACACAAAGCCAACTTACAAGTGGGTCTTCCTTTTTAGCAACCGGCTCCTCAGGTGACCTTAACTACGGATGCCTCCAACCTACGTTGGGGAGCCCACATCCAAGGCCTTCAAACTCAAGGGACTTGGACAACAGTCGAAGTGACTCATCAAATCAACTTTCTGAAGCTTCAAGCGATGCGGTACGCCCTTTGTGCATTTCTGGATTGCCTCTCCAACAAAGTTGTCCTGATTCAAACAGACAATCAAGTTGCAAAGTGGTACCTGAACAAACATTGGGGCACGGGCTCTTATCTACTTTGCCAGGAGGCGGCACAGATTTGGGCCTGGGCCCTGTCGCATTCTATTCTGTGTGCCACTTATCTAGCGGGCACACAGAATGTACTGGCGACCACCTTAGCCGACATTTCCAGTCCCACGAATGGTCTCTGGATCCTTCAGTTGCGAGCAGAATCTTCCACCGGTGGGGTCATCTGACCATCGACCGCACTACAGCCCACAGAACTACAAAGTGGAACGCTTCTGCTCCCTGCACAGGGACTGGCATGCACCAGCCAGAGATGCCTTCGCCCGTCCCTGGAACAAGAGTCTGCTTTATGCGTATCCTCCAATTCTGCTAATAAGCAAGACTCTTATGAAGCTACAACAGGACCGGGACTTAATGATTCTCATAGCCCCGTATTGGCCGTGCCAAATTTGGTTTCCCATACTTCGCAACCTTTCCGTCCAGGACCCCATTTGCCTGGGCACGTCGCCCAAACTCATAACACAGAATCACGGCAAGTTACGCCACCTGAACCTCCAGGACCTTTCTCTGATGGCCTGGATATTGAAAGGCTGATACTACAACCACTCAACCTTTCAAGTGATGTATCTCAAGTCCTAGTAGCTTCACGGAAGCTTTCCACGTGGAAATCCTACCGCTCTAAATGGAAGAGTTTTACCTTGTGATGCACACAAAAGGGCTTGGATCCCTTTTCTTGCCCCACATCGAGTCTGTTAAATTATCTCTGGCACCTCTCGGAATCTGGTTTCCAGACATCATCTATCCGCGTGCACCTTAGTGCCATTTCTGCTTACCATCAAGGAATAGAGGATGCCCTGATAACGGCTCAACCCCTGTTGCGTCGCTTCCTGAGAGGCTTAGTACAGCTTAAGCCTCCTCTACGGCCACTGGTCATGGCATGGGACCTCAATGTGGTACTTGCACGGCTCATGCACACCCCTTTTGATCCTTGCACTCCTGCGAACTCAGATACCTTACATGGGAAGTTCTTTTCCTAGTAGCCATCACGTCTGCTCGCAGAGTGAGAAAGTTACAGGCCCTTGTGACCTACTCACCCTACACAAGGTTCCTCCATGACCGGGTGGTTCTCCGCACGCACCCTAAATTCCTTCCTAAAGTGGGAACTGATTTCTATTTAAATCAGTCTATAGTCTTGCCCACTTTCTTTCCAAGACCTCACGCTCACCCAGGTGAGTGAGCTCTCCACACCTTGGACTGTAAGCATGCTCTTGCATTTTTCTTAGACCGCACTATAGCCCACAGGAAGTCCTCAAGATCTAAAATAGCGCATTACTATACAGTCTTTATGGAGTATATGGAATCTGATAAGAAAAAAGAGACTTCTTTAATTATTTCCCAAGTTTGCTTTCCAGTACGAAACTGAATACAACCTTTGGGCTTAGGTAATGATTCTGTCACACCTTAAGAACATAAGAACATGCCATACTGGATCAGACCAAGGGTCCATCAAGCCCAGCATCCTGTTTCCAACAGTGACCAATCCAGGCCATAAGAACCTGGCAAGTACCCAAAAACTAAGTCTATTCCATGTTACCGTTGCTAGTAATAGCGGTGGTTATTATCTAAGTCAACTTAATTAATAGCAGGTAATGGACTTCTCGTCCAAGAACTTATCCAATCCTTTTTTAAAGACAGCTATACCAACTGCACTAACCACATCCTCTGGCAACAAATTGCAGAGTTTAATTGTGCGTTGAGTGAAAAGAACTTTCTCCGATTAGTTTTAAATGTGCCACATGCTAACTTCATGGAGTGCCCCCTAGTCTTTCTATTATCCGAAAGAGTAAAAAAATGATTCACATCTACCCGTTCTAGACCTCTCATGATTTTAAAACACCTCTATCATATCCCCCCTCAGCCGTCTCTTCTCCTATTCTTTTTCTCTCTTGCTCAAACTTGCCATTGTAAAGCCACTACTAAAAAAACCCACCCTTGACCACAATGACCCTGCAAACTACAGACCCATATCCAATCTGCCTTTTATTTCCAAAATCATGGAGAAATCAAATAACAGGGGGTGTAATAACTTTGAACCTTGAACAAGTGAAGAGAATCAATACAGTTACAATAAAACAAGGCTGCTCAACTGGGGGAAGAAGAAACAAAGCTATAGTAACTTAACAGACAGAGGTATAATTATTTACAGTATTCTGAAGTGTCTTTCTATAGTTGATCCTGAGAATCAGTTAGGGTCTGGAAAGGCTTGTTTAAACAACCACGTCTTAAGCCTTTTTCTGAATGTTAGAATGCATGGTTCCTGTCTCAGATCAGGGGGAATGGAGTTCCATATCGAAGGTCCCGCTGTAGAGAAGACCCGGTCTCTAAATGATCGATAATGTATGGATTTGGTTTGTGGCACCTGTAGTGATCCTCTGTAAGCTTCTCTAATGGGTTTGGAGGAGGTAAGTTGTCTGAGCGGGATTTGTAGGTTAAGTGGAGCATGATGATAAATAGCTTTATAGATAATGGTGATGGACTTATGAATAATTCTGAAATGTATTGGCAGCCAGTCTAAGTTTTTGAGAATGGGAGTAATGTGGTCTCTTCTCCTGGTGTTAGTCAGTATTCTGGCTGCCACGTTTTGGAGCATCTGGAGAGGTTTGGTGGAGGAGGCAGGGAGACCTAGTAAGATAGAATTACAATAGTCTATTTTCGAAAAGATTATTGCTTGAAGGACCGTCCTGAAATCTTGAAAGTGAAGGAGTGGTTTGATTCTTTTCAGTACCTGTAGTTTATAAAAGCAGTCCTTAGTAGTTTGGTTGATGAAAGATTTTAGATTCAGACGATTGTCTATGATTATTCCTAAGTCTCTTGCTTTCCCAGAGCATCAACTTTCCCAGGCCTCCCACCCAGACCCTGGTTCTTCTGGGGCCTTGGCCACTATGTGGATCCCTTCTGAACCACCAATGTAAATTAAACTTTTTTTTTCACTTATGTGAGGGTGCATGTGTGTCAGCATGAGTGTGCATGAGAGTGTGTTAGTCAATAAGTATGAGCTTGTGTGTGACATAGGACCATAACAAATACTGGTAGAAAAAGACCCAAGTGGTCCATCCAGCTGGCCTAGCTATTTTTTTTAAGGGTGGTAGTGAAGGAGTGTGAATCTCAGTTTTTGAGCATGTATATCAGTGAGCCTTCCTGTGTGAGTGTGAGTCAGCATATGTTTGTGTGAGAGTAAGCTTGTGTGCGTGTCAGCATGTGTTTGTGAGCATGTGTGCAAGTCAGTGAGAGAGAGAAAGTGTGTGTGTGTGTGTAAGTTAATGAACCAATCTCTTCTTGTGGAAACTTGTATTAAACTTGCACGCACACCAGTTGCAGACAGGGAGCTGAAGGGAGGTGTCCTGTGCAAATTGTGAGGTTTGAGTGTCCCTAGAGGGAGGCAGGCACCCTGAGCATTTGCCTGACATGCCCCGAGTGAGCGTGGTTTGAGACAGTCAGTGAACAAATGAGTGAGAACATAAGAACATAAGAAAATGCCATTCTGGGTCAGACCAAGGGTCCATCAAGCCCAGCATCCTGTTTCCAACAGTGGCCAATCAAGGCCATAAGAACCTGGCAAGTACCCAAAAACTAAGTCTATTCCATGTTACCATTGCTAATGGCAGTGGCTTTTCTTTAAGTGAACTTAATAGCAGGTAATGGACTTCTCCTCCAAGAACTTATCCAATCCTTTTTTAAACACAGCTATACTAACTGCACTAACCACATTCTCTGGCAACAAATTCCAGAGTTTAATTGTGCGTTGAGTAAAAAAGAACTTTCTCCGATTAGTTTTAAATGTGCCCCATGCTAACTTCATGGAGTGCCCCCTAGTCTTTCTACTATCCGAAAGAGTAAATAACCGATTCACATCTACCCGTTCTAGACCTCTCATGATTTTAAACACCTCTATCGTCTCTTTTCCGTTTTATTCACCATTCCCTTTCTAATAATTCCCAACATTCTGTTTGCTTTTTTGACTGCTGCAGCACACTGAACCGAAGATTTCAATGTGTTATCCACTATGACACCTAGATCTCTTTCTTGGGTTGTAGCACCTAATACGGAACCCAACATTGTGTAATTATAGTATGGGTTATTTTTCCCTATATGCATCACCTTGCACTTATCCACATTAAATTTCATCTGCCATTTGGATGCCCAATTTTCCAGTCTCACAAGGTCTTCCTGCAATTTATCACAATCCGCTTGTTGGAACCCCTGTCCCAATTCGTGGATGTTTTTCTAAAACCGCTGGTACCTCATATTAGGTCTTATGTGAGGGATTCCTCTCATTTTATGTCTATTTTAGCACAATTAGAGGTTTCTCAGCCTACCATGTTTCTCATTACTTTAGATGTAGTTTCACTCTACTCTAACATTCCGCAAAGTGAGGCCCTTGCAGTTATTGAGAAATCTCTGAACACTCATCCATTACCGTACAGGGTTACTACATCCTTTCTTGTTCAACTCGCTGAAATAGCATTGACTAAAAACTTTTTTCAATTCCAGGACAAAATTTACCAACAAATTAAGGGGACTGCAATGGGGGCCACGATGGCCCCCAGCCTAGCGTGCCTATATATGGACGATTATGAAACATCACATATTTATTCTTCAAATTGGTTTCAATTTATCCATATATGGCTACGCTATATAGACGATGTTTTCATTATATGGACAGGTTCTGACATGCAGTTTTATATGTTCCTTGACTGGGTTAACTCACTTAACCCTCACATCCAATTTAACTTCTGTATTCATCCCACTCACATATCTTTTTTAGACGTTTCTATCACCTGGGTTGAGGACCACTTTGAGACCACCTTGATTAATATGGTCCAGTCTTTCCCTGGCACTGAGGACGATGATGCCAATGTCCTTGATGGAGTTGGTGACGGACGGTCACCCTGTCCACGGTGCTCCTGGCGAATCGTCTCCGAGGTTGACACGGACCCTCCACGGGCGGTGGCGCTTGAACTGGCGTCGATGGAGCAGTATGTTTTGAAGCAAACAACTGCTCCATTTTGTCCAGGTGAGCGCTACGGCCTTTGGGGGGGGGGGGGTCATTTGTGCACAACTAGGGCATAGACAAACATGCGAGGGGCCTAAGCACAAAACACACTTCATGCAGGTCCGTTATGGACATGGTCCTCGGACACTCAGGGCATTTCCTAAATCTGGTCGCCATGTTAAAATTTGGGGGGGGGGGGGGGGGGCGTGGTCCGGTGACCGTCGGGCACCGAAGAGGTAAGCCGCTGAGACCGAAAGCAAGTACCGGAAAAAAACACTTACCAAGTGTTGGAGGGAACGGAGCGCGATGGGGGATCCCGATGAGGGATTTTTTAAGAAGATAAACTTTCAAACAGTTCCATGAGGAAAGTTGTGAGAAATTTCTCACAGAGCTCCTTAAACCGCGACTGAAGGGGGACCCCTGGTGGCTGCAGGGTTAGTAGCATGCTGGCATGCTCAGTGTGCCAGTCAAAAGTTTTAGAAACTTTGACAAAAGTGTTCCGTGACAGGGCTCCATCTGATGATGTCACCCATATGTGAGGACTACCATCCTGCTTGGCCTGGGAGAAAATGTATTCACAAATGGGCTTTGAGACCAGCGCATGTAGGGGATATGGGATGGTGGAACAAACTGGGATTTTGTAAACAAACACATGCTCTTTATTGTTAAAGCATATTCCATTCGCTCATACGATTAGTGGTGCACTCCATTACACAGAAATGTTGACACGGGATCCTACATGATGACTGCGAGGTGTGTATCATGGAAATACCGGGGCGAAAATATCACGAGTCTCTGAAATGGTACTGGCACATGAAAAGGCAGAAACTAAGAAGCATTTGCAATAGACTGTGTATTGAGCGTGTCATAAGCGTATTGGTGATGGCAGCGTATAAGATGGAAATATGGGGCTCTGTAACAAGAATGTAAAAATGGTTATGGAACTGATCAAGTCTGTCAAAAATGCAGAGGACCCCCAGATGGCTCTAAGATATCTAGTTAGGCCCAACATTGATAATGATCAAATGAGGCTTATCAACTGCATAATTGCTAAAAGTGTGCACACCCCTTTTTTAAAACAGCACAGTGATGTTCTTGTATCTTTTTTTTTTTAATTCTTTATTTTCAAAGTTTTACAATTTATAGCTAACAACATTGACTTAAATGAAATATTGAACAGTTAGAAGAATGTAACAATTTCTTGTTTACTTACAATAAACTAGGAAAGCAAATGTTGCTTTCCTGTAACAGGTGTTCTCACAGGACTGCAGGATGTTAGTCCTCACATATGGGTGACATCATCAGGATGGAGCCCAATCACGGAAAACTTCTGTCAAAGTTTCCAGAACTTTGACTGGCCCCTACTGGGCATGCCCAGCATGGCACTAACCCTGCAGCCAGCAGGGGTCCCCCTCCAGTCCTATTTGATAGCTACAGACAGTGCCGACAAAATAAAACAAGAAAACGTTACGAACCCAACACCGCGGGGCGGTGGGCGGGTTTCGTGAGGACTAACATCCTGCTGTCCTGTGAGAACACCTGTTACAGGTAAGCAACATTTGCTTTCTCACAGGACAAGCAGGATGGTAGTCCTCACATATGGGTGAGTACCGAGCTGAGGATGTCCGAACATGCACCAAATGTACCCAACGGCATGCAACAGGCACAACAACTGGGGTGGAATTTGGTAGAGGGCATCCTGAACCCCACCGGGCAGGCGGAAAGGGTGTTGGTACATCATGTTGCAAAAAGGTTGCGCAAGACAGACTGGCCGAAGATGGAATCTTGTCTTCCGGCTTTGTCCAAGCAATAGTGGACTGCGAAGGTACGGAGAGAGCTCCAGGTGGCAGCCCTGCAAATGTCAGGAAGCGGCACCAATTTTAGGTGTGCTACTGAAGTCGCCATGGCCCTCACAGAGTGTGCTTTAACACGGTCTTGAAAGGGAATGCCTGCTTGCTGGTAGCAAGAAGATATGCAGTCCGCCAACCAGGAGGAGAGAGTCTGCTTACCCACAGGTTGCCCTAATTTGTTGGGATGGAAAGAGACGAATAACTAAGTGCTCTTCCTGTGGTTAAGTGTACGGTCTAGATAGAAAGCTAGAGCTCGTTTACAGTCAAGGGTATGCAGAGCCTGTTCCCCTGGATTGGAATGGGGCCTGGGAAAAAAGGTGGGTAGTATGATGGATTGATTAATATGAAACTCCGAAACTACCTTGGGTAAAAACTTAGGGTGAGTGCGGAGTACCGCCCGGTCCTGCAGGAGTTTAGTGTAAGGTGGATAGGTAACTAGGGCCTGTAACTCACTAACCCTGCGAGCTGAAGTGATAGCTAAAAGAAAAATCACTTTCCATGTGAGATATTTCAGGTCACAGGAGTGAAGAGGCTCGAATGGTGGTTTCATGAGCCGACCAAGAACCAGGTTAAGGTCCCAAGAAGGGGCCGGAGGACGTAAAGGTGGCTTGATATGGAGCAAGCCCTTTAAAATTGTGCTACGAGGGGTTGTACTAATATAGGGACATCCCCGACACCTTTATGGAAGGCGGCTACCGCACTGACATGCATTCTGATTGAAGAGGTCTTTAAACCTGACTCCGACAAATGCCAGAGATAGTCCAAAAACCTTGGGATTGGACAGGAAAAGGGATCAAGGGAATGCGAAGTGCACCATGATGTATACCTTTTCCAATTATAGGAATAAGATTTTCTTGTGGAAGGCTTTCGGGAAGCAATTAGGACACGAGAAACCAAATCTGAAAGGTTAAGTGGTTGAAGGATTAACCTTTCAACATCCATGCCGTCAGAGACAAGGCCTGAAGATTGGGATGGCGTAGGCATCCGTTGTTTTGAGTAATCAGAAGCGGGTCCTTCCCAGTGGAATGTGCCTGTGAATGGAGTGGTCCTGAAGAATCGGAAACCACACTTGGTGTGGCCAGTGAGGTGCTATCAGGATCATGGTTCCCTTGTCCTGACGTAACTTCACGAGAGTCTTCGAGAGAAGAGGAAATGGAGGGAATGCAAAGAGCAGATCGGTTGCCCACGAGAGGGAGAATGCATCTCTGGACGGAGAGCGGTCGCTCTGAATGAGGAAGCAGAAATTGTCGACTTTGTGGTTCTGAGGGGATGCAAAGAGGTCTGTCAGATGTTGGAAGATGAAGTTCGCTACCGAGGGGTTGAGAGACCACTCGTGCGGTTGGAAGACACGACTCAGTTTGTCTGCCAAGACATTGTCCACTCCCGGCAAGTAGGTGGCCCTGAGGTACATAGAGTGGGAAAGCGCTTCCACCCAAATCTGCACAGCTTCGTGACACAGAAGGAAGGAGCCTGTGCCTCCCTGCTTATTGATGTACCACATGGCCACCTGGTTGTCCGTCTGAATCAGGATGCCATGATTTGACATCGTTCCTGAAAAGCCCTGAGAGCATATCGCATTGCTCGAAGTTCTAGGAAGTTTATTTGATGTTTGGCTTCCCCTAGAGACCAAGACCCTTGTGTCTGTAAATTGTCCACGTGGGCTCCCCAGCCGAGGTTGGAAGCGTCGGTGGTGAGAATGAGTTGAGGATCTGGCACTTGAAAGGGCAGTCCCTGGAGGAGATTGTTGTGATCTTTCCACCAGGCAAGAGACAGACGGAGTGAGTCGGTGATGTGGACAATGGTCGACAGAGGCTGAAGAGCTTGAATCCATTGTGACCTCAGAGTCCAATGCATGAGCCTCATGGCCAGGCAGGCCATTGGTGTGACATGGACTGAGGACGCCATGTGTCCTAAAAGGATGAGGAATTGGCGAGCCGTTGCTGTATGCTGAGACTGCAACTGGTGAGCAAGAGCCACGAGGGTTAGCGCTCGTTGTTGAGGTAGAAAGGCTTTTGCTTGCAAGGTGTCCAAGTTTGCCCCAATGAACGACAAGTTTTGAGATGGGACTAAATAGGATTTTTCGTAATTGACGAGAAATCCTAGAGAAATTAGAGTGTGTAGGGTCAAATCGAGGGACGACTGAGCAGCTTGCTGGGTTGGAGCCCTGATTAACCAGTCGTCCAGATAGGGGTAGACGTGAACACCTTCTTTCCTGAGAAAAGCTGCGACAACCACGAGACATTTGGTAAAGACTCGAGGTGCCAATGCTAGGCCAAACGGAAGCAAGCGGTATTGATAGTGCTTTGGGCCTACTAAAAACCTGAGGTACTTGCGATGAGCTGGAGCTATCGCAATGTGTGTGTAATCGCCCTGAAGGTCTAGAGAGCAGAGCCAGTCTCCTCTTTGCAGAAGAGGTAGAAGCGAGCCCAAGGTTACCATCTTGAACTTTTCTTGCTGTAGGTACTTGTTGAGAGCACGTAGGTCCAGAATTGGACCTACTCCACCAGATTTTTTGGGGATCAAAAAGTACCGGGAATAGAACCCTAGGCATTGCTGCGAGAGAGGGACGGGTTCTATTGCTCTTAACTGGAGAAGAAGGGAAACCTCCTGTTCCAGAAGGACAGAATGGTCGGATACTCTCCATGCTTGCAGAGGTGGTGAGTCCGGTGGAAGAGCAAGAAAGTTTAGGTGGTAACCCTGAGCAATGATTGCTAGCACCCATTGGTCGGTTGTGATTGATTGCAACATGTCGTGAAAGTGGCACAATCGACCTCCCATTGGTATGCTTGGCAGAGGAATCAGGCTGCTGCTCTCCAAGTAAAAGTCAAAAACCTGAAGCAGGCTCCGGCTGGGGAGCTTCTTGCGGCTTTGCTTCCGGGCCTGGCGAGGCTGAAGTTTTTGGGAAGGCCTCGTAGTTTCGGGACCTTGCTGGTGGAGGATAGTACTTCCTTGGATGGAAGAATGACTTCTTAGAGTCCTTCCTAAAGGGCTGTCTTAAGGGGAAGTCGGAAGGTATCGAGAGCTGTTTAAGGGTCTCATGATGGTCCTTTAATTCAGCCACTATTTGCTGGATCTGTTCACCGAACAGATTGTCTCCTACACATGGTAGGTCAGATAGCATGTCTTGTACTTCTGGCCGAGAGTCAGAAGATTTGAGCCAGGCCCATCATCTTGCCAAAATGGCAGCTGCAGACACTCTAGTAGAGGTGTCGAAGATATCATAAGCTGTTCTTATCTCATGCTTTCCTGCCTCAAACCCTTTGTTGACAAGGATTTGAAGCTGTTGTTGGAATTGGTCAGGCAGGGTTTCAGAGAAGTCCTGTATCTGCTTGAAAATGACCCTATTGTATTGGGTCATATGCAGCTGGTAAGCAGCAATTCTGGAGATGAGCATGGCCCCTTGGAATACTCGTCGACCAATATTGTCAAGGAACTTGTGTTCCTTAACAGGAGGGGTAGATGAGTGAGGCTTCGTCCTTTTTGCTTTCTTTTGAGCCGATTACACCACAACTGAGTGGTGGTTGAGCTGAGATTTTTGAAAGCCGAGGGCTGACTGTACTAAATAGATAGTGTCAGCTTTTCTATGGACTGGAGCAATGGATCCTGGGTTTTCCCAGTTCTTTTTGAGGAGGTCAAGAAGAACTTGATGAACGGGAATAGAAGTGATCACTTTAGGGGCATCCAGGAATAGGAGGAGCTCCATCATCTGATGCCTATCATCTTGCTCCGTCTGAAGCTGAAAAGGGACCAACTCAGACATTTCCTTCACAAAATTAATGAAAGAAAGGTCCTCTGGAGGAGAACGCTTTCTACTTTCAGTAGGAGAGGGAGGTGAAGGTAAGTCAACGGTGTCTGTGGAAGTATCATCACCCCAGGTGTCATAAGGATCAGCAGGCTGACCTGAAGGACGAGAAGGGGTTGGATACCCAAAGGCCCCGGCTGAGGCTCCGAGAAAATCGAAGGAATCGCCGGGGGCACCATGGATGGCCTGGAAGGCATCGGTGCCGGTATCGAAGGTATCAATGGCGCCGATGTGCGTATCGCTCCCGATGAATGAATCAATGGCGAGGGACAAATTGGCATCGATGGCTGAGGTAATACTCCCAAAGGAGGAATGCGGAATGGTGTTTCTCCTCCCGATGAAGCTGTCAACGGGGAGCGCACCGGAGCCATCGGAGACCCGGGAATCATCGGTGGAACACCTCCATCCGGGATAGCAGCGGTGCCAGCGCTGCTGTCATCGGGTCAGTGATCGGTTCCACTCTCAGTGCCGGTGTCGGTGCCGGAGGAACCTGGAGCCGTTGCATCGCCTTGTCGATGGCCTCCTGGACCAGCCGATCCAGTTCTTCCTGGAGACCTGGAGCAAGCAGCCCCGGCTCTGTGATGGAAGAGGGAGGCGGAGGCACAGTCGGAGGGACCACCTTTACAGGCGGAATTGCGACTCCCAAACCCCGATCGGGTGAGGGTGGCCTCGATGTCCCGGTCGCAGGAATGGTCGGTGCCATTTCTGGACGGGGCTTTTTTGATGGTGGCTCAGACGGTGGCGAGGTCGATGATTTTGCTCCCTCGACGGTCCAAGACTTACGATGTCGATGGCGATGTTTCTCCCTACGATCCCCTCGATCTTGAGGGGGAGTAACGGGAGTCGATGGCCGTGAAGATGTCGATGGTGGACGGTCACTGGACGGAGGTCGATGCTGGTGCGACTTCGACAGTGCCGGTTCCAATGACGTCGATGCGATAGACGGCATCGGGGTATGAGCATGGAAGAGGAGTCCCATCTTCTCCATTCTGGCTTTGCGACCTTTTGGTGTCATGAGGGCACACTTGGTGCAAGTCAGGACATCATGCTCACGGCCTAAACACATGGTACGAGTACAGTCCGGGCACCGACGAAACCCCGACGGCATGGCCATAGAAAAAAATCGAGCCGCGGTACGGTCGACGGCCAGTAGGCCGCGAGGGCCAAACTCTACGGTAATCGACGAAAAACGGTCAAAAACTTACCGGAGTACCGCGGCCTGAGAAAAGTTAGAGGAGGGACCCCTGTGGGGCAATTTAAGTTTAATTAACTCCGTGAGGAAAATTCCTGTCAGGAATCTCTTCAGAGCTCCTAAACCGCGAGGCTACTGCTGCGCGGAAAAAAGAAGACTGAAGGGGGACCCCTGCTGGCTGCAGGGTTAGTGCCATGCTGGGCATGCCCAGTAGGGGCCAGTCAAAGTTCTGGAAACTTTGACAGAAGTTTTCCGTGATTGGGCTCCATCCTGATGATGTCACCCATATGTGAGGACTACCATCCTGCTTGTCCTGTGAGAAACATTAGTTCAAAAGAGACCTCAACTGGGGACTATTAATATACTATATTAAGAGATTAGGAAATAAACCAGTATTATAATCAATTATCCGCTGTTTTTCTTATTCCAATAAACACGTGATAATACATTTATGAAGAAATATTTATAGGGGTTATCTTATTCTGTAAGAAACCTTCCAGTTGATCTGGATCAAAGAAAATGTATTTAGTAGAACTTCATTTTATCAAACCTTTGCAAGGATATTGCTACAAAAAAGTAGCACCTAAATCTAATACACAGTGTTTTTTCAATAGGAATGCGTTCCGTCTCATCTGCAAGATCCCGAAATATTGTAATTTGTTGGCCCAGAAACTTTTTCTCTGAAGCCCGAAAGAACAATTTCATTATCCATATTTTATCTGGTTCAAGGGCAAACACTACTAGTAATGTAGCACGACTCTCAATATTGCTTTGAGAGTCTTGTAGAAAATCGGTCAAATTTTCTAATACGTTTACTTGTATAGGGGAATTACTTTGATTTTCAGTAGATCTTACAGGAATATAGAATGCTTTTGTTATAGGGGAAATAGCCTCTTGAGATACCTTAAGTGTCTCGGCATAAAATTTCCTTAACATATCAATGAGAGTGATAGTTGATGATTTAGGGAAATTTAATATCCTTAAGTTTTATCTTCTAGAGTAATTCTCTAAAGTTGGTCTAAAGTTGCATGAGTTGGTCTCTTGATCTTTTATCAATGTCAAATCGATTTTCCTCAAATTATCACAATGCTTCTCCAATTTAGTTAAAGATTCAATATTTTTCTTAATAGCCCCTGAACCTGAGAATGAATCATGCCAACAGATTTATTTATATTTTCAATTTTAACCCCTAAAGAGGCTTCTAGGCCTTTTATTGCAGTCCACAGTGTTTCCAGGGTTATCACCGATGGTTTCTCAGGCATTACAATATTTGCCTGGGGATTCGATACAGCAGTATTCCCCTCAGGGGATCTAATGCAGCTCCATTTGGCTGCCGTTGACTCTCCTGCGGATCTGCTAAAAATATAGAGTCCTGGTTTGGTGGCAAGCGGAGTTCAGAACTGAGGGAGATGGAATTCCCAGGGGATATAGGCATAGATGACTCTAGGCCAATTCCCAACATTCCTGAAGGTGTGCTGGTAGTAATTAGTTGCATAAAAACTTCAATAGTCGGCTGGGAATTTAAAGGTGGTACTGCAGGGTTGGAGGGAAACACATGTACAGTTCCTTTCCTCTTTTCCCCCATGCATACTTGAAAGTTTAACAATTGAAATAAGAGGAGAGAGAGTTGCACTTACTTGAGAAGATCGATATGATGTATCAAAGTAAAACGTTCATTAACATTGAAATACTCTTTAGTAGAGGAGAAATAAGAGTAAGTCGCATGCGCGGCTTCGGCACGCGCCGCACTGGGGCAGTTTTTAAAGCCCCTCGATGGTCTCACGTTGATGGCATTGGGACGTCCTCCAACCAGCCCTGTCGGGGACTGGAAAGGCAGCTCTGGGCCTCGGCGGATCTCTTTACCTCTCTCTCTGCTCTCAGCCCCGTCTATTTGCCGCACTGGGGCAGTTTTTAAAGCCCCTGAATGGTCTCACGTTGATGATGTCAGGCGTCGGGACGTCCTCCAACCAGTCCCATCGGGGACCAGAAAGACAGCTCTGGTCTCCCGGAAAGGCCTCGGCGGATCTCTTTACCTCTCTCTCTCTCTCTTCTCAGTCCCCGTTCTTGTATCTTTTTGCAGAAATGAAAAATGTAGACTTTTGAAGCAACCTGAGATTTATCTGTAGTCTGTGTGTAGTCTGTGTATTTTTGAAATAATCCGTAATAAAGAATGATATAAACACGTTTAACAAAATATAAGAGCAGCATGCTCCCTGCTTATTTATTTTTGTAAAAGATGTGAATAGAAAACAAATCACATATTTTTTGTTGACCTTCCATTACTAAAGACAAAACAATGCAAGCTGACAGATGGAAAAACAGACTAAAAGTCTGTGTGTTTCTTTGTAAAGAATGTAAATTTTATAACAAAAGATGTTAATTTGATTCTCTGTTTCTTATACATTTCAGATTGCTGTAAAAGATTTGAATAGTAAATGAATCACAGCTTCCAATTCTCTTTTTTCCAGGACAGAAGTTCTTGCATCCTTTTTTTTTTTTTCAGAAATGAAATTTTTGGAAATAACACTCAGGTCAATCCAGTAAAGTGCGGCCGCGTTTACCCCGCTCCTAACCCGCTTTCTACTCACTTTCCGGCCGCGTTAGCCCTTCCTGCGATCCACAATCCCCTTTAATCTACTCTTACCGCGTCCTTAAATCCCCGGGTATCCCCTTCCGCACGCGGCATGTATATTTAATTTAAACGATCGAATTAGCTATTCCCTACCATCCAGTAACGTGCGCCCCGACTATCTCTTTTTTACCCTGCCGTTTTGCCGTGCGTTTAACCTGCTAACTTACCACCTACCCTTGCAGGGGTAAGGGTAGGCGGCAAACTTTCCCCCAGCCCCCGCTCACCTGCCCTGGCCGTGTCAATGGATGCTGGTCTCCGGGGCAGCCCCAGTCCTCTCCCCCCTCCTCCCGAAGCAATGAAAGCGGAAAAAAATCTAAAAATCGAAAAGCGCAAAAAAAAAAAAAAAAAAAAAAAGTAGCAACGAAGTGGCGGTCGGGATGGCCAGTCCTCTCTCCCCTCCTCCCGAAGCAAGGCTCCTTTACTTTACTGGATTGACCTGACACGCTTTGAAGCTTTCCCATATTTTTTCTTCCCCTCCCTCCACTTTCTTCCAGCACTTTGCCTGTTTTCTTTTGGGGGACTCTCGTTTTCACCACTTCAATTCCCTGCTCCCCCCAGCAGCTAAGGCCTCCTCCCTCCTCACAGTCCCATGTGTAAAGCAACGACTAACTTTTTTATTCGCAGCCGCTCGTGATTGCCAGTCCTCTCTCCCCTTCTCCTGAAGCAGGAGAGGAGAGAGGACTGGCAGTGTAAAGCAACGACTTACTTTTTCGCAGCCCTCCTCCGAAGACGGACATCGGCTCCCCTGCCTCCCGGAGGCGAAGATGGATGCCTGCACAGGTGAAAGCGGCCCCTGTGCGTGCAATTGGACCGCTCAAGGTGTGACGTCACGACGTTTGGCGTCACGGTATGTGACGTCACGTCTTGAGCATGCACAGGGGCCGCTTTCGCCCCTGCAGGCATCCATCTTCGCCGGGAGGCAGGGGAGCCGATGTCCGTCTTCAGAGGAGGGCTGCGAAAAAGTAAGTTGTTGCTTTACACTGCCAGTCCTCTCTCCCCTCCTCCCGGAGCAAGGCTGCTTTTCGCGCCTTGCTCCGGGAGGAGGGGAGAGAGGACTGGCAATCTCGAGCGGCTGCGAAAAAAAAAGTTAGTCGTTGCTTTGCACATGGGACTGTGAGGAGGGAGGAGGCCTTAGCTGCTGAGGGGAGCAGGGAATTGAAGTGGTGAAAACGAGAGTCCCACAAAAGAAAACAGGCAAAGTGCTGGAAGAAAGTGGAGGGAGGGGAAGAAAAAATACGGGAAAGCTTCAAAAGCGTGTCAGGTCAATCCAGTAAAGTAAAGCAGCCTTGCTTCGGGAGGAGGGGAGAGAGGACTGGCCATCCCGACCGTCCACTTCGTTGCTACTTTTTTTTTTTTTTCACTTTTTAGATTTTTTCCGCTTTCGTTGCTTCGGGAGGAGGGGGGAGAGGACTGGGGCTGCCCCGGAGACCAGCATCCATTGACGCGGCCAGGGCAGGTGAGCGTAGGAGAACCGTTCACTTCCTGGTACCTGTCATTTCAAATGTCATTTGAAATGACAGATACCAGCGTGTCCGTGAAGTGTTAGGCCCGCGCACCCAGGTTACTGTATAGGCGCTGAATAGTGTTCTATACAGTAAAATGGGTTGCACGGGCCTAACGCTTCACGGACGCTTCTTAGACACAGCTTGCATTTGCAAGCTATTTACATATAGGATCGAGCGGTAGGTGAGCTGGACTGTGCGTGCGGCAACCGCGGGTGCGCCCGGCACTAACGCAGCTCTCCCTACCGCTCCTTACTGGATTGACCTGACTGAAAGTTGTGTCCTATCGGTTTGTGTAAGTGCTGGGGATTTCTGGCAAAATAAAACAGAAGGATTTCTTTTATTTTAATGATTAATAACTATGTTTTCAAAGCACAGCTGTTTATTGAGCATGCTTGGGGGATGTCATTCCTTCAAACATGGCTGCCCTCCTTATTATCTCCCTGTAAATAAAATATCTGAGCAGGTTCATGTGACATCATTCCAAGATGGCTGCCTGCAGCATGGGTCACGGCTTCATGATTTAAATGTATTTTGTTTTGGTTTTACTGAATGTGCATGGCTGTGATGTCATTTCCAGCCCCTCCACAACAGCCGCTATCTTTGGTGCACATCATTTCCAGTGTCCAGGCACCCACTATCATCTTGAAAAACGTATTTCCAGTTCTGGTCTGCGACATCCATTAGGGACAGAAAGGATGCATGTCTGGATATGACATCATCAAAAAGGGACCAGAATGGACGGGATCTGGGTGGGGCCAAGATGGATGTCAACTAAGGGGCAGGGCTAGGGACAGGGAAAAGTGCAAGGATTAGATCAGAACTGAATGCTGATTGACTGGGAAATAGGGTCAGTGGGTGGGGCTTCATTCAAAAGTGTGTGTGTCCACCTGTCAAAAACTTTGACAAGTACTATACCCCTTATCTACTCTCATCTGAAGATCCTGGAGAAGCTTGTGAAGCAGGATGGCCACAGAATCAGGAGAAGGTTGGAGGAACTCAAGAAGCCTAAAGACATTTGTTCTCAGGTTCTTTGCTTTCTGACACTAATAGGAAGATTCTTTGCATGCTTATACAAAAATTTGAAGTAGCAGAGATCCTCTGGAGGAGAGGTATGCTGAGGCAAGTCTGAAAGGCAATTAAACATCTGAGCCATGAACACAAATGAGACCTCCATTGGTGTGGAGGTGGAACTTCTGGGAGCAAATAAGAGTGGATGGAGCCCACCCCTTCACGCTCTGAATCATGAGGGGCCTCCCCTGTGGGAGAAGAACCTATTTCCAGTGTTGGAAGCACTAGTGGTGAGGTCCATAGGACTAGGAGCTGCCACACTATGTGGGCATAATACTTCTATCTTGGAAAGAAGCAGTTCTAATCTCCCTTTTGTGTCTTCAAAGTGCAAGGAGGCAAACATGTTCTTCACTAGCTTTGATAACTGGGCTTCCACAAATTAAGGGGTCTTCTGGGACAACTGGGCTTCCACAAATTAAGGGGTCTTCTGGGACAACTGGGCTTCCACAAATTAAGGGGTCTTCTGGGACAGAGTTAGAGAAGAGATATTTGGCAACAGTGATCAAATTTGAAGTAATAACTGGAGAGAGAGCACTGGATAGAGGACACTAAAGAAGACAGCATTTAATTTTCAAAAGGGTGACTATGATAAAATGAGGAATATGGTTAGGAAAAAACTGAAAGGAGCAGCTGAAAGGGTTAAGAATTTATATTAGTCATGGATCTTGTTTAAAAATACCATCTTGGAAGCCTAGGCCAGATGTATCCCATGCATTAGAAAAGACAGAAGGAAGGTCAAATGATTACTGCCATGGTTAAAAGGTGAGGTGAGAGAGGCCATAATAGCTAAAAGAACATCTTTTAAGAAATGGAAATGGGATCCGAATGAAGAAAACAGAAAATGACATAAGCACTTGAAGTTAGATACAAAGCATTAATAAGGAAGGCAAAAAAAGAATTGGAAAAGAAGATGCCGTGGAAGCAAAAGCTTATAATAAAAACTTTTTCAGATGCATTAAAATGCTTGTGACAGAGTCAGTTGGACCATTAGATGACCAAGGGGTAAAAGGGGCACTTAGGGATGACAAGGCCATGGCAGAGAGACTAAATTAATTCTTAGCTTCAGTATTCATTTAGGAAGATGTAAGGCAGATACCCATGCCAGAAGTGATATTTAAAGATATTGATTCAGAGGAACTGAAACAAATCTCAGTGAACCTAGAAGATGTAGTAGGGCAAATTGACAAACTAAAGAGAAGCAAATCACCTGGACCAGATGGTATACATCCCAGTGCTGAAAGAACTAAAAAATGAAGTTGCAGAACTGCTTTTGGTAATATGTAAACTATCATTAAAATTATCATTGGTACATGGAGACTCAAGGGTTGCCAATGTAACACACATTTTTAAATTGGATCCAGGGATGATCCAGGAAACTACAGACCAGTGAGTCTGATGTCTGTGCCAGGCAAAATGGTAGACTCTATCATAAAGAACAAAATTAATGATCATGTAGATGGGACAAAGCATGGATTTAACGAAGGCAAGTCTTGCCTCACCAGTCTGCTACAATTTTTGAGGGTGTGGATAAAGGTCAGCCAGTGTATCTGGATTTCCAGAAAGTATTTGACAAAATCCTTCCTGAGAGGAAAGTAAGAAGTCATGGGATAGGAGCCAGTGACCTATTGTGGATTGAAAACTGGTTAAAAGAACACAGAGTAGGGCTAAATGGTAAATTTTCTCAATTGAGAAAGGTGAATAGTGGAAAGCCCCATGGAGCTGTTCTGGGACCACTGCTTCAGTACCTGAATGTAAACCGGTGTGATATCTCGATTGAGATCAAATGTCGGTATATAAAAATAATAAATAAATAATGGCATGGAAATGGGAACAACGAGCAAGGTAATCAAATTTGCCGATGATACAAATTGTTCAAAGTTGTTAAATCAGAAATTGCACGAAGACCTTGCAAAACTGGGAGAATGGGCATGCAAATGGCAAAGGAAAATTAGTTCTTACCTGTTAATTTTCGTTCTTGTAGTACCACGGATCAGTCCAGACTGTGGGTTGAGCCTCCTTTCCAGCAGGTGGAGACAGACTAAAACTTGAAGGATGCCCTATATCAGGACAGAGCCTATCCTCTAACCCTTCAGTATAACGCATGTCAAAGCAGAAAACAAGAAGACCAAGGTAGGATCAAGCAAGTAACCATAAAGCTCAAATGGAGCAACTGTAGAAAAATGAAAGGAACATGGCCTAACTACCCGCTCTTGCATATTCTTGGCATGAGAACAACCAAGGCTTCCGGTGTTTTTGCTCAGTATTTTTGTACAAAAATGAGATAGAGTCTGCAGAACTGCAAGAAAAAAACCAGCTTCGAGAGGACAGAAAAAGACAAACAGGGAAGGGCGTCTGGACTGATCCGTGGTACTACAGGAACGAAAATTAACAGGTAAGAACTAATTTTCCTTTCCCTGTACGTACCCAGATCAATCCAGACTGTGGGATGTACCAAAGCTTCCCTAAAACGGGTGGGATCAAGACAGTCCCATTTGAAGCACTGGTAGCCCAAAAGAACCGAAGCAGAGCTTACACATCTAGGCGATAGTGTCGAGCAAAAAGAGATAAGGACGCCCAAGTATGAACTGTGCAAATCGTCCACGGAAAGAACAAAAGAATGTTCGCCCAAGAAGGAGCTCGAGAACGCAAAGAATGAGTCGGAAGACCCTCAGGGAACCACCAGGCCATGACAAAGAACAACCAAGAGATCACTTCCTGCAACTAGCACGCTATAGTGGACTCAGAAGCCGGCTTACTCCGATTGGACCCACTCCAGGGAACAGGAAGATGGACAGATGCACAAAGCCATTGGGGACCAGGAAATAGAGCAAGAGAACTCGTATGGAAGCGAGGTAACAAAGACCCATATGGCATCAAGAGAATGGAGACCGTCACCAGACGCAGGAGTAAAGCGGGGAGCTCCGCCGACCGAAGGACAAAGAAATTAGATGAAACTTCACGAAAAAAGGAAGAACCAGTACGAGGGCTACCCTGAAGTCGGAAAATCGCAAAAAGGGGATCCCGCCAGGACAGCGCTTGGATCTGATGAGCAGAGGAGAGAAGACCAGAAGACAGTCTTAAGCATAAGGGCCTGCAGGGTGACACGACGGAGAGGGTCGAACAGAGTCGTACAGAGGGGTCCGCACCACCGAGTGAAAAGTTTACGACGGACAAGTGGGCGAGAAGGTGGATGTAGATGCCTGACGCCCCTGAAAGTCCAAGTCGCACACGGGTGGCCGCTCAGGGACGACCTGCCACTCGACCCAGGAGAAAGCCGAGGGGGTAGACTGGTACGCGCCGAGAACGAAGGAAGGATCCTCAGAGAGACTGCCTCAGAGAAGAAAAGACTAAGGAGATTGGTGTGGAGTACACCGAAAAAACCCGACTTCGTACAAACAAACCCAAGCATGTTCCAGATGCGCACGTACGCCAGGGAGTCGACCATTTCTGGGCCCGAAGGAAGGCGAAGACGGCCTACTCTGAAAAACCCTCACACCGGAGACATCGCTGTTCAAGAAGGCAGGGCGCTAGACAAGCATGAACGGCCTGGTCGAAACAAATACAGGGCCCTGACTAAGGAGCCGAGGAAGATGGCATGGCCGCAGGGGTCCGACCGTCGCTAGGTTGAGAAAAACTGTGAGCCAAGGCCTGAAACGGCCCCTCGGGCGCTACTAGAACCATGGGACACGGGTGGAGAACTATCCGTCTAAGAACTTTCCCGACCAGAGACCACCGGGGGGAGTAGAAAAAGACGTTCTGCTGGCCGAGGGAGAGCCAAGGCAACTACGCCCGCCGAGCTGCGGTCCCTCCAGCGGAAGAACCAATCTACCATGGTATTGAGAAGAGTCGCCATGAGGCCCAGGTGGGAGGGGACCACCTGTCGATGAGAAAACCATGGTTGAGCCAAGAGTTCCCATTCCCCGGGATCTAGCAACTGACGACGGAGAAAGCAACCTGAACATTCCCCTAGCCCGCGGAGTGGGAGGCTGCCGGGCACTGTAGGTGTTGCTTTGCCCAGGCGAAGAGAAGGCTGGTGTCCAGGGCCACCCACGAACTGCGAGCACCACCTGGGCGATGGAAGCAAGCCACGGTGGTGGAGTTGTCGGGCAAGACCCATTGCGCCTTGCCACGTATGAGAGGAAGAAACTCCAAAAGAGCTAGGAACATTGCCCAAAACTCTGTAATGTGCCAGCGAGACAGAGACGCTGGCCAGGCCGACCACTCCTCAGCCCGAAAGACTAGCATCTGTGGGCACTATCGTCCACTGGGGAACTTGGAGAGGTAGGCCCGGTAGCAAAAGAAAAAGAAGGGGGAATCCACCCCTGCGAGACGGCGACGGTAGAGCCCAAGAACGGGAGAACTGTGTGAGACTGTTCTGCCAGTGGCTGCCAACGGGACAGCAAAGTTATCTTGAACAGTCGTATTGGAGCAAGGGCCCAAGGGACAAGGGCGAGGGTAGGAGCCGAGGAGCCCAAGATCTGCAGGCAGACACAAGCCGTCAAAGAAGGGAGCAAGGGCAGACCGGCCAAACAACTTGAGGGCCCGTACACAAGGCAAGAAGACCTTGCCTACCCAGGTGTCGAAGCGGAGTCTCAGGTACTCTAACTCCAGGAAGGGCTGAAGATTGCTCTAAGAGAAATACAGTATCCACCCCAGGGACGCAAATAAAGCTAGCCCGCGATACACCGACCGCCAACAAAGAACCTCTGCCTTGGCCCTGACGCGCCAGATGCCTAGATAAGAGTAGATGAGGAGTCCTGCCCGGTGGAAAGCTGCGGCCATCAACACCTAGACATTGGTGAAGATGCAAGGTTCCGTCGCGAGATCAAAGGGAAGCGTCCAGAACTCAGAGTCCCGACGGAGGACGCGAACACGAAGAGACTATGGCAGCCACGATGAAACGGAAAATGGAATATGCCACTGAGAGGAACGAGTGGGCCGAGGAATGCCCTGGAGGGAGGATGGCACGAGTATGCTCACAGGGTGTGCATGCGGAGAAGCGGGAACTGAGAGCTCGGGGACTCTTGTGAGGTCTAAGAGTGAACGAAGAAAATAGGATAGTGGCCTGCGGCAAGTACGTTGGCTGGGACCGGGGCCTCCGTACCCAGACACAGGAGCTTGGCGGGGTTTAGCTCCACCGTATGTCGCAGGGACCGACCACCAGGGGAAACAGAAAAAAGATCCCACCAAACACGAGGAAGGCGAAGAAGTGCCCGTGTCTGAGAACGTCGAGGACCCCCTGGTCCGACCGGAGCCCGACCCAGTCCGCGGAGAAGAGGGAGAGGCAACCGCCTCAAAAGGGGACCGAGGAACGAGGCAAAGATACTCCGGAGTATGTGCAGGCGTAAGGATTGAGCACGTGGGCTAACCCTTGCACAAGAGAAGGCACCCACAAGAATGCTGCGACAAAAAACTGCGATCACGAAAGACAAACCCCCCTGAGGAGACACCGTGCCCACGTGGGGTATACCGACTCTGGCCTCGAAAGCGTGGACTAGAGGGTACAAAGGACCAGGATGGTTGCAGACGGGCCACCGGCAGCTGATGGCCCCTATCGTCCCCTAAGGAATCCAAAGTCTCTCAAGGCCTGGACAAGGAACAGCTTACCTCTGAATGGCAACGTACCCCACCGGGCGGAGGAGGCCGGAGCGGCCGACCAGTGGCGCAGCTACGGGAGCCATGTGGCGGACATCTCCAAGTCAATCGCCTCTGGCTAGAGGCGGCGAAGGGTCGAAAGCGCAGCCTCTGGCCACGGGAGGTCCCGGGCGCAGAGGAATCTTGCCGATGACCCCACGAGAGACCTGCGCACAGCAGGAATTGCAGCAAATAGTGGAACACATCCCAGGCACTAAAACAGCAGAGTGCGCTTCAAAAGAGCCGCGCGAACCGTGGTCAGCAGGCATACCGGGGCCGCTTGAAAACTGGAAAAAACCTCCTGAAACGCGACCGCAGAAGGAGGTCGCGTTTCTCTGGGGACAGAGCCTCACCGGACCATGAGACGCTTCTTCACCAAGGACGAGCTTCTAGACCTGGTCACCAGCAGCCTAAAGGAGCTTGCTATCCTGGGCACAAGTGCCTCGGGGGAACCTAAGATGAATCCTCTGCTAGAGGGACTCCGTCAGACCTCCTGCCATTTCCCTCTGTTACAAGCCATTCAACAGCTAATTGACCTGGAACGGATTGCTCCAGAGTCCACATTAAAAGGGGGACGGGCCATGTACCCTCTGGACCTGGTGGCCAAAGACCTTCTGACATGCCCAAAAGTGCGCGGTCTCAAAGCGCACTACTATCCCAGTGGAGGGAGATGCAGCACTCAAAGATACACAAGACAGACGTTTGGAATCCATCCTTAAACAGTCCTTTGATGTCGCCGCTATGTCCCTACAAAAAGCGGCCTGTTGCACTGTCGTGACACGTGCCTGCCTATCACAGACCAGGAGCAACACCCCTGGGGAAACCATGGAACCAGCAGTATCATTCCTCGCGGATGCTGCTTCCGACCTGGTACGCACCGCAGCTAGAGGAGTGTCATCAGCTGTGGTAGCCAGGAGACAACTCTGGCTCCGAAGCTGGTCAGCCGACGTGTCCTCCAAATCGAGACTCACAAGGATGCCCTTCAAGGGATCCCTCCTGTTCGGCAGTGAACTAGAGAAACTGGCTGACAAATGGGGCGAGTCCCCACTACCGTGGCTACCGGAGGACAAAAGCAAGAGAAACCAGCGACCCTTCCCCCGATCCTCCAGGGGCAGAGGTTCACAGTGCTTCAATCCATACAGAAACAATTATCAAGCACCCTGCCCTACAGGCAGGAACCAGTCTTTTCGGAACAAGCACAACAAATGGGGAAGCAGCTCGGGTCCAGGCCCCAGCCGCACCCCACAATGAGATTCAGCCGACTCGTCCAAGAGAAGAAGCCATAGGGGGCAGACTTGCCCTATTCGAGATAACTTCGGACAAGTGGGTCCTAACCATTGTTCGAGAGGGGTACTGCCTGGATTTCCTCCAAACCCCTCCGGACAAGTTCGTGGAATCCCCCTACCACGACCCCTCCAAGAGGGTGGCAGTGGAAGCTACACTGACCAGATTACTGGCCTTCGAGGTCATAACCCCAGTGCCTCCACAAGAAATAAATACTGGGCATTATTCCATTTATTTTATCGTCCCCAAGAAAGAGGGGACATTCAGGCCCAACCTGGACCTCAAGTCTGTCAACCGTCACCTGAGGATACCCCGCTTCCGCATGGAAACCATACGTTCTGTAATAAGGGTGATACAACCCGGAGAGTTTCTCACATCCCTGGACCTTTCGGAAGCCTACCTACACATCCCGATACATCAGGAACATCAGGCGCTTCCTACGCTTCAAAATCCTGGACCGTCACTACCAGTTCCGGGCACTACCCTTCGGGTTAGCCACAGCACCACGGACGTTCACCAAAATCATAGTGGTGGTGGCGGCAACACTGAAGAAGGAAGGAATCCTCGTATACCCTTACCTAGACAATTGGCTGATCAGGACGAAATCCCCAGAGGAAAGTCACCAGGCAATCGACAGAGTCAAAACTCTCCTGGAGAGCCTCGGATGGGTGGTCAACACAAACAAGAGTTGTCTACAGCCCTCACAGTCTCTAGAATAACTAGGAGTCCGATTCGACACCAAAGAAGACAAGGTCAGCCTGACTCCCACAAGGAGATCAAAACTGAGGAACCAGTTACAAATCCTGCTGAGCGAACCTCGCCCCACAGCATGGGATTACCTGCAAGTCCTCGGTCTGATGGCATCCACACTGGAGGTAGTGCCATGGACACGAGCTCACATGAGACCCCTACAGCGCTCGCTTCTATCACGATGGAATCCACGCCGTACGTCTACAACTCCCGGGCAGAGTTCGGACCCAGCTACGATAGTGGCTGCAGGTCAGCCACCTGAGCCAGGGAACAAGACTATCTTCACCAACCTGGACCCTGCTCACCACAGACGCCAGCCTACGAAGATGGGGAGCACACTGCGAGGAGCTAACCACCCAAGGGCAGTGGAACGCAGAAGAGTCGGGATGGAACATCAACCGCCTAGAAGTGCGGGCAGTCAGACTAGCCTGCCTACGGTTCGTTCACAGACTCCGAGACAAAGCAGTCAGAGTAATGTCGGACAATGCCACAACAGTGGCCTACATCAAGCGTCAGGGGGGAACCAGAAGCCAACAGGTGTCTCTGAAAATAGACCCCCTAATGTCGTGGGTGGAAGTAAATCTCCAGGAGATCTCGGCCGTCCACATCGCCGGGAAAGACAACATCACGGTGGACTACCTCAGCAGAGAAAGTCTATATCCAGGAGAATGGAAGCTGTCGACCGTAGCGTTCCAAATGATAGTGAACCAGTGGGGAACACCAGAGATGGACCTTCTGGCAAACCGGTCCAATACCCAAATACCCAGGTACTTCAGCCGCAGGCGGGAACCTCAGTCCCAGGGGATCAATGCCCTGGTACAGACCTGGCCACAGGGGACTCTATTATACACCTTCCTGCCGTGGCCCCTATTGGGCGCAATCATTCACAAGATGCAGCTACACAGGGGACTAGTACTTCTGGTGGCCCCGGACTGGCCAAGAAGACCATGGTACGCAGACATGAGAAGACTACTGGCAGGGACCCCCCCCTGCTGCTGCCTCCACTCAGAGACCTGCTCCAACAAGGGCCGATCCTCCACGAGGACCCAGCTCGATTCTCTCTTACGGCCTGGCCACTGAGAGGGCTTGCCTGAGAAAGAGCGGATACTCGGGGGCTGTAATCGACACCCTACTCTGAGCATGCAAGTTCTCCACATCTCTAATGTACATAAGGATTTGGAGAGTATTCGAAGCCTGGTGCGAAGACCACAACATCATACTACACTAAGTCAAAATTCCTGCGATCTTGGAATTCCTACAGAACAGGCTACAGAAGAGATTGTCCCTCAACTCCATCAAGGTACAGGTGGCCGAATTGTCATGCTACGGCACCAAGAGCAAGACCGACAGCATAGCCTCTCACCCGGACGTTTCACGCTTCCTGAAAGCAGTCAAACACATCCGCCCACCCCTAAAGTGGCCGGTATCTCTTTGGAACCTCAACCTGGTCCTGCATTTTCTAGCAGGAGCCTACTTCAGGCCCCTCTGCGGACTGTCTCTCCGACTATTGACTTTGAAGACAGCATTCCTGTTGGCAGTTTGTTCAGCCCGCCGCATTTCAGAACTACAAGCACTGTCCTGCTGTGAGCCGTTCCTCAGGCTCACCCCGGGAACCATCCAGCGACACACGGTCCCTTCGTTCCTTCCCAAAGTGGTGTCACACTTCCATCTCAACCAAACCATCTCGCTACCATCGCTGGAGGAGTTTAAGAATTCGGAAAAAGCTCGAAGTCTACGCCACCTCAACATTGGCAGACTCCTATCCAGATACTTGGACATGTCGGAACCCATACGAAAAACAGACGACCTATTTGTCCTTCAAAGCGGGAAGAGACAAGGGGAAGCAGCCTTGCGGGCAACCATAGCCCGCTGGATCAAAGAAGTCATCAGGGCGGCCTACGTAGAAGCAGGCAAGCCGCCGCCTCTACAAGTCAAGGCCCATTCTATTAGAGCCCAGGCAGTGTCCTGGGCAGAAACCAGAATGTTGTCACCCGCTGAGATTTGCAGGGCGGCGACATGGTCCTACATCCACACCTTCTCCAGGTTCTACCGCCTGGATGTTCAGGCTGGGGAGGACACGGCCTTTGCAAGGGCGGTACTAAGTGGGTCACAGGCAGCCTCCCACCCGGTTCGGGAGTAGCTTTTATACATCCCATTGGTCCTGAGTCCATCTGCTACATGTTAGGAAATGGAGAAATTACTTACCTGATAATTTAGTTTTCCTTAGTGTAGACAGATGGACCCAGCATCCCACCCATAGCTGCTGTTACTCATGGAATTCTCGGGGGACATGAGCGAGTGATTCACAGGTAAGCCATGTTTTCATTCATCTAGGACACCCACCC
Source organism: Rhinatrema bivittatum (assembly GCF_901001135.1). Taxonomy (NCBI): domain Eukaryota; kingdom Metazoa; phylum Chordata; class Amphibia; order Gymnophiona; family Rhinatrematidae; genus Rhinatrema; species Rhinatrema bivittatum. The sequence continues at coordinate 3,447,287 of NC_042632.1, forward strand.
TATCGGGTGTCGACGTTTCTCGGTTGAGGGCACTGGCGGTCTCCAGCTATAGCCAATTCAACCAGTTCAAATTAACGAACCAAGTTATAAAGCAGGATGGTAGTCCTCACATATTTATTTATTTGATTTGATTTTTAATGATTTTATATACCGACATCCGTTTGCACATCGCATCGGTTTACATATAACTTATAACCAAAGTATAAAATAGGCATGGCCTTTACAATGAACAGTAGGAACAGTCAACAAGAATATATCAATAAACCAAATACTTTAGCTGATAACTTCAACTAGGGGTAGCTTACGTTAGGAGAGGGGGATAAAAATCACTATAGGAGAGGCTATGTACAGGGTTCAAATAATAAGTTTGTTACAATTACTGAATCTGAAATTCGGATTGAAAATTAGGGAAGAAAGGGAGGCCTGACAATTGTGAGGAGGTATTTTTTTTTTACCAGTAAGTAATAGAAGGGGAAGATTTAGCATGAGAAGATAGCGATGGGTAGGCTTATAGGAAGAGCCAGGTTTTGAGTTTTTTCTTGAATTTGGGTGTGGAGGTTTCCGTGCGTAGGTTTGGGGGCAAGGAATTCCAGAGGGTAGGGCCGGCAAGTGAAAGGGCTCTGTTTGTGGTAGCGATAAGTCTTATAGATTTTATAGAAGGGGCACAGAGGGTTCCATGGAGAGCGGTGCGAGTTTGTCTTGTAGAGGTGCGAGGAAGGAAGGGGGGTTTATCCAGTGGTAATGCTCATTAGTAATTGTAGAGTGGGTGGCTCACCAGAACGATGGCTACTGCCCGGAGACAATACCCTTATTAAATAAACATACAGATGCTTACTGTGACTCCAACATCGCTCTAAGCTTCAACGGCAAGAGGAAATGTGGAAAAAAGGATTTGCAATCACAAAGAGGGGAGTAGCTGGCTTGTTACGGCAGTGACTACCCCAAACCAAATTAGCCTAATACTTCACTTTCCAAGCATATACAGCATAGTTCTCTGCTTCAACGGCAGGGGAGAAGAAAAGAGGGTTCGCACTCACAAAGCGGGGAGTAGCTGGCTTATTACGGCGGTTACGACCCCAAACCAAATGTGCCTGATACTTCGCTTTCGATGCATATCCAGCATGGCTCTCTGCTTCATGGCATGGGAGAAAGGCTGATACATCAAGCATTTCCAGCATAGCTCTCTGCTTCAACAGCAGGGGAATAAGAAAAGCTGAGGCTTCACGCATATCCAGAATAGCTTCAACTGCAGGGGAGAAGAAAAAAAAAAAAAAAAGATTCGCACTCACAAAGCAGGGAGTAGCTGGCTTGTTACGGCGGTTACTACCCTAAACCAAAAGGGCCTGATACTTCACTTTCAATGCATAACCAGCATGGCTCTCCGCTTCAACGGCAGGAGAGAAGAAAAACAACCAATAGGGGCTGTATGACATAGTCTGGGTAAAGGGAATAAACATGGGTGTAGCTTGCTTATTGCAGCGGTTACTACCCCTACTACCCCTAACTAATCAAGCTAGGTATTTCACTTGGATGCAGCTCCATCACTGCTCTCTACATTAATGGTGGGGGTGGAAGGGAAATAGAACCAAGAGTTAAGAGAAAAAGATAAGTATGAGAGAAAAAAATGTGTGAAGCTTGCTGGGCAGACTAGATGGGCCATTTGGTCTTCTTCTGCCGTCATTTCTATGTTTCTATGTTTCTATGTTTTGTGAATAAGGGTAAGGATTTTGTAGAGGATACGAGATTGTATAGGAAGCCAGTGGAGATCGATCAGAGTGGGAGTGATGTGGTTCTTCTTGTTGGTATTTGTGAGGATACGTGCAGTGGCATTTTGAAGAAGTTGTAAAGGTTTGATGTAGGAAGCAGGGAGGCCAAGAAGGAGGGCGTTACAGTAATCTATTTTGGAAAATATGATAGACTGGAGTACAGTACGGAAAACATATGGGTGAATACCGAGCTGAAGATGTCCGAGTATGCACCAAATGTACCCAAGACGTGCAACAGGCACAACAACTGGGGTGGAATTTGGCTGAGGGCATCCTGAACCCTAATAGACTTAAAACCTGGCTCTTTCTCCAAGCCTTCCCTGAACCACCAGACAATCACTAGCTGGCCTTCTTTCTTACCCAGCCTGTCACTCCGTTTCTCAAAGAAAAAAATAAATGGACTCTTAGACTTCAGATTAAAGCACCGTTCTTAAGTTTGTAACTTGTACTCTACGGTAAAATTACTTTACTGGCCTTTTCTTCTTTCCAGCTTGTTGCAAGCTTCCAAGTTCCCGCCCCCTGTTGATTGTAACTTTGACTTATTCCTGCTTTGGTTATCTTTCGTTTACGTGAATTTGTTACTCTAGTTTTTTCCCTCTGTTAAACTGTAAACCGATCCGATATGGTAATCTACTATGAAGGTCGGTATATAAAATTGTTAAATAAATAAATAAATAAATAAATAATAGGCAGGTGGAAGGGTGTAGGTACGTCACGTTGTAAATAGGTTACGAAGGACAGACTGGCCGAAGATGGAATCTTGTCTTCCGGCTTTGTCCAAGCAATAGTGGGCTGCAAAGGTGTAGAGAGAACTCCTGGTGGCAGCTCTGCAAATGTCAGGAAGCGGTACCGATCGCAGGTGTGCTACTGAAGTCACCATGGCCCTCACATAGTGTGCTTTAACACAGTCTTGAAATAGAATGCCCGCTTGCTGATAGCAAAAGGATATGCAGTCTGCCAACCAGGAGGAGAGAGTCTGTTTACCCACAGGCTTCCCTAACTTGTTAGGGTAGAAAGAAACAATTGAGTGCTTTCCCTGTGGACAGCTGTACAGTCTAGGTAGAATGCTAGAGCCCATTTACAGTCAAGGGTATGCAGAGCCTGTTCTCCTGGATTGGAATGGGGCCTGGGAAAAAAGGTAGGTGGTATGATGGATTGATTGAAATGAAAATCTGAAACTACCTTAGGTAAGAATTTAGGGTGAGTGCGGAATACCACCCGGTCCTGCAGAAGTTTAGTGTATGGCGGATAGGTAACTAGGGCCTGTAATTCACTAACTCTGCGAGCTGAAGTGATAGCCAAAAGGTAAATCACTTTCCATGTGAGATGTCGAAGTTCAAAAGAGTGAAGAGGCTCGAATGGTGGTTTCATGAGCCGACCTAAAACCAGATTAAGGTCCCAAGAAGGGGTCGGAGCACGTAGTGGAGGCTTGATGTGGAGCAAGCCCTTCAAAAAAGTGTTACAAGGGGTTGTACTGATATAGGGACATCCCCGATACCTTTATGGAAGGCGGCTACCGCACTGACATGCATTCTGCTGGAAGAAGTCCTAAGACCTGACTCTGATAGATGCCAGAGATAGTCCAGGAACTTCGGGATTGGACAGGAAAAGGGGTCAAGGGACTGAGAAGAGCACCATGACGTGAACCTTTTCAATTTGTAAGAGTAAGATTTTCTCGTGGATGGCTTTCGTGAAGCAATCAAGACACGGGAAACTGGTTCAGAAAGGTTAAGTGGCTGAAGGATTAACCTTTCAACATCCATGCCATCAGGGACAAGGCGTGAAGATTGGAGTGTCGAATGCACCTGCAAAAGGAGAGATCCTGAAGTACTGGAAACCACACTTGGCATGGCCAGTGAGGTGCTATCAGGATCATGGTTCCCTTGTCCTGATGTAATTTCACGAGAGTCTTCGAGAAAAGAGGAAGTGGAGGGAATGCATAGAACAATCCTGTTGCCCATGACAGAGAGAATGTGTCTCTGGGCTGAGAGCATTTGCTGCGAATGAGAGAGCAGTAGTTCTCTCCTTTGCAGTTGTGAGGAGACGCAAAGAGGGCTATCCGAGGATATCCCCATTGTTGGAAGATGGAGGTTGCTACCGAGGGGTTGAGAGACCACTCGTGTGGTTGAAAGATGCGACTCAGCTTGTCTGCCAACACATTGTCCACTCCCGGCAAGTAGGTGGCCCTGAGGTACATCGAATGGGAGAGAGCTTCCGCCTATATCTGCGCAGCTTCCTGACACAGAAGGAAGGAGCCTGTGCCTCCCTGTTTGTTGATGTACCACATGGCCACCTGGTTGTCCGTCTGAATCAGGATGACTTGGTTTGAGAGGCGATTCTGGAAAGCCCTGAGAACATATCTGATTGCTCGAAGCTCCAGGAAATTGAATTGGTGTTTGGCTTCCTCTGGAGACCAAGATCATTGTGTTTGCAGATTGGCCACATGGGCTCCCCAGCCGAGGTTGGAAGCGTCGGTGGTAAGCGTGATTTGAGGCCTGGAGCCTGGAAGGGCAAGCCCTGGAGGAGATTGATCTGATTTTTCCACCAGGCAAGAGACAGATGGAGTGAGTCTGTGACGTGGACAACGGTCAACAGGGGCTGAATGGAATCAGTCCATTGTGAACTTAAGAGTCCAGAGCATGAGTCTCATGGCCAAGTGGGCCATTGGTGTAACATGGACTGAGGACGCCATGTGTCCCAGGAGGATGAGAAACTGGCGTGCAGACACAGAGTGCTGAGACTGCAGCTGGTGAGCAAGAGACACGAGAGTTAGTGCTCGCTGTCGAGGCAGGAAAGCCTTTTCCTGCAAGGTGTCCAAGTCTGCCCCAATCAACGACAAGGATTGAGATAGGACTAAATAGGATTTGTTGTAGTTGATGAGAAATCCTAATGAAATTAAGGTGTGTAAGGTGAGATTGAGGGAGGACAGAGCAGCTTACTGAGTGGGAGCCCTGACTAACCAGTCGTCTAGGTAGGGGTAGAAGTGAACACCTTGGGTTCGGAGGAAGGCTGCAACTACTATGAAGCATTTTGTGAAGACTCATGGCGCAGATGCTAGGCCGAACGGAAGCACACGGTATTGATAGTGCTTGGGGCCTACTAGAAACCTCAGGTATTTGTGATGAGATGGAGTTATTGCAATATGAGTGTATGCGTCCTGGAGGTCGAGAGAGCAGAGCCAGTCTCCTCTTTGTAGAAGAGGGAGAAGCAAGCCCAAGGTTACCATCTTGAACTTCTCTCGCTGTAGGTACTTGTTGAGGGCCCGTAGGTCCAGAATAGGACGAATGCCTCCCGATTTTTTGGGGATTAGAAAGTATCGGGAATAGAACCTAGGCCGTGCTGAGAGTATGCTACGGGTTCTATTGCTTTGGACTGGAGAAGGAGGGAGACCTCTTGATCCAGAAGAATGAGGTGATCGGGTGTTCTCCACCTCGGTAGAGGTGGGGAGTCCGGAGGCAGGGAGAGAAAGTTCAGATGGTAACCCTGAGCAATTATTGCCAGTACCCATTGGTCTGAAGTGATTGAGTGCCATATGTTGTGGAAGTGGCACAATCGACCTCCCACTGGTATATGAGGCAGTAGAATCTGGCTGCTGCTGTCTAGGTGGAAGTCAAAAACCTGAAGCAGGCCCTGGTTGAGGAGCTGCTTGTGGCTTTTGTTTACGTATTTGACGAGACTGTGGTTTTTGATAAGGTCTCGTGGCACGGGATCTGGCTGGTGGCGGAAGAAAGACTTTTTAGAGACCTTTCTGAAGAGCTTAGGAGAATAGTTGGAAGGCATGAGAGAGAGCTGTCTTAGGGTCTCATGATGGTCCTTAAGTTCCACCACCGTCCGTTAAATCTGTTCACCAAACAGATTATCTCCAATACAAGGCAGGTTGGATAACCTGTCTTGTACCTCCGGGCGAAGGTCAGAAGACTTGAGCCAGGCCCACCTGCTGAGCGGAAAAAAGAAGACTGAAGGGGGACCCCTGCTGGCTTCAGGGTTAGTGCCATGCTGGGCATGCCCAGTAGGGGCCAGTCAAAGTTCTGGAAACATTGACAGAAGATTTTGGTGATTGGGCTCCATCCTGTGATGTCACCCATATGTGAGGACTACCATCCTGCTTGTCCTGTGAGAAAAGATTTTCTCATGGAAGGCTTCCGTGAAGCAATCAGGACACGGGAAACTGGCTCAGAAAGGTTATGTGGCTGAAGAATTAATCTTTCAACATCCAGGCCATCAGCGACAAGGCCTGAAGATTGGGGTGGTGTAGGCAGCAGTTGTTCTGAGTGATCAGAAGCAGGTCCTTTTCCAAGGGAATGTGCCTGTGAATGGAGAGGTCCTGAAGAATTGGAAACCACACCTGGCGAGGCCAGTGAGGTGCTATCAGGATCATGCGTCCCTTGTCCTGACGTAACTTCACGAGAGTCTTCGAGAGAAGAGGAAATGGAGAGAACGCATATAGAAGACTGGTTGCCCATGAGAGGGAGAACACATCTCTTGGCCAAGAGTGTTGGCTGCGAGTGAGAGAGCAAAAGTTCTCTACTTTGCGGGTCTGAGGTGACGCAAAGAGGTCTATGTGGGGGTAACCCCAACGTTGGAATATTGAGTCCGCTACAGTGGGGTTGAGGGACCACTCATGTGGTTGAAATGTGCGACTCAGCTTGTCCGCCAACACATTGTCCATTCCCCGCAAGTAGGTAGCCCTGAGGTACATCGAGTGGGAGAGGGCCTCCGCCCATATGTGCGTAGCCTCCTGACCTAGTAGGTAGGAGCCCGTCCTTCCCTGTTTGTTGATGTACCACATGGCCACCTGGTTGTCCGTCTGAATGAGGATGACCTGGTTGGAAAGGTGATCCTGAAATACCCTGAGAGCATATCTGATTGCTCAAAGCTCCAGGAAATTGATTTGGTGTTTGGCTTCCTCTGGAGACCAAGTCCCTTGTGTCTGTAAATTGGCGACATGGGCTCCCCAGCCGAGGTTGGAAGCATCAGTGGTGAGAATTATTTGAGGGTCTGGAGCCTGGAAAGGCAGATTGATCTGATTTTGCCACCAAGCTAGAGACTGACGAAGTGAGTCGGTGATGTGGACATTGGTCGTTAGAGGTTGGACGGACTGAGTCCATTGTCATCTTAGAGTCCACTGCATGACTCTCATGGCCAAGCGGGCCATTGGGGTAACCTGTACTGAGGATGCCATGTGTCCTAGTAGGATGAGGAAGTGGCGTGCGTCATGTGTTGCTGAGACTGTAGCTGGTGTGCGAGAGAGATATGAGTGAGAGCTCGCTGTCGAGGCAGAAAAGCCTTTGCCTGCAAGGTGTTCAAGTCTGCCCCAATGAATGATAAAGTTTGAGATGGGACTAAGCAGATTTTGCATAATTGACAAGAAATCCTAGCGAAATCAGTGTGTAAAGTAAGACCTTTTGGTGTCATTAAGGCACATTTGGTGCAAGTCAGGACATCATGCTCGCACTCGAGACACATTACATAGACTTTATGCGGGTCTGTTATGGACATGGTGCGAGTACAGTCCAGGCACTGATGGAACCCCGATGCCATGGCCTTTGAAAAATTTTTAGCCGCGGTACGGTCGAAGGTCAGTAGGCCGCGAGGGCTAAACTCGACGGGAATCAACCGAAAATGGGTAAACATTTACCGGAGTACCGCGAAGTCAAAAAATTCAAAGGAGGGACCCCTGTGGGATATGAAATTTTTTAGTAATTCTGTGAGGAAAATTCCTGTCAGGAATCTCTGTGGAGCTCTTTAACCCGCGTGGCTACTGCTGTGCGGAAAAAAGAAGAATGAAGAGGGACCCCTGCTGGCTGCAGGTTTAGTGCCATGCTGGGCATGCCCAGTAGGTGCCAGTCAAAGTTCTAGAAACTTTGACAAAAGTGTTCCATGATTGGGCTCCATCCTATGATGTCACAGGACTACCATCCTGCTTGTCCTGTGAGAAAAGGCCATTGCAGAAAGACCAAATGAATTCTTTGCTTCTGTGTTTACTAATGAGGATGTTGGGGAGATACCAGTTCCGGAGATGGCTTTCAAGGGTGATGAGTCAGACGAACTGAACAAAATAACTGTGAACCTGGAAGATGTAGTAGGTCAGATTGACAAACTAAAGAGTAGCAAATCACCTGGACCAGATGGTATGCATCCTAGGGTACTGAAGGAACTAAAAAATGAAATTTCTGATCTATTAGTTAAAATTTGTAACCTGTCATTAAAATCATCTATTGTACCTGAAGACTGGAGAGTTGCTAATGTAACCCCAATATTTAAAAAGAGCTCCAGGGGCGATCCTGAAAACTATAGACCAGTGAGCCTGACTTCAGTGCCAGGAAAAATAGTGGAAACTATTCTAAAGATCAAAATCATAGAGCATATAGAAAGACATGGTTTAATGGAACACAGTCAACATGGATTTACTCATGGGAAGTCTTGCCTAACAAATCTGCTTCATTTTTTTGAAGGGGTTAATAAATATGTGGATAAAGGTGAACCAGTAGATGTAGTGTATTTGAATTTTCAGAAGGCGTTTGACAAAGTCCCCCATGAGAGGCTTCTAAGAAAACTAAAAAGTCATGGGATAGGAGGCGATGTCCTTTTGTGGATTACAAACTGGCTAAAAAACAGGATGCTATAGTTACAAAATGTTAGGTTCCATATTAGGAGCTACCACCCAAGAAAGATAGTGGATAACACATTGAAATCATCAGTTCAGTGTGCTGCGGCAGTCAAAAAAGCAAACAGTATGTTGGGAATTATTAGAAAGGGAATGGTCAATAAAACGGAAAATGCCATAATGCCTCTGTATTGCTCCATGGTGAGACCGCACCTTGAATACTGTTTACAATTCTGGTCACTGCATCTCAAAAAAGATATAGTTGTGATGGAGAAGGTACAGAGAAGGGCGACAAAATGATAAAGGGAATGGAAAGACTAAAGAGGTTAGGACTTTTCAGCTTGGAGAAGAGTCAGCTGAGTGAGGATATGATAGAGGTGTTTAAAATCAAGAAAGGTCTAGAACGGGTTAATGTGAATTGGTTATTTACTCTTTCGGATAATAGAAAGACTAGGGGGCACTCCATGAAGTTAGCATGTGGCACATTTAAAACTAATTAGAGAAAGTTCTTTTTCACTCAACGCACAATTAAACTCTGAAATTTGTTGCCAGAGGATGTGGTTAGTGCAATTAGTGTAGCTGTGTTTAAAAAAAGGATTGGATAAGTTCTTGGAGAAGTCCATTACCTGCTATTAATTAAGTTGACTTAGAAAATAGCCACTGCTATTATAAGCAACAGTAGCATGGAATAGACTTAGTTTTTGGGTACTTGCCAAGTACTTATGGCCTGGATTGGCCACTGTTGGAAACAAGATGCTGGGCTTGATGGACCCTTGGTCTGACCCAATATAGGCATGTTCTTACATTATGAAACTAATTGAGATCCTCATCCCATAAACTACCTAGACCCATAACCATCTAGAATTAACTCACCACTGTGCAAAAATGGCTTTAATCTAGCTGAAGAGCTCAGACGATTGGATCAACAGTATTTGACACCAGAGATTATGAAATTCTCATCACCTGCCTGATTGACCTTGGTTCTTAGGCCTAGTACTAGCATGGTTCAAATTCTTCCTTCACAGCTGCATGCAGACCACCTCACTTGGACAGGCTTTAAACTGTATTGGAAAAGTGTAAAATAAATAAACAATGATCTTGACCTTAATGTGGTCAAACAAGTAGATAAGACAACAGGAAAGATGAAGGATGTTTGGGTGCATCAGGAGAGGCAGAGCCATCAGGAAATGGGAAGGCAATATTGCCTCTATAGAAGACTCTACTGCAACCTCAATTGAAATAGTGTGCCTTTGAATAGATGTAGTCCAAAGGGCAGCTATTAAAATAGTTAGCTGGCCTCATAATGAAGCTAATACAGACTTAAAAATCTAAACAAGTAACCCTGAGGAAAGGGGTGATAAGATAGACATTTAAATACCTTCAAGTAATAAATGCACAGGAGGCAGGCTTCTTTCAATGGAAAAGAAGCTCTGGAACAAGTGGTCATGTAATGAGGGTGAAAGGCAGTAGACACAGGAGAAATCTAAGGAAATATTTCTTTACATAAAAGGTGGTGGGTGCATGGAACAGCCTTCCCAATGAGGTGGTAGAGGCAAGGACAGTATCAACATTCAAGAAATCATGGGATAAACACACAGGATCTCTGAGAGGGACTATAAAGCTGAGCAGATGTCATTGGACAGATTGAATGGGCTGTAGTCTTTATTTACCATTATGTTCGATGTGGTTCACTACAGCCCTGTTCATGTTTTCTACACCTTCCGTGTTGGAGATTTTGGTATCATTTGTAAAAAGCCAAACCTTTCCCAATAGCCCTTCTGCAATATTGCCAACAAAAACACTGAATAGAAAAGGACTGAATACCAATCCCTGCCACATACCATGGGGTAACCCCCTTTTACATGGAGTGAATCCAGTTTACCACTACCTTTTCTCACCTCCCATCCAACGTTTCAAACCCAGTCAGTCATTTTGGGGCCAAGATCTAGGGGCATTCAATCTGTTTATAAGTCACCTATGCAGAAGAAGTATTTTTCATTTTTTCTTTGTACCTTTTTTCCTGTAACTTCACATCATGATCCTTTGTCTTTGAATTTCTTTTCTATGTAAGATTTCACCTTCCTGCACTTTGTCAAATTCTTCAATTACTTAAAAGTTTCTATCAAGTCCCTCAATCCCTTCTTTACTCCAGCAAGTACATTTAGAGCACATTCAGTCTTCCTCTGTAGGGTTGGTGTTGCAGGTCCTTTATCATTGGAATAGCCCTTCTCTGAACCAGCTCCATCCTTTGGATGTCCTTATAATGATATGGCCTACAGAACCAAACATAATACTCAAGATGGGGGCCTTACAACTGACCTATACAGAAGCAATATTATCTCCTTTTTCCTGCTACTACTACCTCTACTTATGCATCTGAACATACTGTTAGTTTTTCCAGTTGAGGTCACTTGAAATGATTACTTCCCAGTATACCTGCATTTCCAGTTCATGTCCTAATCGATATGCAGATAATGGATTCTTACATTCCAAATAAATTTTACATTTTTTGCATTAAAGCTCATTTTTAAAACACTTGACCATTCCTTCAGTTTTTTTCAAGTCCCCTATCACTTTTCTACCCCTCCTGACATGTCTAAGCAGTTACAGATTTTATCATCTGCAAACCAGCATATTTTCCCCTCCTCAGCAATATCACTAATAAATCTACATACACATGAGCACCAAGATGGTGAGCAATTTGCTTAAGGTTCCAATGTGTAGTAGACAGGGGTCTAATCATTGGGCTGCCATGTCAGCCTGACATAGAACAGTCCCCAAAGTAACACTTTGGATAATTTCTTGCAGTCATTAAATTCTCCTAAAACAAAACCAATTTAATAAGGAAGCGTGTGCATCACAGCCAATTTGATATTAAAGTGTATCAAGCTATTTAAATAGAGTGGACACTGAAAAAAAACACAATTACACCATTTCGACTAGTATTTAATATTTTTTTTTAAATATTTTTGAAAAAATATATATTTTTTTTTACAATATTTTCAACTTAAAACACTATTCACACTTAACATGAATGGCAGCTTAACCTATCCAAACATGACATTTAAGAAGCCAAAACTGTTTTAGCTTTATTAAAAGAAAATAAAGCATTGTGCTGTAGACGCTTGTGTACGGCTGATTTAAAGCACCATTCAGTTCACCCAAAGGGTAGAGGGCAAGCTTCATGCCCATATTTACATAGGCACTACTATGAATGGTGTTACATGGAGGGCACTGGAATTCATCTTATATGATCTGGAGATAGTTTTCTACTCTAAATTTAAGTCTGATGCAGGCTTCTCTTTGGGACATGGGATTCTCTCAAGCTCCATCTTGGTAACAGACTGTAGGAGCAGACTCGCTTCATATTGTAACTTGTAATTTCTACATTTATTTTTATCAGCGTGGCAGTCAAATTCTAGAACATTCTTTAGATCTTTAAAAAGTACTGTAATTCCTGGCCTGATTATTAACACTTGTGAAGAAAAACATTTTCTTTTAGCGGGGGTAGGGAAAGAAATAGAGAACACAAAATAAATGATTCTTAATACTGATACCTAAACAGATTTTAGATCATCATCTTCATATGATCTAATTACTACACTTTCTTGTTTTTTTCATTAAATGGGTACAAATTGATAGCTGTTGATACTAATTAAAAATTATTTTCAATCAAGTTCTGAAATGTGTTAAAAAGCATTTGCCTATTTTAAATTTGAGTAAGGCTTGAATGCTCATGTCTTTATTTGGTGGTTTTTGCCTGTCTGCTCAGAATCAAGCCAATTTTTTAGAAAATGTTTAAAAACATATTTTGTTTTTGTAACTTAATAACAGTCCCAGCACTTTATTAAGCATGCAAGACTAACAAAACTTTGGCAATGCAGAAGTGTAACACAGTGACAAGAGGAGAGCTTTTACAATGAATCTTCTAATACTGGCTTCACAGTGTGGAAATTGTGCTACATCCACCAAGAGGACCCAGTCTACTGATCTGCTCAGTACTTCACCCCAGGAACAAACTCCTTTGCGTTTGGATTCAGGTTACTTTTGACCTAGAAAAGCAAAGTACATAATGTTACAAACTGTTCTGTGATGTATGGCAGTTATACAGGCCAGCACTTTGCTTAATTTAAGGTCCTGAGTTGAGAAAAGCCATAGGTGCTTGCTTGCTGCATGGACTGGGAGAAATAAAATGAGCCTTCAGGCAGGAAGCACCTTATTTAATACCAGCAGTTACTAAAAGGTCCTGTCTATAAAACTGAGTGCAGTCTTGTATTATATGTGCCACCACACCAGTGCCTGCATGCATAAACTTCAGCAGAGATAAAAGCCTTAAAAAGAGACCTATTATTAAACTCCAAAGAGCTTTTATTTAATTGACTTTTATACCAGCAACTACCAACAAGTTGCCTTGCTTAGGAGGCACAGCTTGCTGGCATTACCGGCTATTCTCAAACCTAGTCTTCAACAAGCCTAACTTTCAATCTTCACATGCACAGTACCATGGTTCTTAAAGAAATTACATGCAAACATCTAATGAATATTCATTATGAAGATCCTGAAAAATAGAGCTGGTTAGGTTCTTGCGAGATAGGATACACTGAAAGCATCAGAAATAGCAAGCCAGCACAAAAGGAGAAAAAAATGTTCAGTCCCTTCACAGTATTTTCATCAGAGCCACTAAGCAGATGCTACTATTTAACACTTCTAAAGCACCACTCACAAAGGCACCACTGTACAAAAACAGAAGAGCTTCTGCTCAGTAGAGCTTACAATATAATCAAGACAAACATACAGAACAAAAGAGACTTTGGAAATTTCATTTACTAAGAAAATGGTTAAAATTTAATGAAGCTGTAAGCAGGAAGCAGAGGTTAAGATTTAAAAGTAGCCTCAAAAAGGTGGGGTTTTAGATGGTATGATACCAGCTCAGGAAGTCCATTTAAACATATGGTCAGCCAGATAGAAAGCACAGAGTCAGGAATTGGCAATAGAGGAGAAGGGCACAGATAGGATTGACTTATCTGATGAGTGGAGTGCATGAGGGGGGTATAGAGAGAGATAAGAGAGGACAGATAGTGAGGAACTGCAGAGTAAAGGCTCTTGTAGGTGAATAAGAGGAACTTGAACTGTGGTAGGAATGAATAAGGAGCCAATGTAGTACTTGAGAAGAGGGGTTATATGGATGCAGAAACACTGGCAAAAGATTAGTCCTGTAGCTGAATTTAGATGGATTGCAGTGGAGAGATATGGCTTACTGGGAGACCTGTAAGAATCAGATTGCAAAAATGTAAACGGGAGGTGATGAAAGAGTGGATAAGGATTCAGGTAGTGACTTCAGAAAGGAAAGGACAGATTTTTGTGATGTTATAGAAAAAGAAATGGCACATTTTAGCAGTTTTCGATATGCGTAGAGAAGGAGAGAGAGGAGTCGAAGATGACACCAAGGTACAGGCTGAGGGGACTGGGAGGATTACAGTGTTAGCCACAGAAAAAGAGAAGAGAAGAAGAAGGGAAGTGGGCTTGGGGGGAAAGCTAAAGAGCTCTGTGTCGGCCATGTTGAATTTAAGGTGGCAGTGGGCCATCCAGGCAGCAATATCAGACAACCTGGCTGAGATATTGGACTGAATTCCTGACGAAATTTCTAGTGTAGAGAGGTAAATCTAGGAATCATCAGCATAAGGATGGTACTGAAAGCCATGAGGAAATCAGAGCACCAAGAGAATTAGTATACAGAGAGAGAAGGCGGCCCAGGACAGAAACTGGGGAGGCACACCAGATGATAGTGGGATGGCAGTAGAGGAGGATCCGCCAGAGGAAACACTAAAAGTGCAATGGGAGCGATAAGAAGAGAACTAACAAGAAAATCTCAAAATTCAAGTGAGGATAGAGTATCAAGGAGTAGGTAATGATCAACAATGTTAAAAACAGCAGATAGGTCAAGGAGGATAAGGATTGAATAAAGGTCTTTGGTTTCACCCATAAATAAGTCATTGGAGACTTTGGCAAGGGCTGTTTTTGTGGCATGTAGAGGGTGAAAACCAGATTAGAGAGGATCAAAAATGGCTTGAGATGAAAGAAAGACAAGACAGTAGCAGTGAATAGCATGTTCAAAGTTTAGAAGCAAAATGGGAGGAGAGAGATGGTATGATAGCTGTCAAGTCAGGTAGATCCAGTGAGGGTATTTTGAGGAGTAGTGTGATAACAGCATGTTTGAAGGCAGCAGAAACAGTAGCAGTAGAAAGTGATAGATTGAGGGTGTGACAGATGGAAGGGATGAATGCAGTAGAAACAGAACTGAGGAACTCAGTAGGAATGAGGTCAGAGGAACAAGTAGTGAGTTTGGAGGAGGAGGAGAGAAAACGGGCAGTTACCTCCACTGTTACTTAGAAAAGGAGGAGATAGGTGGAGGTTAGGGAAAGGATATAAGAATGAACTGGAGGGAGAGGGTAGAAGTGACCTGGTTGAGAACTCAACTAATTTTGTGAATCTTGTCATGGAAGTAGTCAGGCAGTGTGTGAAGTTGGGGAGGGAGATGAAGGAAGTTTGAAGAAGGAATTACATGTGGCAAAGAGATGGTGAGGGTTGTATGCAAGTTTATCAGATGAACATAATGACTTTGAAATGTATGAAGTCAGTATGGGCATGGTATTTTAGCTGGAGACGTTCTGTAGAGCGGGTGCAGAAACATAGGAAGTAAAAACTAGTGGTGAGCCAAGGCTGGGGTTAGATACGCCTTACAGGAAGGGTAAAGAGAAGAATAAAAGTATCTAAAGCAGAGGAAAGTATAGTGTTGTAAGAAGAAACTGTGGAGGAAAGGAGAGATTAAACAGTAGTGGAGAGGATTCAGGGTCAACAGATTGGAGATTCCTGAAAGTGTTGGTGGTGACTGGATAAGGCTATGTGGGAGGGTGATTTAACCTAGTAACATAGTAAATGACATCAAGTTTCATATGGTGGTAATTGTCATTCTGTGCAGGTTATCCCAATGTTTCTGTTAAAGCTAGTAACTTTCCCTCCATGCAGGTTACTCCTAAGCCTTATGTTAAGAGTAGTAATATTAATCAAAACCAAGTAACTGTCAAACCCATAACAAAATTACTGCTAGCAACATTTTTACAGGGTGAACAGCCTTCTTGGTAATTCAGACAATGCTGTTTGGATATGCTTTGCTTTTGGACTTGACCGCAGAAGCAGTAACTCCCTGCACTTTACCCCTAATGTCTGTGTATCAGTAGCCTGGACCAGAAAAGTCAGGGCCCAGCATTGGCTGTCATCTGAATCCAATACCCCGCCGAAGTAGAGAGCGATGTTGCAGTTGTGTCAAAATTATGTAAGCTAATTCATTAAGGGCAGTAATCCCCATGTCTTCTGTTAAGGGTAATAGCTGCTGCTCCGTGCAGGTTAGCCCCATGCCTTTTCATTCTACCTTCAGCCTTTTGGGATCCATAGTATTTATCCCATGCCTTTTTTAATTAGTTTACTGTTTTCGTCGTTATCACCTCTTCCAGTAGGAAATTCCAGGCATCCACCATCCTCTCCATGAAAAAGTATTTCCTGATGGTGATTCAGAGTCTTCACCCCTGGAGTTTCATATCATGAACCCTAGTTCTACTGTTTGATTTAGTGTAAAATTTATCAGATGATAGTCAGAGAGAACAGAGATGAACAGAGAAGAACAGAGATGGAGAAGTTTAAGAAACAGTAGCTGGAGAAAAGGACTAGGTCAAGGCAGAGGCCATGCTTGTGAGTAGTGACAGTAGGACAGAGGTGAAGATCAAATGAGGAAGTTAAGGAAAAGAGTTTTGAGGCATTAGATTCAGAGAGGTCATCAACATGGAGGTTAAAGTCGCCATGAGTAAGGAAAGAGGAAGATGGGTCAAGGAAGAAGGAAAGCCCAGAATCAAAGACGGTAAGAAAGGAGGAGGGGGATTTATCAGGGGGTTGATAAATTATATCTACCCGGAGAGGCAGTAGGGTGACTAGGCAGATGAGTGGGTCTCAAAGGGGGGGGGGGGGAAAGAGTGGGATTGAGGTGGAAAGGACTGAAATCTACTAGAGGGGGAGAACAGCAGTCCAACACTGCCTACTGTGCAAGGTGTATGGGAGAAAAGATAACCTCTATGACAGGAGAACAACAGCTGAAGAAGAGTCCTCAGGGGAAAGCCAATCAAGGCATGGAGATGAAAAGTATGAGAGATAAAGAGGTCATGAATATAGGCAAACTTATTGGAAATAGAGTGGGCATTCCACAGAGAGCACACAAAAGGAAGAGAAGAGGGAGGGAGGAGTAGGGATAAGATTGGAAGGATAATGGTATGAAACACAGATGGGATGAAAGTTGCCTTAGAGGACCAGGATTAGGATAGATAGCTCCGGCAAAAAAGTAGAAGGAGCAGGAGAATATGTAAAAGAGAGGCAGAGATGCAAGGACAGTGACAAGGACAAGATGCTGTCAGAGGAATGGCTGATGAGAGGAAGAAAACTTTGCTCAAGAGCAGTGGACAGTGCGATGATGGAATGGCAGGTGAGGTAAAAAATGTATCGAATAGGGAAGGTGAACTTGGTGTTAAGTAGTAGTTCGCAGCAGGGAATTAGAGTGGGGAGGATTAACATCAGAAAGATAACGGAGCCATAGAAAACAGAAGTCTGCAACTTCTCCAGTATCTGGCCAGCTGCTTGAAGAACGCAGGGTGGAAGCATCTCAGGCCTGAGGTGGGTTATGACTTCTACAGTTGACCATTGAAGCAGCTGGGAGAAGTATGTAGATGGGCTGCAACCTCCCCAGTACATGGTCAACTGCTCAAGGAGTGTGGGATGGGAGCAGCTCAGGCCTGAGGTGGATTGTGGTGGCTTCCAGAGTTGACCACTGAGGCAGCTGGGAGAAGTATGTAGATGGGCACTGCTTCACTTTTTTGAAGGAGTTAATAAACATGTGGATAAAGGTGAACCGGTAGATATAGTATATTTGGATTTTCAGAAGGCGTTTGACAAAGTTCCTCATGAGAGGCTTCTAGGAAAAGTAAAAAGTCATGGGATAGGTGGCGATGTCCTTTCGTGGATTGCAAACTGGCTAAAAGACAGAAAACAGAGAGTAGGATTAAGTGGGCAATTTTCTCAGTGGAAGGGAGTGGACAGTGGAGTGCCTCAGGGATCTGTATTGGGACCCTTACTGTTCAATATATTTATAAATGATCTGGAAAGAAATACGACGAGTGAGATAATCAAATTTGCAGATGACACAAAATTGTTCAGAGTAGTTAAATCACAAGCAGATTGTGATAAATTGCAGGAAGACCTTGTGAGACTGGAAAATTGGGCATCCAAATGGCAGATGAAATTTAATGTGGATAAGTGCAAGGTAATGCATATAGGGAAAAATAACCCATGCTATAATTACACAATGTTGGGTTCCATATTAGGTGCTACAACCCAAGAAAGAGATCTAGGTGTCATAGTGGATAACACATTGAAATCGTCGGTGCAGTGTGCTGCGGCAGTCAAAAAAGCAAACAGAATGTTGGGAATTATTAGGAAAGGAATGGTGAATAAAACAGAAAATGTCATAATGCCTCTGTTTCGCTCCATGGTGAGACCGCACCTTGAATACTGTGTACAATTCTGGTCGCCGTATCTCAAAAAAGATATAATTGCGATGGAGAAGGTACAGAGAAGGGCTACCAAAATGATAAGGGGAATGGAACAACTCCCCTATGAGGAAAGACTAAAGAGGTTAGGACTTTTCAGCTTGGAGAAGAGACGACTGAGGGGGGATATGATAGAGGTGTTTAAAATCATGAGAGGTCTAGAATGGGTAGATGTGAATCGGTTATTTACTCTTTCGGATAGTAGAAAGACTAGGGGGCAGTCCATGAAGTTAGCATGGGGCACATTTAAAACTAATCTGAGAAAGTTCTTTTTTACTCAACGCACAATTAAACTCTGGAATTTGTTGCCAGAGAATGTGGTTAGTGCAGTTAGTATAGCTGTGTTTAAAAAAGGATTGGATAAGTTCTTGGAGGAGAAGTCCATTACCTGCTATTAAGTTCACTTAGAGAATAGCCACTGCCATTAGTAATGGTTACATGGAATAGACTTAGTTTTTGGGTACTTGCCAGGTTCTTATGGCCTGGATTGGCCACTGTTGGAAACAGTATGGCATTTTCTTATGTTCTAATTTTAGCTCGTTATCTTTAGGGGAATTTCCAGCCAAACAAGTTTTCAGCTGAAATTTCTCTTAAAGCTAGTCGGTCAAAGTCTGAACGACTAGATAATCAGCTAAGCCACAAGGTCACATCTTGAATGCCTCTTTTTAACTGATTAAATGTAGCTATCTTGTGAATTTAGGTGGTTAAATTTAACTGGTCAATAGAATAAAACACAAGGTTTAACCGGCTAACACCCAAAGCTAGCTGATGATAAACTTGGGATTCAATTCTGGGCAACCATCACCAAAAAGGAATGGTAGGGGTAATGCAATAAAACCACTAAGCTTGTGCAGGGGAAACAAGGGCTTCTACATGCTGAAAAGACTGTCCAAACTGGGGGTGTTTACATTATAATAAATGCCCTTCAGGAAAGATTTAATTACATTTTATAGAGATTCTAAAGGGATCTCACAAGTGATCTTTTTATCCTAGGAATGACTGTGATGGAATTAATGTTCTAGGAAGATCCGGGGGGGGGGGCAGGGGCAAAGACCCTGCTATAGGCAAAGTTGAATTCTCAGAGCTGAATTAAAAGCAATACTGGAGAGAAACAACAAGTCCGAATCAAGCCTGGAGAAACTGTAGGCTAAAAGCAGGGGCTCTGGGGTTAGAATTCCTGAAGAGATGAAGTCACTAGGTAGAAAACGTACTGTTTCAGAGAGAAGAAAGGTAGGAAGGACACATAGCAAGGAGAGAATGGCATAAGTCAGGAGGAAACGTGAGTGGAAGACTAATTACTGAGGTGGAAAAGCAGCTGGTTAGATTTTTGAATATTTTTTTTAATTGTTGCAGAAAGACTACCAAGAGGGAAAGGTAGCTGGTTACATTTATGAATGTTTGTTTTCTTTTTCTGCTATATTCAGAGATTGTGATCACTAAGTGAAGAGAGCCTGCTTTAGCATTTGAGTCTTCTTTTCATGTGGTTGAGGAACTTTGGCCACACAAGGAGAATGGAAAAAGGCATTGCAGGATGGGTTGGGACAGTGGTTCTGTTGCGTGGAATAGTCTGTGAAAGTCCAGGAACATCAACACTAACAAATTGGGACAATTTTCTAAGGCTCAAGAGAAGCAAATGTCACCACTGTCCAGAGAACAGATGTATTATTCCAAGAGCAATGAAAGCAAAATGGGCTTACCTGTAATAGGCATTCACAATTCTCCAGTTAACAAGTGGGTTACATGATCACACTTGGTGCTGAACAGACAGAAAATAGCAGAGTTTTCTGGAAAGGCCAAAGTCTTTCATTGCTCATGTGCAGTAGTTGACCTGCTGCAGCAGCATGCAACTCCTTTCAGTTCTATTATATAACTTTGGGTAAGAGAACTCCTGTGTAATTGGTGAATTGCTGTTTTCAGAGAATACATCTTACAAAGACAACTTTGCTTTCTCTGAAGACAAGTAGCTTCACCTTAATCACACAAGAGGGAACTCCCTAGCTTTGGGCTGTCTTCTTTATAAAAAAAAAAAAAAAAAGCAGGAGACCAACAGCTGGGCAACATATATGTTGCCCAGCTGTTGAAAGAGAGAATAGTGAACTATCTACAGTCGGGAGAATTGCTGGACCAGAGGCAGCATGGATTCACCATTGGAAGATCCTGTCAGACAAATCTGATTGACTTTTTTGACTGGGTAACCAAGGAATTGGATCGAGGAAGAGCACTCGATGTCATCTACTTGGATTTCAGCAAAGCTTTTGACACTGTCCCGCACAGGAGACTGGTGAATAAAATGAGAAGCTTAGGAGTGAGTGCCGAGGTGGTGGCCTGGATTGCAAACTGGTTGACGGACAGAAGACAATGTGTGATGGTAAATGGAACTCTCTCTGAAGAGAGAGCGGTTTTAAGCGGTGTACCGCAGGGATCGGTGTTGGGACCGGTCCTTTTCAATATCTTTGTGAGCGACATTGCGGTAGGGATAGAAGGTAAGGTATGTCTTTTTGCGGATGACACTAAGATCTGCAACAGAGTGGACACACCAGAAGGAGTGGAGAGAATGAGACAGGATTTAAGGAAGATGGAAGAGTGGTCGAAGATATGGCAGCTGACATTCAATGCCAAGAAGTGCAAAGTCATGCATATGGGGAGTGGAAATCCGAATGAACTGTATTCGATGGGGGAAGAAAGGCTGATGTGCACAGAGCAGGAGAGAGACCTTGGGGTGATGGTGTCTAATGATCTGAAGTCGGCGAAACAATGTGACAAGGCGATAGCTAAAGCCAGAAGAATGCTGGGCTGCATAGAGTGAGGAATATCGAGTAAGAAAAGGGAAGTGATTATCCCCTTGTACAGGTCCTTGGTGAGACCTCACCTGGAGTATTGTGTTCAGTTCTGGAGACCGTATCTCCGAAGAGACAGAGACAAGATGGAGGCGGTCCAGAGAAGGGTGACCAAAAAGGTGGAAGGTCTTCATCAAATGACTTATGAGGAGAGATTGAAGAATCTAAATATGTACACCCTGGAGGAAAGGAGGAGCAGAGGTGATATGATACAGACTTTCAGATACTTGAAAGCTCTCTGCTTCAACGGCAGGGGAGAAGAAGAAAAAAGGATTCGCACTCAGAAAGCGGGGAGTAGCTGGCTTGTTACGGCGGTTACTACCCCAAACCAAATAAGCCTGATACTTCACTTTCAATGCATATCCTGCTTCAACGGCAGGGGAGAAGAAAAACTGATACTTCACGCATATCCAGCATAGCTCTCTGCTTCAACGGCAGGGGAGAAGAAAAACTGATACTACACGCATATCCAGCATAGCTCCCTGCTTCAACAGCAGGGGAGAAGAAAAACAACCAATAAGGGCTGAATAACACAGTCTGGGTAAAACAAATAAGCATGGGTGTAGCTTGCTTATTGCGGCGGTTACTTCCCCTACTACCCGTAACTAATCAAGCTTGATATTTCACTTGGTTGCAGCTCCATCACTGCTCTCTACATTAATGGTGGGGGTGGAAGGGAAATAGAACCAAAGAGCTAAGAGAAACAGATAAGTATGAGAAAAAAAAATGTGTGAAGCTTGCTGGGCAGACTGGATGGGCCGTTTGGTCTTCTTCTGCCGTCATTTCTATGTTTCTATGTTGGGAAAAACCCTGTTTTCTATTTTTTTAATTTGCATTTTAAAATATTGATAAGTATAACAAAGAAAGAAAAAAATATAACAGGGAATTAAATCATAGGAATAGGAAAAAAAGAAAGCAATAAACCATACTTCATACTTAGTCCACAATATAGGAAGTATCTAATAAAGAAAACCTGAGAGCTAAGTATTAACTCTGGAAAAAAACAATAATTGAGAGGTTAGGCTGCCCCACTATATATGGCAGATAAAGACCAAAATGGCCCATCTTATCTGCCCAGTAACCTTCACCTATTTTGAGTAGATGCGTATATGAATACCCATATGCAACCCAAACTAACTCCCCTATGATTTTTACCTGATCTTTCAACCATTTTCACATATTCATCCCAAATATGCACAAACGTTTACACTGCTGTCCTCTAGTAAGCCTTCTTGAAGCCCAATGCTGTTTAGAGTTGTAATCACCACATCCTTCTTGGAAGTACAATATTACTATTGTTTTGGGCTGAAACTACCATTCCATACAGGTTACCCTAGTGCTTCCTTAATATCATCTTGTCACTATGGATCCCTTGAGGTTGATACTCAAAAGTTTTTTTTTTTAGAGTTAGCTGGAAAAAAGCCAAGATTTGAATATTTCCCTCACCTAGGGGAGAAATTTTGTGCATACAAGTCATTGTACATACTAAATTTCTCCAGATAAATAGAGTGCTAGGGCATGGATACATTTTACCAGTGAGTTCACATAAAGGTAAATTTAAAAGCCTGGCATGTGCCAAAACCGGGAGATATGTGAATTTGTCGGGTCAGCATGCACTGAGAGGATTTTAAAAGGCACCCACACAGTACTTGCCACTACGTGCAAAAATTAAAAGTCCCTAAAAAGGGGCGTGGCGTGGCGTGGCATGGTCTGGTCGGGGAATGAGTGTTCCTGGATTGTACCTTGAAAATTGCATGTAAATTTTGCATGTAAAATTGCATGTAAATCTTGCTAATCTACCATAAGCAATCTCTACCCCCTCGCATACTAGATCCTTACCCTCCTCCTGCCACAGAAGTAACTGAGTACCTCAGAGAAGGTGGTGGTCACTTCGGTTCCGTTTCACTCTTGTACGTTATTTATATTATATGTTAGCAGTTTGTATTTAACATCCTGGGTCCCAGTTCGATGTAACCCCTGTTCTATGTAATGTTTTTCCAATTAAGTTGTTTTGCTGTAAACCGATGTGATATGTATTGTTACATGAATGTCAGTATAAAAAAGTTCAAATAAATAAATAAAATACTTATGTGCACAAGCACACGCCTGAGTCCCCTACCATATAACTTTATTTCTGCTATGGATGGCATGTAAGTAGTAAAACAAAAAGAGATAAGCAGATCAATAGGGTTTTAAAAAGTAGGGGCTATTAAACTAGGGGGGGGGTTTAGAAGTCCTATCTCTCACCTGGGCAAACTTGGAACGAACTGGGAAAACTGGAAATGATGTTGGCGAACGTGTCTACTAAAATACCCCTACTTGGTTGGTAGAAGCAGCATTTGGTGCGTAAGTGCGCGTCCACTTAAAATTGTGTGCAAGGTCAAGTCTATTTTATAACATACATGTATATATGCAAGTATGTTATAAAATGGCTGCGTCTCTGGGTGAAAGTTAACGAATATGCGCACCTTTTTAAAAGTTACCGTCATATTGAGCACTGTCTAGCTAAAGTTATGCATCTATGTCTGTTCAGATAAACATCTGCCCTAAAGTAATTTGGGTATATTCAACAGCAGACTTATGCATGCAAGTGCTCCTGATTATCTGGGTAAAGTTACATGCATACCTTTATCCTGATAACTTATCTACTTGAGCTCTTTGTAAATCAACCTCTGTGTTTATCACTTAAAAATAGCAAGATGTGCATACTTTGATTTTAAGTTTGGCTATTTTTAGGTCATTCATATATGATTTGTTTATTGTTTGCTTATTGTTTAATTTATCACTAAATTTTATATTTGTTGGTTATTGCTATGAGCATATTCCTGATATAGTAACTAATTAAGCTGGAATAAATAAATACCATACATCTGTTAATTGGTATCTAAAATGTTTATATGTTAAACATTTGCAGGATGATAAAACACAAATCAGAGCAAGTTTTCAATACCTAAAAGGTATTGATGCACAAGAATCACACCTTTTCCAAGGAAAAGAAAGCTGTAAATTATGGGTCATAATATGAAGCTCCAAGGGTAGTCTCAGGAATATCACCAAAAAATATTTCTTCACAGAGGGGTAGATTTTCAGAGCCCTGCTCGCCTAAATCCGCCCAAAACCGGGCGGATTTAGGCGAGCAGGGCCCTGCGCGCCGGGAAGCCTATTTTACATAGGCCTCCCGGCGCGCGCAGAGCCCCGGGACTCGCGTAAGTCCCGGGGTTCTCGGAGGGGGGCGTGTCGGGGGGCGGGCCCGGTCGTCGCGGCGTTCCGGGGGCGTGTCGGCAGCGTTTTGGGGGCGTGGCTACGGCCCGGGGGCGTGGCCGCGCCCCTCCGTACCCGCCCCCAGGTCGCGGCCCGGCACGCAGCAGGCCCGCTGGCGCGCGGGGATTTACGTCTCCCTCCGGGAGGCGTAAATCCCCCGACAAAGGTAAGGGGGGGGTGTAGACAGGGCCGGGCGGGTGGGTTAGGTAGGGGAAGGGAGGGGAAGGTGAGGGGAGGGCAAAGGAAAGTTCCCTCCAAGGCCGCTCCGATTTCGGAGCGGCCTTGGAGGGAACAGGGGGAGGCAGCGCGGCTCGGCGCGCGCAGGCTATACAAAATCGATAGCCTTGCGCGCGCCGATCCAGGATTTTAGTGGATACGCGCGGCTCCGCGCGTATCTACTAAAATCCAGCGTACTTTTGCTTGAGTCTGATGCGCAAGCAAAAGTAGGCTGATCGCGCTTCTTTTAAAATCTACCCCAGAAAGCGTGATGGATGCATGGAATGCCTTCCTGGAAAAAATAGTGAAGACAACACTGGTAATGGAATTTCAAAGGGCTTGGGATAAACACAGAAGATCCCTAGTGGTTGAAGAATGGAAATGAAGATGAGCTACCTGCACTGAGTGGCAGTTACTGCTTTTTACAGAAGGCATGGGGTAGACTGGATGGACCACTTGGGTCTTAATCTGCTGTCATTTACTATGTTACTATGCAACTTTATATCAAGTGAGAAAAATCAAAATAGACAGCAATGCTAGATAAAGAGACTCGTATAATAAGGTGCATCTTTATATACTTAACTTTATATTCCATCTATTCATTAGTCTCATATTATTTCATGTGACCATTAAAGTGCAACTGTGCAAAAAATTCATACTACAGAAAACTGATAGCAATTCTTTGTAAGAATAAAGTACTTCACAACTGTTTTGCAGCACAGAACAAAAGCCATAATCATCTGAAACATATTTGCGATATGGTCCAATGCAGTCTGCGTTTCAAACTGGTGTGTCTCAGGGACCTGCTCTCTCACATTTTTCTGTATCTTGAGCAACAGATCAAAAACTGTGCAGAAAATCTCAGGCATACTGCTGGGAATTCAAAACAGTCCATGTTAAAAAAAAATTCCCAATAGCACAAGTTTCAGCAATAATTACCAACCCCTAAATGGGTCACACACATGTTTATCCTATGTTTTATGATTCAGTTACCCTTTTTGTTTTCATCACTTCCTCCTGTCACAAATACCTTGCAGGACTCTGGGAGGGCGTTCCAGGCATCCATAATTTTATTTTTAAAAACATTTATATTCCACCTATTACGGATAACATTGCTAGGCAGAACACAATGGTTAAAAATGACAAAATACAATGTAAAACAATAAAACAAAACAGGAACAGGAAAAATTAGCATTACAAAAAGGCAGCTTGAAAAAGTAGCAACTTCATCTGTTTTCAAACAACCTCTATCACTCAAAGATAATCTGGCAGAGAATTCCAGAGCATGGGGCCAATGACAAAAAGGCTCTATTACAGTTTCTTTCAGGCGTGCTCTCTTAAGAACATAACATAACATAAGAAATTGCAGAGCTGGGTCAGACAAAGGGTCCATCAAGCCCAGCATCCTGTTTCCAACAGAAGCCAAACCAGGCCAATTACCCAAACATTAAGAAGATACCATACTTCTGATGCAATTAATAGCAGTGGCTATTTCCTAAGTAAACTTGATTAATAGCAGTTAATGGACTTCTCCTCCAAGAACTTATCCAAACCTCTTTTGAACCCAGCTACACTAACTGCACTAACCACGTCCAGAGCTTTATTGTGCATTGAGTGAAAAAGAATTTTCTCCGATTAGTCTTAAATTTGCTACTTGCTAACTTCATGGAGTGCCCCCTAGTCCTATTATTCGAAAGTGTAAATAAACGATTCACATCTACTCGTTCAAGACCTCTCATGATCTTAAAGGCCTCTATCATATCCCCCCTCAGCCGTCCCTTCTCCAAGCTGAACAGCCCTAATCTCTTCAGCCTTTCCTCATAGGGGAGCTGTTCCATTCCCCTTATCATTTTGGTCACCTTTCTCTGTACCTTCTCCATCGCATCTATATCTTTTTGAGATGTAGCGACCAGAATTGTACACAGAATTCAAGGTGCGGTCTCACCATGGAGTGATATAGAGGCATTATGTCATTTTCCGTTTAATTAACCATTCCCTTCCTAATAATTCCTAACATTGTTTGCTTTTTTGACCTGCTGCAGCACACTGAGCTGACAATTTTAAAGTATTATCCACTATGATGCCTAGATCTTTTTCCTAGGTGGTAGCTCCTAATATGGAACCTAACATCGTGTAACTACAGCAAGGGTTATTTTTCCCTATATGCAACACCTTGCACTTGTCCACATTAAATTTTATCTGCCATTTGGATGCCCAATCTTCCAGTCTTGCAAGGTCCTCCTGTAATGTATCACAGTGTGCTTGTGATTTAACTACTCTGAATAATTTTGTATCATCCGCAAATTTGATAACCTCACTTGCTGTATTCCTTTCCAGATCATTTATATATTGAAAAGCACCGGTCCAAGTACAGATCCCTGAGGCACTCCACTGTTTACCCTTTTCCACTGAGAAAATTGACCATTTAATCCTACTCTGTTTATTTAAAATCTTTTCTATACCGTCGTTCAGCTATATACCATCACAACAGTTTACAGAAAGGCACATAAATTAATGTTAGTATATCTATAGGGTAATACGTTCTAAACAAGTGTCATTAAGGTCCGGTTACATAATTTCAAAATAAATACTATTTGATGAATGTGATAAATCTTGTCCTTTTATACATGTATCAGTTTTATTTACAAGTATAATTCTTATGAACTGTATATTTTCTCTTATGTTAGCAGTGAGATAAAATAATAAAATCCGCACATAGAGGTAGATCTTCAAACATACGCGCGCGCGAACAAAAGTACAACCAGATTTTATAAGATACGCGCGTATCTTATAAAATCTGGGATCGGCGCACGCAAGGCTGCGCAAAATCGGCAGCCTGTGCGCGCCGAGCCGCGCAGCCTGCCTCCGTTCCCTCCAAGGCCGCTCCGAAACCGGAGCAGCCTCGGAGGGACCTTTCCTTCCGCATCCCCCCACCTTCCCCTCCCTTCCCCTATCTACCCCACCCCCCAGCCCTACCTAAATCCCCCCCCATACCTTTGTTGGGCAAGTTACGCCTGCTTGAAGCAGGCGTAACTTGCGCGTGCCGCCCCGGTATCCCCCTGCACAGGCCGCAGTGCCGGGGGACTCGGGGACTGCCCTCCCGGCCTGCCCACAACCCGTCGCCACGCCCCCTTCCCCGCCCCTTTATGAAGCCCCGGGACTTACGCGCGTCCTGGGGCTTTGTGTGCGCCGGTGGCCTATGCAAATTAGGTGCGCCGGCGCACAAGTGCCCTGCGCGCGTAAAATCCGGGAGGATTTACGCACGCAGGGATTTTAAAATCTACCCCATATTGAGATAAGTGCTATGTGCTGATGTTCTACTGCCTGCTTCATTTTACTTTCTATTCTCCCTTCTCTTTGTAAAATGCTTGTTTTTAAAAAGCCAGGATTTTAAACTTTTTAAAAAGGTTTGAGGTCTCTTTGTAATCTAATCTCTAGTGGCAGGTGTTCCATAGTATAGGTCCTGCTAAGGATAATGCCCGTTCTCTTGGGTCAGTCTTGCTGTTCTGACGGAAGGGACGGTTAGGAGTGCTTTGTTAGCTGATCTCGGGTTTCTGTGTTGGACATGTACACGTAGTGCTGTGTTCAGTCAATCTGCTTTTTTGTCATGTATTAATTTATGTATTGTGCATAGTGTTTTTGAACTGTATTCTGTGCTCTATGGGTAACCAGTGTAATTCTGCTAGAGTTTCAGTAATGTGATTCCTTTTTCTTTTGCCAGTCAGTATTCTTGCTGCAGTGTTTTTTAATATTTGGAGTGGTCTTAACGTTGTGTATGGTAATCCTAATAACAGGGTTGTTGCAGTAATCAGTGCTTGCAAATATTAGTGCTTGTAGCACTGTTTCGGAAGTTTGAAGGTGTTAGTAAGAGTTTTAGTTTCCTGAGAACCATGAGCTTTGCATAACCTTCCTTTACTTTTTAGTGATATGTGTTGTTTAAGGCTGATTTCCGTGTCTATTATCACTCCGAGGTTCTGTACCTTTCTCTGCTAATTCTACTTTCTGGTTGTTTTTAAGCATTATTGGAGATTGAATGACCTCAATATTTTTTGTTCTAAATGTAGAAATTCAGTTTTTTCGATGTTAATAAGTTCCATTTGGTTTAATAGCGGTTTGATAATATCTAGGTACATGTTGGCTAGGTTTACGTTTTTTCAATTGTGTCGTCAATGGGTTGGATTAGTTGAATGTCATCAGCATATATGTTAATATGATTCCCAGGCCTGCCAGTAGGTGGCATAAAGGCAGCAGGTATATGTTAAAGAGTGTTGCGGACAAAGCTGATCCTTGTGGTACTCCTGTTTGAAGATTTATTTTCTCTGACATTACATCTTTGATCTGTACTTGAAAAACTGTTGCATAGATATGATCTGAACCAGTTGATTGTTTTGCTGTTTAGTCCTATTTCTTCTAGTCTTTTTAACAGTATATCATGATTTACTGTGTCAAAAAGCTGATGGACAGGTCTAGCATCACTAGAACGTAATGTTTTCCACTATCAAATCCTCTCAGAATAGGCATTACAGCAATGTCTCTGTGCTGTAATGCTTACGGAAGCCATGCTGCGATGGATACAGTATATTATTGTTGTGCAACTGTTCAGCCAGTTTTTGTACAGTTTTTTCTATTAATTTTGCAATTAATGGTAGATTTGAAACTGGTCTGTCGTTGTTCAGGATAAGGGGGTCATTATTTTTTTCTTTATAATTGGTTTGATAATTGCCCCTTTGAATATATCCGGCACTGCTCCTTCCTCTAAGGATAGGTTTATGATCTTTGCTAATATTGGGGAAAATACGTTGGCTAATTTTTTTTATGTCCATAATTGGTAGTGTGTTAATTACACGTGGAGCCGGATTTAATTTTTTTAGCATGAATTCAACTTCCAGGTCCAATATATTGTTAAACATAGACCATTGTGTAACATCTCTTTTTTTTGCATTTTAATTTCTTGCTTAGTTGTGTTTGGGATTTTGGTTATTAAGTTTGCAATTTTGTCACTGAAGAACTTTGCTATTTTGTTACACCTAATTCTCTGTAAGTTTTGGGGAGATTTAGATTGTTGCTGGTGAGATTTTTTAACTATGGTGAATAAAGTTCTTGGGTTATTTGCAAATTTTTCTATTTTAGAGCTGAAGTATTGTTTCTTTGTGTCAAGAATCATGTGTTTGTAGTATGTTAATGTTTTCTGAATTTAGTTAGGTTTTTTGGTTGTTTTATATTTTCTCCATTCTTTTTCTTTTTTCCTAAGATTTCTCTTGACCTTCTTTATTTTTCGTTATGCCAGGGATTCATTTGGCTTTGGTTCTTTGATGTGTATAAATTTTATGGGGTTATTTCATCTGCTAGTTGTTGGTTGTTTCCATCCATGCTGTTGTTGCGGAACAGCAAACTTTATAATCAAATTCTGTTAGTTTTTCTTCTAATTTGTCTTTTAGTGTTTCTATGTTATAAGGTGGACAATACTTAACTTCTATAGGTTCTTTTGCTTGTGGTATAAGATATTTAATAGTAGATTGTATAAGGAAGTGATCTGACCATAGAATTTGTGTGTAATCTGTTTTAATATGTTCTAAGCAGCTGTGGTTGATAAAATTTAGGTCAAGGGAGTGTCCTGCTTTGTGCGTGGGTTTGTCAGTAATTAGAATGAATCCTAGTGCTGTCATTATAAACTATTAGTGTCCTTGAAGGTATTGATAAAGGGTAGACGTCCATGTGTTTTCCTGTCCTTTAACCAGTTTGTAATCCACGAAAGGACATCACCTCCTATCAAATGACTTTTTAGTTTTCTTAGAAGCCTCTCATGAGGGACTTTGTCAAACGTCTTCTGAAAATCCAAATACAATACATCTAACCGGTTCACTTTTATCCACATGTTTATTACCCCTTCAAAAAAATGAAGCAGAATTTGTTAGGCAAGGCTTCCCTTGGGTAAATCCATGTTGACTGTGTTCCATATGATTCTGAACTTGAGAATAGTTTCCACTATTTTCCCAGCACTAAATTCAGGCTCACTGGTCCTATAGTTACCCGGATCGTACCTGGAGCCTTTTTTAAATATTGGGGTTACATTGGTCAGCCTCCAGTCTTCAGGTACAATGGATGATTTTAATGATAGGTTAAAAATTTTAACTAATAGATCAGAAATTTCATTTTTATTTCCTTCAGTACCCTAGGGTGCATACCATCTGGTCCAGGTGATTTGCTACTCTTTAGTCTGTCAATCTGGCCTACTACATCTTCCAGGTTCACAGTGATTTCGTTCAGTTCATCTGACTCATCGCCCCTGAAGAACCATCTCCGGAACTCATATCTCCCCAACATCCTCATTAGTAAACACGGAAGTAAAGAATTCATTTAGTCTTTCTGCAATGGCCTTATCTTCCCTAAGAGCCCCTTTAACACCTTGGTCATCTAATGGTCCACCGACTCCCTTACAGGTTTCTTGCTTCGGATATATTTTAAAAACGTTTTTATTGTGAGTTTTTGCTTCTATGGCCAACTTCATTTCAAATTCTCTCTTCGTCTGTCTTATCAATATTTGACACTTAATTTGACAATGCTTATGTTTTATCCTACCTATTGTTATCTATCGTTTACTTGAATTGTTTCTCCAGTTATACCCTTGTTAAATGTAAACCGATCCGATATGGTTATTTACTATGAAGGTCGGTATAAAAAACTGTTAAATAAAAAAATAAATAAAAATCCTATTTTCTTCAGATGGATCCTTCTTCCAATTTTTGAAGGATTTTTTTTGGCTAAAATAGCCTCTTTCACCTCACCTTTTAACCATGACGGTAATCGTTTTGCTTCCTTCCGCCCTTCTTAATGTGTGGAATACATATGGACTGTGCCTCTAGGACTGTATCTTTAAACAATGTCCATGCCTGTTGAACCCTTTAACCTTTGCAGCTGCACCTTTCATTTTTTTTTTCTATTTTCCTCATTTTATCAAAGTTTCCCTTTTGAAAGTTTAGTGTTAGAGCTGCAGATTTACTTATTGTCCCCCTTCCAGTTATTAGTTTAAATTTGATCATGTTATGATCACTGTTGCCAAGTGGCCCCACCAACGTTACCCTCTCTCACCAAATCCTACATTCCACTAAGAATTAACCGAAGGTAATTCTAAAAGCAACTTCCCTTGTGATTGTAGGGCACGAGTTGGTTGACAAAGATTGAGAAGAGATGAGAGGTAATTCAGGCCTTCCTGTTTTATGATTTTAAAAATCACTAGTAGTTTAAATTCAATTCGCTGCTGAACAGGAAGGCAATGAAGTTCTTTTCAAGTTGGAGTAAAATGATCCCCAAGGGCACCCACCTACAATAAGGTATGCTGCAGAGTTCTGTAGGATCTGAAGAGCACAAATAGAAGAATTTGAGACCGCGATATATATAGAATTGCAGTATCTGTTACTGTGAGCATAAACGCTTGCACTACAACTTGAAAATCTGATTGGTTCAATATAAATTTCAAAATGGTGCAGCCTGCAAAGCTTATAATAGCCAGATCTTAATACCTCAGAGATATGAGATTTAAATGTAAGGTGGGAATCAAACAGGAAGCCCAAATTATGAGTCACATCCTTAAACTGTAGTGTCCAGAAAACAAAAAAAGAGCTAAGATTATTCAGTGATGTAAAATTGGGATTCTGTGAGCCTCTCTACTCACTCTGCTGTTCTGCCTCAAAGACCATCTGATGCCTGTCCTGCTACTTGCCTGTGCTTTCGAAACCCAGTGGCCCCAGGACATCAGTTGCTGCGCCATTCCACCCTCGGCAGCTGACCTGCCCTCTGATGTCACTCTAGGGCGCCGAGGGGCCATAAGCATGATGCCGGGCCTATGGGTGCTATGCGCTGAAGGGAGTGCAACTAAGGGGCTTGCCCTTAGTACGCCCCTTTGTGTCGCACCCAAAATTGATAATTAAACAACATGATGTCTATTATTTTTACAGCTCCGGAATACTACCCTGCATCTACAAGGAAAATACCAGAACGATAAGAGGACTATCTGTATAAAACGTAATGTAAGGAATCTTTTGAACAGAACTTTAATTAACATTCCTCATAATAATATGGCTTCCATTGTCAATTGTTTAATGCTCTCCCTGCTGCTCATTAATCTTTGACAAAAAAGACAGTCATAATATCTGATCTCCTAGATCAGATCAAACCAAGCATTGTTGCTATAACAGAAACACGGTCCTGGTAAATCAAATTGGAACTTCAGAATATGTTACCTTCTCTACACCGCGATCGCAGCATAAAGGGGGAGGGCTAATGCTCATTGCGAGAAAGAAAGATTTAAATATGAAATTAACTCCAATAAATATCCCCCAACCTTATGAAATTGCTCTTTTTTTCTTCAAAAGACTTACAAGTGTGTTATTATACTGTCCACCAGGCTTACTAGAACATAACATCTCCCTATAATAGAGTTATTTGCTAATGAATTAAATTAGATAAACCAGCAATTATATTAGGTGACTTCAACCTTCACATAGACATTACCCCAGATAGACTGCATGTAACACTCTCATTGACTCATTATCTGCATTAGGATTTGAATTAAGCACAACTGGTCCTACCCATAAAGCAGGGCATACTCTTGATTTAATCTTTATTAATTTTATGTTAGATTCCGACCCCATAATAAATGCACTAAAGTACCATGGTCAGATCATTTTTTAATCCAAGCTAACCTGGCACTAAAAAAGGACTTAGTAACAAAACCTGATTCCCTAGACTCTTTTACACTATGATCTCCAATCAAGATTAATGAACTAGAAAAGAAATTGAACAAAATATAACTAATCTCCAACTGCTAGGACAGCGAGAATGCCACTAACTCCTAGTTACGGTTTGCCGATAATTATAGCAGATAAATTAAATCCTCAGAAAACAATCACAATTAACAAAATCAATAAAACATAAACCTTGGTACACCAATATAATTAGAGATGTCAAAAAAATGCCTAAGAAAAAAGGAAAAGGAATGGAGAAAAAAAAATTCTACTATACCCAATCTAACATCCTACAGATGTCTATTGGCTCAGTGCAAAAAACTCATTAACAATACCAATGGAGAGATTACTTACCTGATATCTCGTTTTCCTTAGTGTAGGCAGATGGACTCAGTACAAATGGGTATAGTGTGCTCGTGCTAGCAGTTGGAGACGGATCTGACGTCAGCACGTAGTACATATACCCCTGCAGGGAAGTGCAGAAGCTCAGTAATCTTCCTTGCAAAAGCTTTATGGTTATATATGTGTGACTGACCGATCAATTAACTGAACACCAATTAACGTGCCCAATCTATTAAATCTTTTAAACTCTCCTCCACTATTAACAGAGCCTTTTCTCTTGCCGGCCCCACCATATGGAACTCACTGCCCCATGATATCCGCATTAGAGACCTATACCCCCCACTTTCAAAAAGAAACTTAAAACATGGCTCTTCATTCAGCAAGCCTACTCCATCCTCACACCCTATTACATAAAACCCCCCCTATGAATGTTATACTGATATCTTGGTATTAACGCCTTTATGTCTGATGATTTTGTACTTTGCACTTTCATGTATATAGTTATAATTATATTCCATAGCATCTACCCATTGATGCCTGTTATATGTAAGGGCTCCTCCCAAAAATTTATTTATATGTTGCCTAGTTCATCATATTATATTATGTTATATGTATGGGCACTGCCCAATGGTTTTTTTGTTCACTGTGAACCGATACGATGTGCGAACGGATATCGGTATAAAAGAAATGTTAAATAAATAAATAAATAAATAAATAAACATGATTAACCTGACCGATTGACAGTAGCTGGAGACCGCCAGTGTTCTCAACCGGAAGGCGTCGACACCCGGCAGGGTGGATGCCCTATGTAAGGAAACATGGCTTACCTTGAAACAGTGAATCCCTATATATATCGGCAGCCGGGCGGGATGCTGAGTCCATCTGCCTACACTAAGGAAAACGAGATTATCAGGTAAGTAATCTCTACATTTCCTAGCGTGTAGCAGATGGACTCAGTACAAATGGGATGTACAAAAGCTACTCCTGGACTGGGTGGGAGGCTGCCCGAGGTCCGCTTAGGATTGCCCTTGCAAATGCTGTGTCCTCCCTGGCCTGGACGTCCAGACGGTAGAATCTGGAGAAGGTATGGATGGAGGACCACGTCGCCGCTTTACATATCTCTGCAGGCGACAGCATCCTATGTTTCTGCCCAGGAGGGCCGCTTGTGCTCTGGTAGAGTGAGCCTTGACTCATAGAGGTGGTGGTTTTCCCGCTTCTACGTAGGCCGCCTTGATAACTTCTTTGATCCAGCGAGCAAATAGTCGCCCGTGAGGCCGCTTCTCCTTGCCGCTTCCCACTGTGAAGGACGAAAGGTGGTCCGTCTTTCGTACTGTTTCCTACATTTCCAGGTATCTGGACAGCAGCGTGCCGATGTCGAGATGACGCAGTATTCGACCTGCTTCCGATTTCTTCAACCCTTCCATGATTGGCGGAGGATATGGTTTGGTTGAGGTGGAAGTGTGAGAGAATACTTGGGGTAAGAAAGAAGGGAACCGTGCGAAGATGGATAGCCCCTGGGGTGGATCCGGAGAAACGGATCGCGGCCCGGCAGGACAGTGCTTGTAGCTCTGAGATGCGGCGTGCTGAGCATAACGGCCAGCAAGATACCATCTTCAAGGTTAACAAACGGAAGGGACAGGCCTCGGAGGGGTCTGAAGGTGGGTCCCGCTAGGAATTTCCAAAACTAGGTTGAGGTTCCACAGGGGCCTGGCCATTTCAGTGGCGGGCAAATGTGCTGACTCCTTTCAGAAACGTGAATGGTCTGGGTGTGTGGCAATGCTGTTGCCGACATACCTGGGGCTGTAGCAAGATAGCGCTGCCACCTGAACCTTGATTGAATTGAGGGATAGACCCTTCTGAAGCCCATCCTGCAGGAAATCCAAAATGATGGGGATTTTAGCGGCATGTGGATTGGTGCTGCGTGTTTCGCACCAGGCTTCAAATACTCTCTAGATCCTTATATAGGTTAGTGATGTGGAGAACTTGCGTGCTCGGAGGAGTGTATCTATTACCGCCCCCGAGTATCCCCTTTTCCTCAGTCGAGCCCTCTCAATGGCCAGACCGTAAGAGAGAATTGAGCTGGATTCTCATGGAGGATGGGACCTTGTCGCAGCAGGTCCCTGTGAGGGGGCAGGGGTAGAGGATCCCCTGCCAGTAGTCTTCTCATGTCTGCGTACCAGGATCTTCTTGGCCAGTCCGGGGCCACCAGAAGAACTAGGCCTCTGTGCCGCTGAATCTTGTGTATAATGGCACCCAGCAGGGGCCATGGGGGAAAGGCATATAGCAGGATCCCCTGAGGCCATGGCTGCACCAGGGCGTCGATCCCATGGGATAGAGGATCTCGCCTGCGACTGAAGTATCTGGGTACTTGAGCGTTGGACCTGTCCGCTAGTAGGTCCATGCCCAGAGTCCCCCACTGATCCACAATCATCTGGAAGGCCGTGGATGACAGCTGCCATTCCCCCGGGTTTAGGCTTTCTCTGCCTGAGGAAGTCTGCCGTGGTGTTTGTCCCTTCCCGGCGATGAGGACGGCGGAGATGTCCTGGAGATTTGCTTCCACCCAAGCCATCAGGGGGGCTATTTCTAAGGATACCTGTCGGCTTCTGGTTCCGCCCTGTTGGTTGATGTATGCCACCGAGGTGGCATTGTCCGACATCACTCTGACTGCTCTGTTGCGAAGTCTGTGAGCAAATCGCAGGCAGGCTAACCTGACTGCCCGTGCCTCTAGTCGGTTGATGTTCCACCCGGTCTCTTTTCTCTGTTCCCCCGCCCTTGGGCGGTTAGCTCTTCGCAGTGTGCTCCCCAGCTGCTCAGGCTGGCATCTGTAGTGAGTAGGGTCCAGGTTTGGGAGGACATTCTTGACCCCCGGCTCTTGTGGCCGGGCTGCAGCCACACCGCCAACTGATTCCGTACTCTGGCCGGTAGAGGTAGATGCACAGTGTAGTTCTGTAACCGTGGGCTCCACCGAGATAGGAGGGCGCGTTGTAACGGTCTCATATGAGCCCGTGCCCATGGTCTACTACTTCCAGAGTGGACGCCATTAGGCCGAGGACCTGTAGGTAATCCAAGCTGTGGGCCCGGGTGGTGCTCAGCAGAGTCTGTAAATGATTCCAGAGTTTTGATTCTCCTCTTGGAGGTCAGGCTGACTTTGTCTCCCTGGGTTGTCGAATCGGACTCCTAGGTATTCCAGCGACTGCGAAGGCTGAAGGGGAACTCTTGTTCATGTTGACCACCCATCCTAGGCTTTCCAGAAGAGATATAACTCTGTTGGTTGCCCGGTGGCTCTCCTCCGGTGACTTTGCCCTGATCAGCCAATCGTCTAGGTAGGAATGGACGAGAATCCTTCCTTCCTGAGTGACGCCGCCACCACTACTATTACCTTGGTAAAGGTCCGCGGCATGGTGGCTAACCCGAAGAGTAAAGCCCGGAACTGAAAGTGTTGTTTCAGGACTTTGAAGCGTAAGTAGCGCTGGTGATCCCGATGATTGGGATATGCAGGTAGGCCTCTGACAGATCCAGGGCTATGAGATACTCCCCCTGGCTGTATTGCACTTCGGACTAACCGCAGAGTTTCCATGCGAATCCTGGGACCCTTAAGTGCCGGTTGACTGACTTGAGGTCCAGGACAGGTCTGAAGGTGCCCCCCTTCTTGGGTACGATGAAATAAATGGAGAATACCCAGAATTTATCTCCCATGCAGGCACTGGGATTATGGCTTTTTAGGGACAGGAGCCTCCACAAGGTAGCTTCCAGTGCCGCCCTCTTGGGGGGTGGGCAAGGAGATTCCACAAACTTGTCCGGAGGGGGATGAAGGAAGTCCAGGTAATACCCTTCTCGGATGATGGCGAGGACCCACTAGTCCGAAGTAATCTCGACCCATCTGCGGTAGAATAGGGTTAGCCTGCCCCCTATGGCTTCTTCCCCCAGATGGGTCAGCAGATTCTCATTGTGGGGTGCGGCCGGGACCCGAACCCGAGCCGGTTCCCCTCTTGTTGTGCCTGGTCCGAAAGGACTGGTTCCTGGTCTGAGAACGAGGTGCTTGGTAGCGAGTCCTGTAGGGGTTGAAGCGTTAAGAGCTTCTACCTCTGGATGGCCTAGGAAAAGGGCGCTGGTTCCTCCTTGACTTGTCTTCTGGTAGACGGGGTAATGGAGAGGCGCCCCATTTGTTAGCCAGGTTCTCGAGGTCGCTGCGCGAACAGGAGGGATCCCTTAAAGGGCATTCTTGTAAGGCGCGTCTTGGAGGAGGAGTCGGCCGACCAATTTTCGTAGCCAGAGATGTCTCCTGGCTGCCACTGAGGATGACCACTCCCTTGGCTGCCGTACGAACTATAGTAGGAGGCAGCGTCAGTGAGGAACGAGAGAGCTGATTCCATTTCTTCTCCCGGGGTGTTGTTCCTGGCTTGTGATAAACAGGAACGCGTCACCACGGTGCAGCAGGTCGCGATTCGTAGGGACATGGCTGCCACCTCGAAGGCTTGTTTCAGGATGGCGTCCAGGCGTCGGTCATGCACATTCTTGAGGGCCGCCCCTCCCTCCACTGGAATGGTGGGGCGCTTCACAATTGCGCAAACTATGGCGTCTACCTTGGGGCACGCCAGCAGCTCCTTAGTTGCCGGGGTCCAGGGGTACATGCTAGACAAGGCCCGACCCCCTTTGAATGAGGCCCTCCGGCGCATTTCCATTCCAGATCGATTAGCTGCTGTGCTGCTTGAAGGAGGGGAAAATGGTGAGCCGTTTGACGAAGGCCCTCTAGCAGGGGGTTCATTCTAGGCTCCCCTGGAGTGCCTTGGCCCGGGATAGCCAGCTCCGACAGGCATTGAGAGACCAGGTCTGGGAGATCCTCCTTAAGAAAGAAGCGTCTTATGGTTCGATATGGCTCTATCCCTGAGGGAAGTTCTCCCTGCTCGGGGGGGGCTCACCTTCTTCCTCAGAGCAATCCGAATCCCCATAAGTGGGGCTTCCGGGGGTGGCGAAGTGGCCGTGCCTAGCGTCTAGAGGGTCCAGGGGCAGGGTCATTGGTCGTATGGGTCCATTCGGGAATCAGACTGCATTTTGACAAAGGCGTGAATCCCCTTGAATAATTCCACCCAGGAGAGCGAAGCAGAGTCTAGCCTCAGGGGCACCAGGTCTCTAGGGTTCCCCGGCTGCTCACCTCGGCCTGCTAGGTACGGGGTGTTCCCTGAGGGAACTGGCAATTAATCTGGGCTGGGACCGGCCCTGGCCTGGAACTCCCAGGGCCTCCTCACATTGGGCACATAGGGAGTCTGCTTCCTCGCTCTGTGTGGCTCTGAGGTGGCATGCTGAGCAGAGGCCTAGAGCTCTTATGCCTGATTCTGGAGGTGCCGGCTCTGTGGACGCCTGGGCTCTCATACGCTCCATTGTGTCTGTTATCTCTATGTGCCAGTGCACTCCCAGCCGAAAGTATGTGCCTTATATGTGCGAAAGCTGTGCGCCTATCAGCGTGCGCCTAATAACGTGCGCCTGTGCTTTCGGGCGCCTAACATACGCGCCTGTTGCCTGTGTGCTTAGTCTTAACACTAGATCGAGACGGCGAACCAGGGCAGATGGCGACGGCGAGCAGGCAGGCAAAATGGCGGCTTCCACGTAGGCAGACCCCGCTAATCCTCGCTCTTCGGAGACCAATGTAAAGATGTACGCTTTACCTGATCTTTGGCGCTTCCCGGCTGTGACCAGGGCGGTCTCTGGCTGCGGGGGGAGAGGGCGATTACCGTCACCGCCGCGCTCGAGGAAGTGCACCCGCTGCCTCTAAGCCGCGCCCGAACTCGTCTCGCTCGGGGGCCAAGTCCTCACCGCGAATGGATCGGGACCGAGGCTGCCTCTATGCCGTGCCCGAGCCCTTCTCACTCGGGGGCTAGGTCCCTGCCGCGATTCGGCCACCGGACCGAGGCTCTTACCTCCGAGGGACCACGGAAATCACCTCGGGAAACTCAACTGGGGGAGGGACCCGAGGGTATCACCGCATGAGTGTGGGGCTCGTCTTCAGGTAGGATTCTTCTATGAATTTAGTCGTTAGAATTTGGAAAAACGCTCAGCGAGCGTGAGGTAGCTCCAAACTGCTTTGGAGACGGAAATTACTGAGCTTCTGCATTTCCTGCAGGGGTATATGTACTACGTGCTGACGTCAGATCCGTCTCCAACTGCTAGCACGAGCACACTATACCCTTTTGTACTGAGTCCATCTGCTACACGCTAGGAAAAAAAGAATTTTTCACTAGGAAAATTCAGAATTATCTACACAATCCTAAAACTTTTTTTTTCTACAGTTCAGAAACTTATAAAAGATCCAAATGAAGTTAATTGTGCTTCCTCTGAATTAAAATGTTCTGATCTGGCAAATTTTTTCAAAAACAAGATAAAAGACTTACTAATCGGAATTGAATCTGAAAAGATTCAAACAATTTAATTAAGCATGAAAGAATATCCCAAATGGGAAAGATTTGATGAGATCTCCCCATCTGATGTTCAAAAATTGATTAAAAACATGCATCCCACAACACACCCTCTAGATAAAGCAAAATTGCTTACCTGTAATAGGTGTTATCCCAGAACAGCAGGTTATAGTCCTCACATGTGGGTGACGTCACTGGCCGGAGCCCTATCATGGAAAACTTTCAGTCAAAGTTTCTAGAAACCTTTGACTGGCACACTGAGCCCACTGAGCATGCCCAGCATGCCATGATCCCTCGAGCCACATGGGTCTCCCATCAGTCTCATTTGTAGCAATAAGCATTAGCAAAAATAAAATAATAAAATGTTTCGGACCCAACTCCGCAGGGTGGCGGGTGGGTTTCGTGAGGACTACATCCTGCTGTCCTGGGATAATACCTATTACAGGTAAGCAATTTTGCTTTATCCCAGGACAAGCAGGATGATAGTCCTCACATATGGGTGATTAGCAAGCTACAGGCTGAGTCATCTTTGTGTTGGACCAACAGTGTTCAACTTGTGCAACAGGCACAACAACTGGTGTACTGTTGGAAAAAATGAGGCAGCCTGAAATCACAGCAGGTTGGATGTGGAAGGAACTGGGATTATACTGGAAATAATTTCTTTAAGACAGATTGTCCAAAGGCTGAAATTTGTCGTCCTTCCTTGTCCAAGCAGTAATGGGCTGCAAATGTGTGACGAGAGCTCCATGTTGCAGCCTTGCATATGTAAGCAATCGGTACTGAATGGTAGTGTGCTACTGAGGTTGCCATTGCTCTGAGTGCGCCTTTACTCGTCCCTGGAGAGAAAGGCCTGCTTTTTCATAGCAGAAGTCTATACAGTCTGCTAGCCACTTAGAGAGGGTTTGTTTGCCCACCGCCCTACCTGGTTTGTTTTTGTCAAAAGAAACGAAGAGCTGGGTGGATTTCCTATGGACTCTAGTGCAATCTAGATAATACGCCAGCGCGTGGTTACAGTCCAAGGTGTGTAAAACTCTTTCGCCTTGGTGAGAGTAAGGTCTTGGAAAGAATGTGGGCAAATTTATAGACTGATTCAAGTGGAAATCTGTAAGCACCTTGGGAAGGAATTTAGGGTGAGTACGGAGGACCACTCGGTCGTGTAGGAACCTGGTATAGGGTGAATATGTTACAAGTGCTTGTAACTCACTAACTCTTCTGGCAGATGTAATAGCTACTAGGAAGAGAACTTTCCATGTAAGAAATTTAACATCACAGGAATCTATGGGCTCAAAGGAAGAATGCATGAGCCTTGCTAGTACTACAATAAGGTCCCATTCTGTGACTGGTGGCTGTAACGGGGGTTTAAATTGAATTAAACCTCTCATAAATCTACTGACAAGGGGTTGCATTGAAATTGGGGCATCCCCTACTCCCTTGCGGTAAGCTGAGATAGCACTCAGGTGTATCCTTACTGACGAAGTCTGTAGACCAGAGTCAGAAAAGTGCCAGAGATTTATTTTATTTATTTAACACTTTTTTTATACCGACCTTCATAGTAAAATCATATCGGATCGGTTTACAAAGAACAAGGGGATAACTAAGACAATAACTGAGGAAAATAACAAGATAGTCTAATAAAGATAATAACGAGATAGTCTAATTAATAAATAAATAAATAAATAAATAAATAAATAAATAAAGATAATAACGAGATAGTCTAATAAAGATGATGTGAGGCAGGAAAAAGGATCAATACTTTTCTGTGTGCACCACATGATGAACCTTTTCCACTTACAACAACAGGATTCGAGTGGAAGGCTTTTGTGAAGCTACAAGCACTTGTGAGACATATCCAGCATAGCTCTCTGCTTCAATGGCAGGGGAGGACATTTTGACACTTCACACAAATCCACTATAGCCCTCTGT
Organism: Rhinatrema bivittatum; assembly: GCF_901001135.1. NCBI lineage: Eukaryota > Metazoa > Chordata > Amphibia > Gymnophiona > Rhinatrematidae > Rhinatrema > Rhinatrema bivittatum. The sequence continues at coordinate 3,489,040 of NC_042632.1, forward strand.
TTCAACAGCAGGGGAGCAAGACTGATACTTCACTTTCAATGCATAGCCAGCATGGCTCTCTGCTTCAACGGCAGGGGGGAATGAAGAAAGGTGGATCTATATTCAGGCAACAATCAACAAGGACTGAATTACATAGTCTGAATAAACAGATAAGCAGGGGTGTAGCTTGCTTATTGCGGTGGTTAATACCCCTAACTAAATTAAGCTATTTCACTTAGATGCAGTTCCAACACTGCTCTCTACATTAATGGTGGGGGTGGAAGGGAAATAGAATAAAAAAAGGTTAATAAGAGCCAAGAGAAACAGATAAGTATGTGAGAGAGAAAAAAAAGTGTGAAAGCTTTCTGGGCAGACTGGATGGGCTGTTTGGTCTTCTTCTGCCATCATTTCTATGTTTCTATATTAGTTGAAAGATTAAGTGGTTGCAGGATCAAGCTTTCAACATCCAGGCTGTGAGGGATAGGGATTGAAGGTTGGGATGATGCAACCAGCCCTGATCCTGAGTTATTAGAGTGGGTGCTGTGCCCAGGCGAATTGGTTCTCTGATAGAGAGGTCGAGAAGTTTGGGAAACCATACTTGTTGAGGCCAATACAGGGTCATGAGTATCAATGACCGTTTATCCTGTTGTAGCTTCACTAGTGTTTTGGTAATTAGCGGTTTCAGGTGATATGCATATAGAAAACCTGAGTTCCAGGGGTGAGCAAAAGCGTCCTTGGCTAACTGGTTTCTCTGTTTGTGCAGGGAGCAGAATTTGTCCACTTTGTGATTGATCTCGGATGCAAAGAGGTCCACTGTTGGTTGACCCCAACTTTGGAATATCTTGGTCGCTAAGAAAGGATCAAGATACCACTCATGGGGCTGGAACTGATGACTGAGGCAATCTGCAACTACGTTAAGAACATAAGAAAATGCCATACTGGGTCAGACCAAGGGTCCATCAAGCCCAGCATCCTGTTTCCAACAGTGGCCAATCCAGGCCATAAGAACCTGGCAAGTACCCAAAAACTAAGTCTATTCCATGTTACCATTGCTAATGGCAGTGGCTATTCTCTAAGTGAACTTAATAGCAGGTAATGGACTTCTGCTCCAAGAACTTATCCAATCCTTTTTTAAAACACCGCTATACTAACTGCACTAACCACATCATCTGGCAACAAATTCCAGAGTTTAATTGTGCGTTGGGTAAAAAAGAACTTTCTCCGATTAGTTTTAAATGTGCCACATGCTAACTTCATGGAGTGCCCCCTAGTCTTTCTACTATCCGAAAGAGTAAATAAATGATTCACATCTACCCGTTCTAGACCTCTCATAATTTTAAACATTTCTATCATATCCCCCCTCAGCCGTCTCTTCTCCAAGCTGAAAAGTCCTAAACTCTTTAGTCTTTCCTCATAGGGGAGCTGTTCCATTCCCCTTATCATTTTGGTAGCCCTTCTCTGTACCTTCTCCATTGCAATTATATCTTTTTTGAGATGCAGCGACCAGAATTGTACACAGTATTCAAGGTGCGGTCTCACCATGGAGCGATACAGAGGCATTATGACATTTTCCGTTTTATTCACCATTCCCTTTCTAATAATTCCCAACATTCTGTTTGCTTTTTTGACTGCCGCAGCACACTGCACCGACGATTTCAATGTGTTATCCACTATTTATTTATTTATTTATTTTTAATTTTTATATACCGAAGTTCTAGTAGGGACTACAAATCACTCCGGTTTACATAAAACGAGGAACTGCTCAACAGATAGCGGAGCTTTACATGGAACCGTATAACATATGGAACAGTATAACTGGTTGACAATTTAACATAGTGCTAAATAAAGTGATAATATTTTAACTGGTAATAAATAAAGAAATATAATATTTTATATAAGAAGTATAACTATTTAACGTAGCAATAAATATAAATATAGGCAATGCCTAATATATATATGAAATAAAGTGAATTTTTTTTTTTTAAGTGAATTTTTGAGCTCACAGATAATTCTCCAGTTTCAGATTCTTAAAAGTAGTACTTTATACAGTGTCCATAGTTAAGGGATGGAAGTCTGTCAGTCATAGTAAGATTAAGCGTCTGGGAAAGCTTGTAGGAAGAGAAAAGTTTTCAGTCTTTTTTTGAATTCTTGATAACTGGGTTCTAGTCTAAGATCTGGGGGAAGCGTGTTCCACTGGTGTGGGCCTGCTGAAGATAGCGCACGTTTGCTCAATGATGATTTTATTTGCGGAGCATGCAGTGTTCCTCTGTATGCGCTTCTGATTGGTCTGGAGGAAGTTTCTTGGGTTGTAGCACCTAATATGGAACCCAACATTGTGTAATTATAGCATGGGTTATTTTTCCCTATATGCATCACCTTGCACTTATCCACATTAAATTTCATCTGCCATTTGGATGCCCAATTTTCCAGTCTCACAAGGTCTCCTGCAATTTATCACAATCTGCTTGTGATTTAACTACTCTGAACAATTTTGTGTCATCTGCAAATTTGATTATCTCACTCGTCGTATTTCTTTCCAGATCATTTATAAATATATTGAAAAGTAAGGGTCCCAATACAGATCCCTGAGGCACTCCACTGTTCACTCCCTTCCACTGAGAAAATTGTCCATTTAATCCTACTCTCTGTTTCCTGTCGTTTAGCCAGTTTGCAATCCACGAAAGGACATCGCCACCTATCCCATAACTTTTTACTTTTCCTAGAAGCCTCTCATGAGGAACTTTGTCAAACACCTTCTGAAAATCCAAGTATACTACATCTACCGGTTCACCTTTATCCACACGTTTATTAACTCCTTCAAAAAAATGAAGCAGATTTGTGAGGCAAGACTTGCCCTGGGTAAAGCCATGCTGACTTTGTTCCATTAAACCATGTCTTTCTATATGTTCTGTGATTTTGATGTTTAGAACACTTTCCACTATTTTTCCTGGCACTGAAGTCAGGCTAACCGGTCTGTAGTTTCCCAGATCACGCCTGGGGCCCATTTTAAATATTGGGGTTACATTTGCTATCCTCCAGTCTTCAGGTACAATGGATAAGTTTATTGATAGGTTACAAATTTTTACTAATAGGTCTGAAATTTCATTTTTTAGTTCCTTCAGAACTCTGGGGTGTATACCATTCGGTCCAGGTGATTTACTACTCTTCAGTTTGTCAATCAGGCCTACCACATCTTCTAGGTTCACCGTGATTTGATTCAGTCCATCTGAATCATTACCCATCAAAACCTTCTCCATTACGGGTACCTCCCCAATATCTTCTTCAGTAAACAACGAAGCAAAGAAATCATTTAATCTTTCTGCGATGGCCTTATCTTCTCTAAGTGCCCCTTTAACCCCTTGATCATCTAATGGTCTAACTGACTCCCTCACAGGCTTTCTGCTTTGGATATATTTCAAAACGTTTTTACTGTGAGTTTTTGCCTCTACAGCCAACCTTCTTTTCAAATTCTCTCTTAGCCTGTCTTATCAATGTATTACATGTAACTTGCCAACGTTTATGCTTTATCCTATTTTCTTCTGTTGGATCATTCTTTCAATTTTTGAATGAAGATCTTTTGGCTAAAATAGCTTCTTTCACCTCCCCTTTTAACCATACCGGTAATCGTTTTGCCTTCTTTCCACCTTTCTTAATGTGTGGAATACATCTAGACTGTGCTTCTAGAATGGTATTTCTTTTTTAACAATGACCACGCCTCTTGGATATTTTTTTACTTTTGTAGCTGCTCCTTTCAGTTTTTTCTAACAATTTTTCTCATTTTATCAAAGTTTCCCTTTTGAAAGTTTAGCACGAGAGCCTTCGATTTGCACACTGTTCCTCTTCCAGTCATTAAATCAAATTTGATCATAATGTGATCACTACTGCCAAGTGGCCCCACCACCGTTACCTCTCTCACCAAGTCCTGTGCTCCACTGAGAATTAGATCTAAAATTGCTCCCTCTCTCGTTAGGTGCTGAACCAATTGCTCCATAAAGCTATCATTTATTCCATCCCGGAACGTTATCTCTCTAGTGTGTCCCGATGATACATTTACCCAGTCAATATTGGGGTAATTGAAGTCTCCCATTATTACTGCAATACCAACTTGGTTAGCTTCCCTAATTTCTCTCACCATTTCACTGTCAGTCTCACCATCTTGACCAGGTGGACGGTAGTATACTCCTATCACTATAGTCTTCCCCGACACACAAGGGATTTCTACCCATAAAGATTCAATTTTGTATTTAGTCTCATGCAGGATGTTTATCCTGTTGGACTCTATGCCATCCCGGACATAAAGCGCCACACCTCCTCCCGGGTGCTCCTCTCTGTCATTGCGACATAATTTGTACCCTGGTATAGCACTGTCCCATTGGTTATCCTCTTTCCACCATGTCTCTGAGATGTCAATTAAGTCTATGTCATCATTCACTGCTATACATTCTAATTCTCCCATCTTACTTCTTAGACTTCTGGCATTAGCATATAAACATTTCAAAGTTTGTTTTTTGTTTGTATTTTCATTCTGCTTTTTAATTGATAGGGATAAGTTAGAATGTTTTAGCTCAGGTGAGTTTTTAGTTACAGGCACTTGGACTATTTTTCTAATTATTGGAACCTCACTGTTGGGATGCCCTAATTCTAACGCATCATTAGTATCCTTTGAAGATACCTCTCTCCGAACCATGCGCTGCTGAGCGACTGTCGGCTTTCCCCTTTGTTCTAGTTTAAAAGCTGCTCTATCTCCTTTTTAAAGGTTAGCGCCAGCAGTCTGGTTCCACCCTGGTTAAGGTGGAGCCCATCCCTTCGGAAGAGACTCCCCCTTCCCCCAAAGGTTCCCCAGTTCCTAACAAAACTGAATTCCTCTTCCTTGCATTATCGTCTCATCCACGCATTGAGACTCTGGAGCTCTGCCTGCCTCTAGTGACCTGCGCGTGGAACAGGGAGCATTTCAGAGAATGCTACCCTGGAGGTTCTGGATTTAAGCTTTCTACCTAAGAGCCTAAATTTGGCTTCTAGAACCTCCCTCCCACATTTTCCTATGTCGTTGGTGCCCACATGTACGACAGCCGGCTCCTCCCTAGCACTGTCTAAAATCCTATCTAGGTGACGTGTGAGGTCCGCCACCTTCGCACCAGGTAGGCATGTTACCAGGCGATCCTCACGCCCACCAGCCACCCAGCTATCTACATTCCTAATAATCGAATCACCAACTATGACGGCCGACCTAACCCTTCCCTCCTGGGCAGTAGGCCTTGGGGAGATATCCTCAGTGCAAAAGGACAATACATCACCTGGAGAGCTGGTCCTTGCTACAGGATCCTTTCCTGCTGCACCTGGTTGGTGCTCTCCCATCATGAGACCTCCTTCCTGCAAGGCAGCACCAGGGCTGCCAGTCTGAAGTTGGGACTTGACTACTATGTCCCTGAAGGTCTCATCTATATACCTCTCTGTCTGCCTCAGCTCCTCCAGGTCTGCCACTCTAGCCTCCAGAGATCGGACACGTTCTCTGAAAGCCAGGAGCTTTTTGCATCGCATGCACATGTACAACTTCTCACCGGTGGGTAAAAAATCATACATGTGACACTCTATGCAAAAGACTGGGAAGCCCCCCTCTTGCTGCTGGACTGCTGCCTTCATCTCAATTTTGATCAGTTCCTAGTTAAGTTTTAGGTTGCTATGGGAGTAGGAATGTGTCTAACGTCCTTTAAATGTATTAGTGAATTCACTATGTGTCTGGTAGTGGCCTACCGGGGTCTGATCGAATTCTCAATAAAGTTTTGTGAAAGTGGCACCTGCCTATAAATTAAGGGATGAGCTAGGGGTGGGTGGGCGAGGGGTGGGAGGGTTGGGAAATACAAACAGTCTAACTTCAGTTAGTCAGCCTGAGTGACTCACTGCTCTCTTGATTAACAAATGTTGGTCCCTATTCAAACCCAATCACACTACCTCAACACCTTTCCAAGGTGAGTAACTGAGCTGAACTATTCAATTTTTTTACTTAGGTATACACTGCTCCTAGCTTATTTCTAGCTTCTGGCTACTTTATGGGTTGGGTTGTTTGTTTTTTTTTTTGGTGGGGTTTTTTTTTTTTTTCCAATACAAGCACTCAGTTAGTATTAAATACAAATACTCAGTTCTTTAAAAGTCTGGAGAACACTCAGTTCTGCAGACTTTAAAAAATAAACACACTACCTACTGCTACCTTATTGACTGACTATTTAAAAATACAAACAGTCTAACTTGTTTATTCACTGCCTTTCTGACTATTAAAGGCACAAACACCCAAACACACTAAATAATATTCCCAAATAGTTAACTTTGCCCCAATACTTTTAAAAAAGACAATGTCCCAAGCAAAAACTTACTGATTCCTTTCAGCCACCAGCAAGGTGATCCTTTCCTTTCAGTGTTCCCACTGGAATATCTTTATGAGCGACTTTGCGGACGGGATAGAAGGTAAAGTTTGTCTTTTTGCGGATCTGCAACAGAATGGACACTCCGGAAGGAGTGGAGAGAATTGAGACGGGATTTAAGGAAGTTGGAAGAGTGGTCGAAGATATGGCAGCTGAGATTCAATGCCAAGAAATGCAGAATCATGCATATGGGGTGTGGAAATCCAAAAGAACTGTATTTGAAGGGAGGTGAAAGGCTGATGTGCACGGAGCAGGAGAGAGACCTTGGGGTGATAGTGTCTAACGATCTAAAGTCGGCAAAACAATGTGACAAAGCGATAGCTAAAGCCAGTAGAATGCTGGGCTGCATAGTGAGAGGAATATCTAGTAAGAGAAAGGAAGTGATGATCCCCTTGTACAGGGCCTTGGTGAGGCCTCACCTGGAGTACTGTGTTCAGTTCTGGAGACTGTATCTCCAAAGGAACAGAGACAGGATGGAGGCGATCCAGAGAAGGGAGACCAAAAAGGTGGATGGTCTTCATAAAATGACTTATGAGGAGAGATTGAAGAACCTAAATATGTATACCCTGGAGGAGAGGAGAAGCAGGGGTGATATGACACTGACTTTCAGATACATGAAAGGTTTTAATGATCCATGGTCAGTAACAAACCTTTTTACGTTGGAAAAAAATCAGTAGAACTAGGGGTCACAGTTTGAAACTCCAGGGAGGAAGACTCAGAACCAATGTCAGGAAGTATTTCATCACAGAGAGGGTGGTGGATGCCTGGAATGCCCTTCCGGAGGAAGTGGTGAAGACTAAAACTGTGAAGGATTTCAAAGGGGCATGGGATAAACACTGTGGATCCATAAAGGCTAGAGGATGGGAATAAAGAGAAGAGGCTACTACCTGGTGATTACTACCCTTACTTCGCATGGTTAATGCAACTCCAACAGCAAGGGGAAATGTGGAAAAGAGGATTTGCATTCAGACAACATCCAACAAGGACTGAACTTCACAATCTGGGTAAAGAAATAAGCGTGTGGGTAGCTTGCTTATTACGGCGGTTACTACCCTAAACCAATTAAGCCTGATACATCACTTTGAATGTATATACAGTGTTGCTCTCTGCTTCAACGACAGGGGGGAAATGTAGAAAAGAGGATTTACATTAAGAAAACAAATGTGGGAGTTTGCTGGGCAGACTAGATGGGCCGATTGGTCTTTTTCTGCTGTCATTTCTATGTTTCTACCTAAGCTTTTCTATGTGGAACATTTTTTTTTCTTTTCTATAACTTCTCCAAACTTTCTTTTGCTAATCGCTTGGCCTAATTAAGTAACTTAATTATATTAATTTAATTAATTAATTTACGCCTTTTTGTATCTCATTTATTAAGTCTTTCGTACTTCATGTATCAATTTGGATCATCCGTGGTGCAATCAATGCCCCTTCTATTTAATGTTATTTATTCAAAGCTATTTAATGTTTTTTATTCAAAGTTATTATATGTTTAAGGTTCTATGTAACGCTCTCATGCGAAGTTATTGTTCCACTGTAAACCAGTTTGATTTGTATTCTATACAAGAAGATCGGTATATAAAAGTTAAAAATAAATAAATAAATAAATTTAAAGAAAAATCTGACCTCTGCTCTTTGAAGATTTCATATAACAGTAAGAAGTGAGATGGGAGGGACTAAGACCAATCGGCCCATCCAGTCTGCCCAGCAAACTCACACTTATGTTCCCATACTTATCTGTTTCACCAATCACCAGGTTCAGTGCTCTTGTTGGTAACAGTTTGATTCAAATTTCCTGACTATAAGTAAAAAAGTTGAATTGCTAAGCCAACATCATTACAACACAATTTAAACCCATTTCTAGCACACAAACCATCTGGAAAGAATTTGTGAAAAGTTAAGGCAGCAAAGATACAAGTATAAATAAAACCCTTAATTTCTAAATTCCCAGAGAGCAAAAACCTTTTTGCAAGAAACCATTAAAAACTGTTAGCTTTCACAAGGTAAAAGAACCAGTCTAAATACACATATACATACATATATGTATGTATATGAATTCCCAAGAAAATCGGATTTACTAAACCAACACCAGTACAATATGCTTGTAATGGAGTGACCCCATTTTCTCCCTTGATGCATGTACAGGACCAGGCTAGATGCCTAGTTCACCCCACAGAAGAAGAGAGCTCTGTGGGCAGGACCCTCCAGGGCAGGGAGCAGCCAGAGGGCAGGACTAGTTGGGGAGCACAAGAGTGTAAGCACAACTGGGTTCAAGAGGCCCCTACATCTCCAGAAGAGGCAGCTCCAATAAATCTAATCTGACCCAAAACCCAGGGAATGAGAAGTGTACTGCAAAGGTAGGCAGTCATTCTATTGTGTTGAAGTACTGTAACTTGAATAAAGTTTTATCTGCATTAGAAAAGGCTGGAGTTTGTGTGGCTTTATGCCTCTAGCCTGGGAAACACTGCTGGGTTTCACACATATGGTATCAGCTCAATGATTATTTTTTTCCCTCTATGCTGGGCACAGAGAAAAAAACCCAAGTCTCCAAGGTAGGACTGTGAAGTTAAAATCTGTTGTGTGGCCTGCCAAAGAAGCTGGAGGCAAAGAAGTGCTACAGAGGCTCTGGGAGCACAATGAAGGTTGCATGAAGAAAGTTTGTCTAGCCTTGCATAAGGAAGGGAGCTAGAACATAAGAAAAGCAGTGCTTTTAAACTGTGCACAAGACCACTGGAAGATAGAGGCTTGTGGGCTCAGAGGAGCACAACCCCCCCCGAAATCTACTTTTAAACTAGTAGTTGTCTGTGGGGCCTGCAGGCAGGTCAGGATTTTTCTTTGCAGACTAAGGAGACAAGCCCCATCTGGAGTTAAAACTGCAATATTCAATAGTCAGTGCTGGTGAGGCAGATTTTTTTTTATTTTTTAACACTTTTAAAGAAGAAAAAAAAAGAGGAGAAAAAGCAGTTGTGCACTGTGGCTGGAGCAGGGCATGGCCCAGCCTGAAAGTGCAACTGCTAGCAAGTACAAAAGCCAGAGAGCTTAAAGGCCTGGATAGTACTACCAAAAACCTGGTCTAGATCCAGTGGGTGTGCTGTAACGCAAGTAGAAGTAAGAGAAGCCGGGGAGAGCGGTGACGTCACCCGCTGCGATGGACGCCTGAGTTCTGTGCTCTCCCCTCCACCGATGGCAATCTCCTCCCATCGCGGCGATTACCGGCACAATCTTCACAAAAATTAGCGATTCTAGATCGCCAGAGTCAGGAGATGTCAGCCGCACGGAAAAAACCGGACCTTAATCGCTTTTCATTTGCGTCAGCATCCACAGCTGCGGCCCTTGCTTTAGCGGAAGAGGACAAAATGGCGCCGGCCCCCGAATCCACTGAAGCCCCGGAGCCACCAGGAGAGACCGGAGACCTGGAGGTTCCCACCAGGTTAGAATTTAAGACCTGGTTTCAGGAGCTTAGGGGGGACATGGCCCGCTTTCGGGAGGAACTGGGGTCCATGCTCACCGGAGTACAGAGGGACGTCCAGGAGCTGGGAAGGCGGGTGGATGAAACTGAATCGGGCCTGCAGGAAACGCAGACAGAAATGGAGCGGGTCCAGGACGAACAAGTGAAACTCAGGGAAGCGCAGGAGGAGTTGCAGAGGCATATTGAAGATTTGGAGAATAGAGCACGGAGGGTAAACCTCCGATTCCGAGGTATACCGGAGGGAGAAGAATTCAGAGACTGCACACAAGTGGTGCAAAATATTTGTTCTCAAATTCTGGACCCGGAGGGCACAGCAGAGCGGCCTAGGGAGGTGATACTCGAGCGGGCCCATAGGGCCTTTGGCAATCCACGTAATAATCTCCCAAAGGACATTGTGGTTTGTTTCCACAGTTTTTTGGTCAAGGAGCAAGTGGCCCAGGCAGCCAGAACATTGGGCACTATTATGTGGAAGGGCCACAAGATAGAGATTTTCCAGGACTTAGCTCTCTCTACAATTAAGAAGCGCAGAGCCTTCCGGGACGTTATCTCTATTCTCCGGTCTCATAATATAAAGTATCGATGGCTGTTCCCGTTTGGATTACAATTTACCATCAGCGGGGTGGTCTCCAGAGTACATCAGGTTATGGAAGCTGAGGATATACTTCGTGCTGCGGGATTACCGGATCTGCCGCCTGAGGAATCTGGAGGACTGACCAGGGATGACAACAAGCGTGGGGGCCAGAGACCCAGATGGCAGCGAGTCGATACGGGCCGAGGACGACTGAGCCGCAGATCAGGGGGCAACAACTCGCTTGCGGACAATGGTTGAGCCTCTGGAGGCTCGCTTTGGACTTGCTCTTACATGGACCAGGATTCTCTTTCATATCCTGGCACAGGGGTTGGTGACTGGGCAGTCTGTTCTGTGGCTGTACTGGCACCTGCTGCCGCCTAGGCGGCACATATATCACTGTTGTGTTGGTTGTTCTAAGTTCAGCTGGTTATGGGATCTGTTTGAATCCATAGATCAAGTGGGGGAGATTTTAGACTAAATATTTTATAATAGGAGGGGGAAAGTATGGGATCTGGGGGAGGCGGGCGACGTCAGCTCTCTCATGGGAGTGAACCACGAAGTGGAGAGTGGTTGTATGATGGGCTGGGTGGAGGGGTGGGTGGGAGGGGGAGGGGAAACTGAAAAGGAGCGGTTGGGTTGGTCTAACCATTATTATTTCGGCACTCGGGGTTTATTGATCATGCTTCGGTTGCTTCGGCTACCCTTGGATGGAGGGGGGTTCGCTGTTAGCGGGATATTGCAGTCTTTGTTCCCATGGCTTCGGGGATGTTAAAAATTGTTTCACTGAATGTCAAGGGCCTCAACACTTATCATAAGCGTCAGATTTTCATACAGGATATGTCCTCCGCAAAGGCGGATATTATCTTTAGTCAGGAAACACATATTCGGAAACGACACGAAAGGCTACTTCCCACTAAGGGGTATCCGCAGGTTTTTCATGCGGCTGCCACAGTTCAACGTAAGTACACTGGGGTGGGAATATACTTTGCTAATTCCCTGGTTGCTGATATTATTTCGGTGATCAGAGACACGGAGGGCCGATATATTCTTCTGAAAGCTAAAATAAATGAAACGCTGTGTACTCTACTGAATGTATATGCCCCAAATACGGATCAAACCTTATTTTTTCACAAACTGTCCACGGTTCTCAGTGAGTGGGCTGAAGGGCACTTAATTGTGGGCGGAGATTTTAATATCACACGCTACCCCTATTTAGACAACACTGGGGGAGGGGGTGCGGGAAGTAGGGTTACTAGGCAAGCCTTAAAACACCTCATGGCTGATAGGGGTCTTGTGGATGTGTGGCGGCTACACAACCCTACGACCCGTAATTACACATTTTTTTCCGCCCCACATAAGTCCTACTCCCGGATAGACTATTTCCTTGTGGATAAGGCTCTTGTGGGGCTCATCAGGGACGCGGACATAGGAACTATCTCGTGGTCGGACCATGCACCTATTTGGCTACGGCTCTCGATGGGCAATCCCCAATCGGGCGTTAAATTTTGGAGGTTGAACGATAGATTGCTGGATGATAAGCCCTTTGTGGAATCCGTGAAGGTTAAGATAATTCAATTTCTAGAGGATAATGATAATGGGGAGGTTACTCCGGTGGTGCTTTGGGACAGTTTGAAAGCTTATGTGAGAGGTCTCTTCATTGCCAGGGCATCATACGTAAAAAAGGAGAGAGCACAGGAACGTCTTCTGTTAATGGATACGTTATCTAGGCTAGAGTTGCGGCATAAGCGCACTCTTGATCCCGGCATTCTAGGGAAACTTGCGGAGGCCAGGTGTGCGCTTCAGGCTATGGACGCAGACGTGATAGCGTTTCAATTGCAGAGGCTGCGGCAACGCTATTTTGAGTGGGGAAACAAGGCGGGGAGGCAATTGGCTAGGAAGTTAAAGGAGCAAGCTTCACAATCACAGATCATTAAGATTAAAGATCCCCAGGGCCAATATGTTTATTCCCCAAAGGAGATTGGAAGCTGTTTTAACCAGTTTTATCGCACATTGTATGATGTGGAGCGGTTGAGCTCTCCTGAGGAGATTGCTCACTTCCTTCAGAGTCTGTCACTTCCTATCCTTTCGGAAGATCAACGGCGACCACTCAATGAGGAGATTAGGGAGGGGGAGGTGTCGTTGATCATCAAAGATCTCAAATTGGGGAAGGCTCCCGGGCTGGACGGTTTCACCGGGAAATTTTACAAAACCTTTAGCTCAGAAATATTGCCCCCACTGGTGTCCATGTACAATGCTCTGCGCACGGATGGGTGTCTATCCCCTGTATCTAATACGGCGGGGATCACGATCCTGGCTAAGCCAGGCAGAGATCATACGCTTTGTGGCTCCTATCGCCCAATCTCGCTAATTAATGTTGATCTGAAAATTTTAGCGAGAGCATTAGCTATCCGGCTTGGGAGGGTGGCTCCTGGGCTGGTGCATGGCGACCAGTCTGGGTTTATTCCAGGGCGCTTAGCATCGGACAATGTGCGTCGAGTCATTGAATTGATGTGGTGGGCCCAATCTAAAGGTGTACCAGCTGTATTGTTAACTATCGACGCGGAAAAGGCGTTCGATCGAGTACACTGGCCTTACTTGTTTCAGGTTCTAGAAGCTATGGGACTGGGGGACTCTTTTGTCACCTGGATTCACAAACTGTACGACAATCCCCAAGCCAGAATCAAAATTAATGGTGCATACTCGGAACCCTTTGGGGTCAGGAGGGGCACACGTCAAGGATGCCCTTTGTCACCCTTGTTGTTTGCCCTCTCCTTGGAGCCCCTTGCAGAGAGAATTCGCTGTCATCCAGCTATTCATGGAATCAAAATTAATGATGTGTCCTATAAGATTACGCTCTTTGCCGATGATTTATTATTTACTGTGTCTCAGCCGGAGGCGTCCTTGCCTTTGTTGCTGGAGGAAATGCGACAATTTGGCAGGTTGTCTGGTTTCAAAATCAACGCAGACAAATCTGAACTGTTAAATGTCTCGCTTCCTGCAGATCAGTATGCCCTGGTGGGCAGTACAGTGCCTTTCCGCCTTGCGAAGCACTCAATTAAATATTTGGGAGTCAAAATTGGACCTCATCTGGCTGATCTTTACAGTTTAAATTATGATCCTTTGATTCTAAATATTCAGCAGGATTTAGCCCGGTGGGATAGGTCAGATCTTACGTGGTTTGGCAGGGTGGCGGCAGTGAAGATGAATGTCTTGCCGAGATTGTGCTATATGTTCCAAACCTTGCCTGTAGCGATTCCGGAAGGGGCCATGAGAATCTGGCAACGGAAGCTTTTTCAGTTCATATGGAAAAGGAAACCTCCAAGGGTGTCACGTCATATTTTATATAAAGATAAGCCACGAGGGGGTCTTAATATCCCCAACCTTTACTGGTATTACTCAGCCATCATGCTGGGAGTGATCATCAGTTGGCACCTTAAGGGCAGTGCTAAGTCATGGGTGGTCATTGAGCAGGCGGGCTCAGAGCCTATTCCGTTGGCCTCTAGGGTATGGTGCCGTGCTATGGGGAAGGGCGTATCTCACTCACTCACCCCATTCACCCAAGCAGTTCTGCGGCATTGGGCAAAATGGAAGGAGCGTCTGGTGGGGGACAAGAGTATTTATCATATGACTACCTTTTTGATGCACCCCCGTTTCACTCCAGGCCAGGACGCAGCATTTATCCGGCGGTGGAGGCTCCTGGGGATCACTACTGTAGAGCAATTCTTTCAGGGCTCTCAGTTGATCCCGGCTGTAGATTTGCAGAATGCCCATGTACTGACTCCCAAAGATTTGTATGCCTACCGGCAAATTATCCATTTTTTACGCTCCGAAGGTGCTCCAGCGGCATTGCTTATGGGCAAGACTATGTTTGAATCATTTTGTTCACGGAGTGGGCCATTACCTAAGCCTATCTCTCGTCTGTATATGCTTCTTAATAGTGGTCCTAGATCTAAGGCGAGCTATCAGTTAAGCTGGGAGGAGGATCTAGGGCAAACCCTATCCGACTCGGACTGGGACCAATGTTATATGACTATGGGACGGAGCTCTATCTCTGCAACCATTAAGGAGAATGGCTACAAGTTAATGTATAGATGGTACATGGCTCCTGTACGGTTACACCGCATACGCTTCCTAACGAGCGATGGCTGCTGGCGTCAGTGTGGGGAGCAGGGCACATTCTACCACATGTGGTGGGTCTGCCAGGAGGTTCAAGTTTTATGGGCTGCAGTGCTTCAGTTCTCAACTCAGATTTTGGGGGTGGACATACCACTTGATCCTAAGGGTTGCCTATTAGGCTTGGTCGGGGGAGTTGGGAGTGAGAAGCAGAGGAGGTTGGCCTTGCAAATATTTGTGGCCACCCGATGCGAAATTGCATTTCGGTGGAAGGCTGACAGGGCGCCAACTTTTGCTCATGTCTTGGCACGTTTAGACAGAGTTTTTCAGATGGAATATCTTACTGCTGTGCAACATGACCGGGTCAATAAATTTTCTGCAATATGGGAACCATACCGAGTGTGGAAGAAAGCACAATGACAAACCTTTACTGCATTTAGTTGAGCTCGTATGTTTAGGGACGGGGGGAGGGGGGGGGGGGGTTGGGAGGGGATGGGTGAACTGCGGGAGGAAAAAAAAAAAAAGGCTCATTCTTACGCTGTTTGTTAAGTTTCACGGATGACAGGACATTATGTGTTAATCATATAGTTTATTTGTGCCTAGGGAAATAACTAGGATCGTATTGATAGGATCTGAGACCTGATTTATATTATTTTATTTTGTTTTTGATCTTGTACCTAGAGCACTACACGGAATGTACCTGTATATGTTTGTTTTCAATATGCACGTTACCTTTGCTGTATGTTTGATGAGCATAAATAAACAATTTCAAAAAAAAAAAAGAAGTAAGAGAAGCCAGTGTGCTTAAAAGAAGAGTACCCATGCACTTCTGTATAGTGGGAGTTTCCCAGTCCCAAGAGAAGGCTGAGAGGAGGAACCTGAGACTAGAGGTATGGCAGATGGAAAGGCCAACTAGATCAGTGGGGCCAGCGAAGCCTCTCCAAGATGCCATAAATGCCCAGAGAGAGGAAGGCAGAATTAAATGGCTGTAATTGATCAGTAAAGTACAGGAGATTGCAGCAGAAGTGACCCAAATGGAGGTGGCACTAAATCATCTCGCCAGAGAGAACACTATGGTAATGAGTTAACTGAGAAAAAACTACCAGCCTGCCAGAAGTGAAGCCAGGTGAGGCTGTAGGGCTCCTGGAAGTTGAAGAAGCACAGCACTGATCTGTAATTGAAGTTTGACACTTCAGTGAGACTCCAGCCCAGAGAGGGCTGACAGTAGCAATTGGGCTGAAGCCGATATGGGTCATAAGTAGCAAGACCCCGCAGAGGAGAATGCAGGAAAAACAAAATCAGAGTTATGGTCCTGCAATCAATATTTTACCAGAGAGCTCATGAACAAGCGAAAAGGACTAGCCTAAAGAAAATGGACATGCAGAGATCTCAGAGAGGTCTCACAGAGAACCAAGAATGCAGCAGGAAGAAGCCTGAGAGGGATGCTGCAGGAAGGCCAGAAGTTGGTGCTACAGGAGGTCCCAAGGAAGGCCCTGCAGGGTGCCCCAAAACTGAAAAGAGCCTGGAGGGGAGACTGCCCGAAGGGGGTAGTACCAAATGGACTGTGAGAGGCAGTGTCAAGGAGTCTGAGAGAGGCAATGCCAAAGGGCCAACTGAAGAGGCTGCAGAGGCCATGGAGTCCCTAGCAAGTAGAAATACAGAGAAGCCAGATGGAGCCACTAGGAGAGCCCAGAAGGAGGGGCCAAAGACAGTCGTGCGAAAGGGAGTATAGAGACTCCAGTAAGAGGGACTGCGAAGGAGCCAATGCGTGGCACCGTGATGGAGTCACCAGAGGGTGCTGGTTGTGACGGTGCAGAGGAGACACAAATCATCATTGAGATGAGTGAAGAGTACTCATCACACATCCCACAGCCAGTCCAAGCAGTCCTGCTTCGGTGGAAGTGGGACCCAAAGCTATAGATGGACTCAGTTAAAGGACTGTGGGTATACAGTGGGCGAGGGCCACAGTGGGTGATACTAACAATGCTGTCTGGGGTGACCCTGACCCTAGAACCCCGACTCCAAACCTATCTGGTGGGAGGCCAGATGAATGGAAATGGGGTGTATGGTAAATCCCTGGATGGGATCCAGGGGGAAGCAGTGATGCTCGGACCAAATGGTCCAAGCTGGGGGGGGGGGGGGATATAAGGAGTGACCCTATTTTCTCCCTTGTTGCATGTACAGGACCAGGCTAAATGCCTGATCCACCTTAAATCCCACAAGGGGAAAGCGCTCTGTGGACAGGACCCAGCAAGGCAGGGGAGAAGTCAGAGTGGAACTAACTGGACAGCATAAGAGTGTAAGCCCAGCTGGGTTCAGCAGGTCGCTACGTCTCCAGGAGAGGCAGCTCCTGTAAATCTGCGCTGATCCAAAGCCCAGTGAGCGCGAAGTGTACTGCAAAGATAGGCAGTCATTCTATTGCGCTAATAGCTGTAACTTGAATAAAGTTTTATCTGCATTAGAAAAGGCTTGAATCTGTGTGGCTTTGTGCCTCCAGTCTGGGAAACACCGCTCGGTTTTCCACAATGCAATAAAGGATTACTCTTCAATTCACTAGAACAAGCATTTAGAACACACAGAAAGCCCTTGCAAATGAGCAAGTAAAATAAGATGAAATTACTACTTACTGATAATTTCCTTTCCTTTAAGGAAGGCAGGCCAATCCACACGAGTTGGTTATGCACTTCTACCAGCAGATGGAGACAGAGTAAAGCTGACGTCATGGACATATAGCCCTGCCCTGACATCAGCCCACCAGTATTCTCTGGAAAAGCCAAACTGTGGACAAACTGATCAAACAAACTCAATAATTATCCGTCAACCACTCATGCTTCCAATCAATGAGGAACACTGAGCTCAGGAAAAAGAACATTTATTAAACTGAGGGACTGGGTATAACACTTACCAGTCCTCCAACGAATAACAGGAACACCACTCTGCATCATCTGCACCTAAAGGACCAACTAAAGGCAAGTTGGCAGCTGAGGGCAGGTTTGGATTGGGCTGCCTTCTTTAGAGAAAAGGAAATTATCATATTAATAGTAATTTCACCTTCTTCTGCACTCAGGCAGGCCAAGCCACGAGTGGGATGTATCTAAACTACTCCCGAATAGGGCGGAAGGCTGCCCACAGTCCAATCAACACCGCATGTGCGAAGGCAGTGTCCTTCTGAACCCGAACATCCAAGTAGAAATGCTTGGAAAAAGTGTGTAAGGAGGATCAGGTTGCTGCTCGGCAAATCTTGACAGGAGACCATTGAAGCTCCACCTACAATACCACCTGAGCCTTAATGGAATGTACTCTAACTTGCTTAGGCAAAGGAATTTCGGCATCCACATAGGCAGTCGTGATGACTTTCTTAACCCAATGGGCTATAGTTGCCTACATTGCAGGTTCACTCTGTTTACCTCCATCATGGAGAACAGTCGATCAGACTTCCTGACAGATTTATTAACCGCCAAGAACTGCATCAGATGCCACTTGACTTCCAAGGTGCGTAAAAGACAAAACTCACTCATCTCTAACCCTGTCCAGCGTGGGCAGATATGCCACTGTCAGATCCAGGGATGCGAGAAATTCCCCTACTGCACTGCTATTATTTTGGAGTGCAGAGTTTCCATTCAGAAATTAGTCACTCGCAAATGCCGATTGACTCTTTTGCAATCCAGGATGGGCAGAAAGGCCCCTTCCTTTTTTGGTACTTCAAAATAAATGGAATAGCGGCCTGTATTTTTTTGCAATTCAGGAACAGGAATTATGGCCTTTAAATTCAATAGCCTCCTTAAGGTAGTCTCTGCTGCCACCCTCTTCTGTAGTAAGTTGCAGAGAGACCATAAAGGCATCCGGAGGAATGTGAAGAAACTCTAGAGCATAGCCATCCCTTATCACTTCCAGGACCTATTGGTCCAACGTGATCTGGATCCACCTCTGATAAAAGCGAAAGAAGCCCGCCTATCTCCTGCACCAGCAGGTGAATCCACACACCTTCATTGTGAAGATCGGGGTGCTCTGATCCTAGAGCCTGCATTCTTCCGAGGCTTTCTGGTCTGAAAGGACTGAGATCTACAGCAGGGATGAGGCCTCTGAATAGTCGCTTTCTTATAAGGATGAAAACGCCTGCAATCTCTAGCGTGGCCTCTTGCCCCAAAAAGACACTATGTCGGCTTCTTTTCCTCCGGCAAATGAGGGACCTGGGATTCCCCCCATCTATTTGCCATTTTTTCCAACTCACTGTCAAACAAAAGAGAACCCTTAAAGGGTAACCTTGTGAGACTGGACTTGGAAATTGTGTCTGCCGAACAATTTTGCAGCCACAGCTGACACCTAGCCACTATCACAAAAGCCACCCTTCTGGCAGCAGTACGAACAAGATCATAGCCCGCATCAACTAAGAAAGCAGCTCTCGGTTCTATTACCCTGCTCCTTCAGTCTCTTGAGAGAGATGTAGACTAGCCTGAGCCACCAGGGAGCAACAAGAAGCAATTTGTAAATTCATCACCATGGCCTCAAAAGGCCTGCTTAAGGATAGCTTCAATTCTCCTATCCTCAGCATACTTTCGAGCTGCCCCTCCTT
Organism: Rhinatrema bivittatum; assembly: GCF_901001135.1. NCBI lineage: Eukaryota > Metazoa > Chordata > Amphibia > Gymnophiona > Rhinatrematidae > Rhinatrema > Rhinatrema bivittatum. The sequence continues at coordinate 3,508,158 of NC_042632.1, forward strand.
CCACCAGAAATGATGGTTTGCTTGGTCAGTTGTGCTTGGTCAGTTGTGTTTCCCTTGCCGAAGGCAAGAGAAACACAACTGTTCCCTTGCCTTCGGATCCAAGAAGTACAGACCCGCTAAAGCATTTGAATTGCATTCAGGAGAGGAAAGAAACATGACGCTTTGTGTAGGGTGACCAATATGGGGTCCTTCTTTTGCACACCCGTAGAGTCATCCCCAGCCACACCAAGTGTCTAGAGTGTCTGAGATAAGTCTCAGTAACTTATCTCTATGAAAGAAACAGAGCTGAGTCTTATACAGCTCTAAATCCAGGGGAATTTCCTCCTCTTCTAGGGGGAGAAACCCAAATCCCGCTCAGAGTCATCAGACATATCCTTATCCACATCCTCCAGTACATCATCAGGGACTGCATCACTGAGGCGCTTGCATGCAGTAGCAGAAAAGGGGGAATCTCAAGCATGCGATCCCGATTTAGAAGGTATAGTTCACTACAAAGGGCAACCCTGCAGAAAGGTGTGTAGCCCTTGGAAAAATTCCACACAGGAAAAAAGAAGATGGGTCCACACCAGGCCCCATAGGCCCCAATCAGACGCTCTCTGACAGAACATCCCCCGAAGATGTCTCTGTCATCAGATAAACAGAAGAAAGGGACACCCCTGTTGTGTCGCCTTCATCCCCACTCCCCTATGTCTGAAGAGACAGACCAGCGTCAGCAAAATCAGGAGGCAGCAAATCACCTCGAGTATCCAGGCAGCGCTGACACAGACTCTCAGAAATCCCTGGCTATATTGCCCTTATATGGCAAGCAGCACAGATCGCTAAGCGCTTAGGCTTCTTTGTCTCTGGCGCAATACTTCCCCACGCTGGCTGTATGTGGTTTCATGTGCACCCAAAATAAAGTACACGCTCAAGTATGTGCTAAATACAAGCCCAAAATGTGCTCACTGGAAGGCTGCAGAAGTACGTGCACAGGAAAACCCGTGCCTAACCACATGCACAATATAGTCTCTGGCCGTGTGCGCACAAGTAGGCGCGTATGTGCGTGACATCACTATACCATCGCATGGTGAGAATGTGCATATGCAAGCATGTGAAAAACTCCATTGTGGCCTACCACATGGCTGAAAAGACTAAGTCTAGGAGTGGGGCCCTGCCAAAGGCTGCTCAACCTGCCGAGCTTGCACCGCTTCCACACCTCACTAAACTCCCCAGAGAAGTGAGAAGGAAGAAGGGAAAACAACCCGATAAGGAAGGAATAGGGAAAATAAAGCTTCTCTAATCTCTCATTCCTTTTTATTTATTTATTTAACCTGAGCGCAGCCCTCCCTGGCTGAGAGCACGAATGGATCTCTACCTATGGGGAAAGCCTTCACCTCCAAGACACTTTTTTTTAGTCCATGCTTGACTAGGCTGCCAGACATGACACTCAGCTGAGGGAGGGACCCTCTGGTGTCAATTTTTTTTTTTTTAAACTACAAGCAACCCCCAGTAGGGAGATGCATGTCCACCATGTGCTGGAGATGGAGAATACTGGCGGGTTGATGTTGGGGCAGGGCTATATGTCCGTGACGCCAGCTTTACTCCGTTTCCATCTGCTGGTAGATATGCATAACCCACTTATGTGAATTGGCCTGCTTGAGTGTAGAGGAAGCATTATTATTATTTTTTACAGAAACACTGAAAATGACTGCAGACAAAGACCATCCAGTCTGCCCATCCATATCTCCTGCTCAGCTTTATAGTGCCTTCCTCTGTGGTTGTCCCATGCTTTCTTGTCCTGGTCTCCACCACTTCCACATGGAGACTGTTCCATGTGTCCACTGCTCTTTCTGTAAAGAAATATTTCCTCAAGATTACTCCTGAGCCTAATACAATTCACCCTCATCTTATGACCCTCTCATTCCAGAGCCTCTTGAATATTTATTCCTTAGATATATTTAAATGTCTATATCATATCTCCCTTTTCCCTCTTTGCTTCCAGGATATCCTTGTTAGATCTTTAAGTGTCTCCATATATTTTCTAAGACTGCAGACCATTTTAATAGGTGCCATCTGGACCAACTATTCGGGTTATGTCCTTTGGCAGATGTGGTTTCCTGAACTGTACACAGTACTCCAAATGTGGTCTCACTAGAGACTTATACAGTGCAATATCTCCTTTTTCCTGCTCGTTATTCATCTCTCTATAAATCCAAGCATTCTTCTTGTTTTTGCCAATGCCTTGTTTGCTTGTTTGGCCACCATAAGTTCATCAGATAGAATCCCCCCCCCAATCCTGCTCCTCTTTTGTACACAGAATTCCACCACTTGTACTGTACTGCTTTTTGCAAACCAAATGCATGTCCCTGAAGTCTGTAGCATTAAATCTTAGCTGCCAGTCTCTAGACCATTTCTTAAGCTTCACTAGGCCCCTATCCTTATGTTTTTTTTTACACCTTACAGGGTATCTATCCTGTTGCAGGTTTTAGAATCATCTATAAAATTGCAAATCTTTCCCAATAGCACTTCTGCAATATCACAATATTGCTAACAAAACGGTGGAGAACTGAACAGAGGACTGATCTCTATGGTACACTACTAGTAACCCCCGTTCCTCTGGGTGAACTCTTTTACCACTACTTTTGTCACCTCCCACTCAATCAGTTTCAAACCCAGTCACTTTAGTTATAAACAAACTGAGCATCCTCTTTATAGGCCTTAAAGTGCCTGAGTGGGTTAGAAACTGGTTGAGTAGGAGAGTTCACTGCAAGGAAAGAGGGGTTATCAGTGGTGTGCTGCAGGGGTTGTTCCTCAGACCAGTTCTTTACTTCTCCCTAGGGCAGGATCCTGAGGTCAAAGCACTATCCAAGTACAAGATTCAGAAAAGCTCCTGATCAACCAGAGACCCTTTGCAAACCAGCAGTTAAAATAAAAGCATCTGCATGAAGATCTGAGGCCTAGTGGCATCAACAGGTAGGGCAAAAGCTCTCAATGACATTTCAAAAGCATCATAAGTCATATGAACTAAATGCTTTTAACATGCCTCACCTGTTTCTATCCAGTGACATAAGTACTGGTTTCTCTTAAGGGTAACTTCCTGGGGCTCCCCTAAGATCATGTGTATCATATATATTTCACCAAACTATGTAGGAGGATTCTGGTAATGCTTCTACCCAAAGAGGTCCAGAATCTGACAATCAAATCCAAGGAGCACAGAGGCATGGGCCTTCAACTTCTTGGTATTAGACTATTATTCTTTAGTGTGGAAACTGGGGCTTGTTAAATTCCTCAGTTGTCTGGATGTGAAACTTCATGTCTGCCTTCTTACCATATGAAAGTATACTGTATAGGGTTTCCACATACTTTAGTATATCCTGGAAGAAAGGCTGAATAAACAATAACATTTTTACGGACTTCCAGATATTTAAAATGACCAAGAGGAGGGGTTCTGGGCTCATCATCAACCTGTAATTCAGCGGGAACAGGCTTACCCATTCATTGAACAAAGTCAGAAAAGGAAAGGTCTTCAGGTGGAGATATATTCCACATCTGTGCTGAGGTGCAATTATCAGAGGTCAGTTAAGTATTCCTGTTTGTATTGGTACTTCTCAGATACAGATCTAGGGGCCAAGACTATTCAGACTCCCACTCAGAGAACACAGGTTTAATGGATGTCTGGAGACTGCATTCACTATGGAGCCAAGGGCATCTGTGACCTAACATTTGGCTCCTTGTTCTTTGGATACTTGAGGAGTCAAGAAGCTTAAGAACATAAGAAATTTCCATACGGGTCAGATCATGGGTCCATCAAGCCCAGCATCCTGTTTTCCAACAGAGGCCAATCCAGGGTTACAAATACCTGGCAAGTGCCCAAACACTAAGTAAGATCCCATGCTACTGATGCCAGTAATAGCAGTGGCTATTCCCTAAGTAACTTGATTAATAGCAGGTAATGGACTTCTCCTCCAAGAACTTATCCAAACCTTTTTTAAACCCAGCTACACTAACTGCACTAACCATATCCTCTGGCAACAAATTCCAGAGCTTAACAGTGCACTGAGTAAAAAAGAATTTTCAATTAATTTTAAAAGTGCTACTTGCTAACTTCATGGATTGCCTCCCTAGTCCTTCTATTATCTGAAAGTGTAAATAACCGATCCACATCTACTCGTTCAAGACCTCTCATGATTTTAAAGACTTCTATCATATCCCCCCTCAGCCATCTCTTCTCCAAGCTGAACAGCCCTAACCTCTTTAGTCTTTCCTCATAGGGGAGCTGTTCCATTCCCCTTATCATTTTGGTAGCCCTTCTCTGTATCTTCTCCATCGTGACTATATCTTTTTTGAGATGCAGGACCAGAATTTCACACAGTACTCAAGGTGCGGTCTCACCATGGAGCAATACAGAAACATTATGACATTTTCTGTTTTATTCACCATTCCCTTCCAAATAATTCCTAATAATCTGTTTGCTTTTTTGACTGCTGTAGCATATTGAGGGGATGATTTCAATATATTATCCACTATGATGCCTAGATATTTTTCCTGGGTGGTAACTCCTAATATGGAACCTAACATTGTGTAACTACAGCATGGGTTATTTTTCCCTATATGCATCATCTTGCACTTGTCCAAATTAAATTTCATCTGTCATTTCGATGCCCAATTTTCCAGTCTCACAAGGTCTTCCTGCAATTTATCACAATCTGCTTGTGATTTAACTACTCTGAACAATTTTGTATCATCTGCAAATTTGATTACCTCACTTGTCGTATTCCTTTCCAGATCATTTATAAATATATTAAAAAGCACCGGTCCAAGTACAGATCCCTGAGGCATTCCACTGTTTATACTTTTCTACCGTGAAAATTGACCATTTAATTCTACTTCCCACTTAAAATCTGTTTGACTGCTCTGGCCAGAGGACTGTACAGAGAGATATCGGTTCCAGATCTGTGAAGATTCCAAGAGGAGGATCAGCCAATACACCAAAGCGAACTAAAGTACTCAATGCTGCCTCAACACGCCTAAAAGTTTTGAGTGAATGCTTTGTCAATTCTCCTGTGCAACTCTGCCTCAAAGATTCTGATGGAAACATCAAGGATAGCCTTGTAGTGGAGTGGATGTCCTCCATTGTTCTCTGCGGTCATTGTCAAAGGGTCTGGACTAGACCTCTTAAGATTAATGCAGTATTATCTGTACCTGGGACGCAGAGCTCATTTCGTGGTATGGACTTTTTGGACGGTGTGAATCTCCTGTATTTCCTAACACTTAAGTTGGGCATCAAAGCTCTGAAGCCACTATTTGATGCTCAGCACAGACTTCCTTTGGCTGTCTTTTCCAGCATAGAGCCCTGGTCTTGGTTTGAGTTGGGGGGGGGAGGAGTGAAATTTCTCTCAACTCCTGGGACTATCCTCCAACTGAAGCTTGAAGCTCACTTCAGTGTGATCTGGCCATCGCCATTCAGTGGCGGTCCATAGTCCTTAAGTCAAACTTTCAACACCAGCTGTGAGGATAATGGGACTTTAGCTCACCTGCCTATCCTTCCAGTTCCAAACCATTCTTGGTAACATCTCCAAGCAGATGTTACAGCCAAAGTTATCATGGCCTTGTCCCACACACTTGTTGCAAACCTAAGGACAACTGGTAATGGTCATCTTCTGTTTATGCTTGGGACAGAATTCAAAGCTGCTGGCCCGCTTCTCAGACATTGAGAGGAAAATTGACAAGGCAAAAATCAAACAAAAAAAGTTTTCCTCTTCAGAAGAGATATAAAATGGTTGTATTGAAGAAAATTGCAAACTGGCTTTAAAAGACAAAACAAAATAGAAAAAAAACCCAACTTCTTAAACAGTGCCGAAAAACCTAACTACAGAAAGTTTTGGCAGAAAGTCAGAAAGAGGTTTAAGAAAACCTCTTTTGCAAGGAAGCAATTCCAGAAGATGTGTTTGATGATCTCAGCAGACAAACAGGAAATGAGGTGGGGAAGGAGGACACTTCAGCATGGCAACAACCATGCATAAACAATGAAAAGCTTTCGTCTATCCAGATACTTCTAAAAGATTCTGTCCATTTTCCAAAAGCACAGTCATATCACCTACTTGTGAGTAAAATGAACTGCTTTTGTCTTCAGAGAAATTTTGAAACATTTTATCAACAGGCCATCATGACAATGCTGCAATGTCAATGTCAATCTTCAAGTGCCATAAAATAAAAAGTTTGGTTTTCAGGATTTTCAAAAAGACTTTCCATGAGATATTTGCATACATTGAATCCAGTGGCCAACTTAATATGCATATTTGGCTATCCTGAAAACCAGACCTGTTTTCAACACTCAAGGGAAGGAGTTCCTAACCCCTTGCTATATACCTTGAAAAGAAAACAAGTTTTTGATGGAGAAAAAGAACAGGGGAGGTGCGACGATATAGTTCACCTCTAAAGAATGGTGCCAATCAATGGACTGAAGCTGACTGCCATATTTGAGAACAGGAAGGAATTATTTTTATTATGCTATAGAACTGGCTACAGATGCAGTGTATTTTCTCTCCTCCTTCTGGATTACCATACAGAGAAATGTTGGGCAATCAAAAGGCTGAAATTGATGAAACTTTGATTTTTTTTCAACCTTACAGACTGTGCAATTAAAGTGCATACTTAAACCCCAGGGACAGCATATAGAAAGCCAGTAGGGGTGATAAGAAAATGTAGAATTTTGACATACCGCAAGGTCTTCCATGGAGGAGCTGTCAGTGATAACGAGGTCATTAAACTGATCCTGGATTTGATCCATGGTTTGAGGGAGATCCCGTGCTGGAATGAACCACTCGTGCTCCTCCTCTTCTTCTAGCATCTCCTGAAAGCAGCGCTCAATAAATTCTTCTTCCCACAGCTCCTCCTCTATCTGTAACACAGGAGTAAGCAGATCAGCAAAACTAGCCTTTCCCAGCAGATTCCTATATGACCATGCAAGGCAAAACTAGTCTCGCTTAGGATGCTCCTATGTGACTACGCAATGGAATGAACAAGAGTCCTAAATGAAATTCACAAACCAAAATATAGGCACAAAATAATAAGACTTCGTAGATTTCCATGTACAGTTCAATTTAATATATAACATACATAGTAGATGTTGGCAGATAAGTTCCATTTTGTCCATTCAACCTGTCTGATTTCTCCTGCCTATCCTGCTCTATCTAAGGATGTTTCCCAATTATCAGTTGTAGAAGCTGATCATTTGCAGAAGATTGCTTTTTCTTCCTTTTTCCTTTAACTGGGAAGTACAGTAAAGTCAGACTGCTGCCATACTAGGAAACTTGCACCTACCCTTGATTATATCTGACAATGAACTAAAGTCCCGCTGCTGCTTCATTTTGGTTGATTTTTCCTTCTCTTTTTTTGGAAGCTTGATCTTATTTATTTTGATTTAGTTCATGCCTTCTTAATGGTAGCTCAAGGCGATTTACATTCAGGTAAGCAGGTGTCCCTTGTCCCCAGAAGACTTACAATCTAAGAAGTCTATTTATGAAGCTGAGTTATAGCGCCACTATCACGCGTTGTACTTTAAAAATACAGCACAGTAAAAGAGAAAAAAAAAAGTGGCATGTTTAGGAAAATTGGGAAATAAAACTTCACTCAAATATACAATACTGCACTGTATTTTCACTCCACTGTCAGTGTTGGAAGGAGATAGGCGGGTGCTGGACTCAGACAGTGGAGATTATTTATTTACATTTATATACCACTAATGCCTAGGCTCTAAGTGGCTCACAACAGAACATACACAATATTATCACATACTTAAAAATACAAAGTTCCATAACTCATGTCTTATTATCACTTACTTAAAAATTCCATACAAGATTCCATAATTCACATCAAGAATAAGTTTCTCAGCCTCCTAGTCCATCATACCACCCATTAGAGAAATGCCTTCCTAAATAGAAAAGTCTTTAGCAGACCCTTGAATGTCTTTGTACATTCAGATATCCTCATTTCATGTAGCAGAGAGTTCCATAGTGGGGAAAACCACTAATTAAGAAGGTTCTCTCTCTCATTTCAGCTAGTCTTTCCTGTCAAATTCTAGAGACGTCTAGCAGTGCCCTTTGTGATGATCACAATGTCTTAGATGGATTGTAAATCCTCAACAGCGCATTTATCCAGAGTCGATTGCTAGTAGCTTATGTACCAGCATCGCTATTTTATATTCGACCCTTCACTGTGTTGGAAGTCAGTGGAGGTCAAACAGAACTGGAGAAATGTGTTCCCTCTGCATGACCTGAGATCAATCTTGCTGTCTCATTTTGCAACAACTCTAAAAGTTTTATAGGCGGATCTGGTAGACCTAGATCCATTGCATTGCAATAATCCAGTATTGTCATCATACACGCCTGCATTACACAACGAAGTCCGATGGTTGAAGTAATGGTTTTAAATCCATTTCTCACCATTGCTTTTATATGACGGATGCATGACAGCCTGAAGCCAATAATGAATTCCAGGCATCGTGCTTGTGCTAAAATTGGTAATTCAGTTCTCAAATTTGGTTGGAGCTAATCCGCTGAATCACCCGAATCTGTTTTTTGGTTACATTTAGATAAGTTTGTTGTAGGTAAGCCATTGCCACAGAGTGGTTAAGCAGAGTGAGATCATCGGGACAGTATCAGCCCACAGGAATGCCAATGGGATGTAGAAACTGTATGTCATCCATGTAGACAAGAAAGCACTCTGCCAAACTAGATAACATAAGAACATAAGAAAATGCCATACTGGGTCAGACCAAGGGTCCATCAAGCCCAGCATCCTGTTTCAAACAGTGGCCAATCCAGGCCATAAGAACCTGGCAAGTACCCAAAAACTAAGTCTATTCCATGTAACCATTGCTAATGGCAGTGGCTATTCTTTAAGTGAACTTAATAGCAGGTAATGGACTTCTCCTCCAAGAACCTATCCAATCCTTTTTTAAACACAGCTATACTAACTGCACTAACCACATCCTCTGGCAACAAATTCCAGAGTTTAATTGTGCGTTGAGTAAAAAAGAACTTTCTCTGATTAGTTTTAAATGTGCCCCATGCTAACTTCATGGAGTGCCCCCTAGTCTTTCTACTATCCGAAAGAGTAAATAACAGATTCCCATCTACCCGTTCTAGACCTCTCATGATTTTAAACACCTCTATTATATCCCCCCCTCAGTCGTCTCTTCTCCAAGCTGAAAAGTCCTAACCTCTTTAGTCTTTCCTCATAGGGGAGTTGTTCCATTCCCCTTATCATTTTGGTAACCCTTCTCTGTACCTTCTCCATCTCAATTATATCTTTTTGAGATTGTGGCGACCAGAACTGTACACAATATCAAGGTGCGGTCTCACCATGGAGCGATACAGAGGCATTATGACATTTTCCGTTTTATTCACCATTCCCTTTCTAATAATTCCCAACATTCTGTTTGCTTTTTTGACTGCCTCAGCACACTGTACTGACGATTTCAATGTGTTATCCACTATGACACCTAGATCTATTTCTTGGGTTGTAGCACCTAATATGGAACCCAACATTGTGTAATTATAGCATGGGTTATTTTTCCCTATATGCATCACCTTTGCACTTATCCACATTAAATTTCATCTGCCATTTGGATGCCCAATTTTCCAGTCTCACAAGGTCTTCCTGCAATTTATCACAATCTGCTTGTGATTTAACTACTCTGAACAATTTTGTGTCATCTGCAAATTTGATTATCTCACTCGTCGTATTTCTTTCCAGATCATTTATAAATATACAAGCCGTTAAGCCCGTTAAACGGGCTACATCCCTCTGTCTCTCACCTCCCCCTCATTCTCTCTCCCCTCACTCTTCACCACCCCCTACCTCCCTCCCTCACACTCACCCACTCCTCCCCACCCTCCCTCTCCTCTCACTCAGTCCCTCCCTCCCACTCAGTCTCACTCACTCCCTCCCCCCCCTCTCCCTCCCTCTCACTCACACTCAGTCCCACTCACTCACACTCAGTCCCACTCCCTCCCTCCCTCTCTCTCAGTCCCACTCCTTCCCTCAGTCCCACTCACTCCCTCCCCCCCTCACTCAGTCCCACTCCCTCCCTCTCCTCCCCTCTCACTCAGTCCCTCCCTCTCTCTCAGTCAGTCCATCCCTCTCTCTCTCCTCCCTCACTGCTGCCGCCCGTCTTCGCCGCCGCAGCTGCGGCCCTGTCTCTCACCTCTCCCTCATTCTCCCTCTCCCCCTTCCACTTACTCACATCCTTGACTCTCACCTCTCCCTCATTCTCACTCTCCCCTCACTCTTCCCCACCCCCTACCTCTCTCCCACACACTCACCCACTCCTCCCTCCCCCTCACTCAGTCCCTCCCCCCCACTCAGTCCCTCCCACTCAGTCACTCCCTCCCACTCAGTCACTCCCTCCCACTCAGTCACTCCCTCCCACTCTCTCTCTCCGTCCCTCCCACTCCCTCCCTCCCTCTCAGTCCGTCCCTCCCTCTCTCGCTACTGGCCGCTGCCACCGCCGCCCGCTACCACCGCCGCCCGCTGCCGCTACCGCCGCCGCCGCCATGTTTTTGTTTTTTTTTTACGCTGCCTAAGACCTACATGCTCGCCCACACATGCGCAGTAGAGCTGCTCTCTACTGCACATTTGCGGCACGTCGGTCAAGCGTCGTTTATCTAGTTAGATTGAAAAGTAAGGGTCCCAATACAGATCCCTGAGGCACTCCACTGTCCACTCCCTTCCACTGAGAAAATTGCCCATTTAATCCTACTCTCTGTTTCCTGTCTTTTAGCCAGTTTGCAATCCACGAAAGGACATCGCCACCTATCCCATGACTTTTTACTTTTCCTAGAAGCCTCTCATGAGGAACTTTATCAAACGCCTTCTGAAAATCCAAGTATACTATATCTACCGGTTCACCTTTATCCACATGTTTATTAACTCCTTCAAAAAAGTGAAGCAGATTTGTGAGGCAAGACTTGCCCTGGGTAAAGCCATGCTGAGTTTGTTCCATTAAACCATGTCTTTCTATATGTTCTGTGATTTTGATGTTTAGAACACTTTCCACTATTTTTCCTGGCACTGAAGTCAGGCTAACCGGTCTGTAGTTTCCCGGATCGCCCCTGGAGCCCTTTTTAAATATTGGGGTTACATTTGCTATCCTCCAGTCTTCAGGTACAATGGATGATTTTAATGATAGGTTACAAATTTTTACTAATAGGTCTGAAATTTCATTTTTTAGTTCCTTCAGAACTCTGGGGTGTATACCATCCGGTCCAGGTGATTTACTACTCTTCAGTTTGTCAATCAGGCCTACCACATCTTCTAGGTTCACCGTGATTTGATTCAGTCCATCTGAATCATTACCCATGAAAACCTTCTCCATTACTGGTACCTCCCCAACATCCTCTTCAGTAAACACCGAAGCAAAGAAATCATTTAATCTTTCCGCGATGGCCTTATCGTCTCTAACTGCCCCTTTAACCCCTCGATCATCTAACGGTCCAACTGACTCCCTCACAGGCTTTCTGCTTCGGATATATTTTAAAAAGTTTTTACTGTGAGTTTTTGCCTCTACAGCCAACTTCTTTTCAAATTCTCTCTTAGCCTGTCTTATCAATGTCTTACATTTAGCTTGCCAATGTTTATGTTTTATCCTATTTTCTTCTGTTGGATCCTTCTTCCAATTTTTGAATGAAGATCTTTTGGCTAAAATAGCTTCTTTCACCTCCCCTTTTAACCATGCGGGTAATTGTTTTGCCTTCTTTCCACCTTTCTTAATGTGTGGAATACATCTGGACTGTGCTTCTAGAATGGTATTTTTTTAACAATGACCACGCCTCTTGGACATTTTTTACTTTTGTAGCTGCTCCTTTCAGTTTTTCTCTAACAATTTTTCTCATTTTATCAAAGTTTCCCTTTTGAAAGTTTAGCACGAGAGCCTTGGATTTGCACACTGTTCCTTTTCCAGTCATTAAATCAAATTTGATCATATTATGATCACTATTGCCAAGCGGCCCCACCACCTTTACCTCTCTCACCAAGTCCTGTGCTCCACTGAGAATTAGATCTAAAATTGCTCCCTCTCTCGTCGGTTCCTGAACCAATTGCTCCATAAAGCTATCATTTATTCCATCCAGGAACGTTATCTCTCTAGCGTGACCCGATGATACATTTACCTAGTCTATATTGGGGTAATTGAAGTCTCCCATTATTACTGCACTACCAATTTGGTTAGCTTCCCTAATTTCTCTTAGCATTTCACTGTCCATCTCACCATCTTGACCAGGTGGACGGTAGTATACCCCTATCACTGTAGTCTTCCCCGACACACAAGGGATTTCTACCCATAAAGATTCAATTTTGTATTTAGTCTCATGCAGGATGTTTATCCTGTTGGACTCTATGCCATCCCGGACATAAAGTGCCACACCTCCTCCCAAGTGCTCCTCTCTGTCATTGCGATATAATTTGTACCCCGGTATAGCACTGTCCCATTGGTTGTCCTCCTTCCACCATGTCTCTGAGATGCCAATTAAGTCTATGTCATCATTTACTGCCTAGAACCTCAAAATGGAACCTTCATAATAAATGTACCAACTCTCTCGAAAACTCTTAAATCCTCGTGAAACGAATGAAGGAAATTTTCAAACTTTAATATGAGAAAAAAAATTTTTTGGAAGGAAAGGAATGTTTCATATACAAAATCATAAATCCCCAGCCGGGGTAATATGACTATAAAGTGTAATCATAAACATCCCTCCTCCGACCAATGTGTGCAGTGTGTGTATAAAACAATATTGCAATAAAAAACTTTTTTTGAATATTTTTTTAGTATGCTAATCTAAAAATTTTGACTCTATAGAAGTGGTGCAAAAATGCACTCAAGTGTTCAAAGAATTGTAAAAAGAACACTCCTCGCAGCTTTGATAACTGATCCCAAGCAAAGGGTATAAAACTTGAAGAGCCGCTGATGGACGCGACCCAGGAAGGCTTAAACGGCAGTCTCTTATGGCTTACAAAAGAAGCTTATACAACACCCCGACTTATCTGATGATTTGATGGGTCACCGACGTAGCCACGTTTCAGGTCTGCACTGAGACCTTTCATCAGGGAGTTGATCCTCTTCCGATGTCTCGTCGGTCAGTGTTGGGCCATTGCCTGTTAGGTTCCAAGTGTAGGTCTTACGACTCTGTCCAAGGCTGAGAACGCTGTAAGCTAACGGAAGCGTCCTTTTGAACGTGGTGTGAAGATAGCTGTGCAACCAATCTCCATCAAGCTCTGAACGTATGACGTGTACAATGAACCGCGAATCAAAAAGGTAAATACAAACTCCATTCGAAGCGCAAACATTTAAACTTCAAAGATCACAAAATTGAATTCCAATCCAATAATTCATTTAACCCTGTGGGTGCTTGTGATTGTAAAGTGAAAATCCAGAAGGCTTCTCGTTTGTTTAAAGAACGAGACCGATCGCCGCCACGGGAAGGCAATCGGACTTGGTCTAAGATAGTCCACTTCAAGTCTCCAAAAGTGTGGCTTTTCTGAATGCAATGTGAAACGATGGGTGCAGTTAAAGTAGCAGTATGTAATTTGGACTTATGTTCATTTAAACGGATTCGAATTTTTCTGACCGTCCGACCAATGTATACCTTCGGACAAGGACATACAATGGCATATACCACATGATCAGATTCACATGTGGTATGTGTCTTACGATAAACTTTGTAACCTGAAACAGGGTCAGTCCATGTGTCTCCGTTCATACTAAGTATACAATGAGCACAGTGCCCACATTGATTGTGACTGCCACCTTGTTCACGACTGCTACCATCTAGCGTTGCATGTATCAATGTATCACATCATTTACTGCTATACATTCTAAGAACATAAGAACATAAGAAAATGCCATACTGGGTCCGACCAAGGGTCCATCAAGCCCAGCATCCTGTTTCCAACAGTGGCCAATCCAGGCCATAAGAACCTGGCAAGTACCCAAAAACTAAGTCTATTCCATGTAACCATTGCTAATGGCAGTGGCTATTCTCTAAGTGAACTTAATAGCAGGTAATGGACTTCTCCTCCAAGAACTTATCCAATCCTTTTTTAAACACAGCTATACTAACTGCACGAACCACATTCTCTGGCAACAAATTCCAGAGTTTAATTGTGCGTTGAGTAAAAAAGAACTTTCTCCGATTAGTTTTAAATGTGCCCCATGCTAACTTCACGGAGTTTCCCCTAGTCTTTCTACTATCCGAAAGAGTAAATAACCGATTCACATCTACCCGTTCTAGACCTCTCATGATTTTAAACACCTCTATCATATCCCCCCTCAGTCGTCTCTTCTCCAAGCTGAAAAGTCCTAACCTCTTTAGTCTTTCCTCATAGGGGAGTTGTTCCATTCCCCTTATCATTTTGGTAGCCCTTCTCTGTACCTTTTCCAGTGCAACTATATCTTTTTTGAGATGCAATGACCAGAACTGTACACAGTACTCAAGGTGTGGTCTCACCATGGAGTGATACAGAGGAATTATGACATTTTCCGTTTTATTCAATCCCTGCCTAATAATTCCTAATATTCAGGTCGATACAGCAAGGCCGCGTTAGAAAGAGTGCGGCAGTGCCGGGCGCACCCTCGTTCCCGCACGCACAGTCCTGCTCACATACCGCTCGATACTCTATTTAAATTGCTTGCAAATGCAAGCCGCGTCTGCGAAGCGTTAGGCGAAGGGATAGGCCCGCGCAACCCATTTTACTGTATAGGCGCTTAATACAGCGCCTATACAGTATCCTGGGTGCGCTGGTACCTGTCATTTCAAATGTCATTTCAACTGACATTTGAAATGACAGGTACCAGGAAGTGGATGGTTCCCCCACTCCCGAAGCAAGGCGCAGGCGAAAATTAAAACAAAAGTGTAAAAAACAAAAGTGTAAAAAAAGTTAACTTACTGGTGGGAGCCGGCGGGCGCGCGTTCGAGGCAGGAGCGAGTTCATCGAGGCGGTAGCCGGCGGGCTGTCATCGAGGTGGGAGCCGGCGGGCGGGTGATTGTCAGCCCTCTCCCCTCCTCCCGAAGCAAGGTGCGAAAGCAGCCTTGCTCCGGGAGGAGGGGAGACAGGGCTGGCAGTGTAAACCGAAAAAAAAATGTAGCAAGAGCGAGGGGAGAGAGGACGGGCAATCCTACACTCGGGATGGCCAGTCCCTCTCCCCTCCTCCCGAGGCAAGGCGCGAAAAGCAGCCTTGCTCCGGGAGGAGGGGAGAGAGGACTGGCAGTGTGAAGCGACCAAGCGACTTACTTTTTTTTGCAGCCCTCCGGAGAAGGCCTTCAGCAGAAACGGATCGCTGCTCCCGGCGAAGATGGACGCCTGCACGGGGGAAAGCGGCCCCTGTGCGTGCAATTGGCCGCTCAAGACGTGATGTCACAACGTTTGGCGTCACGGCATGTGACGTCACGTCTTGAGCGGCCAATTGCACGTACAGGGGCCGCTTTCCCCCGTGCAGGCATCCATCTTTGCCGGGAGGCAGGGGAGGGGAGCCGCGATCTGTTTCTGCTGATGGCCGTCTCCTCCGGAGGGCTGCAAAAAAAAGTAAGTCACTTGGTCGCTTCACACTGCCAGTCCTCTCTCCCCTCCTCCCGGAGCAAGGCTGCTTTTCGCGCCTTGCCTCGGGAGGAGGGGCGAGGGACTGGCCATCCCGAGCGTAGGATTGCCCATCCTCTCTCTCTCTTGCAACTTTTTTTTTCGATTTTTTTTGCTTTTGTTGCTTCGGGAGGAGGGGAGAGGACTGGGGCTGCCCCGGAGACCAGCACCCATGGACGCGGCCAGGGCAGGAGAGCGGGGGATGGGGTAAAGTTTGCCGCCTACCCTTACCCCTGCCTCTAACGCAGGGGTAGGGGTAGGCGGTAAGTTAGCAGGTTAAATGCGCGGCAAAACGGCAGGGTAAAAAAGGGATAGTCGGGGTGCGCGTTACTGGATGGTAGGGAATAGCTAATTCGATCGTTTGCATGCAATATACATGCCGCGTGCGGAAGGGGTTGCCCGGGGACTTTAGGACGCGGTAGGAGTAGGTTAAAGGGGATAGTGTATCGCAGGAAGGGCTAACGCGGCCGGAAAGTGAGTAGAACGCGAGTTAGGAGCGGGGTAAACGCGGCCGCACTTTACTGGATAGATCTGATTGTTTGCTTTTTTGACTGCCACAGCACACTGAGCCAGCGATTTCACTTTGATCTTTTTCCTGAGTGGTAACCGCAATATGGAACCCAACATCATGCAACTACAGCATGGGTTATTCTTCCGAATATGCAACACCTTGCACTTGTCCACATTATATTTCAGGTGCCATTTGAATGCTCAATCTTCCAGTCTCGCAAAGTCCTCCTGTAATTTATCACAATCCGCTTGTGATTTAACTACTCTGAATATTTTTGTGTCATCTGCAATTTTGATCATCTCACTTGTTATCTCTTTCCAGATCATTTAAAAATATATTAAAAAGCACTGTTCCAAGACCAGATTGCTCATGCACTCCACTGTTTACCTCTTCCACTGAGAAAACAGACCATTTCATCCTGCTCTCTGTTTCCTGTTTTTTAACCAGTTTGTAATCCACAAAAGGGCATTGCCTCCTATCCCGCAACTTTTTCTTAGAAGTCTCTCACGAATGCCTTCTGAAAATCCAAATATACTACATCTACCATAAGAACATAAGAAAATGCCATACTGGGTCAGACCAAGGGTCCATCAAGCCCAACATCCTGTTTCCAACAGTGGCCAATCCAGGCCATAAGAACCTGGCAAGTACCCAAAAACTAAGTCTATTCCATGTTACCATTGCTAATTGCAGTGGCTATTCTCTAAGTGAACTTAATAGCAGGTAATGGACTTCGTAATGGACTTAATAGCAGGTAATGGACTTCAATATCACTGTTATCTACCTCTAACAAAGTTATTTAGCCATATGTAATTTATCTGGTTTGTTCTTTTCTTTTCTTTCCTACGCCAGTTCTATTAGCCCTGTTACATGTAACTGCTTTTTCCGCACTATTGTTTTAAGTTTAAGTTTAATTTGCACTCCTGTTCTATGTGAACCAGCATGATGGGACTACCAGTCTTGAATGCCGGTATATAAAAAAAACTTAAATAATTAAAATAAATAAATTCTCCTCCAAGAACTTATCCAATCCTTTTTTAAACACAGCTAAGAACATAAGAACATAAGAAAATGCCATACTGGGTCAGACCAAGGGTCCATCAAGCCCAGCATCTTGTTTCCAACAGTGGCCAATCCAGGCCATAAGTGCAGTTAGCTATACTAACTGCACTAACCACATCCTCTGGCAACAAATTCCGGAGTTTAATTGTGCGTTGAGAAAAAAAATAACTTTCTCCAATTAGTTTTAAATGTGCCCCATGCTAACTTCATGGAGTGCCCCCTAGTCTTTCTACTATCCGAAAGAGTAAATAACAGATTCACATCTACCCGTTCTAGACCTCTCATGATTTTAAACATCTCTATCATATCCCCCCTCAGCCGTCTCTTCTCCAAGCTGAAAAGTCCTAACCTCTTTAGTCTTTCCTCATAGGGGAGTTGTTCCATTCCCCTTATCATTTTGGTAACCCTTCTCTGTACCTTCTCCATCTCAATTATATCTTTTTTGAGATGTGGCGACCAGAACTGTACACAATATTCAAGGTGCGGTCTCACCATGGAGCGATACAGAGGCATTATGACATTTTCCGTTTTATTCACCATTCCCTTTCTAATAATTCCCAACATTCTGTTTGCTTTTTTGACTGCCTCAGCACACTGTACTGACGATTTCAATGTGTTATCCACTATGACACCTAGATCTATTTCTTGGGTTGTAGCACCTAATATGGAACCCAACATTGTGTAATTATAGCATGGGTTATTTTTCCCTATATGCATCACCTTGCACTTATCCACATTAAATTTCATCTGCCATTTGGATGCCCAATTTTCCAGTCTCACAAGGTCTTCCTGCAATTTATCACAATCTGCTTGTGATTTAACTCCTCTGAACAATTTTGTGTCATCTGCAAATTTGATTATCTCACTCGTCGTATTTCTTTCCAGATCATTTATAAATATATTGAACAGTAAGTGGTCCCAATACAGATCCCAGACATATTACCACTTATCTTTGTTGGCTTAAGCAATATAATAAAGATGTGATAACATGCCTACTGCTTTCCTCCTTAGGAAATTAAAAAGTCATGGGATAGAAGGCAGTTGCCTATTGTGGATTGGGAACTAGTTACAAGATAGAAAACAGAGAGTAGGGGTAAATGGTAAATTTTCTCAATAGAGAAAAGTGAATAGTAGAGTGTCCCAGTGATCTGTTTTGGGACCACTGCTTTTTAACATTTTTAAAGACTTAGAAATGGGAACAACAAGTGAGGTGATCAAATTTGCTGATGAACAAAATTATTCAAAGTTGTTAAATCACAAGTGTATTATGAGAAATTGCAAGAGGACCCTACAAAACTGGGAGACTGGGCATGCAAATGAAATTTAATGTGGACAAGTGCAAAGTGATGCACTTAGGGATGAGGAACCCAAATTATAGCTACACAGATTAGGATTCACCATTCAGGAAAAGGATTTAGGAGTCATAGTCGATAATACGTTAATCTTCTGCTCAGTATGCAGCAGCAGCCAAGAAAACAAATAGAATGCTAGAGATTATTAGGAAAGGAATGGAGAATCAAAAACAGAATATCATAATGCCTCTGTATCGCTCCATGGTGCAATCTCATCTTGAGTAGCTTGTGCAGTTCTGGCCACATCATCTCAAAAAAGATATAGCAGAATTAGAAAAGGTACAGAGAAGGGCAACCAAAATGATAAAGGGGATAGACTGATTTCTCTATGAGGAAAGGCTAAAGAGGTTAGGTCTCTTCAGCTTGGAGAAGAGATGGCTGAGGGGAGAAGTGGTAGAGGTCTGAGGTGGAATGAGCAAATATGGATTGCTTATTTACTATTTCAAAAAGGCTAGGGGACACAATGAAATTACTAAGCTGTACATTTAAAACTAATAAGAAAAAATAATTTTTTTACTCAGTGCATAATTAAGCTCTGGAATTTGTTGCCGGAGGATATGGCAAAAGCTATTAATGTAGCTGCATTTAAACGAGGTTTGGACACATTCCTGGAGGAAAAGTCCATAAACCATTAAGGTGGAGCTGCAGAAATCCACTGTTTATTCTTGGGAAAAGCAGCCTGAAATAGCAGAGTTGCTTACCTGTAACAGGTGTTCTCACAGGACAGCAGGATGTTAGTCCTCACATATGGGGTGACATCATCAGGATGGAGCCCTATCACAGAACACTTTTGTCAAAGTTTCTAGAACTTTGACTGGCACCTACTGGGCATGCCCAGCATGGCACAAACCCTGCATCCAGCAGGAGTCCCCCTTCAGTCTCGTGTATATAAAAAGTATGTGCGAAAAAATAAAACAACAAATCGCAAGCGAACCCAACTCTGCGGGGTGGCGGGCAGGTTTCGTGAGGACTAACATCCTGTGTTCTCACAGGACAAGCAATTTTCCAGTCTCACAAGGTCTTCCTGCAATTTATCACAATCTGCTTGTAATTTAACTACTCTGAATAATTTTGTATCTGCAAATTTGATTACCTCACTCGTATTTCTTTCCAGATCATTTATAAATATATTGAAAAGTAAGGGTCCCAATACAGATCCCTGAGGCACTCCACTGCCCACTCCCTTCCACTGAGAAAATTGTCCATTTAATCCTACTCTGTTTCCTGTCTTTTAGCCAGTTTGTAATCCACGAAAGGACATCGCCACCTATCCCATGACTTTTTACTTTTCCTAGAAGCTTCTCATGAGGAACTTTGTCAAACGTCTTCTGAAAATCCAAATACACTACATCTACCGGTTCACCTTTATCTACGTTTATTAACCTCTTCAAAAAAGTGAAGCAGATTCGTGAGGCAAGATTTGCCTTGAGTAAAGCCATGCTGACTTTGTTCCATTAAACCATGTCTTTCTATATGTTCTGTGATTTTGATATTTAGAACACTTTCCACTATTTTTCCTGGCACTGAAGTCAGGCTAACTGATCTGTAGTTTTTCGGATCGCCCCTGGAACCCTTTTTAAATACTAGGGTTACATTAGCCACCCTCCAGTCTCCTGATAGTCCTTCAGCTGAGCCACAACCTCTTTAATCCTGTCTCCAAACAGGTTCTCCCCTGTACACAGCAAGTCAGCCAGATGGTCCTGGATCTCACGTCCTAAGTCGGAGGCCATCAGCAATGCCATCAGATGTGCTCCAATGCCCACTGCAGTGGATCTCATGGCTGTCTTGAAGACATCATACGCTTATCGAACTTCAGGCCCTTCCGGATAATACATTGGAAGTCCTCCTGGAATTATTGAGGCAGACGCTCACTAAATTCCAGGGCCTGCTTCCACAAGTTCCAGGAAAACTGGCCCATGTAAAGCTGGTTGCAAGCTATGCAGGCAATGAGCATGGCGCCCTGAAACACTTGGCACCCCAACGCATAAAGAGCTTTATGCTCACACCCTAGAGGAGCAGAGGCATCGGTACGAATCCTCAGTCTTTTTCAGGGCTGATTCTACCACCACCGACTGGTAGGGGATTTGACGGCAGTCAAACCCAATAGACGGCTAGACTAGATATACCGCATCAGTCTTCCTATTAACTGGTGGCACTGAGATGGGATACTCCCACAGGCGGGTCACCAGCTCTTTGAAAATGTCATGAACTGGTACCGCCACCACTTCCTTCAGAGCATCCACAAATTGTAGAATCTCCAGCGTTTTAGGCCTGAAGTCCTACTCTGTCAATAGTTGGAAAGGCACAGATTCAGCCATGGCCTTGACAAAGCCCGCGAAGGAATGATTCTCAGGGAGAGAATGCCGCTGTTCCTCATAAGAATATAAGAAATTGCCATGCTGGATCAGACCAAGGGTCCATCAAGCCCAGCATCCTGTTTCCAACGGAGGCCAAACCAAGCCACCAAGAACCTGGCAATTACTCAAACACCAAGAAGATCCCATGCTACTGATGCAATTAATAGCAGTGGCTATTCCTTAAGTCAACTTTATTAATAGTTAATAGACTTCTCCTCCAATAACTTATCCAAACCTATTTTGAACCTAGCTACACTAACTGCACTAACCACATCCTCTGGCAACAAATTCCAGAGCTTAATTGTGCGTTGAGTGAAAAATAATTTTCTCCAATTAGTC
Organism: Rhinatrema bivittatum; assembly: GCF_901001135.1. Classification (NCBI taxonomy): domain Eukaryota; kingdom Metazoa; phylum Chordata; class Amphibia; order Gymnophiona; family Rhinatrematidae; genus Rhinatrema; species Rhinatrema bivittatum. The sequence continues at coordinate 3,529,391 of NC_042632.1, forward strand.
TTAAATGTGCTACTTGCTAACTTCATGGAATTCCCCCTAGTCCTTCTATTATCCGAAAGTGTAAATAACCAATTCACATCTACTCGTTCAAGACCTCTCATGATCTTAAAGACCTCTATCATATCCCCCCCCCCCACCCCAGCCATCTCTTCTCCAAGCTGAACAGGCCTAACCTCTTCAGCCTTTCCTCCGGTGGAGAAGGTTCAGAAGGCAAATCTTCCGATTCCTTGGAGGAGGATATAGACACCTCCTCCTCCCAGGGGTCATAAGGAGCTTCCCCCTCACTGTGACCTTCTGGGGATGCGGGGGGGGAGGGAAAGGCCCATGAGTGTGCGCGGCCTGGTCCTCGAGGGCACCAAAAGAGGCGCCGCAGGCATAGAGAAACCTCGAGTCTGCAAGGGTGGCGAGGGATCCAGTGGCATCAGCGGGACCAACCCCAAGGGCCCTGGGAGAACCGGCAAGTGAGGTGGCACTGTGCATCTCTGGACCACCATCGAGCCCAATGGCCTTTCCTACTCGGAGGAGTCACTCACTTGTGTGGTGGCCAGTGGCAGTGGTGCGCCCAGTGGCCGCGAAGGGGCTTAGGGCACCGGAGCCAGCTGCATTGGGAGCATACTAAGCAGTGTGTCGAGCCACTCTAACAAAGGGTGACCAAGCCCTCCACCAGGTAGAGGCAGCCTGGAGGCATCGGTGGGGTTACAGGGGATGGTCTCCTCCGCCTTCGACATCTTTGTGGGAGGCACCAAGCTCGATGCCTTCTCACCGTCTGGCTTCGATGACTACGATGATCTTTGACTGTGCTTCTTAGAACTTTCTAGATGAGCACCACAGCCCTTGCCTGGAGACATCGAAGAACCTGACCGGGAATGGGATGACAGGGATAGCAGATGGTCCCCTGCGCCTAGCTCGGGACCAAGCAAGGCAGGAGAAGGCAAACTTGACAGGGATGGGGCCAGGAGCTCCTTCCCAAGTGGGGTTGAAGTTTCCGATGCCGAGGATGGCTCCAACTGCTTGGACCTGAAAAGTTTTCCATTTGTCAAGAAGGGCCAGATGACCCTTGGGGGTCATCTGGACACAGAGATTGCAGACGCCAACAGCGTGAGAAGCCCCCAGACAGAGAATACAGACCTCTGGGGGTCTGTGATGGACATGGTCTGGGGCACTGGTGGAAGCTGGTCGATGCCATGGAAAAAAGAACACGGTGCATGGGCAATGGTCGGCGAACACCAGGACGGGAAGCTATTGAGAATCGATCGCAAAGGCACGAAGCACTTACTGATCATTGCTTGAGGAGTGCGAGGGACCCTACATGACGCGTGGAAGGAAAAAAACCACCAACTAGTGAAAAAGCTAAAAAGAAGCACGAGCTCCAAAACCGCAAGGCGACAGCTCTGCAGAAAAGAAGAAGAGACCCTGCATGGACATGTGGTTAGCGGCATGCTGGGCATGCTCAGTGTGCCTGTCAAAGTTTCTAGAAACTTTGACAAAAGTTTTCCGTGCCGGGCTCCATCCAATGATGTCATCCATGTGTGAGGACTACCATCCTGCTTGTCCTTGGAGAATGCAGATTGCTCCCCTGTCTTCATGACACAAGCAGCCTCTGCATCTCTGCTGCACCTCCAACACAACACCAAGGCTCCTGGATGAATACCTGATCCCTCAAGTCTCAGGCTCCATACCCCTTTGTAGGCAATAGAGATGCTAACCTCTCTTATCTAATGCTGTCAAAATCACACCAGCTTCCTACCACCTTCTGCTCTGTCCATATGCTGGTCAAAGAGAGAAGCAGGAATGATCTAGCACCAAGACTGCAGGAAGTAAGTAACCCTCCTCCCTGGTAGGGAAATGGTCATGAAGGCCAGGGCCCTGGGAAAGTTAGGGAAGTGAATGGCCTTGTTACTGACAGCCCACATTTGGATAATGAATTTCAGTAAGATGGGCAGGACAAAGCAGGGATGAGAAGCAAAGTTTGTTTATGTATGCAACATCCCCCTTTCAGGCTAATAATGGCAAAATGGGAATATAAAATGCACTAGTTACATACAGATCGATACTCTAAGACCGCGGTAGAAAGAGTGCGGCATTGCCAGGCGCACCCTTCCTCCCCACACGCACAGTTCTCTTCACTTAGCGCTCGATACTCTCTTCTAATTGCATGCAAATGCATGCCGCGTCTGTGAAGCGTTAGGGAAGGGTTAGGCCCGCGCAACCCATTTTACTGTATAGGCGCTTAATACAGCGCCTATCCAGTAACCTGGGTGCGCTGGTACCTGTCATTTCAAATGTCATTTCAAATGACAATTGAAATGACAGGCACCAGGAAGTGTAAAAAACAAAAAACCAAAAATATGTAAATACCTGTCACTTTCCGAATCCCCCAGGCGTGCGGTCATCCAGGCGGCGGCGGCGGGAGCCGGGGGGGGCGGGTGGGCGCGCGTTGGTTTCAGGCGGCCGGCGGGAGCCGGGTGGGCGCGTGTTCGATCTAGGCCGCGGGCGAGTGAGCGCCCGTTCATCCAGGCGGCGGCGGCGGGAGCCGGGGGGGCGGGTGGGCACGCGTTGGCTTCAGGCGGCCGGCGGGCGGGCACGTGTTCGATCGAGGCCGCAGGCGGGTGGGCGCCTGTTCATCCAGGCGGCGGCGGCGGGAGCCGGGGGGCGGGTGGGCGCGCGTTGGTTTCAGGCGGGCGGCGGCGGGAGCCGGCGGGCGGGTGTTCGATCGAGGCCGGGTCGCAAAGGCGCGCATCCATCCAGGCGGAGGGAGCCGGCGACGAAAGCGGCCTCCGGCAGCCCCCACCGGCAGTGAATGAATGCGCGCCTGTGCGACCCGTGCGATTTGGCGCTCACGGCGTGACGTCACGACGCCCGACGTCATGGCATGTGACTGCCTTGAGCGCCTATCACAGGCGCGCATTCATTCACTGCCCGTGGGGGCTGCCGGAGGCCGCTTTCGTCGCCGGCTCCCTCCGCCTGGATGGATGCGCGCCTTTGCGACCCGGCCTCGATTGAACACGCGCCCGCCCGCCCGCCGGCTCCCGCCGCCGCCGCCCGCCTGAAACCAACGCGCGCCCACCCGCCCGCGGCCTCAATCGAACACGCGCCCACCCGCCCGCCGGCTCCCGCCACCACCGCCCGCCTGAAACCAACGCGCGCCCACCCGCCCCCCGGCTCCCGCCACCGCCTGGATGAACAGGCGCCCACCCGCCCGCGGCCTCGATCGAACACGCGCCCGCCGGCTCCTGCCGCCGCTGCCCGCCTGAAACCAACACGCGCCCACCCGCCCGCCGGCTCCCGCCGCCGCCGCCCGCCTGGACCCACGCGGCCCTCCGGCTCCCGCCGCTGCCTGGATGACCGCACGCCTGGGGGATTCGGAAAGTGACAGGTATTTATACATTTTTTTGTTTTTTTACACTCTGTAACAGGTTTTTATGTGTCCCTCCTTCTTGTAAAAAGCTATGATGTGCTGTAATGTTATATTTTTAGTTATTATAACATCTCTCCTGCTAGTTCCCCTTAGTCTCTGCTCAACTTTTTTTTTTTTTTTAAATTGTAAGCACTTTTGGACAGGAACTCTCTCCTCTCATCCAATTTCCATCACTTCTCACTTTCTCTCTTACCATGCTCTGTCCATACTACCCAGAATATCCCTCTTTCTCCCCTCTACCTAAAGTACATGATCTTTAATACCCCCTAGACTCTATAGTCTTTCTACCAGCAGTGGTTCCTAGTTTCACAGTCCATACGTCAACGCCTCACTCTCTGCACCAATGAGCTGAGGTTCCTCCAGCAGTGCGATATGCAAGCAGCTCCGGAGCTTCCCTTTCCCTCACATACCTGCATGCTAGGCATCAAGAAGGATCATATTCAATTCTGGAATTCCTGTCTTCTATCCATCAATAACCTCCTAACAAATCTTGATTTGATTCTCAATTCCAACAAGTCAGAGTTCCTGCTCATCACCCCAAATGGTAACTACACTGCTCCCTACTCACACAACTTATCTCCACCAGCCTTTTCCACTCAGGTCAGAAACCTTGGGGTCACCATGGATAACCAGCTGAACTACAAAAGCTTCATTAACAACACCATAAAAGATTGCTTCTTTAAACTTCAAGTATTAAAGAGGCTAAGACCACTCTTATACTTCCAAGACTTCAGATATGTATTACAAGCAATCATTTTCTCGAAGATAGACTATTGTAATTCTTTGCTGCTTGGTTTACCCGCAAACTCTCTAAAACCTCTGCAAATGTTACAAAATGCCACTGCGAGGATCCTGACTAAATCTAATAAAAGGGACCACATTACTCCCATTTTAAAGAACCTTCACTGGCTCCCTATCAAACACAGAATCCTCTATAAATCCCTATCAATAATCCACAAAGCCATCTATAACTCCACCCCAATGGACCTCACCATCCCTTTACAGCTTCACTCCACCTCTTGTCCGACTAGACAAGCTCAGAAAGGCACGCTAAGAGCCCATCCTCTCAAGACTTCACTTAGCAAAAGAGCTATTTCCACTGCCGGTCCTAATCTCTGGAATTCACTCCCACCAGACCTTAGAATTGAACAATCGACTCCCACCTTTAAAAAAAGACTAAAGACCTGGTTGTTCAACCAAGCATTCTCTTAATTTCAAACTTAATACCTAAGCTTTGATCTCCAGGAAGGTCCACTACTTTGTATATAATTACCCTTAAGTTATTATTTTTATTTTCTCCAAGTTCTATTTATCCTGTTCATTGTAAGACATTATTCTAAATACTGTCAATCTATTGTTTGTAATGTAAACCGAAGTGATTAGTAACTTTGTTACCAGAACTTCGGTATATAAAACTGTTAAATAAATAAATAAATATGTGGGAAAATTTATTTTATGGTCACACTCAAATTTGGTGTTGGGGGTAGCCCACTCTAACATTTTTTTCCCCTTCCCTGGCAGGGGTGACAGCTGCACAATAACCCTTCCCTGATCCCCAGGCTCTCCTGCTAGCCAGACATCTCACTTAGCAGAGAACTTCCCTCTTTCTTGTTCCAGACCTTCCTGGCACCTGGCAGGTGCAGGGAATTGAAGGGGAGGGGGTGAGTTTAGACTGAGGCTGGAGCAGACCATTTCTGATAGTTTTATTAGCATGCCAGTTTTGACATGAGCTACCAAATACATGCTGTATTTCATTTTACAGTAAAGGGAAGAAATTCCACTCCATTGTGATAAAAATAGATTTCATTACATGGAAGACAATGTAAAAAAGCCAGGTCCTGATGCTGGCATATGTTGTCCCCAATCAAAATCACATTTTGGGCCCTTGACAGGATACTACATTTTTGACAGCTATAGCTACTGTTTCTCCTAATTTCCACTGGACAGAGTTGTCATTCAGCTCCCGAATCCAGTCACATTCCTCTTGGCATATCTCTCCACCCCCCCTTCCCAGTTAGATTGCAGAGAACAAGATGAAAGAAAGTCAGTACCCTGAGATTTCCAAGGTGTCTCTCCAGAGACTGCACTCCCACCCTCATGCTGAGGAATCATGGGCATAGGTCAGGACGGGAAAGGGAGCTTGAAGCTCTTGGCATCTAATGTAGTGACAGAAAGAAAGTAGCACCTGCAGAGACAGATGGAGATTCATCAAGCCACATTAGGGCTATAATGCACGATAAAGAGCGTATATCATGGGATATAGCCCTATCATGGTGATATCACATGATATTTGCATAAAATTGTCCTGAATTCCTCCCCTATTACAATGAGCTGCTTTGCATGGCATTTGTATCCTTGAATTTTGCAAATCCATGCAAAGCAGTTCATGCATAGGTAATCCAATGTAAATAAAATAAGAAGCAAGTTTGCTTACCGTGAACGGTGTTTTCCGTAGATAGCAGGATGAATTAGCCATGCTATATGGGTGAAATCACCAACAGCACGCTCTCGCGGACATTCTCTCTCCAAGTTAAAGTTCTGAACTACTGAGCTTGCATGGCACTTCCCGCACGAAGCGCGAGACCCATCTCTTCAGTTAGTGAGAAAGCTAGAAACAGTAGTTTGATAGAAAGAGCTGGGACAAGAGACATGTCCAGGGAGAAGGGAGTGTACGGATGGCTAATTCATCCTATCTATGGAAAACACCATTTACGGTAAGCAAACTTGCTTCTTTTCAGTCAATAAGCAGGCTGAATTAGCCATGCTATTTGGGAGTCCCCAGCCCAAACGAAAAACAAATGTTTAAGTGTAAGGTAGATTGACCAACCCCAAAGTTCTTTACACATATAGATATGCAAAACTGATTTTTCTCTGGTTTTTTTCCTCCTACTCCCCTCTGGACATGTCCTTTTGGTTAAGCACACTTGATAACACTGCTTTTTCAAACCGCTGTCTGAAGCTATAAGCTGGTTGAGGCAGTAATGAGCTGTAAAGGTGCGAATTGATGACCACATAGCTGCTTTGCAGATGTCCTCTATGGGAACATTTCGTAGATGTGCCATGAAGGATGCTGTGGCTCACACCTGATGAGCAGTGACAAGGGTACATTTGCTGAAGAGTGTCAGAATTGAATACAGTTTGAGAGCCAGTTGGATATTGTCCTTTTGAAGACTGCTACACCTAGCGAGTTAGGGTTAAATAAGACGAATAATTGTGAGGCTTGCCTATGAGGCTGAGTTCTTTGTTTATTGTAAGCTAAAGCTCTTTTACAGTCTAAGATGTGGAGCAGAAATTCTCTCCTGTTCCTGTGTGATTTGGGAAAAAAGATGGGTAATGAAATGTGTTGATTAATGTGAAAAGCTGAAACCACTTTAGGTAGAAATTTAGGGTGAGTTCTGAGAACTACTTTGTCATGATAAAACTGCAAGTAGGGAGAGAAGCGAACTAATGCTTGTAGCTCACTCACTCTTCGGGCAGAGGTGACTGTTATGAGAAAAATCACTTTCCAAGTTAGATATTTCAAATGTAGTGGTTCGAAGGGTGGGTTTCATTAGAGCTATTAAGACCACATTTAAATTCCAAGGAACTGGAGGCTTGTGGACTGAAGGAAGAAGGTTAAAGAGTCCTCCATGAATCGTGAAACCAAAGGGTGAAAAGCCACTGAAGAGTCCTTTACCTTCACATGTAAAGAGTAAGTGCAATTGCTGCTTCCACATGGTAAGCAGCAATAGCACTTACTCTAATTGATGATGGCGCTAATCCTGTCTTGAAAAGATGTAATAAGTTAGGATTTCGCTGGGTGTGGAAGAGAAAAGGGTTAATGTTCCGAGTCGGACACCACTCAACATACCTTGTTCATCTGAAGGAATAGTTTCATCTGGTTGATGGTTTTCTTGCAGCTATAATTCTTTGAATATCTGCTGAAAGAGTTAATCACTGCAAAATCTTGCGTTCAACATCCAAGCCGTCAGGTGGAGGGAGGAGTGCAGAGGATGAAGAAGAGAGCCCCCTTCCTGAGACAAGAGATCTGGGTCTTGACCAAGATCTAACTGGTCGCTTTTGGAGTACTGTATCAGATAAGCAAACCAGGGCTGTCTCGGCCTCGTGGGCGCTATGAGTATCATGCAAGCCCTGTCCCATATTTTCTGAACTGTTCTTGAGATGAGTTATTGGAGGAAACGCATAAAGGAGACCTCTCGACCACGACATTAGGAAGGTGTTCTGTGTCTTTCTGAGATTGGAGAAATTACTTACCTGATAATTTCATTTTCCTTAGTGTAGACAGATGGACTCAGGACCAATGGGTATTGTGCTCTCCTGATAGAAGATGGGAGACGGGGTCAGATTTCAAAGCTGACGTCACTCTACATATACCCGTGCAGTAAGCTTAGCTCTTCAGTATTCTCCCTGAAAAGCCGTTGTGGATATATGTTTGTTTAAATAACTTGATTAAACTTGAACTGGTTCAACTGATTTCCAACTGGAGACTGCCAGTGTATTCAACCAATTAACGCCGACACCAGACCAACTATGGGTAGGCCATGGCTTACCCGTATTTGCTTAATCTCAAGGTTTGCTATCAGAGGTTCTCGTTTTCTGGGGCAACTGTGGGCAGGATGCTAAGTCCATCTGTCTACACTAAGGAAAACGAAATTATCAGGTAAGTAATTTCTCCATTTCCTAGCATGTAGCCAGATGGACTCAGGACCAATGGGATGTACAAAAGCTACTCCCTGCCAGGGTGGGAGGCTACCCGTGGCCCACTCAGTACTGCCCTTGCAAAAGCTGTGTCATCCTGGGGCCTGAACTTCCAGGCAGTAGAACCTGGAAAAGTTGTGTATGGAGGACCACGTTGCCGCTCATCAGATCTCGGCAGTTGACAGCAGCTTGGTTTCCGCCCAGGAATACTGCCTGGGCCCTTGTAGAATGAGCCTTAACTTGTAGAGGTAAGGGCTTTCCTGCCTATGTGTAGGCCGCCTTGATTACTTCTTTGATACCTGCGGGCTATGGTCGCCGGTGAGGCTGCTTCCCCTTGTTTTCTTCCCGCTGTGAAGAACGAACAAGTGGTCCATTTTGCACACAGGTTCCGATCTTTCCAGGTATCGGACTAGGAGTCTGCCGACATTTAGCTGGCGATGAAGGCGTGAGTCTTCAGAGTCCTTATGTTCATCTGGAGATGGTATGAAATGGTTTGGTTCAGTGAACTGGGAAACCACTTTCGGCTAAGAAGGAGGGGACAGTGCGCAAGTTGTATGGTTCCAGGCGTGAAGCTAAGGAACTGGTTCCCGACAAGATTAGTGCCTGAAGTTCGGAGGTGCGATGAGCTGAACATACTGCCACCAAGAATGCCATCTTCAATGTTAAGAGACCTAGTGACAGACCGCATGTTAGTCTGAAGGAAGCCCCCCCGCTAGGAAGTCTAATACTAGATTGAGATTCCATAGAAGCACCGGCCACTTTAGGGGTGGTCGGAATTGTTTAATCCCTTTCAGGAAGCGGGATACATCTGGATGGCTTGATAGCTTGATGCCGTCCACTTCGGCTCTGAAGCAGGCCAGCTTGGCAACTTGGACCTTGAGGGAGTTGGGTGACAACCCTTCTTCATACCGTCCTGTAGGAACTCCAGGATCAAGGAAATTTAGCTGTCTGCGGGAGAGTCCTGCGGTCCTCACACCAGGCCTCGAATACTCTCCAGATCCGTATGTAAGACAGGGATGTGGAGAAACTTGCGTGCTCGGAGCAGGGTGTCAATCACTGTCTTTGAGTGACTGCGCTTCTTCGGGCTAGTCCTTTCAAGGGCCAGACCCTAAGAGAGAATCGAGATACATCTTCGTAGAGGATCGGGCCCTGCCGAGAAAGTCCCTGTGTGGAGGTAGGCACAGAGGGTTCTCAGCAAGTAGTCTTCGTATGTGTTACGTACCATGGCCTTCTTCACCAGTCCGGGGTGACTAGTAGAACTAGGCCCCTGTGATGCTCTATCTGCAGATGACCCTGCCCAGTAACGGTCATGGAGGGAAGGCGTGCAGAAGGTCTTCCCCTGGCCAGGTGTGGACGAGAATGTAAATTCCTAGGGATATAGTTCTCATTTGTGGCAGAAGAACCTGGGAATTTGGGCACTGAGGACGGGTGGCCAGGAGATCCATGGCTGTGAGGCCCCAGTGATTTACTATCAGTTGGAAGGCTGTGGCCGACAGTATCCATTCCCCCGGGTCCATGGTCTCTCTGCTGTGGTAGTCTGCTGAGACGTTGTCTTTTCCCGCGATGTGGAAGGCAGAGATCCCTGAAGGTTTATTTCTGCCCATGCCATGAGGGGTTCTATTTCTAGAGACACCTGCTGGCTCTTGGTTCCTCCCTGGCTGTTGCATAAGCAACTGTTGTGGCATTGTCCGACCTTATCCTGATTGATTCTCCCACAGAGTCTGTGGCTGAATTGCAGGCCACACTAGTCTGATTGCTCGTGCTTCAAGGCGATTTTATGCTTCCAATCCGCCTCCTTCTTGTTCCACTGTTCCTGGGTCGTTAGTTCCTGACAGTGGGCTCCCCACCCCTCACAGGCTGGCATCCAAGGTGAGCAATATCCAGTTCGGTGGGGACCTGCTTATGGTGGTCTTCGTGTAGTCACCCTTGGACCTGGGTCCGAACCTCTGCTGGAGCGGTCGCATATGGGCCCTTGCCTACGGAACGGCCTCCAGGGTTGATGCCATGAGGCCGAGGACTTGATGCATTGGTCCATCAATCGTCGCAATTGTACAATCATTTCCTTCTCCTCGTAGGGGGAAGGAAGACTCTGTTCTGTTAGGCATTCGAACCGGGCTCCCGGTACTCTAGTGACAGAGGGCTGTAGACTGGCTTTTGCTCGTGTTCACGACCCACCCGAGATCCTGGAGTAGCTCTTGACTCTGCTGGTCACCTGTCTGCTCTCCTCCGGAGAATTTATCCAGATCAGCCAGTCATCCAGGTAAGGATGTACCAGGATTCCTTCCTTTCTCAGTGCTGCCGCCACGACCACCATAATTTTGATGATCCTGATTGACTGGGATGTGAAGATAGGCTTCCAGTGGGAACACTGAGAGGAGAGGCTTCCAGTGGGAACACTGAGAAGATAGGCTTCCAGTGGGAACACTGGGAAGATAGGCTTCCAGTGGCAACACAGAGGAGAGGATCACCTTGCTGGTGGCTGAAAGGAATCAGTAAGTTTTTGCTTGGGACATTGTCTTTTTTAAAATTATTGGGGCAAAGTTAACTATTTGGGAATATTATTTAGTGTGTTTGTGCCTTTAATAGTCAGAAAGGCAGTGAATAAACAAGTTAGACTGTTGTATTTTTAAATAGTCAGACAATAAGGTAGCTAGTAAGCAGTAGGTAGTGTGTTTATTTTTAAAAGTCTGCAGAACTGAGTGTTCTCCAGACTTTTAAAGAACTGAGTGTATTGAAAAAAAAAAACAACCCCAAAAAGTAGCCAGAAGCTAGAAATAAGCTAGGAGCAGTGTATACCTAAGTAAAAAAGTTGAATAGTTCAGCTCAGTTACTCACCTTGGAAAGGTGTTGTAGTGTGATTGGGTTTGAATAGGGACCAACATTTGTTAATCAAGAGAGCAGTGAGTCACGCTGGCTGATTAACTGAAGTTAGACTGTTTGTATGATCTCGACACATCTTTAGTAAAAGCGGGAAAGTCGACCTATTTCCTCTTCCTGTGGATGGATCGGCCCCTTCTCATTGGGGAGCACAGCTGGAGCCTGCTCCCGGGCTGTTCCTCTCTTGGTCTGTCGGTGCCGAAAGGACTGGGGTGCTTGGAACTGTGAGTTCCTGTAGGGGCTAAAGCGTTAAGAACCTCTGCCTCTGGGTCTTCTGGGACCTTTAACTCCTTTCTTCTGGTAGTCGAGGCAATGGTGGTTTGCCCCACTTGCTGGCTAACTTTTCCATTTCGTTTCCGGATAGGAGATCCTTTTTTTTTTTTTTTTCTTTTAAAGGGCATTCTCGTGAGATTCGCTTTAGGAGTTGCGTCAGCAGGCCAATTTCGCAGCCATAACTGTCTTCTGGCTGTCACTACCGAGGGTACTCCTCAGGCTGAGGTACGCACTGGGTCTGAGCTTGCGTCCATCAGGAAAGCTGCTACAGGTTCCATTATCTCGACAGTATATGTTCCAGAATTATTTGCCTCTCTCGAGAGGAGTAAGCAGGAATGTGCCACCAGTGCACAGCAGGAAGCAATCTGCAGTGTCATTGCTGTTGTGTCAAAGGCCTGCTTAAGGATGGACTTCTGTCCTAAGTGTCCTTTAATGCAGCCCCTAACTCTACGGGAATGGTTGTTCGCTTTGAGACTGCGTAGACCATGGCGTCCACTTTTGGAAAGCGCTGGCATTCCTTGGCTGCTGGTTCCAGAGGGTATAAGGCTTCCAAGGCCCGACCTCTCTTAAAGTTGGCTTCCGGGGCATCACACTCCAGGTCAACCAGTTCCTGGATGGCTTCCATTATCGGGAAGTAGTATGAGGCTTTACGAAGTAACACCAGGAAGGGCTTCTTCTTTGGTTCCGCCATAGAGTCCATGCCTGGAAAACCCAGAGTCTTCAGAGTCTGGGAAACAAGGGCTGGTAATTCATCTTCGTGAGAAAAACGAAGCATGGTTCGGTTTGGTTCCAGGTCTGGAGGGATTTCGCCTTCCAGAGAGCTGTCATCAACCTAATGCAGCCCTTTCTGAGTATTTGGGTCCCTGCCCAGGAGACTCTTAGTTAGGCGAGGCATTCGGGTAAGGCCAGGAGGGTTTTGTGCTTCTGGCAGGGGTTGAGCCTGTGTTGTAGCCGGGGCTGATTGAGCCTGTACAAAGCTTGCAGCCATTGGAAAATATTCTAACAGGAGCCATGTTAATCCCAGGGGGAGTGAGTAGGACTCCTGAGGTGCCCTCCTGTGGAGAAGTCCTCTCGGAGCTGCATTGGTCTGGTGAGCTATCGAAAGTAGTAGCTCCAGACCCTCCTCATACCGAGACTGAGCAGGCTTTGGTCCCCCCTGGGCTTCTTTACAAGGCCGACACAGGCAGGCCTCTAGTTCAGGCTGCCCGGCTCTTATGTGGCAGGCTGTGCAAAGAGAGTGCCTTCTGGCCTTCTTAGATGCCGGTACCATTGAATGTATGTCTAGGCGCACAAGTTTCACTGCGTGCAAGGCTTTGTGCGTGGCCGTAGTTATGTGCACAGTGATTATTTGTATGCAACCGTAGTTATGTGCATGGTGAATATTTGTGCGTGGCCTGCGCCGGGAGTGCGCTCCGGTGTGCGCGCGGCAAACTTGTGGTTGTGCGCACGGCCCAGTTGTGGCGCAAGGCCTTGAGTTGTGCGCACAAGTTATGCACGTTCAGCCGCCAGAATGTCCTGCGTGTACCGCCGAAGGGAAGGGAAGATGGCTCCGACAACTCCCGCGTGGGTCTCCACTAGTGTGCACCCTTGCACCAGATCGGTGCCTAGCCTAACCAAGGCTGCTCAACTGATCGGTGCTCCCTTTCAACTCGCTGGAAGCAGAGTCGGTCCGGCGATTCGAGTTCTGGAGACCTGAATGTAAAGTTTCCTTCTTACCTGGTCTCATCACTTACCGCTTGCGCATCGGACAGTCTCCAGCTGCGGGAGGAGAGGGTTTTACCTTCACCGCCGCGCTTGGATGTGCACCCACTGCCTTTAAGCCACTTTGGGGGCTAAGTCCACGCTGGGACCAAGGCATACCTCTGAGGGATATCAGAGATCACCTCAGGAATTCTCAACTGGGGGAGGGACCTTTAGGTTTCACCGGAGAGCGGGGCTCTATCTTCTTGAAGGTAGATTTTCTAACACTTTTCTAGTGTTTGGGATAGTGTCCGCATCTGCTGTGGAGACTGAGAAATACTGAAGAGCTAAGCTTACTGCACGGGTATATGTAGAGTGACATCAGCTTTGAAATCTTACTCAGTCTCCCATCTGCTATCAGGAGAACACAATACCCATTGGTCTTGAGTCCATCTGGCTACACGCTAGGAAATGCTTGGGCATACGGAGCAAAACTGAGGTACTTTTTGTTTCGCTCTATCCAAGGGCGGCCCCACTGTAGAAAGATTTGGTTTGCTACTGATGGGTTGAGTTACCATTCGTGGGGATGAAATAGACTGCTGAGACAGTCAACTAACATGTTCGCTATCCCCGGTAAGTATGTGGCTCTCAAGGTTATTGAGTTGTTGAGGGCCCATTCCCAGATCCATACTGCTTCTCTGAAAAGAATCCAGGATCCTAAGCAGCCCTGCTTGTTCACGTAAAACATGGCAAACTGACTGTCTGTATGAATCATGAGGGTATGACCTCATGATTGTTATATATGTTATATGTTATATATATAATGTTATTATATATATATATATATAATTATTTAATCTTCATTTTCCTTCTTACTCCTAGTTATTGATTCCCTGTTACATGTAACTGCTTTTCTGCACCATTGTTCAAATTGTAAAGTTTATTGCACCCCTGTTTCTTGTGAACCAGCATGATGGGACTACTGTCTTGAATGTTGGTATATAAAAAAACGTAAATAAATAAATAAATAAATAAATAAATGACCTCATAGCAGGTGTGTAAAGGTCATTAAAGCATATCTCATGGCTCTGAGTTCCAGAAGATTTGTATAGCTAGTTTGTCTTTTGTCCACGGACACTGAGTTTTGTAATGCACTCCCCAATGTTGAGTGGAAGCATCTGTGGCGAGTATTAGGGTGTCAGCCGGATCTCGAAGAGGTGATCCGACAGTTAGGACTTCCGGGTTCAACCACCAATGAATGCCCTTCTTCACAGTCTGATATGGTTATCTCTGTGGACATTGGTTGAAGATATTGGGTCCATTGTGATTTCAGTCCCCATTGGAGATGACGCATGTGTAAGTGTGAGATACCTCAAATACAGTAGAGTAGGACTTCAAATTACGAACGAAAAGAATTGGGAGTAAGCCAATGATGATGAATAACCCAGTGCTCTTCACCTTAAACCAAATATTGTAGACGCTGCACAGCTAACAATGTTCAATGACCATCATACTAGGCTTCCTCGTCTGGGCTTTCGCCAAATCAACTCGGCCTTATAAATAATCATAGGTCATATTAGTAAAGTTATTTTTTTAAGAATTTTTCTCTTATGCAATTATAAGGCCGAGTTGATTTGGCGAAAGCCCAGACGAGGAAGCCTAGTATGATGGTCATTGAACATTGTTAGCTGTGCAGCGTCTACAATATTTGGTTTAAGGTGAAGAGCACTGGGTTATTCATCATCATAAGTGTGAGATACTACATGGATGGCTGCTGCCATGTGACCCGAAGGCTGGAGATTGGAGAGAGTCTATTCTGGCCCCTATAAATTGTAAAATTTGAGTTAGTTTGAGTACAGACTTCTCGTAGTTGATGGGGAATCCCAGAGACTCCAGACAGTAGACTGTAGATTCCAGATGTTTTTACAGGGACCTTTGGTCAGGAGAAACTATCAACCAATCATCCAGATACGGAAAGAGGTGGATCCCTTGATGCCCTAAGGTGAGCCACAGTCAGGCATTTGGTAAAAACTCTGGGAGCCAAGGTTAGACCAAAAGGTTAGAACTTTGTATTGGTAGTGTCTGGAATTCACTTGGAAACACAGGAACCGCCAGTAGGAGGGGTGTTGTATTGGAATGGGGTGTAGGGCATCTTTGAGGTCTAGCAAACACATCCAGTCGTTCTCTTGAATGAATGGGAGTAGTCAGTTTGAAGGAGTCATCTTGAATTTCTCCTTCTGAAGATATTTATTTAGGGAGCAATAGCTCGTCTCACCTTTGAGATTTTCACAAACAAAATCTATCACAAATGTTTGAGATACTTTACCTGATAATCTCCTTTCCTTAGTGTAGAAAATGGACTCAGAACGAATGGGATAGTATCCGCGTGCTAGCAGTTGGAGACGGATCTGACTGTCAGCACGGGGTATATATATCCCCACAGGAAGTGTAGCAACTTAGTAATCTCCTGCAAAAGCTGTTATGGATGTGTGTACTGACGCTCAGTGAAAGTGAAACAGGCTTCCCCCTACCGATTGACAGTGGCTGAAGACCGCCAGCATTCACAACCGGAATGCTGTTGACACCTGGTAGAGTGTCCACTTTTATGTAAACAAATGCCATGGCTTACCTTGAATCGGTTAAAAACCCATGTACACAGGCAGCTGGGCGGGATGCTGAGTCCATCTGGTCTACCACTAAGGAAAAGGAGATTATCAGGTAAGTAATCTCAACATTTCCTGGCGTGTAGCCAGATGGACTCAGAACGAATGGGATGTACAAAAGCTTTACTCCCAGCCTGGGCGGGAGGCTGCCTGAGGCCATGTAGGACCGCTCTCGCAAAGGCTGAGTCCTCCCTGGCCTGGACATCCAGACGGTAGAACCTGGAGAAGGTATGGAGGGAGGACCACGTCGCCGCTTTACAGATTTCTGCAGGCGACAGCATCCTGGATTCTGCCCAAGATGCCGCTTGAGCTCTGGTAGAATGAGCCTTGACATGTAGAGGCGGAGACTTCCCGGCCTCCACGTAAGCTGCTCTGATAACTTCTTTAATCCAGCGGGCGATGGTGGGCCGCAAGGCCGCTTCCACCTTGCTTCCTCCCGCTGTGCAGGACAAACAGATGGTCCGGTCTTCCGTAGTTCTTGTGTCACTTCCAGATATCTGGGCAGCAATCTGCCAATGTCGAGATGGCCGTAAATAAACGCCCTCTTTCAGATTTCTTCAAACCCGCCGTGGTAGGTAAGGATATGGTTGGTTAAGATGAAACTGTGAAACCACTTTAGGTAGAAAGGAGGGAACCGTACGAAGATGGATAGCCTCAGGAGTGATTCTGAGAAAGGGATCACGGCAGGACAGTGCTTGTAGCTCTGAGATGCGGCGTGCCGAACATACCGCCAATAGGAACACCATCTTCAAGGTTAGAGAACGGAGAGACAGTCCCGAAGGGGTCTGAGGTGGATCCCCGCCGAGGAAATCCAAAACAAGATTGAGGTTCCATAAGGGCAAAGGCCACTGTATTTATTTATTTATTTATTTAAATAATTTATATCCGGAGGTTCCTGTATAATATACATATCACCCCGGTTCACAAAGAACAGTAACTATCGCTACATATAGCGGTTTACATAGAAACAGAATAAAAAAGAAGTTTTTACATTGAACAAAACTAAGTAAGCAAGTTTTTACATTACTTTAGTGGCGGACGAATATGCTTGACTCCCTGCAGGAAGCGAGAAACATCTGGGTGCTTGGCGATGGTCTTGCCATCCCTCCTGGGACCATAGCAAGACAGCGCAGCCACCTGAACTTTGATGGAGCTGAGGGAGAGACCCTTCTGAGTCCATCCTGCAGGAAATCCAACACAATAGGGATTGTGGTCGCATGTGGATTGGTGCCGTGAGTGTCGCACCATGCTTCAAATACTCTCCAGATCCTCACGTAGGTGAGGGAAGTGGAAAACTTACAAGCTTGGAGGAGTGTATCTATCACGGGCTCCGAGTAACCTCTTTTCTTCAGTCTAGCCCTCTCAATGGCCAGACCGTAAGAGAGAATTGAGCTGGATCCTCATGGAGGATGGGACCTTGACGTAGAAGGTCCCGGAGAGGAGGCAGGGGAAGAGGCTCCCCTGCCAGTAGTCTTCTCATGTCTGCGTACCAGGGTCTTCTTGGCCAGTCTGGTGCCACTAGAATAACTAGGCCCCGGTGTTTCTGAATCTTGTGGATGATGGCGCCCAGCAGAGGCCAATGAGAAAAGGCGTATAGCACAGTCTCTGGAGGCCACGGCTGGACCAGGGCATCGATTCCGTGTGAGAACGGGTCGTGCTTGCGGCTGAAGTATCTGGGTACTTGAGCATTGGACTTGTCCGCCAGTAAATCCATGTCCGGAACCCCCCAGTGATCCACAATCATCTGGAAGGCTGTGGGTGACAGCTGCCACTCTCCCGGATTTAGGCTTTCTCTGCTGAGGAAGTCCGCTGTGGTATTGTCCTTCCCGGCAATGTGGACGGCGGAGATGTCCTGCAGATTCGCCTCTGCCCAAGCCATCAGTGGGGCGATCTCCAGAGATACTTGTCGGCTTCTGGTTCCGCCCTGACGGTTGATGTATGCCACCGTGGTGGCGTTGTCGGACATCACTCTGACTGCTCTGTTCTTCAGTCTGTGAGCAAACCGAAGGCATGCCAATCGGACTGCCCGGGCCTCTAGACGGTTGATGTTCCACGCCGACTCTTCTCTGTTCCACCGCCCTTGTGTGATGAGTTCTTCGCAGTGTGCTCCCCAGCCGCTCAGGCTGGCATCTGTGGTGAGCAAGGTCCACGTGGGTGAGGACATCTTCGACCCCCTGCTCATGTGGTTGGACTGCAACCAGCACCGCAACTGGGTCCGCACTCTGGCTGGCAGATGAAGGCGCGTGGAATAGTACCATAGACGGGGGCTCCAGCGAGAGAGCAGGGAGTGTTGTAGAGGTCTCATATGGGCCTTCGCCCAAGGTACCACTTCCAGGGTGGATGCCATGAGACCAAGAACCTGCAGATAATCCCAGGCTATGGGCCGACTGGCTCCCATCAAATACTGGATACGCTGCTGAAATTTCAACTTTCTCTTGGTAGTGAGACTGACTGTGTCTGCCCGGGTGTTGAACTGTACTGCCAGGTATTCCAGTGATTGGGAAGGCTGTAGGCAGCTCTTGCTGAGGTTGATTACCCAGCCCAAGCTTTCCAGAAGGGCGATTACTCTGTCAGTTGTCTGAAGGCTCTCCTCTCGAGATTTTGCCCTGATCAGCCAGTCGTCTAGGTAGGGATGGACCAGAATTCCTTCCCGCCTGAGTGCCGCTGCTACCACTACTACCACCTTGGTGAATGTCCGTGGTGACGTGGCCAACCCGAAGGGCAGAGCCCGAAACTGGAAGTGGCGTCCTAGAACCTTGAAGCGTAGGTAGCACTGATGATCCGGATGGATCGGGATATGCAGGTATGCCTCTGACAGGTCTAATGCTGTGAGGAATTCTCCTGGCTGTACTGCGGCCTTGACGGAGCGCAGAGTCTCCATGCGAAACCTTGGTACCCGTAAGTATCGATTGACTGACTTGAGGTCCAGCACAGGCCGAAAGGTACCCCCCTTTCTTGGGTACCATGAAATAAATGGAATAGTGTCCAGAATTCACTTCCCAGGCAGGTACTGGGATGATGGCTTTCAAGGACAGGAGCCTCGCCAGGGTAGCTTCCAATGCTGCCTTCTTGTGTATGGGACATGACGATTCCACAAGCTTGTCCGGAGGGAGATGATGAAAGTCCAGATAATATCCCTCCCGGATAATGGCGAGGACCCACTGGTCCGACGTGATCTCGACCCATCTGGGGTAGAAGAGGGTTAACCTGCCCCCTATGGTTCCGTCCCCCAGATGAATCGGCGGATTCTCATTGTGAGGCGCGGCCGGGACCCGAGCCCGGGCCTGCTCCCCTCTTGCGCTGCTTGGTCCGAAAGGGCTGATTCCTGGCCTGAGGACGTGGTGCCTGGTAGCGACCCCTGTAAGGAACAAAGCGCTGGGAACTCCTGCCCCTGGAGGGCCTTGGAAAGGCGCGCTGGCCCCTTCTGAACCGATCTTCCGGCAGTCTAGGCACTGGAGAGGCACCCCATGTACTGGCCAGTTTATCAAGGTCGCTGCCAAATAGGAAAGAGCCCTTAAAGGGCAATCTGGTGAGGCGTGTCTTCGAAGGCGCATCAGCTGACCATCTCCGGATCCAGAGCTGCCTCCTGGCAGCTACGGAGGATGAAATCCCCTTAGCTGTTGTCCGGACCAGGTCAGATGCAGCATCCGTGAGGAACGAAAGAGCTGACTCCATGTCTGCTGCTGGAGCGTTGTTCCTAACCTGTGACAAACAGGCACGTGTCACCACCCGCAAAGATAGAGCTGCCACCTCAAAGGTCTGTTTCAGAATGGCGTCCAGTCGCCGGTCATGAGGCTCCTTGAGGGCCGTCCCCCCTCAACTGGAATGGTAGTGCGCTTGACCACAGCGCTAATCAAGGCGTCCACCTGAGGGCACGCCAGCAAGTCCTGGATAGCCGGTGCCAATGGGTACATGCCCATCAGGGCCCGGCCCCCTTTGAAGGAAGCCGCTGGTGCCGCCCATTCTAAATCTATCAGTTGTTGAGCTGCTTGCAAGAATGGAAAATGGCGGGCAGTAGGACGAAGACCTTCCAACAGGGGGTTCTGCGCAGAGGGTACCGAAGCGCTGGGACCTGTAATATCCAACTCCGCCAGACACTGAGACACCAGGTCGGAGAGATCCTCCTTAGGGAAGAACCGCCTCATGGTTCTATATGGCTCAATCCCTGGGGGAAGTTCCCCCTCGTCTGGGAGTTTGGACTCGTCCGGTGAAACCTCCTGGTCTGATTGATCCGGACTGTCCAGCAGCGGGAGGTCCCGCTCACGATAAGGGCGTGAGGGTCCAGGAACAGGATTCGCAGGAGCCGCCACCGCAGCGGCAGCCACCGCAGGAACAGCAGGAACCGCAGGGCCTGACGGGAAGCCGTTTGTATCTGTACAAAGGCATGAATCCCCTTAAAGAGATCCACCCAGGAAATTGAAGCAGCCTCTAATCACCGGGGTACAAGATCCCCCGGGATCCCCGATTGGTCGAGACTGCCCACTAAATCTGGGGTAGCCCCTGGGGAACTGTCAACAAATCGTGGCTGAGACCGGTCCTGGCCTGAGGGTCCCACGGCCTCCTCACATTGGGCACATAGGGAGTCTGGCTCTTCACTGTGCGTGGCTCTAAGCTGGCATGCAGAGCAGAGGCCAAGGGCTTTAATGCCGGAGGCAGGCGGCGCCGCCGCTGAAGACGCTGCGGCGTTCTGATCCATGGAAAGAATGCGCTGAATGCTTAAAAGAACAGGCGCACAATAATTATAGTATGCGGCAGCAATAAGCGCCTAATACAACAGGCGCACAATAATAACAATATGCGGCAGCAATATGGGTGTAATACAACAGGTGCACAATAATAACAATATGCGGCAGCAATAGGCGCTTAATACAATAGGCGCACAATAATAATAATATGCGGCAGCAATAGGCGCTTAATACAATAGGCGCACAATAATAACAATATGCGGCAGCAATAGGCGCTTAATACAATAGGCGCACAATAATAACATTATGCGGCAGCAATATGCGCTGAATATACAGGCGCACAATAATAATAATATGCGGCAGCAATATGCGCAATATGTTCTCAGCAATAGGCGGCCAAGAAAACGGCTCAATTGTATGCAATATACACTCAGCAATATGCAGTGAGCAATACACGCTCTAAGGCTTTCAATAGGCTCTCAGCAATAAGCGGTCAGTAATACACGCTCAATGGCATTCAATAGGCTCTCAGCAATAAGCGGTCAGTAATACACGCTCAATGGCATTCAATAGGCTCTCAGCAATATGCGGTTAGCAATACACGCTTAATGGCATTCAATAGGCTCTCAACAATAAGCTGTTAGCAATACACGCTCACTGGCATTCAATATGCTCTCAACAACAGGCGGTTAGCAATACACGCTCAGTGGCATTCAATATGCTTTCATTAACAGGCGGTTAGTAATACACGCTCGGTGGCATATGCTCACAGCAACAAGTCAATATACGCACAAGGAGGAATAGAGCCGCGCCTATTACGGGCGCTCAATACCTGAACAAGGCCCCAAAATGGGTCCTCCGCGGCGTGCCACGCCGCGATCCTCTGCTCCGCCTTACCTGATCCCGGCGCTTCCCGGCTGGAACCCGGGCGGTCTCCAGCTGCGGGGGGAGAGGGCAAGTACTTCACCGCGCGTTTTGAGGATATGCACCCACTGCCTCGTCCACGCCGGGACCGAGGCGCCTCGAAAGCCTCACCCGAACCTCGCCCGGGGGCTGTGTCCCTGCCGCGATTCGGCCAAACCGAGGACTTACACCTCCGGGGTGATCACGGAAAACACCCCGGGAAACTCTACGGGGGAGGGACCTTAGGGTATCACCGCAGGAGTGCGGGGCTCGATGCTATAGAAGTTTTAGTAAGTAGAAAAAGAAAAGAAAAGTAGATTTGGAAACACGCTCAGCTAGCGTGCAGGCTCTCCAAACTGCTTTGGAGATGGAAATTACTAAGTTGCTACGCTTCCTGTGGGGATATATATACCCCGTGCTGATGTCAGATCCGTCTCCAACTGCTAGCACGCGGATACTATCCCATTCGTTCAGAGTCCATCTGGCTACACGCCAGGAAACGGCAGACTTTTTGACGAGACGTCAGCAGTCATATGTTAAATGTCTGGTTTCTTGCAAGCTGAAGCAGAGGTTGGAAAAAAAATCCCTATATGGACTGAACCAGTCATACTGTTCATCTTGTAGCCTATTAATGCATTAATAAACAGAGAATTGCAAACTGAAGTCTTTAAAAGATGAGAACAAAGGAACCAACAGACTTCACTCAACATTACAGGACTTTAATCCTCCCTTCTCAGCCTTATTGTGCGGACCACAGAAATCAGGCACTGCACTGACTGGCTACCTTAAAGATTCCTGAATTATTGCTGCTGGCCCTGAAGATGATTAATTAAATTCAAGCATTCCTGAGACTCCCTGCATTTGTAAGGTTTGGGTTTTTTAATCTCATTAATGCTGAGTTAGACTGTCTTCTCTTGGTAAAGTGTAAGTTTAAGTTAATTTGATATGCTACTGCCTTATTAATTTTAGAAAGCATATGAAAGTATATTTCTTAAGTGAGACAATTGCTAAATGTGTAATGTTGCAATACCTGATAATTTTTTTTATATATATATAAATCCACTGTGCTTTTCCATATAGCCAATCTATCAAATACAGAGACCTTTAAGAACCCAGAAAAGGGTAATTTGTTTCTCAAATTCCACAGTAACCTGAATGGATAAACAGTTACTTCCCTTAACAGAAGGCGGGGGGGGGGGGGGGGGGGGGGGGGGGGGGGGGGGGGGGTGGGGGGGCGGGGGTGACTTGCATTGAGCAGCAATTACACAAAAATCAAGAAAAAAAATAAAAATCTTGCTGGGCAGACAATGAACCAGTGGGTCTTTGTCTGTCATTATCTACTACGTTAACTATATAACGATGTTACACTATGTCCATGTAAGTTTCTGTGAAGAAGGTAAATAGTCACTATGAGTTGACCAAAAAGAGATCATGTAACACAGCCCATTTTCCACAGATCTTCTTTTTGTACTATATGCAAAGCAAACAAAATGTTATATTGTGACACTGCAATCTTTTAAACATTCCCTACCTCATCATCGCCAGGCCAGCACTAATTGAGTTGGGACATAATTCCCTTATATTGAAGTAATGGTAAATGTGTTCAGATAAGAAGTTTGTGCCTTTGTGACTTCTCAAGGAACAAAGCATGAGAGGTGAGCTGTTCCTAGGTTGGCACATATCTACCAGACATATGCATTAAAGACCTTGAAAGGATTTAAAATGCAGTCAGCAGTTTTACCAAGTAACCGGCCATGGCCATTCTTCCTGTTCTCAAACAGCACAAAATTATAGATATCCTGGGTGGCTCTCAGCTACCTTGGCATGGCATTGAAGATGAGCATTTGCACATCACACATTACTTGCACGTTGAGTGAGTGAAAGAGCTTTCAGTTGTGGTATGATTCCTCCCCCAATGGAGTGGAATGAGGGCAACATGGTCTTTCGCCCCCAAAACAAGGGGGAATTGCATCATGGCACAGAAACCACTCGTCATGGCTTGCAATTCCTGCTTTTGCATGGAGAATCTTACATAAGCATAAAACTGGCTGTATATCGTTCGCAGTACCTGATGCAAGCCCCTTAAAAAAGTGGCGTGAAATATAACTCCTGACAATACTGACTGAAATTGGAAGGAGCCAGAGGCCATGAAATGGAGGGAGCTCAACAAATTTACAAGATCTGGCATCTCTATTAAAGGATCAAGATCTGCTTTGAGCTTTTCATATAAAACTATTATCGCTTCAGAACTCAAGCAGTACCTCGTGATACCTTCTCCTTTTGGAAGGCTCAGTAACGGTGGTATGGGGACAAGAGACATGCTTCTAGCCTGCCCCATTGACAATAATAGGTTGGTTACAAGCAATATACATAATAATTATCATGGTCAAAACAAAAATAAAACAGAAAACATATCAAATAAACAGAAAATCAGAAATACAAAAACATAAAGCAGAGTTGCTTACCTGTAACAGGTGTTCTCATAGGACAGCAGGATGTTAGTCCTCCCATATGGGTGACATCACAGGATGGAGCCCAATCACGGAACACTTTTGTCAAAGTTTCTAGAACTTTGACTCGCACCTACTGGGCATGCCCAGCAATGCAGTGACCCTGCATTCAGCAGGGGTCCCCCTTCATTCTAGTCTTACAGCAAAAATACATGCGAAAAATAAAATTAGAAAACATAAACGAACCCAACTCTGCAGGTTGGCGGGCAGGTTTTGTGAAGACTAACATCCTGCTGTCCTGTGAGAACAACTGTTACAGGTAAGCAACTCTGCTATCTCACAGGACAAGCAGGATGGTAGTCCTCACATATGGGTGAGTACTGAGCTGAGGATGCCCGAGCAAAGCACCAAATGCACCCAAAGACATGCAACAGGCACAACAACAGGGTGGAAATTTGGTTAGGAGGGCACCCTGAACCCTGAATGGGTCGGTGGAAGGATGTTGGGAAGTTAAACTGAAAACAAGATGCGTAGAACAGACTGGCCAAAGATGGCATCTTGCCTGCCAGCCTTATCTAAGCAATAATGTGCTGCGAATGTATGGAGAGAAATCCAGGTAGCAGCCTTACAAATATCAACAAGCGGCACCGAACATAGGTGTGCTACTGATGTCGCCATGGCCTTGACAGAGTGCGCTTTTACATGATCTTGTAGTGAAATGCCTGCTTGTCGGTAGCAAAAAGAAATGCAGTCCGCTAATCAGGAGGAGAGGGTCTGCTTTCTCACAGGATATCTCAATTTGATGGAATCGAAAGACACAAACAATTGAGTGGATTTCCTGTGGGGCGACGTGCGGTCTAGATAGAAGGCTAGAGTACGTTTGCAGTCTAAAGAATGCAGAGCCTGTTCTACTACTACCTTCGGCAAAAAGTTAGGCTAAGTGCGGAGCACTACCCTATCATGCAGAATTTTAGTGTAAGGCGGGTAGGTAATTAATGTCTGCAATTCACTAACTCTGCGAGCAGATGTAATAGCAAGAAGGAAAACTACTTTCCACATAATATAACTGAGATCACAGGAGTGGAGAGGCTCAAACGGAGGTTTCATGAACCGTCCCAAAACTACGTTAAGGTCCCAAGCAGGGGCCAGAGAGCGCAGTGGAGCAAGCCTCTCATAAAGCACATTACTAAGGGTTGTGTGGAAATAGAACATCTCCTACACCTTTATGAAACGCGGCTACCGCGCTGATATGCACACTGATTGAGGAAGTTTTCAGGCCTGCCTCAGACAGGTGCCAGAGATAGTCCAGAAACTTCACTGTGGAACAAGTGAAGGAGTCTAAGGACATAGAGGTGCACCATACTGTAAACCTCTTCCATTTGGAGCGGTAAGACCTTCTCGTGGAAGGTGTTCGTGAACCAACCAGGACTCGAGACACTGACTCTGAAAGGTTAAGAGGTTGAAGTATTAACCTTTCAACATCCAGGCAGTCAGAGATAGGGCCTGGAGGTTGGGGTGGCGGAGGCATCCATTGCTCTGAGTTATCAGAAGCGGATCCTTCCCCAGAGGAATGTGGCGGTGTACTGATAAGTCCTGGATGATTGGAAACCACAACTGGCATGGCCAGTGAGGGGCTATCAGAATCATAACGACCCTGTCCTTCCGTAATTTCACAAGAGTCTTCGATATTAGTGGAAGTGGAGGGTAATCATAGAGGAGACCGCTGGCCCACGAGAGGGTGAAAGCGTCTCTTGTTTGCGAGTGGTGGCTGCGAGTTATACAGCAGATGTTTTCCGCTTTGCGATTGTGGACTGATGCAAAGAGGTCTATGTGAGGGTAGCCCCAATGTTGGAATACTGTGTCTGCTACTGTGGGGATGAGAGACCACTCGTGCGGAAGAAACGTGCGGCTCAACTTGTCTGCCACGCCCATATCTCTGCAGTGTCTTGACACAGAAGATAGGAGCCACCTGATTGTCGATTTGAATCAGGATGGCCTTGTTTGAAAGGCAATCCTGAAAGGCTCTGAGGGCATATCTGCCCGAAGCTCCAGGAAATTTATCTGGTGTTTGGCTTCCTCTAGAGACCAGATTCCCTGAGTCTGCAAGTCGCCGACATGAGCACCCCAGCCTAGGTTGGAGGTGTCTGTTGTCAAGGAAATTTGAGATTCTATAGCCTGAAATGGAAGGCCTTGAAGTAAACTGGAGTGCTGAATCCACCAGGCCAGCGATAGTCTGAGCTGTGTGGTAACGTGAACAATGCTGGACATGTGGGCACCAACGACATAGGAAAATGTGGGAGGGAGGTTCTGGAAGCCAAATTTAGGATGTTAGGTAGAAAGCTTAAATCCAGAACCTCCAGGGTAGCATTCTCTGAAATGCTCCCTGTTCCACGCACAGGTCACCAGAGGCAGGCAGAGCTCCGGAGTCTCAATGCGTGGATGAGACGATGGTGCAAGGAAGAGGGATTCAGTTTTGTTAGGAACTGGGGAACCTTTTGGGGAAGGGGGAGTCTATTCCGAAGGGATGGGCTCCACCTTAACCAGGGTGGAACCAGACTGCTGGCACTAACCTTTAAAAAGGAGATAGAGCAGCTTTTAACCTAGAACAAAGGGGAAAGCCGACAGTCGCTCAGCAGCGCATGGTTCGGAGAGAGGTATCTTTAAAGGATACTAATGATGCATTAGAAATAGGGCATCCCGACAGTGAGGTTCCAATAATTAGAAAAGTAGTCCAAGTGCCTGTAACTAAAAACTCACCTGAGCTAAAAAAATTCTAACTTATCCCTATCAATTAAAAAGCAGAATGAAAATACAAACAAAAAACAAACTTTGAAATGTTTGTATGCTAATGCCAGAAGTCTAAGAAGTAAGATGGGAGCATTAGAATGTATAGCAGTGAATGATGACATAGACTTAATTGGCATCTCAGAGACATGGTGAAAAGAGGATAACCAATGGGACAGTGTTATACCGGGGTACAAATTATATCGCAATGACAGAGAGGAGCACTCGGGAGGAGGTGTGGTGCTTTATGTCCGGGATGGCATAGAGTCCAACAGGATAAACATCCTGCGTGAGACTAAATACAAAATTGAATCTTTATGGGTAGAAATCCCTTGTGTGTCGGGGAAGACTATAGTGATAGGAGTATACTACCGTCCACCTGGTCAAGATGGTGAGACAGACAGTGAAATGCTAAGAGAAATTAGGGAAGCTAACCAAATTGGTAGTGCAGTAATAATGGGAGACTTCAATTACCCCAATATTGACTGGGTAAATGTATCATCTGGTCACGCTAGAGAGATAATGTTCCTGGATGGAATAAATGATAGCTTTATGGAGCAATTGGTTCAGGACCTAATGAGAGAGGGAGCAATTTTAGATCTAATTCTCAGTGGAGCACAGGACTTGGTGAGAGAGGTAACGGTGGTGGGGCCGCTTGGCAATAGTGATCATAATATGATCAAATTTGATTTAATGACTGGAAGAGGAACAGTGTGCAAATCCAAGGCTCTCGTGCAAAACTTTCAAAAGGGAAACTTTGATAAAATGAGAAAAATTATTAGAAAAAAACTGAAAGGGGCAGCTACAAAAGTAAAAAATGTCCAAGAGGCGTGGTCATTGTTAAAAAATACCATTCTAGAAGCACAGTCCAGATGTATTTCACACATTAAGAAAGGTGGAAAGAAGGCAAAATGATTACCGGCATGGTTAAAAGGGGAGGTAAAAGAAGCTATTTTAGCCAAAAGATCTTCATTCAAAAATTGGAAGAAGGATCCAACAGAAGAAAATAGGATAAAGCATAAACGTTGGCAAGTTAAATGTAAGACATTGATAAGACAGGCTAAGAGAGAATTTGAAAAGAAGTTGGCTGTAGAGGCAAAAACTCTCAGTAAAAACTTTTAAAAATATATCTGAAGCAGAAAGCCTGTGAGGGAGTCAGTTGGACCATTAGATGATCGAGGGGTTAAAAGGGCACTTAGAGAAGATAAGGCCATCGCGGAAAGATTAAATGATTTCTTTGCTTCGGTGTTTACTGAAGAGGATGTTGGGGAGGTACCTGTAATGGAGAAGGTTTTCATGGGTAATGATTCAGATGGACTGAATCAAATCACGGTGAACCTAGAAGATGTGGTAGACCTGATTGACAAACTGAAGAGTAGTAAATCACCCGGACCGGATGGTATACACCACAGAGTTCTGAAGGAACTAAAAAATGAAATTTCAGACCTATTAGTAAAAATTTGTAACTTATCATTAAAATCATCCATTGTATCTGAAGACTGGAGGATAGCAAATGTAACCCCAATATTTAAAAAGGGCTCCAGGGGCGATCCGGGAAACTACAGACCGGTTAGCCTGACTTCAGTGCCAGGAAAAATAGTGGAAAGTGTTCTAAACATCAAAATCACAGAACATATAGAAAGACATGGTTTAATGGAATAAAGTCAGCATGGCTTTACCCAGGGCAAGTCTTGCCTCACAAATCTGCTTCCCTTTTTTGAAGGAGTTAATAAACATGTGGATAAAGGTGAACTGGTAGATATAGTATACTTGGATTTTCAGAAGGCGTTTGACAAAGTTCCTCATGAGAGGCTTCTAGGAAAATTTAAAAGTCATGGGATAGATGGCGATGTGCTTTCATGGATTGCAAACTGGCTAAAAGACAGGAAACAGAGAGTAGGATTAAATGGACAATTTTCTCAGTGGAAGGGAGTGGACAGTGGAGTGCCTCAGGGATCTGTATTGGGACCCTTACTTTTCAATATATTTATAAATGATCTGGAAAGAAATACGACGAATGAGATAATCAAATTTGCAGATGACACAAAATTGTTCAGAGTAGTTAAATCACAAGCAGATTGTGATAAATTGCAGGAAGACCTTGTGAGACTGGAAAATTGGGCATCCAAATGGCAGATGAAATTTAATGTGGATAAGTGCATGGTGATGCATATAGGGAAAAATAACCCATGCTATAATTACACAATGTTGGGTTCCATATTAGGTGCTACAACCCAAGAAAGAGATCTAGGTGTCATAGTGGATAACACATTGAAATCGTCGGTTCAGTGTGCTGCGGCAGTCAAAAAAGCAAACAGAATGTTGGGAATTATTAGAAAGGGAATGGTGAATAAAACGGAAAATGTCATAATGCCTCTGTATCGCTCCATGGTGAGACCGCACCTTGAATACTGTGTACAATTCTGGTTGCCGCATCTCAAAAAAGATATAATTGCGATGGAGAAGGTACAGAGAAGGGCTACCAAAATGATAAGGGGAATGGAACAACTCCCTTATGAGGAAAGACTAAAGAGGTTAGGACTTTTCAGCTTGGAGAAGAGACGACTGAGGGGGGATATGATAGAGGTGTTTAAAATCATGAGAGGTCTAGAACGGGTAGATGTGAATCGGTTATTTACTCTTTCGGATAGTAGAAAGACTAGGGGGCACTCCATGAAGTTAGCATGGGGCACATTTAAAACTAATCGGAGAAAGTTCTTTTTTACTCAACGCACAATTAAACTCTGGAATTTGTTGCCAGAGGATGTGGTTAGTGCAGTTAGTATAGCTGTGTTTAAAAAAGGATTGGATAAGTTCTTGGAGGAGAAGTCCATTACCTGCTATTAAGTTCACCTAGAGAATAGTCACTGCCATTAGCAATGGTAACATGGAATAGACTTAGTTTTTGGGTACTTGCCAGGTTCTTGTGGCCTGGATTGGCCACTGTTGGAAGCAGGATGCTGGGCTCGATGGACCCTTGGTCTGACCCAGTATGGCATTTTCTTATGTTCTTAAGCCTGAACCCACTGGGATTTTACGGTCCATTGCATAACTCTCATGCAGGCCGATACAGTACAGTGCGCTCCAGTGGAGCGCACTGTTAACCCACAATTGGACGCGCATTTTTGACGCGCTAGCTTTACCCCTTATTCAGTAAGGGGTAATAGCGCGTCAAACGCGCGTCCAACCCCCCCCAACCTAATAGCGCCCGCAACATGCAAATGCATGTTGATGGCCCTAATAGGTATTCCCGCACGATACAGTAAGAAAAATGTGCAGCCAAGCTGCACATTTTACTTTAAGAAATTAGCGCCTACCCAAAGGTAGGCGTTAATTTCTGCCGGCGCCGGGGAAGTGCACAGAAAAGCAGTAAAAACTGCTTTTCTGTGCACCCTCCAACTTAAAATATCATGGCGATATTAAGTCGGAGGCCCCAAAAGTTAAAAAAAAGTAAAAAATAAAAAAATAAAAATTTAAAATGGGCCCGCGGCTCGAAAACCGGACGCTCAATTTTGCCAGCGTCTGGTTTCTGAACCCGTGGCTGTCAGCGTGCTCGAGAACCAACGCCGGCAAAATTGAGTGTCGGCTGTCAAACCCGCTGACAGCCGCCTCTTTTTGCCGCGGACCCTAATTTAAATAAATTACTTTACTGTATCGCGCGTACAGGAGAGTGTTCTGTGCCTGCTCTCCTGCGATTTTTACTGTGCAGGCCATCGGAGTGACATGACCGCAGACGCCATGTGACCCAGCAGTTTGAGAAAGTGACGAGCAGTTGAGGATACTCGAGTCTGTAAATGATGCGCCAGAGAGACTATGGTGAAAAGCACGATCCTGAGGAAGGAAAGCTTTTGCCTGTATTGTCTTTAGGTCAGCCCCTTTAAAGGATAGGGTTTGAGATGGAACCACCTTGGATTTGGGATAGTTGATTGAAGAGTGAGACGTAAGGACGCCAATGCAGCTGGCTGAGTCAGAGCCCTTATCAACCAATCGTCGAGATAAGGGTAGATATGGACACCCTGACTCCTGAGAAAGGTGGCGACTACTATGAGGCACTTGGTGAATATTTGTGGAGCACAAGCTAGGCCGAATGGTAGGACACGATACTGAAAGTGACGAGGGCCGACCAAGAATCGCAGGAATTTGCGATAAAATGGAATAATTGAGATATGTGTGTTTGCGTCCTGGAGATCTAGAGAGCACAGCTAATCTCCTTTTTGTAGAAGAGGAAGTAGCGAACCCAAGGTTACCATCTTGAACTTCTCTCTTTGTAGATACTTGTTTAGGGCGCGAAGGTCCAGAATTGGATGAAAGTCACCTGACTTTTTTGGGATTATAAAGTACCGGGAATAGAACCCCTGCCCCTGTTGGGAGGGGGGCACTGGTTCTATTGCCTGTGAGAGGAGGAGGGTTAAAACCTCCTGTTCCAGAAGGAGAGAGTGGTCGGACAATCCCCACGTCAGTCGAGGTGGGGAGTCTGCCGGTACAGTCAGGAAATTGAGATGGTAACCGTGGGTGAACACTGCAAGTACCCACTGGTCGGTGGTGACCATGTGCCAAATGTTGGTGAAGTGGCACAATCGGCCGCCGACCGGTAGAGATGGTAGAGAAGGTTGGCTTATGCTCTCCAGGAAAGAGTCAAAACCCTGACGCTGGTCCTGGCTGAGGAACAGGTTGGGTTTTCTGAGGTCGAGATTGCCTGGACTCACCTTTTAGATAAGGCTTGGAAGGGCGACCTTGGGAAGCCAGAGGATAATTCCTTATTGGCTTATAAACCGGCCTCTTAGAATCTCGCCTGAATATTCTCTTAGGGGTAGATGAGAAATCAGCAGGCACAGCGTTTCATGGTGGTCTTTTAGCTGCGCTATGGTCTCCTGGATCTTGTCTCCAAAGAGATTATCACCAGTACAGGGCAGGTCAGCCAACCTGTCCTGTACCTCTGGTCTGAGGTCTGAAGATTTCAACCATGCCCACCTTCGTGCACTAATCCCCGCTGCGGACACCCTAGAGGTAGTGTCAAATATGTCATACGCAGCACGGACCTCATGCTTGCCCGCATCCAGGCCTTTTTGAGCCAAAGCATTCAGGTCATCCTGGATCTGATCAGGTAAAGGCTCAGAGAAATCCTGGATCTTCTTAAAAAGGTTTCTGTTATACTGAGTCATGTGTAACTGGTAAGAAGCAATGCGAGATGTAAGCATTGAGCCATGAAAGACCCATCTGCCAAAAGCATCCAGGGATTTTTGCTCCTTCCCTGGAGGTATGGAGGAATGAGGTTTGGAACGCCGTACTTTTTTCTGGGCTGATTCCACAACCACTGAGTGATGATCCAGTTGTGATCTCTGAAATCCAGGAGCTGACTGCACAAGATAGGTAGCATCTGTCTTATGGTTGACAGGTGGAACGGAACCTGGGTGTTACCAGTTTCTCTTTAGAAGATCAATTAGGATTTCATGAATAGGAATGGACATGATTTCCTTAGGGGCATCAAGGAACTGGAGCACTTCCAGCATCTTGTGCCTTGAATCCTCTTCAGTTTGAAGCTGAAAAGGAATTGTCTCAGACATTTCTTTAATGAAGTTAATAAAAGAAAGATCCTCTGGAGAAGAACACCTCCTCTCTTCAGGGGGAGAGGGCTGTGAAGGTAAGTCATCTGTATCCTGGGACGAATCATCAGTCCAAGGATCATATGGTTGATCACCAGCTCCCTGAGGATCTTCTGAAGGAAGAAATGGCATTATTCCCAAAGGACCAGGTCTGGGCATCAACTGCATCGGGAGAGGCGCCGTCGGCATCGATGGAAGCACAGACAGAACCGGTGACATCGATGGATGAGACGGTGGCAGGATTCCAGATAGCGGTATGGGTATCGGTGTTTCCTCGCCATCCGACGACAAAGGAATCAGCGTCAAAAGAAGAGGGCATACCGGTGCCCTCTGTTCCAGCGGTGGAAGGGCACCAATCAATGCATCCAGCTTACCCAGTAGCGGTGCAAACGCCCCTGGAATCGGATCGGTGACCGGTTCAGGCACAGTTACCGGCATCAATGGAGGCTAGAATCCCTGCTGTGCTTTTCCGATGGCCTCTTGGATCATCCGATCCAATTCCTTACGGAGACCGGGGGCGAGTAACCCTGGCTCCGGAGTAGAAGGCAATAGAGCCATAGCCGGAGGGTCCACCGGTAAAAGTGGAGTCGCGGCTCCCTGCACCGATGAAGGTGGTGACCCAGTAACAGGAGGATGAGGCCTTCTCTGGACAGGATTTCTTTGTCGGTGGCTCTGTCGACGATGATGCCTAGGGCTTGCCTGTATCAGCGGATTGAGCCTTCCGATGCCGGTGTCTATGCTTTTCACGATATTCTCCTTGGTCCTTCCCCTGAGGTGATGAGGAAGATGTTGACACCTTCGGAGTAGTCGATGCCAGTCGGGCAGCACCGCTGGCGAGAGGTCGATGGCACCGGCTCAGACGAAGTCGAAGCGGTCGATGGAGTTGGGGGATTTGAATGAAAAATGGAGAAATTACTTACCTGATAATTTTGTTTTCCTTAGTGTAGACAGATGGACTCAGGACCAATGGGTATAGTGTACTCCTGACAGCAGTTGGAGACGGATCAGATTTCAATCTGACGTCAGCCCTAGTACGTATACCCCTGCAGGAAGTGTAGCTCTTCAGTATTCTCCTCGAAAAGCAATTGTGGATATATGTATGACTGAATAATTTGAATAACCTGATTAACTTTAGAACTTGGATAACTTGATTAACTTTAGAACTTGGATAACTTGATTAATTTGAACTGGTTGAATTGGTTATAGCTGGAGACCGCTAGTGTCCTCAACCGAGAAACATCGACACCCGGTAGGATGGGTGTTCTAGTTGGAGAAAGGCATGTCTTACCCATGAATCATTCTCTGTTGGCGATGTCACTAGAGGATTCCATGAATAACGGCAGCCGTGGGTGGGATGCTGAGTCCATCTGTCTATACTAATGAAAACAAAATTATCAGGTAAGTAATTTCTCCATTTCCTAGCGTGTAGCAGATGGACTCATGACCAATGGGATGTATAAAAGCTACTCCCGAACCGGGTGGGAGGCTGCCCGTGACCTACTTAGTACTGCCCTTGCAAATGCTGTGTCCTCTCGAGCCTGAACATCCAAGCAGTAAAACCTGGAGAAGGTGTGGATGGAGGACCATGTCGCCGCCCGATAGATCTCGGTGAGTGACAGCATTTTGGTTTCTGCCCAGGACACTGCCTGGGCTCTAGTGGAATGGGCCTTGACTTGTAAGGGCGATGGCTTGCCTGCTTCTACGTAGGCCGCCTTGATGACTTCTTTGATCCAGCGGGTTATGGTTGCTTGCGAGGCCGCTTCCCCTTGCTTCTTCCCGCTGTGAAGGACGAATAGATGGCCCATCTTTCGTACGGATTCCAACCTTTCCAGGTATTGGATTAGGAGTCTGCCGATGTTGAGATGGCGTCCGGTGTTATAGCCTCAAAGGCTAGCAATCTGGTCGGTGTAGCTTCCACCGCCATCCTCTTGGAAAGGTCGTGGCAGGGGGATTCTACAAACTTGTCCGGAGGGAGGTGGAGGAAATCCCTCTCGAATAATGGATAGGACCCACTTGTCTGAAGTTATCTCGACCCATCTTTAGTAGAATAGGGCAAGCCCGCCCCCTATGGCTTCTTCCTTTGGACAGGTCGGCTGATTTTCATTGTGGGGTGCAGCTGGGGCCTGGACCAGAGCTGGCTCCCCTTTTGTTGTGCTTGTTCTGAAAGGACTGGCTCCTGCCTGCGGGGCGAGCTGCTTGATATGTGCTTCTGTATGGGATGAAGCTCTGTGATCCTTTGCCCCTGGAAGTTCGGGGGAAGGGTCGCTGGTTTCTCTTATTCCTATCCTCCGGTAGCTGCGGCAGTGGTGATTCGCCCCATTTGTTGACTAGTTTCTCTAGTTTGCTTCCGAACAGGAGGGTTCCCTTGAAGGGCATCCTTGTGAGTCTTGTTTTGGAAGATGCGTCGGCCGACCAGCTTCGGAGCCAGAGTTGTCTTCTGTCTGCCACGGCTGATGACACTCCTCTAGCTGCAGTGCGAACCAGATCAGAAGCAGCATCCTTGAGGAATGATACTGCTGGTGCCAGGGCTTCCCCAGGAGTGTTGTTCCTGGTCTGTGATAAGCAGGCGCATGTCACTACGGCACAGCAGGCCGCGATCTGTAGAGACATAGCGGAGACGTCAAAGGACTGTTTGAGGATGGATTCCAGACGTCTGTCTTGAGCATCTTTGAGTGCTGCTCCTCTCTCCACTGGGATAGTAGTGTGCTTCAAAACCGTGCAGACCATGGAATCCACTTTCGGACATGCCAGGAGGTCTTTGGCAGCTGGGTCCAGAGGATACATGGCTGCCAGATCACGCCCCCCTTTGAACGTAGTCTCCGGGGCATCCCAATCCAGGTCAATTAGCTGCTGGACGGCTTGTAATAGTGGGAAATGGCGGGAGGTCTGACTGAGTCCCTCGAGTAGGGGATTCGTCTTAGGTTCCCCTGAGGCACCTGTGCCCGGGATAGCAAGCTCTTTCAAGCTGTGTGTGACAGTTCTGGAAGCTCATCCTTGGTGAAGAAGCGCCTCATTGTTCGGTAGGACTCTGTCCCCGGAGGGAGTTCCCCTTCCTCCAGGGGTTCTGATTCCTCATCTGAGTTGTCCGTGTCCCCGAAGGTGGGGCTTCTGGGCGGTGGAATCACTTCCCTGGGCATAGAGGGTTCCGGGATGTTGAGGTCCTCTGGTGGAGGTTGTGGCTGTATTATCGAAGGCTCCAGTTGCATGTGGACGAAGGTATGCAGGCCTTTGAAGAATTCCACCCAGGAGATAGATGCTGGGTCTAAATTAAGAGGCGCTGTGTCCCTGGGGAGCCCTGTTTGAGGGAGGGTCCCGCTGGGAGACACTAGGTCCGGCGTATGGTTTGAGGAGCTGGAACCCGGTACTGGCTGGGGAGGGCCATGAGCTGGATCCCCCGGGGCCGCCTCGCACTGTATACACAGGGCGGAGGCCTCCTCATGCTGTGCAGCTCTAATGTGGCATGCTGGGCAGAGGCCCTGAGCCTCGAGCTTCTTTTCCGGTGGTGCCATGGCTTTGTGCGCATAAAATACAGTTATGTGCTCCAGTGCGTCGAAGTTGTGCGCGTAGGATTGGTACAAGCTCAGGGAGGTGTGCGCGCTGTTGTGCGCCCAGATCGAGGTATGCGTCCGGCACAGTAAGCACATGGCCGTGCGCGTTTGCTTGTGCACACGGTACTTGGGCACGCGACGATGTGCGCACACGGTACTTGGGCGCGCGACGATGTGCGCACAAGGTATTTGTGCGCGCTGCTCGCCTCTGTGCGCACGGGTCAGAATGGCGGGACAGGGCGACCATGCGGACAATATGGTGACCAACCTCGGAGGGTCTCCACGTGGGAGGACCCTTGGATCTGACCGAGGTCTAGCCCTGCTAGGGCAGATCAACCCGGTGGCACTGGTCCCGGCTGGCGACCTGTGCGACTCCTCGAGCTTCGGAGACCGGAGACTTTTAAATAGATTTCTACCTTCAGCCAAGTCCTCACTCAAGAAACGTGCATTCTCGACTGCCAGCCCCCTTCATTGGAATGCCCTCCCCACGGACATTCGCCTCGAAACGTGTACTCGAACATTCAAAAAGAAACTCAAGACCTGGCTCTTTACAAAAGCCTACACTTAAAGGTCTAGCTCAGAACCACATCCCAGAACTTGAATCATTCTCGCTTTTATAATCATATCAAACAACTCCTAATTTTTATCCTTGGTCTCACAATTCCAAATCATTAAATATTTGAGCATGCTACACCAATACCTCTTAATCCAGATGTAACCTCAGTTTTTGAAGTCTTCACTCCTATAGAAATAATCGCCAGTTCTTATTTACTTAACCCTATTCTGTAGACGTAAACTTTTCATGAAGACTGTAATCTGTAAACACCTGTATTTATTATAAGAATTTGTATTTACTATTTATATTTATTATTTAGCTATTAACATTGTTCTGTTACCACTTGGTACTATTTCTCTCCTTTACCTCAAACTCTAAGTTCCTACTAAGTTAGCCATGTTATTTATACCCAATTGTTGGATGTAATTGTATATTTGTTTAATTGTTCAATCTGTTTGATGTAATTTTCTGTTCCTTGTTCTGTGTAAACCGAAGTGGTATGCACAAGTGCATGAACTCCGGTATATAAAAGCCTTTAAATAAATAAATAAATAAATACCTTCTCGTGTCTCGGCACTTCTCGGTCTCGTTCCGGGCGGTCTCCAGCTGCGGGGGGAGAGGGAAAATACCTTCACCGCCGCGCTCGATGTGGCACCCGCTGCCTCTCAGCCTCACCTGATGTCGGGGGCTAGGTCGCCAGACTGAGGCTTACCTCCGAGGGACCACGGAAATCACCTCGGGAATTCTCAACTGGGGGAGGGACCCAATTAGTGTCACCGCAGGAGAGCGGGGCTAGTCTGTAGAGGTAAGATTTTTTCTTGTTTTGGGTTTTCTTTGTAAATTTACTCTAACGCTGTGCTAGCGTGCATAGAGTCCCGAACTGCTATGGAGACGGAAAATACTGAAGAGCTGCACTACCTGCAAGGGTATATGTACTAGGGCTGACAGACTGAAATCTGATCCATCTCCAACTGCTATCAGTTGGAGATGGTCCTGAGTCCATCTGCTACATGCTAGGAAAGACACTCCATTTTTTCTAAACGGGCTTTTCGGCCCTTGAGTGTCATTTGGGCACATTTGATGCAAGTTAGGGTTATCATGGCTAGACCCCAAGCACAATACACAAACTCTGTGCAGGTCTGTGATGGACACTGGCCGAGGACAATCGGGGCACAGATGAAAACCCGACGCCATAGCTTCAACAAAAATTTAGCCATGGTGAGATCAATGGCCAGTAGGCCCAGACAGGAAAAATTCGGCGGGAATCGACCGCAAAAGGGGTTAAACCTTACCTTTCGACCGCTATGGGGTAGAAATTTTTGAAAATTTTTAAAGAAGTTCCGTGAGAAAAATTCCTGTCAGGAATCTCTAGAGAGCTCCTTAACCCGCGCGGCTACTGCTGCGCGGAAAAAAAAGAGACTGAAGGGGGACCCCTGCTGAATGCTTGTCCTGTGAGAAAATCTAATAATATCACTGCCAGAAATACTGTTCATATGTGGTTATAAATAATGACATACATATTCAGCCGCTAACTGGCTAACAATTGCTATATATTCAGCAGCACAGCTACACCACTGAATATACCCAACAAACTTTAAGACAGCCTTTTCTCCCAACCAGAGTTAGCTGGATAAATGAGCCAGCTAACTCTGAATATTGAGTTAGCTGGTTAATTTATCCCGCCAATTCCACTCCTCCCCAATCCACCCATTCCGCATCCCTGTCTAAGTCAGCTAAGACATTTATCCAGTTTCATGGCACCTGCTGATCGTAGCCGGATAAGTGGCGCTTAGCTGGCTAAGTGCCATTTTCAATATTGGGCTCAACATATCTCTGAAATATTTATTTATATACATTTGATATTCTGCTTCTTAACAGGTTTGGTCTCAAAGCAGATTACAGAAATTAAACAAGTGTTGCTTACCTGTAACAGATGTTCTCACAGGACAGCAGGATGTTAGTCCTCCCTTTGCCCCCCCTCTGTCCCATCCATCCTCTGCCCTTCTACACCCCACCATGCTACCCCTAAATCCTCCATGCCATCCCCTAAAGACTTTATATGTAAGAGAACAACCGTCGAATTGATAAAATATTGCCGGTCTTGTATAATACCATCTTAGTACTACATAAGTTGATTGTAACTGTACATATTTTCAACTGTATATAGTTTCCTCTATTTGTTTTTATTTTTCTCAATTTTTACTGCCTTCCCCATCTCCTCCCTGTCCCCTCCCTCTCCCCCTTTCCTCTTTTCCCCCCTCCCCCTCCCTTGTTTTATTGTTGTATTGTAATTTTCCTCCTTTAGTTCACTGTAAACCGGCATGATGTGCTTCACGAATGTCGGTAAATAAAAGTTATTAAATAAATAAATAAATAAATAAAATATGGGTGACATCACAGGATGGAGCCCTGTATGGAAAACTTTTCTGTCAAAGTTTCTACAAAGCTTTGACTGACACTGGCACAATGAGTGCACTGAGCATGCTCAGCCTGCAATTATCCCTGTGAGCCACAGGTGTCTCCCTCAGTCTCGTCTTATAGCTAAAAGCACAAGCGAAACTAAAATAAAAGTAAAAACGTATACAGACCCAATTCCACGGGGTGGCGGTGGGTTTCGTGAGGACTAACATCCTGCTGTCCTGTGAGAACACCTATTAAGGTAAGTAACACTTGCTTTCTCACAGGACAAGCAGGATGGTAGTCCTCACATATGGGTGAGTAGCGAGCTGAGGATGCCCGAGAGTGCACCAAATGCACCCAAGACGCGCGAAAACCGCAATGACATGGGTGGAATTTGGAACGGAGGGCATCCTGAAACCCTTAACGGGTTGGTGGAAGGATGTTGGGTAGTTAAACCGAAAAGAATAAGAGTAGATGGACTGGCCAAACATGGAGCATGCCGGCTAGTCATATCTAAGCAATAATGGGCTGCGAAGGTATGGAGAGAACTCCAGGTTGCAGCCTGATAAATATGTACAAGCAGCAGCGGCCGAGGGGAAGCTATTAAGGCTGGGATGGACGCAACAGAGTGTGGTTACACACAGTGTTGTAGTGAAATGTCTACTTGTTGGTAGGAAAAAAGATACAGACCGTCAATTAGGAGGAATAGGTCTGTTTGCCCACTGGATCTCGCAGCTTGACTCTTGCCACAGAAGGAAAGAGTTAGGTGGAATTCCTATGGAATGTAGTGCAGTCTAGATAGAATGCAAGTGAAAAAAAACCCTCTCGCTTTGGTGAGAGAGGTGTTGGGAAAAATGGGCAGTGTATATTCTGAGTCAGGTGAGATGCAATGTCTACCTTAAGAAAGATATGAAGTTGAATACGTAAAACCACTCGGTCAAGGAGGAACGCAGGGTCGGATGAGTATGTAATAAGGTGTGTAACTCACTGACCCTGTTGGCAGAAATGACATTTATGAGGGAAAAAATTTCCCACGTCAAACCGTGAAATGAGAGGAATGGAAAGGCTCGAACGGAGAATAGATGAGACTTTTAAGCACGAAATATAGGTTCCGTTCCGAGACTAGTGAAAATAGAGGCGGCTTGATCAGTGGATAATCCATGGTAAGCTGACTCAGAAGGGGTTTAACGTTAATCGGGTATCCCCACTCCCAAACGATACACCAATTGGAACAGAGGTGTACCTATGTGGAGGATGTCTGGGGAGCAGAATCCGAGGGAGCAAGAGCAAGAGAAAAGAGTGGTGTAGAAAAAGAAAAAGGGAATTACCCTTTTGTATGTGTCATGTGGTAAATCATGCCACTTTGAATGGTAGGATTTGTGTGTGGAAAGTTTCGTGACGCTACCAGTACCTGAGAACCTCAGTGAGTCTACGATTTGAGACTGACTTCTGAGAAGGTGAATTGGTTACTGGTGTAATAGATTGAGAAGTATGGGAAGCATACTGGTCTCGGCCAGGACGTGGGTCTAAGGAACAGTTAACCCCATCCCGGTTCAACATTAGAAGAGTGCTGGCTATGAGAGGCAGCAGAAGAGACACATTAAGAGGCCCTTGATTGAAGAAAGGCGTCTATGGGAATGCACTGGAAACATGTGTAGGGAGTAGAATCTGTGCACCGTATGGTTCGAATCGGACGCAGAGGGCAAGTTCGGTTGACCTCAGCGTTAGAAGATCTTTCCCGCTACACATGTAGTCCAAGACCATTCGAGAGGATGGAAACCTACATGGAGACGGTCTGCTAGTGCGTTCAGTAAATCTCTTAGATAAGTGGCCCGAGGATACATGGAGTGAGCAAGGGCCAAGAGTAGAGCTGTGCAGCTTCCTTGCAGAGCAACTAAGATGTTGTGCGTGCTTGTGTGTTGGAAAGCACATTGTTCCTATGCTGTCTGTATGCACAAAGATTTGTTGCAGAGGCAGTATTGGAAGGCACGCATGGTTACAAGCTCCAAGAAGTTCATGTGAAACTGTGTTTGGAGTGGAGAAGATGCATATTGGGTTGAGAAGCCTTTAGGTCAAAACTTTACAACCCTGAGTAAATGTGAGCATGAGCAGAATCAGACTAGGTTTTGGTTCTAGATCTGCAATATGGATGAGGGACAAAAGCGGTTGAACAGCTTAGACCCACTGATAATGGAATTTCACTGAATCTAACCCATAGCAGTTTTGGATCTATGAGGAAAGTGCATAGTGAAAAAACCCCATGGCCAGACAATGAAGAATTGAGGGGCTGAGGTTATGGAAAATGGATGCAGGGACATGTAAGAGTTTATTAGAATGTCTGCGCGTATGCCGGACAGGAAGGTCATTATGACTGTGGTGTCCAGAAGTGTTGTATAAGGGATTTAGGGCAGTGACAGTAATCCCAGATAGCAAATATATAGCGAGTCATGAAGAAGTTAGAGCTCCTTGCGTGGACTAACTGTGGTTATGCAGCTGTCCATGCAAGGAAAAGCGTGAATGATGTTGGGAGACCAGGAGGTGTCCAACTGGAGGGGTTGATGTAATCTGGATATCATGTAACCTCACACGGGAGCATGAGCGGTAAAGTCTTACCCGCATTTCTGTGTGCTGTACAAGGATACACCGAGACCTGTCGACAGGCTTCAAGGTGGACTTGCACTTGAGGCAGTATTTGCTGAATCTCGTGTTTAGCAGATCAGCGAATGTACCTGGAACTTTGGTTCTGAAGCAGGAACCAGAAGTCAGAGCATTAATCAATATAGCGCCTCGTTACTGAAGAAGGGAAGATGCCCTGATGCAATCACAAAGAAATGATAGAGAGGTTCTCTTGGTATTATGGCTGACATAGCTGGCATAGCGATATGTGACACTAATACGGTTCCTGGAAGGTACATGATCTAGAACTTTTCGAACCATTTGGCTCAAATTAGAGAACACATCTCAATGGGAATGCTGCAGAAGCGGGTACTTACCATCCGACGTGGATTGCGGAAGGACGAGCCGGTGAAGATTGCTGGCTCCGTGGATTTCAGGAGTCTTTGAGGGAGTAGACGCCTGTCTCAACTGTGATGCCTGGTATGGTGGCGCAGGTATAGAGGAGACAGGCTGAGCGTGGCTGGCGCTACCACGGTAGTATTTTGTGGAGGGCCACAATCCCCCACCGATGTCTGTGGGGCACGCCTCGGGATCAGAGGAGCGATTAACCGCTTGTGAACCCGGCCCTCGTCGCAGCGGCTCGATGCAGAATTCTTCGGAACTCGTTCCGGTGTTTCTGGAG
This sequence comes from Rhinatrema bivittatum, assembly GCF_901001135.1. Taxonomy (NCBI): domain Eukaryota; kingdom Metazoa; phylum Chordata; class Amphibia; order Gymnophiona; family Rhinatrematidae; genus Rhinatrema; species Rhinatrema bivittatum. The sequence continues at coordinate 3,571,227 of NC_042632.1, forward strand.
CACCAAGGACTGCCAATACTGGGGTAGATTTTAAAAGCCCAGCACGTGCCGGCGCGCCTATTTTGCATAGGCCGCCAGCAAGCGCAAGTCCCGGGGCTTTGCTTGGGGGGCGTGTCGGGGCGGTGCGGCATTCGGGGTGTGTCCGGGGGGCGTGGCGGCGGTCCGGGGGCAAAGAGCTGGTGATGTGGGCAAGTTACGCCTGCCAGAGTCAGGCGAAACTCAATAGAATAAGGTAGGGGAGGGGGATTTAGTTAGGGAAAGGTGGGGGGGGGGACGGGACAAAAAAAAAAGTTCCCTCCGAGGCCGCTCCGATTTCGGAGCGGCCTCGGAGGGAAAGGAGGCAGGCTGCGCGGCTCGGCGTGCGCAGGCTGCCGATTTTGCGCAGTCTTGTGCACGCCGACCCCGGATTTTAAAAGATACGCGCGACTATGTGCATATCTTTTAAAATCCGGCGTACTTTTGTTTGCGCCGGTTGCACGAACAAAAGTACGCGTGCGCGTACTTTTTAAAAATCTGCCCCACTGTGCGGAACAGAGTCGATGGCAGTGGTGATGTTGCTCAGCCCGAGCATTGTCCAGTATCGAGAAGGATAGCACCAATGTGCTGGATGGCATCGGTGGCGGACGGTCACCGTGTCGGTGATGATACATGCCACGGTGCTCGGCCCGGTCTTTCCCCAGCGCCGAGATGGATGCCCTTGCTGTCTTGGATGGCGACTGATGACAGACTGTCAGTATGCCTGCACTGCTCCTGGCACTATGTAGTGTCGTAGGCTAATTCGGGGCTTTAATAAGAACCCAAAGCATAGAGCACTGTGTTCAGGCGAGGGCATTACGTGGCGGTGCTATGTCGGTATTGACTGTGTCGATGGTGGCCGAAGCGGCCTCAAGGGTATCGTCAAAAATATGTGAAAAAACGTCGATGACTCGGCCAGAGCAATGATGACAGTGATGGAAGCACTGACAGCATTGGCACAGGTATCTATGGGAACGATGTGGCATCGAACAATCGAAAAAACATCGTTGGCATTGGAAAAATGATAACAGCATTGATAGGAACGTTGTGGGCATCGATGCCCATTGATATAATGGACCTGGGCATCAATGGCATCGACCCGGGCATGGATGACACAGGTGTACGTCGATGGCATCCATCCGGGCAATGATGGCACCGATGAAACTCAAGAAAAAATCGTGCCATGGATGAAAAACATGGATGGCACTGATGGAAACGATGCAGGGACTGATGGCATCAGTGTACCGCGGGGGGAGGGGTACCGATGGCATCTAAGAATCCAGGACAGTCTGAAGGGGGTTCCAACTGTAGCGATGGGGGCATCGACTGCTCGAGGGTACCGAGGAAATCGAAGGACCTGAATCGACAGGAGCCCTGGCGGCAACGGAAACCGTGGAAGTCCCTGTCCTACTAGTGCTAATAACCAGGCAGAGTGTCACAAAGGGACACTCACAGGCTATGTGAGGCTAACTGAAAACACAGGGAGAGGGAAGGCCGCAGTCGGTTGGCAGGCCAGGGAGGTGACAGGAACTGACCGAAAAAACAGGGCATAGTACTCACCAAGCGTCGAATAAACGTACGCGAAGGGAGACCCATACAGGGAAAAGTGTTTGTGAAGTAAAAGTTTAAGTGTTTCCGTGTGAAAAAGTGTTAGAATTTCTCACAGAGCTCCTAACCGCTATGCTTACTGCAGAGTGGAAAAAAGAAGACAGAGGGAGACACCTGTGGCTCACAGGGATAATTGCAGGTTGAGCAAGCTCAGTGCACTCAGTGTGCCAGTGTCAGTCAAAGCTTTGTAGAAACTTTGACAGAAAAGTTTTCCGTACAGGGCTTCATCCTGGGATGACACCCATATGTGAGGACTACCATCCTGCTTGTCCTGTGAGAAAGACTTAAGACACTTAAAACAGTTAAACGTAGTTAACACTGAGTGCCATTGTTTGGCATAAGGACCAAGTGGGGAAACTTTTTTTTTTTTTTAAATGCCTAATGAGCTGGCTGGGGAAAGGCCTGGAAGAAAAGCTAGGTACTTTGTTTCTTGGCAGATGGGTAAAGGAACCTCATTCCAGATCTTGGGAGTATAGTAGCTGAAGGTTCTTAGTCTTGTGCAGTTCAATTTGGCAGAAGTCAAGGGAGGGGAGAAAAAAGGGCCTTTTGGAGGTCTCTAGCTAGGGTGTAGGAAGCAAGGAAGCAAGGAGATAGGTGAGATACTATGGGGGCTGTTTGTTTACACATTTATTTGCAGTTTTTATATGCCAACATTTGTTTAGTAACTTCACATCGGTTTACAATCAACAGAAACATTGCAGCCGTGCTAAATAAACAGGAGGTTAGCAACAGCGCATTACAAGTAATGGATGAACTGAGGAGGGGTATAGGGGAAACAAGGGAGAATAAATAAAATATGACTAACAAAGTAGCATATATATGATTGAAGAATTACAGAACTTAGATAAAATTTATATAAAATATAAATAAAAGTAATTGATATATAGATACTAGAAAACTGTTAGGTTTTGAAAACAATGCAGAGGGATTTGATTTTAAACCTGATTTCAAACTTTGGTTAATACATTCTTTAGAACGTGGTTCTCAACCTTTTTCTCATCGTGACATGCCTGATGTGTGACACGCCACTCACAACAATCCACAGCTAAACTAAAAAAAAGCCTCAATATTACATATTGTTAAGAATGACAAGGGAAAGATGCTCTCTGAATAGAAATACATTTTTGTACAAGCTACATTCTCTGTCCCCAGTGGGGCCACCAACCTTTTTTTCTTCTGCTGTCACTCTCAGGCCCAGCAGGGGTAGAAAGAATCAGTTATCACTAGCCCAGAAAAGCAAGAGTATTGCCATTTTGCTGGGCTCCGGCAGGAATGGAAGACAAGAGCTGTATCCTATTGGGCTCAGTGGGTGAAGAAGTCTGCCTTGTGAACCGTACAACTTTGCACACCCTCCCTCCCCACACAATTAAAAATTATGCATTTATAATAGATTTTATATGAAAAATAACAAAAGTACAGTCTGAGGTAAAAAAAAATATCACTTACAACATGTATATTATATTTACATGCACTGTTGTGATGCTAACCAGAAAACCTGCAAAAAAGTTTAAAAAAAAAAAAAGACACTTGGAACCCATATGGCATTAGGCTTATTGGAACATACTCAGTGTGGGCTTAGCACTCAAAGTCACAAGTAAAAGAATTATAATAACAACAATACAGTAAAACCTCCATACTAAAAGAAAACTAAGTGCCAGCACACAAACAGTAACAGCCCTACTTATGAAAAGGTAGAAGTGCTAATATTATACCAGGCCCTAAAATACCAATACACCTCATATTACAAATATAGAAAAAGCCAGGCTTCTATAGATCCCTACACAAAAACTACACACTGGCATAATACCTCTCCTCAGTCATACATGCAGAATATAGACAGACCCTCACCAAATACAGAATAAAAAGAGCATACTGTAAGTATGAATGGAAATATACAGACAAACTGAAATGGAAACAACAGTACAACAAGGGAAAAACAGAATCACCATTCCTCATACAAAAAATATAAATAGTAATAAAATCATGCAAATAAAAAAAATACATATCTCATAACAGCTGAAGAACAGAATAACATCCAACAATTAAAAACTCATAAAAATGTTCCAAACACCAATAAAACATTTCAAAACAGCTGACGCAAGCATCCAATAATTTAAACTAATAAGGATTTAAAAAAAAATCCCCTGCTCTCCATATCCAGGAACTTTTGATTTCATGGTGCCATGAGATTGCCTTGGATTAGCAAAGGGGGGGTGGGGGGTCCTTGTATCATATATGCATGTACTGTCTCTCCCTCACTCTCACATGCTCAGTCTCACTTACACAAAACTCCAGGCTCTCTCTCACTTGCTTTTGCTCAGTCTTGTGCACACACAAACACACACACAGGCTGTCTCTCATTCTCAGTCTCACACAGGCATATACACACAGGCTATCTTACTCTCATATCCTCAGTCTCACACACACACAAATGCTGTTTCTCTCCTCCTGGAAACACAATTAATGGCAGCAGCAGCTTGAAGCTTCAGCCTGTCCTCCTTCAGCCCCTGTGGCCAAGGGGACTCGTTCTCTTTCTTGGGGCCACAGGGGCTGATGCTGTGTTTCTTCAAATTTGGCTCAGCACTGCTCCTCCTCTTGTTCCTGTGCGAATTAACCTCATTTCCTCTTCTGGGTCGTGACCATAAGGAGACCATACCACCCGTGCGGTCCCCCTCCCCCACAAGTTCTTTCTAGATGGCTGCTTCCTGCAGCAATCTGCTTTGCTACTATCTTCCGCCGGGCTTGAAAATGCTGACAGCCCAGGCGGAGGAGGAGCTTTCTACATTCTGCTGGAGCAGGGAGGAGGAGGAAAGATTAGCTGAATCAGCAGGAGACCAGGCAGTTCAGTATTCTGAAGCGAAAGCAGCAACACACCAGCTTCTGCTTCGCAACACAGTTGTGTGTCGCAACACACTGGTTGAGAATCGCTGTTTTAGAAGATGGGCGTTATATAGTTTGGCGATCTAGTCCCTACCAGTGAAGGGGTTCAATTTCGTGACCCCCCTGAAGTACGAACGAACAACTGAACATCCTCCGACTAATCATGCCAGCAGTGAAATGCACAGCCATCTTGAACGTACTAATATTTGCAACGCAAATGATACGTAATGCGTAGTGACGCAGTGGCGCACTAACTTTTAGCGTAACGTAACGTAACTCCATTTTGGAATAATACTTTGTATTGTATTAATACGAATGCCGATGTAAAATGTCTAACACGTCAATTAAATGACGAAACAATAGTCTGATCATAAGCTACACCTACTAGAGGACCACGCTAGCTAATGCTTGTTCAGCAATTTGTGAAATGTTTGTTCAGCAAGAACCAGAACGCATGTGTGAAAGATAAGAGTTGTAAAGTGCATAAAAGTTTGCTCCGAAGGGGGCGTGGCATGCAGTTGTACTAAGCCTTTGTCTTAGCTGCATCTTGCTGGCAATAAAAGTCTATCTTTACGGATCAGTTGTCTGGACCACCTTACTGACTAAAAAGAGACGGTTACATTTGGCGAGCCTCAGCCAGGAGGTACCGGGGACGCTATTTTAGCCCCCCAGTTGGTCCGGTAGTTTGGTGGCGGAGCGATCCCCCAGACGTACCTGGTGAGTGGCCACCGCTGAGTTCAACGATCAGGTTTCTGAGGGGACCGTTCCACACAAATTCTTCTGAGACCTCTGGGCTGGTGATCCGGGAAGAAGGCTTTCGTGACGATCGGAAGAACCCTGCAGGCGAGTATTATGGGGAACAGTGAAATAAGTGAAGAATAGATAAAAGAGTAGCAAATAACCGGTCCATCCCAGGCGGACCGAGGGGGCTTTGATCACACCCCAAGCGGTGGTTTGGTAGGAATTGCATTCCGAAAGCCACGCACATAAAAGGGAAGGAAAAAAATATAAGTAACGCATAGAATAGCGGGAATAGGTTTCTCGTTGTGTGAAAGAGAGTGAATGGCCTCGCAGTTCTAGACCGGGCGACCGCGTTCTAGTCGGGGCAAGTGTGACCCTTTGTGTCTGGCGGATACGGACCCCTTACCTATCCGTCTTCCCTTCCCTCCTTTGTCTGTGATTCTATCCTAATGGGAGGGGGCTATTCAACTCCACTAAAAGTTATGACGGAACACTATAGTGAAGTGTTCGATAAACGTAAATGTACGAAGCCCGGAATGATTCAGCGATGCACCCATAGGTGGCCCGGTTTGTGTGTAAATTGGCCTCCGGAAGGAACTTTCAATTTCCAAACGGCCACAAGGGTCCTGAAAATAGTTGAGAAAGAAGAGAATCCGGGTTGCCCTGAGGATAAGCCATACATAACTGCTTGGATTGCAGTTATTGAGAATCCTCCGAAGTGGGCAAAGAAGTTAGTGGAGGGAGCCGCCCTCGTAATGGTGGCGCAAGTGAACAAAATGGGAGACCGGAAGTCCCCAAACCGGAAAAGAAAGGGAAGGGCGGCCATCTTGGGAATAAAGGACCATGCGTCATCTGCGGCGGCCATGTTTGTAGTGCAAGGGAATTCACGGACTCAAGAAAAAAAAAGTTAAACCCCTGCCGCCTGCAGAGTACTGCCTGACGCAGAAGATCTTCTGCCGCCACCCTATGCCCCTAGCTACCCTCATCGTATAATGCGCCACCAGATCCCCCAGCTCCCGCCGATGCCCAAGTTGATCATGAAATAATGCCGGTTCCCGAAGTACGGCTTGAAGTGGAAGCGGCAGCGGCAAAAGTTGAAGACGGCGGCGAGTCGTCCGTTGTCAGGCGGCACTCGCAGTAAAACCCAAGCCGCAAGTTTGCAACTACCAATTAGAGAAACAACCACCGTAGTTCCCGTGGTCCCTACTGAAGAAAACGAGTATAATACTACGCAAACTATAAAGTTGTTTACTTACATACCTTTTCACTTCCAGTGATCTTTTTAACTGGAAACAGCTTGGCCCTCTTACGCTGATAATCCAGATCAGATGCTAGATTTTTTACGAGGAATTTTTGCAGCCCATAACCCTAACTGGGCTGACATCGGCATCTCGCCTCCATCCTTTTTACCACTGAAGAACGCCGACAAATACAATTAAACATGGAAGAAGCAGCTCGGCTGGGAGCCGGGTCAGACGGTAATCCAGATGAAGTAGTGAGAGAGCATGCCCCTGTCGCCGATCCCAACTGGGATTTCCAGACGGCTGCAGGGCGAGCCCGCATTGCTGCATATCAAGTCGCCTTTCTCGGAGCTTTAAAGAAAGGAAAGCAGAAAGTCATGAATATGGGAAAGATCCACGACGTGGTGCAAGGGAGAGACGAGACTCCCGGAATCTTTTTGGAGAGATTGATGGATGCATATCGGCAATACAGTCCATTCGACCCAGAGGACCCCAAGAGTCAGTCCGTCATAGTGATGAGCTTTGTCGGACAATCCTGTCCCGATATCCGCCGGAAGTTACAGAAATCAGAAGGATTTGAGGGAATGACTATTAGCCAGTTAAAAGCCATGGCTGACAGAGTTTATGTAAACCGAGAGCCGGACGGAGACAAGAAGGAAAAGAAAGAAAGTAGAAAGTTAAGAGAAAGTGTTAGTCTGTTAGCCGCAGCGCTGGAAGAAACTAATTTCGGAAGCTCGTCCAGGCACTATCAGGGATATCCTGGGCCGAGAGGAAGGGGCAGGTCGCCCTCCAGGGGACCGCCCAGAGGACGAGTAAGTAGAGGAGGATCGTTTAGGGGAGGGAGGATGCCGTTGGGAGCCAATCAATGTGCATACTGCAGACAAGAAGGACACTGGAAGTCTGAGTGCCCAGAGTCCCTGCAAATGAAGCAGGAAGGATATACTCCGTCCAAACCAAAGGAAGCTGAATGGCAGATGGCTGTAGGAGAAACCTCTGGCGAAGACAGTAGTGAAGCATGACTAGAGAAGGGAATTCTTCCATTCGATCCCTTAGTAGAAATCAAAGTAGAGACTGAGACATTTAAGGGATTGTTAGATACCGGGGCACAAAGATCAGTCATGACTACCGCTATTACCACGCCCACGTCGAAAAACATTTCTATTGTAGGGGCCTCTGGAAAGCCACTTATCGCTCCCTTTCTCCAGAAACGACAGGTTCGAGTGGGAGGACAATTAGTATCCCATCAGTTTCTCTACGTCCCGGGATGCCCAGTTCCCCTCATAGGGAGAGACCTTCTTTGTAAATTAAGAGCCAACTTACAATTCGAATCGACTGGAGAAATCAGAGCATTCTTCGCTGACAACCCAGTCTCTCTCATTTGTCCACTCCAAGAAGAATGGAGATTACATCTCCCCATAGTCGAACATATCACTACGCACCGATATGGAGAAAAACACCGTCCTCAACGAAAAGCGCAGACAGCTAATGGACAGTATACCTAAAGTATGGGCTGAACAAAACCCAGGAGGAATAGCCATCAACGCTACCCCTATTTGGATCGAGATGAAACAGAATGCACAGGTGATAAATCAATCTCAATACCCCATTCCGTATATGGCCAGACAAGGAATCCAGATTACACCTGCAAAGACTGTATGATTTGGGCATTCTCCGGCGAATCCGATCTGCTTGGAACACCCCTTTGTTGCCAGTAAAGAAGCCTGGAATCTATGACTATCGACCAGTACAAGACTTAAGAAAAGTGAATAGTCAAGTAGCAGATCTAGTAGCCCTCGTCCCAATCCGTACTCAATCCTGGCTCAAGTCTCTCCTGCATCAAAGTGGTACAGTGTCATTGATCTCAAAGATGCCTTCCTTCTCCGTCCCGGTGGCGGAGGAATGTCAAAAGATTTTTGCTTTCACATGGGAAGATGCACATACTGGAGTAAAGCAGCAGTACACATGGACTCGGTTGCCTCAAGGGTTTAGGCACTCACCTACGCTGTTCGGTGAGCAAACTGGCAAAAGACTTAAAGATGTATCAAGTAAAGTATGGGCCAGTCATACAATACGTGGATGACCTTCTGTTGTTTCGAGAGACGTACCTCGAATGTGCAGTATCCACTCTTCAGCTGCTAAAGAACGTTGTACTCAAAAGGGTATCGTGCAAGTAAAAAGAAAGCGCAAATCTGTGAATTGGAAGTAGAGTATTTAGGCTTCCAATACGTGGAGGAACCCGTTGTCTGGGAGTTTCTCGCACCAGTTCTATAAGAGATCAACCTGTACCCACTTGCAAGAAAGAGCTCCGAGCGTTCCTTGGAGCTGCAGGATACTGTAGGCTGTGGATTGCTAACTATGCAGTTATTGCCCAACCCCGTACGACAAGCTGCGGGGTAAAGAGGCAGAATCTCAACCCTTCCAATGGGAAGGAAACGAACTGGCAAGCTTACGGTCAACTAAAAGAAGCCTTAATTGAACCACCTGCCTTAGGATTGCCAGATGTGATGAAAACCATTCCATCTATTCGTCGACGAGAAAAAAGGCATGGCATAGGGGTATTGACTCAAACCTTAGGCTCATGGGAACGACCTGTTGCATATCTGTCAAAAGGAATGGACAATGTGTCAAAGGATGGCCGGGATGCCTCCGAAGCATTGCTGCTGCATGTCTACTGATACCGAAGCTGTTAAGCTAACATTTGGACAAACTTTACAAGTAACAACTCCTCATACTATCCAGGACTACTAGAAACTCATGGGCCAAAATGGATGACAAATTCACGTCTTGTAAAGTACCAAGCTTTATTATGTGAAACTCCAGAAATTCAAATACAGGACAGTAAAAATCTGAATCCTGCTACTTTACTCCCAACCCCCACTTCAGTTACTCATAAATGTGGGGAAATTATGGCAACAGTACATTCCAGCCGACCCGACTTACGCGACCAACCCTGGCAAAGGGCTCTGCAGTTGGCAGAAGGAAAAACTGTAAATATTTATACTGATTCAAAGTACGCTTTCCTTACGATCCAAGTGCATGGAGCTTTATACAAGGAACGAGGATTCCTAACTGCAGAAGGGAAACAAATAGCTAATGCATCGGAGATACATCAATTGCTAGACTCTGTATGGGCACCAAAGAAGGTAGCTGTCATGCATTGTAAAGCCCATACAGGGAGAACTGATCCCATTGCCAAAGGAAACCAATGGGCAGATAAGACTGCGAAAGAAGCAGCACGTGTGCAATCACCACATACTTCAACTCCCCACTTGCCCACTTCTACAGTTCACGAATGAAACCCCCATTTATTCAACGGAAGAAAATGATTGGGCACAAACTGAACAATTTCATCAGCAGATGGGTGGTGGATTGTACAAGAAGATAGGGTGTGGGATACCCGACGCACTGGCATGGACTGTTGTCAGAGAAGCCCATAATAAAACCCATCTCGGTCGAGATGCATTAGCAACACTGTTGGCAAAAAAACTTACTACATTAATAGACTCTTCAGCTAACTAAATATGCCTGTCAATCAATGTGTTACCTGTGCAAGAAACAATCCCAGAAATGGACCTGGTCCAGCTCTGGACATATATTACGAGGAACAACTCCGTTTCAAGTTTGTCAAATCGACTTCACCCACATGACTGCTTCAAAAAGATACAAAGCAATGCTGGTAGCTATCTGTACTTATACCGGATGGATCGAAGCCATACCCACGCGAACTGAGACTGCCAAGGAAGTAGTAACATTGCTTCTCCATAAAATTTTACCACGATACGGATTACCCCGGCAGATAAATTCAGATAATGGACCAGCTTTCACCAGTGAAGTCACGCAACGCCTGAGTCAAATTCTGGGCATCCGATGGCATCTGCACTGCGCCTGGAGACCTCAAAGTAGCGGAGCAGTTGAACGAGCTAACAGGACACTAAAAAATCAGCTCGCTAAATTGTGTCAGGAAACAAGACTAAATGGCCAGACATCCTGCCATTAGCTCTACTACATGTCCGATGCACTCCACGGAAGTCGGGTTTAACACCTTATGAAATGATGTACGCAAGGCCCTCCACCTCTTCCATCTTTTCCTGAATCGCTGCAAATACAAGGGGGAATGTCTCTCAGTAACCAACTCAAAGGACTATATAACACAGTTATTGCGATTCAAAATTACACCTGCGACACTGAACCATTAGTCCTGCTAAACCCGATTCATCCATACCAGATCGGGAATTCGGTGTGGATAAAAGACTGGGATGAGTCTGATTCCCTCCAGCCCCGATGGAAAGGGCCGTACACTGTATTGCTAACTACTCCAACAGCTGTCAAAGTTTTTGGATGTCCTTCATGGATTCATTGGACACGTCTCAAACCAGCTTCAGCCAACTGGCAGGTCTCCAGGATTGGAGACCACAAATTAAGATTCACCCAAGGCAGGCCCAATGCTAGTCCTGAGTAAAAAGATATCAGTAACTGCAACTGAATATTAATGTGTCCATTTCTCTCCTTCCTTTCAGAATCCATTACTTATGAATGCAACCATCTACGTCATAAAGCAATGTCACAGATTCCGACTTCCAAGATCTACGTTGCATCCATCTTCTACATTCACTTACTACTCTTCTGTACACCGACTACCTCTGTTTTCCTGTCCTTGAGCAAGAATTGCACCGAATGTATCAAGCTAATTCGTACTACCACTCAAACTGGATTTCAAGTTGTCTCAACAATCATCCACCAATCTCAACCACCAACTTCCTGTGCCACACTACCTGCTTGCGCCCTGAATACTACTCAAGGCTATCAATCCTTCCATCGATGTTTAGAAACTGGCAAAGTCATCTGTCATACCCCAACCACTCCTAAGTACTACAACATCACCCTCACTGCAGGTCTACCAAAGAGCTACACATCAAGTATTGTCCCAGAAGGAAAAGGCATCTTGTACTACATCAACTCCACTAAGGTTCTTATGGGAAGTGAAACGATTGTCACAATAACGTTCGATGCCTGTGAAGCCATTGATAAACACCCAAATGCACTTCACTGTGGGTCTCAAGCCTGGAAAATTCCTATGTCTACAATCACAAATACCTCTGCCCATACAACCGTGCAGCTAATCCATCCAGTTGGCTACCATGCGGAGGGGACCTGACACTGTCAGGATGGGCTCTAGTTTGTGATTACACCGGGGAGGTTACCATGGCTGCCACGGAATAGGACGGTTAACTGCAGTAAATGGTAATACAGTATCTTACAATGGCCTCTAAGAAGTGAAGGAATCCCTTGGCAAGATACTTGGGGATTTGGTATCGACGGAACTGGAAAAGACCCTATGACCTACATTACCATCACTCAGCGAAGACAAACCTCGTCCAATTATTCACCAGACTACTGTGGTGGGTTATCAATCCTTCTTCGATGAAATATCTCATGCCAATGAGGAATTAAAGAAACATACAATTTCTCAACAAGTAAAAAACCTGTTTGTCAATTTGGCAGAAAACATAGCTCTCTCTCTCGAAGTCAAGAACTGTTTTGTATGTGGAGGAACAGATACAGGAGAGCAATGGCCATGGGAAGCCAAGGAAACATTCCAATCTGATCTTAACACCTTGAATACTACTGTAACCTACAACCGTAAATCTCATCCATATGAGTGGGCACTACAGACTGATGTTATTGGCAGACTATGTATCTCTCGACAACATTCACGCATCTATACCGTGCCTGTTGGAAATTCTCCATGCACAGGAGTTCTTACTGCCAACCTTACCACCCAGACATGGTGGCAGACTGAAAATTCTACCATGCCAACTCCCATCTGGACTGACTCGACTTTGAACAAGACATGGACAGCTGCAGGGCGTTGCTACTACCGTTTTCAATGCTCCAGATGGTTATTATTATGTATGTGGACGAAGAGCCTATGAACAATTACCAACAAACTGGTATGGAACTTGCTTCTTGGCTACAATTCGGCCAAGTTTCTTCCTACTTCCCATCACTGCTGGGGAACCTTAGGAGTTCCAGTATACAGTCCCATGAGACCCAACAAACGTCGAAGCACTCCTAAAGTATCCATAGGAGATTGGAAAGATCAAGAGTGGCCTCCTGAACGAATTGTACAATACTATGGTCCGGCCACCTGGGCTGAGGATGGTTCTTATGGATATAGAACACCTATCTATATGCTCAATCGAATTATAAGACTCCAAGCAGTACTGGAACTCCTGACAAATGATTCTGCCTTGGCTCTCAACATCTTAGCCAAGCAAAACACTAAAATTTAACAGCTGTCTACCAAAATCGATTGGCTTTGACTACCTCCTAGCCCAGGAAGGTGGTGTATGTGGCAAATTTAATCTTTCTAACTGTTGTTTACAGGTAGATGACAAGAGTAAAGTCATTGAGGAGATTACTGATCGAATGATTCGCCTGGCCCATGTACCAGTGCAGACGTGGACTGGAATCCTTGACTGGACAGGTTCTTACCCAACTGGCTCACTTCCATTCCTGGCCTTAAAGAACTCCTCTTTCCTCTGATACTTCTTGTTTTGACATGCATTCTATTTCCTATTTGTCTCCCTCTTATTTTTAGACATCTCCGATCCATGATTGAACATATTGCTGATCGGCGAGCAGCTGCTCACGTCATGATGATTAATAAGTATGTGTCTGTCTCCACATTCCTTCATCTGATTCTTCTGACTACGACACTAACAATGATTCGGATACTGATTCTGATAAAGAGTACCTAACTACTAACTTATAATCTAATAACTCTAACATTACCATAATGGAGCCACGTGTTGTTGGGGTAAGTCGGGCTACAAAGGGGGGTGACACCAATAGGGTCCACCCGTCTCAAACCCGTGAAGCAACCAACGACCTAACAACATATTAGGGCTCACATTCAATGTCACTGGTATTAATTCTTATTGTCGTTTCAGTTACTCTTCAGATATAAAGTGATACTTCTGCCTTCTCTTCAAAGTTGAAGTATCAAAGGGGGGAATGAAGGGTTCAATTTCGTGACCCCCCTGAAGTACGAACGAACAACTGAACATCCTCCGACTAATCATGCCAGCAGTGAAACGCACAGCCATCTTGAACATACTAATATTTGCAACGCAAATGATACGTAATGCGTAGTGACGCAGTGGCGCACTAATTTTAGCGTAACGTAACGTAACTCCATTTTGGAATAATACTTTGTATTGTATTAATACGAATGCCATGTAAAATGTCTAACACGTCAATTAAATGACGAAACAATAGTCTGATCAAAGCTACACCTACTAGAGGACCACGCTAGCTAATGCTTGTTCAGCAATTTGTGAAATGTTTGTTCAGCAAAAACCAGAACGCATGTGTGAAAGATAAGAGTTGTAAAGTGCATAAAAGTTTGCTCCGAAGGGGGCGTGGCATGCAGTTGTACTGAGCCTTTGTCTTAGCTGCATCTTGCTGGCAATAAAAGTCTATCTTTACGGATCAGTTGTCTGGACCTCCTTACTGACTAAAAAGAGACGGTTACACCAGGATTCTAGCTGCCATGTTTTGCACAAGTTGCTGTTGTTTTAAGCAGGACTGGGAGATACCGTACAGAAGAGAGTTAATCTAAATTACTAGTGGTTTGTGCATGGATAACTGATGCAAAGGTTGTGCTAATTGAAGCAGTAGCATAGTTACCAGATCTGACAGAGGTACATAAAAAGAGGCTTTCACTACTTTAGAGATGTGGTGTTCCATAGTGAGGGTTAGGTTGAAGTTGGACCCCTATGCTTTGTACAGTGTCTTTGAAATGGAGGGGAGCACCTTATAGGGAGGGAATGAACTGTAGGGGGTGACCTTGCTGGCTTAAACAGAGGATTTCAGATTTGGAGGGGTTAAGTTTGAGTTTATGGTTGTTGAGACATTGGACTACTGCCATTAGACAGTTGTTGACACTGGCAACGGGAGAGGGCAGGTCAGATCAGAGTTTAATGTAAAGTTGGATGTCGTCCGCATACTGGTTACATTCAATGTCAAAGAATAGAATCAGGGCACAAATAGGACGGATATAAATGTTGAAGAGAACTGGGAAAAGAACAGAGCCCTGAGGTACTTCACAGATAAGGTTTTTAAGAGTGGACTGTTCATTGGCCTACATGACAGATTGAGTTCTGTTGGACAGCAAAGATTGTAACCACCTAAGAAGCATTACCTTCGATGCAGATATTCCCTAGGCGCTGAATCAAGAAGCTATGATCAACTGTGTCAAAGGCTGCAGAAAGATCCAGTAACATTGGGATGGAGTGTTTGCATTTAGATAGATTCCATTGGTAAAATCAAGTAGGACAGATTCAGAGCTGTGACCTTTCGTAAAACCAGAATGGTGGGGATATAAGATGTGCCTCTCTTCGAGGAAGTCAAGTAGTTGGAAGTAAACTACCTTTTCAACTAGTTTGGATAAGAATGGGAGGCTGGAAACTGGGAAATTGTTAAACCTGGAATTACCTTAGGATGATTATAAATGAATGCCTAATAAACCTAATAAATACCAGTAACTGGGAGTGGCCATAGCTTGGGGAAACAGCCAGGACGACAGACTGAGGCAGACTCTGGCTGTTTCCACATGCAAACTTTATTTACAATAACAGAAAGGTATAGAAGAAAAGGCTTACCTTAGCAGACCTTAACTTACTCACAATCTTCAATGTACAATGGCTTCCTGCCTTCTCTCTGGGCCTCTCCAACCCTTCACCCATATCCCTCTTGCAGGGCTGGTTCTCAAGGAGGACCAGGTCATATAGCTGTGGCCTGTCCTTTAAGTTGTTTCTGAGGGAGTTTCCCATATACTCCCTCATCACCTGGCACTAAAATCCATTTAAGACAAAGAAACCTGAATATTGCATCCAAAGATAGTAATCAAATTCCTAAAAAGCAGCATGCATGCCCTAAAGCTACTCAAAATGCCTGTTGAAATAAATGTGCTTTGCAAATCTTATGGAACCTGGTTAAAGATGTCTCATTCTTCACTTGTTCAGCAAGGAATTCATAAGCATGGTGGGGGTTTTCCTTAAGCATGCAGGATAAACCAGCCAAGATCAATACCAGCCTGCATCCCTGGAGTGCTGACTCCCCCGCAAAAGCTTAAGTCCAGGAATAGTTTGTGGGCTTACAAGGCAGCGACCACATAGGGGAACTCCCATGCATGCTCAACATATGTTGAGATTACTTACCTGATAATCTCCTTTTCCTTAGTGTAGACAGATGGACTCAGAACAAGTGGGTATAGTGTGCTCGTCCTAGCAGTTGGAGACGATCTGACGTCAGCACGGGTACATATACCCCCACAGGAAGTGAAGCAACTCAGTAATCTTCCTTGCAAAAGCTGTATGGATATATGTGTACTGACCCGATCGATTAATTAGTGAAACAGGATTCCCCTGACCGATTGATAGTAGCTGGAGACCCGCAGCGTTCCCAACCGGAAGACATCGACCCCTGGTAGAGTGGACGCACTCATGTAAGAAGTGATAAGACTTACCTTGAATCGGTTGAAACCCATGTATACTGGCAGCCGGGCGGGATGCTGAGTCCATCTGTCCTACACTAAGGAAAAGGAAGATTATCAGGTAAGTACTCTCAACATTTCCTAGCGTGTAGCCAGATGGACTCAGAACAAGTGGGATGTACCAAAGCTACTCCCGAACTGGGCGGGAGGCTGCCTGAGGACCGCGTAAGACTGCCCTCGCAAATGCTGTGTCCTCCCTGGCCTGGACATCCAGACGGTAAAATCTGGAAAAGGTATGGAGGGAGGACCATGTCGCCGCCTTGCATATCTCCGCGGGCGACAGCATCCTAGATTCTACCCAAGAGGCCGCCTGCGCTCTGGTAGAATGAGCCTTGACCTGCAGAGGCGGTGACTTCCCGGCCTCTACGTAGGCCGCTCTGATAACTTCTTTGATCCAGCGGGGCGATGGTGGGCCGTGGAGGCTGCTTCTCCTTGTTTCTTCCCGCTGTGAAGGACGAACAGATGGTCCGTCGTTCGTACTGCTTCTGTCATTCCCAGGTATCTGGGCAGCAATCTGCCGATGTCGAGATGGCATAGCAAACGCCCTTCTTCTGATTTCTTCAAACCCGCCGTGGTAGGCAAGGATATGGTTTGGTTGAGGGTGAAATTGTGAGACTACTTTAGGTAGAAAGGAGGGAACCCGTGCGAAGATGGATAGCCTCCGGAGTGATTCTGAGAAAGGGATCACGGCAGGACAGCGCTTGTAGCTCTGAGATGCCGTAAACTCCCCTGGCTGTACTGCGGTCTTGACTGAGCAGCAAGAGTTTCCATGCGAAACCTCGGACCCTTAAGTATCAGTTGACTGACTTGAGGTCTATATGGGCCGGAAAGTGCCCTCTTTCCTGGGCACCATGAAATAAATGGAATAGTTGCCCAGAATCCATTTCCCATGCAGGTACTGGGATTATGGCTTTCAAGGACAGGAGCCTCGCCAGGGTAACTTCTAATGCCTTCTTGTGGATTGGACACGGAGACTCCACAAACCTGTCCGGAGGGGTGTGATGGAAGTCCAGATAATAGCCCTCTCGGATGATGGTGAGGACCCACTGGTCCGACATAATCTCGACCCATCTGGAGTAGAAGAAGGTTAACCTGCCCCCTATGGCTCCGTCCCCCGGACGGATCGGCTGATTCTCATTGTGAGGCGCGGCCGGGACCTGAACCCGAGCCGGCTCCCCTCTTGCGCTGCTTGGTCCGAAAGGACTGGTCCTGGCTGAGGACGAGGTTGCCCTGGTAGCGACTCTATAGGGAGTGAAGTGTTGGGAGCTTTCTACCTCTGGAGAGCCTCGGAAAGATGCGCTGGTTCCTCTTGGACCTGTCTTCCGGCAGGCGAGGTACTGGAGAGGCGCCCCATGTGCCGGCCAGTTTACTCTAGGTCGCTGCCGAACAGGAGAGAACCCTGGAACGGCATTCTAGTGAGACGTGTCTTAGAAGGAGCATCGGCTGACCAATTCCGAATCCAGAGCTGCCTCCTGGCTGCCACTGAGGATGAGACCCCCTTGGCTGTTGTACGGACTAGGTCGGAAGGCGGCAACCATAAGGAACGAGAGAGCTGACTCCATGTCCACTGCCGGAGCATTGTTCCGGACCTGTGACAAACAGGAACGCGTCACCACTGTACAGCAGGTTGCGATTCGTAGAGACAGAGCTGCCACCCTCAAAGGTTGTTTCAGGATGGCGTCCAGGCGTCGGTCATGAGCCTCCTTGAGGGCCGCCCCCCCCCCCCCTCCACTGGAATGGTAGTGCGCTTGAACCACAGCGCTAACCAAGCCAGCATATCCTTGATTGCCAGGTCCCAGGGGGGTACATGCCGGACAGGGCCCGACCCCCTTTGAACGAGGCCTCCGGCGCATTCCACCTCCAAATCTATCAGCTGTTGCGGCCGCTTGCAGGAAGGGGAAATGGCAGGCTGTGGGACGAAGACCTCCAGCAGGGGGTTCTGCGTAGATGCCTCCATGGTGCTGGGGCCTGGAATAGCCAATTCCGTCAGGCACTGAAGAGACCAGGTCGGAGAGATCTTCCTTGGGAAAGAACCCGCCTCATAGTTCGATATGGCTCTATCCCCGAGGGAAGTTCCCCCTCCTCAGGGGTTTCGGACTCGTCCTCCGAAACATCAGCGTCCGCATGAGCCGGACTGCCCGGAGGCTGGTGCCCGCAATTAGGGCCAAAAATGTCCGGGGGCAGGGTCAGCCGGAGCAGCAGCAGGACCAGGACGGGAAGCCGCCTGCATCTGTACAAAGGCGTGGATCCCCTTAAATAAGTCCACCCAGGAAATGGAAGCGGTCTCCAGCCGTCGGGGTACCAGGTCCCCCGGGATTCCTGGCTGTTCGAGACGGCCCGCTAGATCCGGGGTGGCCCCTGGGGAACTGTCGGTAAATCTCGGTTGAAACTGGTCCTGGCCCGAGGCTCCCACGGCCTCCTCACATTGGGCACAAAGGGAGTCTGGCTCCTCGCTCTGCGTGGCTCTAAGCTGGCACGCTGAGCACAGGCCAAGAGCTTTCACGCCGGAATCATGAGGTGCCGCCTCTAAAGACGCTGGGGCATTTAAGTGTTTCATCGCGTCTTGCGAATGCAGGGCGCCGGCGCTTATACTGTCAGTAGTATGTGCTCAATAATATGAGCCCAAGAACAATATGCGCTCAATAATATGCGCTCAGCAATATGCGCTCAGTAATGTACAATATGCGCTCAGTAATGTACAATATGCGCTCAATAATATGCGTACAGCAATATGCGCTCAATAATAAACAATATGCGCTCAATAATATGCGTTCAGCAATATGCGCTCAATAATAAACAATATGCGCTCAATAATATGCGTACAGCAATATGCGCTCAATAATAAATATGCGCTCAATACTATGCGTTCAGCAATATGCGCTCAATAATAAACAATATGCGCTCAATAATAAAACAATATGCGCTCAATAATATGCGTTCAGCAATATACTCGATAATATGCGTACAGCAATATGCGCTCAATAACATACGCTTAGCAAGATATATGCTGCGTTGTGCGCCTATCCACAGGCGCCTATCCGTGTGCGCCTATCAATACCTGAACAAGGCAGACAAAATGGCGACCTCCACGGCGTGCCGCATGCAGGGAATGCCGCCGATCCTCGTACCTCGGAGACCAAAAGTAAGAGATGTACGCCTTACCTGATCCTCGGCGCTTCCCGGCTGTAACCCGGGCAGTCTCCGGCTGTGGGGGGAGAGGGGAAATACCTTCACCGCCGCGCTCGAGGAAATGCACCCGCTGCCTCTAAGCCACCAAACTCGTCTCGCTCGGGGCTAAGTCCACGCTGGGACCGAGGCGCCTCTCAGCCAGGCCTGAGCCCTTCTCGCTCGGGGGCTAGATCCCTGCCGCAAACCGGCCACCGGACCGAGGCTCTTACCTCCGAGGGACCACGGAAATCACCTCGGGAAACTCGACTGGCGGAGGGACCCGAGGGTATCACCGGAGTGCGGGGCTCGTCTTCTGAGAAATTTGTAAAGTAGAAAGTAGAAAGTAGTATTGGAAAACACGCTCAGCGAGCGTGCAGGCTCTCCAAACTGCTTTGGAGACGGAAATTACTGAGTTGCTTCACTTCCTGTGGGGGTACATGTACCCGTGCTGACGTCAGATCCGTCTCCAACTGCTAGCACGAGCACACTATACCCACTTGTTCTGAGTCCATCTGGCTACACGCTAGGAAAGGTAGATTTTAAAAGCCTTACGCGTGTAAGCGGGCTGCGCAGGAGCTACGTGAATTTTAAATAGCAGGGAAGGGCGCGCGGATACTGAAGTATATGCGCCCAGAAAAAGTAGGTGGGAAAGGGGCAGGGCATGGACGCTCTAGAGGCGGGACCAGCACTGACATGCGTAACTCCAAATTTTCCTCAACCAGCGTGGCACTTTGCTACAGCTCCTCATTAGGCACAGGAGTCTGGGGAACATCGGGGGGAGGGGGGGAGAAGAGAAAGACTCTTTATAGGGCTCATTTTGATACTCTATATATGGACCATTATAAGGTGGCACTGATTCAGTGAGAGTTTTCGGGAGGTGGATTGGGGTTAGGAAGGTGGCGTTAGACATATTCAGAGATATCCATTGTAAAGCTAACACCGCCCCCTTAACCCCAATCCACCTCCCGAAAACTCACCCTGAATCCAAAGTGTCCCTTTACAATGGTCCAAATATAGAGTACTAGACTGAGCCCTATAAAGAGGTGTGCTCTCTCTCCCCCCCCCCCCCCCCGATGTTCAGACTCCTGCGTCTAACAAGGAGCTGTAGCAAAGTGGTGCGCATAAGATATATGCATACAGCTGCAGACATGTGCACGTGAAGAGTATTTTCTAACCTAAGGATCCATCAATTACATTCTGTGGAACCCTATGGGTTGAATATCTCCATTGAATAGAATTCTTTTTGTAAAAGAAGACTGGTTAACACTTTTTTGTAAAATGTATGGAAGTACAATTTTTATAAAGATGAGATTATTTCAAAATGGGATATAAATCAGTTGGTGTATTGACTTACATTTCTAAGAAACAGCTAATAAAACAAATTGAAAGCGCAAAATTTACAACACACAAACCTTAATCATGAGTAATAAAAAAAATGTTTTAAATCATGGAAGATATTGATAGAAATAGAATCACTACATAAAGTTAGTTATAACTGAGTGATTAACATAAACAAATAGGCAATCGAGAATTTTGAGTAAGTTTTTCAAAGTATCATGATTGAGTTTATGCGCATGCCCTTAATGAACAGTTTTACCCTGTTCGATGTAAACCGATCTGATATGGTCATTACCATGAAGGTCGATATAGAAAATAAATAAATAAATAAATAAATGACTGATATAGTTAAATACACTGTGCATGTGCTGGTGTTTTTTGACTAACAAGCCAGAAGGAGAGTGTACAGCTCCAGAAGTAAGAGATGCTGAATGTGTGAGAAATGTGAGTTAACAAAAAAATTTGTTTAAATTGGGATTGTGCTTTGGACTATAATAGAACAAGTGTCACAATAAATGATTTATGCTTTTAGATATACGCCCTGAAGCAGCCATGGTGACAAAACACTGGCCAACATCGGCAGCATGTAATTAAAATTTGGGGTTGCTGTGTAGCAGGGTCCATTAAAATTTGGGGAGCACAACGGAACATTAAAAAAGTTTTATTTATTAAGAAAAAGAACAAAAACAAAAAAAAATTTCTAGTGGACTGACAAAATTATTGGAAGTTGGAGGTTTTTGACCAATGATTGAAGGGCATCAAGTATGTTTTTAAATTCCATGAACTCAAATGCTACAGATCTGAGGTTTTTTCCTCCATTTAACACTTTTAGCTTTGAGAAAAGTTTTCTCTTTTGGTGAAAGCAACATTTGTACAGTATTGTGGTTACACTAGCTTTCGCTTGTCTGTATTGGTTTTGAGGTTTTTGACACTTCTAAAGTTTGTCATCTTTGACAACCATGCCAAACCAACACTTTTTTTTGGATAAAACTGTTGCTAACAGGCCACCAGCTGAATCTTTTCTTCTCCATTGACAAGCAGGATAAAGCAATTCACTTGTGAGTGCCAAAAACAAAATGTTTACTAGTTAGCGCTAGAAAGGGCTAGAAGACCTTTCTATTCAGGCACAGCTGGTATCATAGTTGCAAGATGCAAGGTCCTCACAGTCACTTATCTTCTGCGGAATGAGATGGATGTGTTTTTTTTTTGTTTGTAATCATTTTTTATTGAGGATTAATAAACGAACATAACAATGCATACGGTATAAACATAACATCAACTATGAAAATGAAGAAAGCACGGAAGGAACATAAACAGAGCATCCTGTATAGCTGTAATCCCTCATTCAATCCCCCCCCCCTTTTCCCTTTAACCCCCCTTAAATCCCCCCTCCCCCCGACACCAGCATCAGGCAAATTTCTACCAGAAATGGGTCTGCAATCCAGATCTAGATATTAGAGGCATAAAACATAAAAACATAAAACATAAAACATAAGTAGGTATCAGAGAGAACATCGTAAGGCCATATATTAAGAGGAAGCATTGGGCATTCTACCACCAGAGATGAGGGCAGTAGTTTAATAAACGGGTCCCATAAAGCTGTAAATCGAAGGTGTTGCTTGCGGGATGTCTTCTCCAATGACTTCTTTTCCAGTAAATATAAAGTAAGCATGGCATCCCTCCATTCGCGAAGAGTTGGCGCAAGATCAGATAGCCAATGACGAAGGATGATGCGCAATGCAATTAGGCGACTCTTCTGAAGCAAAAATGAGGTCAAGTTCAGAGTAGATCCCTTTCCACTCTTGATTCCCAACAAACAAAACTGGGCATTCCATTCCTGATTTAACGTAAAGTCACTGGAATAAGATTGGAAGACCTGGAACCAGAAAACCTGGACACTTGTACAATCCCACAGGCAGTGTAGTAATGTAGCATTACAGTAAGAACATTTAATACAATCGCTACACTCAGTTATGCCTGCTAGGAATGCTTTACGAGGCCAAAACACCAACTTATGAAGAACCTTCCAATGGGTTTCCCTAAGAGGTATACTAATGGCCGCTTTATGGGTTGCTTGCCAGCTCATTTGTAAGGCCTTCACTGGAATGTCACACGCCAGATCTATGGACCATGTGCAGGCACATGTACGATGTAAATTATAAGTAGAGTTATCATGCAAAAGAGATGGATGTGTTTTCTCTATCAAGATAACTTTCCTCACAATCTTGGTTGCAAGGCTTCCTCAGTTCTTTTTTTTCTTTTTGTTTCTTTCGATATCTGTGCCTTCCTATATGAGGACTTTTGTAAAACTGTAAAAGTGGTCACATTTCCTTCAGTGGCTGAGAAAAAGGCTATGGTATTTAAATGGTGCCCTGCATGTAACAGGAAAAGGACTATAACTGACCACCATACTGAATACGAGCACCATCTAGGACTTGAACATGATGATTTAAATTGATTAATTTGGTCCGAAATATGTTCTAGAACCATAAAACTTAGAAGACTGCCTTCAGGATATCTTCCATAATATTCTGAACAAGCGTCAAGGGCTCCCCAAGCATTTATGGTGTACAACGGTGCCTCTGGTGCTCGAAATTGTGGATGACACTCACTAGCGCCTGAAAGTGTCAATGCCATGGCTTTTGACAGCACAGACAGTGCCCGGCACTCGACAGCACCCCTATTGCTCAAAAGCTCCAATGGTGCTCGGCATCGATAGCACATGGCAGCATCGATGGTAAACATAGCATGCGATGTTGCCTGTGGCATTTGATAGCACTGGTTCTCGGCACTCGATGGCACACCTGGTCGACAGCATTGGTGTCCACAACATTCGACAGCACCTACATTGTTGATTTCACACTATGCCTATAGCAGTCAGTGGCATCAATGGCATGCACAGCACCCAGCTGGAGCCCACAATAGTTCTCATTGGCACCCGACACTGAAGGTACGGCTACACACCTGATATAGCACCAGAATATGCGCCCATGTCACACCTTAGATTCACATTCCCGATGGTCAAAGGCGCCCTCAATGGCCTTCATTGTCTAAGGCACTCGAGGTCCAGCCACTGCCCCAAAGGTGCTCTACATTGTCCATGGCATTCGATGGTATCCATGATGCCCCACGGAGTGTTGCAAATTCACAGTGTCAATGGTGGCCATGGTTTAAGTGACATCGATGGTGCCCATGGTGCTCGATATTTTGAGGGCGTTCATGGCACTCAACAGCACCAATGTCCACAGCTCATGATGGCACTTGTCAGCAGCTAGGGTGCTTGATGGTGCATATAGCATCGAGGATGTTCATTAGCGTTAAGAGTGTCCATGGCAACGCATCCATGATGCAGATGCGTCAGACCATCAGTGCTTGGTTATGGATGTACACAGGCAACCAATCTCAGGCATAGCATTAATGGTGTGGCAGCTTAACGCTGTTTGCCCAGTTCATGCTCATCCTCTCTCTCTGGGAAGCTGCAGGAAGGGAAGCTACGTTGTCCAGGACACCAGCCCGTGGAGACCAGTTCGCAGGAGTGTGGGGAGGATGAGCTTTACTCCCCACAGGAACGATCCGGTTCTCGATTCCTTCACTGCCTGGTCCTCTGTCGATGCCCAGCAGGCAGACGACATCAAATAGAACTCCTGCCTGGACAAGACCTCAGACGAGCCCCCAGGACCAGAGGCCTATAGGGCCCACACTCAAACTGCCAGTCCCACCTGCACCTGACGAAGGCACAATAGACAGATTAAGGAGAGGACACAGAAATAAGCTGCATATGCAACACTATTTATGAAGAAAAGAAAGCGGACTGTGGTGGGCTGCACAGCAGAAGGCCTGCCATGCAGCCGGCAGAGAGACTGAATAGGAGAAAGAACAAACACCACTACAGGGTAAGAGAATGAAAAAAGGAAAATAAAAGGTTTTATTAGATAAAACAACTGCAGCTTTAGAAAAAAAAAAATCACAGCAGTAACTGTGAGTGTGCAAAGCTGAACACCATGACCATACAGTTCCGCGGAAAAAGAGAGACCGATGGGCTCTGCCTAGGGAGCAGGGAAATAACTACAGCTGCAAATCCTCAGTAGAGGATGCTGAAAGCTCTAGATTCTTTGAGATCAAAGTTCCGAGACTGGCTCTATCAGATGACCATGTGTGAGGACTGCCATCCTGCTTGTCCTTGGAGACAGTTATACTTGTAACTCTATCCAAATATCCACCAGAACTTCCCCAGATATGTTTGCAATTTATTATACCCAGATAAGTATAGGATAAGTATTTTTTAATCAGACTTATGCACATAATTTTAGATAGACAGAGCTCAATATCTTCAGACATTGGCTAAAAAGTTTAACCCTGCCTTCTAGAAGACTTCAAACACTGCCTTTATTTATCTGAATGGTCCCAGGAAACAAGATGGAAGCCGATCCAATGTAGCAAGTAGCAACCAAGAGATGATGATCGGTAAAAAACAAGCATTCTTTATTATTACAATGTGTGGTAACCAGTAAAGTCCGACTCTGGCCAAGTTTCGCTGCTTCAGGGGCTACATCAATCATAAAACATATATATTAAAACATATAAAGACATAAATAAATACTTGCACAATATAAAATCATAAGAAATGATAAATAAAATTCAAATTCAAAACAATTATAAAAACAATTTACAAAAACCAGATAAACATGAAGGTGCACCCACATGAAGGTGCACCCACAAATAAATTGTGTTTCAACAATATCACCACATGTATTCTTGTGTTGAAATGGACAGCTGAACATTCAGGAAATATTCCTGTGATGATCAAACAAGCTTTCTCAGTGGTGTTTTAAAGATCATATTCAGTTTTCTTTCTTTATCAGACACATTCTTCCAATGAGATTTCTACATTGTTGCAATGGATATAAATGGAAACATGGTGTCAAAGCCATTCATATTGCCCAAATTATAAGCTTTCTAAGCAGTGATAGTATATGTTTCACTAAGTATTTTTTTTTTTAACACACTGACTGCATCTTTAGTACCCAATTTTACTTATTATAAAAGAAATGACACGGACAATACATATGCCAATCACCTCCTTTAAATCACTAGTTCTTCAATATATCATTAAACCAGGTCAGATAAATCATATTTTATCTATTAAGCAAATGTTGCTTACCTGTAACAGGTTCTCACAGGACAAGCAGGATGGCAGTCCTCACATATTTATTTATTTGTTTCTAAACTCTTCTGTATCGTCGTTAAGTTAGATAACCATCACAACGGTTTACAAAAAGGCACACTACAGTAAAATATGAGTGGTATAGATTACAAGTTAAACATGTGCCATCATAGTACGGTAACATTTAGTATAATAAACTATGTGTATATGTTAAGCCTATCTGTTTGTTTAGTAAGTATTATGTGGTTTGAATTTAACATTAAGATGTGTTTATAGGTTAAAAACAACAACAGTTTGCTTGGTGCGACCTTTTCAATTAACTGTATTTCTCCTTCTCTTATTCTTTACAAAAAGCTTGATTAGAGCACCAAGTTTTCAAGTTGGTTCTGAATATTTTAAAATCTCTCTGCAGCCTTATTTCGAGTGGCATGGTGTTCCACAACACAGGACCAGCCAGTGACAGTGCTCTTTCTCTTACTTGAGTGAGGCGTGCTGATTTAACAGAGGGGACGTTTAGTAAAGCAAAATTGCTTACCTTGTAATAGGTGTTATCCCAGGACAGCAGGATGTAGTCCTCACATATGGGTGACGTCATTGATGGAGCCCTAGGCGGGAAAACTTCTGTCAAAGTTTCTGTAAAGCTTTGACTGGCACCCGGAGTGCCTACTGAGCATGCCCAGCATGCTATGATATTCTCTGCCACAGGTGGCTCTCTTCAGTCTCGTATGTAGCATTAAGCTTTAGCAAAAAATAATGAATTGTAAAATACCCAACTCCGCGGGGAAGGCGGGTGGGTTCTGTGAGGACTACATCCTGCTGTCCTGGGATAACACCTATTACAAGGTAAGCAATTTTGCTTTATCCCAGGACAAGCAGGATGCTAGTCCTCACATATGGGTGATTAGCAAGCTAGAGGCTGAGTCATATTGAATTGAAGCAACAGGGATGGATTGTTGTTGAAAATGAGTCAGCCGAAGATCACAGCAGGATGGATGTAGAAGGAGTTGGGTTTAAACTGGAAACAAGTTCTTTAAGACAGATTGTCCATAGGCTGAATCTTGTCTTCCTGCTTTGTTTAAACAGTAGTGAGCTGCAAAGGTGTGAAGAGAACTCCATGTTGCTGCTTTACAAATGTCAATTATGGGCACTGAACGATAGTGTGCTACTGATGTTGACATCGCTCTTACTGCATGTGCCTTTACTCGCCCTTGGAGAGGAAGGCCTGCTTTTTCATAGCAAAACTGTATGCAATCTGCTAGCCAATTGGACAAAGTATGTTTACCCACTGCTTTCCCTGGTTTGTTTGGATCATAAGAAACAAAAAGTTGAGTGGATTTCCTGTGGACTGCTGTGCGTTTGATATAAAATGCTAAAGCACGCTTGCAGTCTAAGGTGTGTAAGGCTATTTCTCCTGGGTGAGAGTGAGGCCTTGGAAAGAATGTGGGTAAAACTATGGATTGGTTCAAGTGGAATTCCGTAACTACCTTGGGGAGGAATTTTGGATGTGTACGGAGAACCACTCTGTCGTGTAGGAACTTTGTGTAGGGTTCGTACGTGACAAGTGCTTGTAACTCACTAACCCTTCTAGCCGATGTAATGGCTATGAGGAAGATAGTCTTCCATGTGAGAAATTTAAGGTCACAGGAATCTATGGGTTCGAAGGGAGAACACATGAGTCTGGTTAACACCAGGTTCAGGTCACATTCTGTGACTGGTGGCCGAATTGGTGGTTTGAGGTGAGTTAGACCTCTCATAAATCTATTGCTGAGAGGCTGCGTGGAAATAGGTGCATCTCCCAGCTTGTTATGGTAAGCTGAAATTGCACTTAAGTGTACTCTAACAGATGAAGTCTGAAGACCAGAGTCTGAAAGATGATATAGGTAGTCTAATAGAGAAACCGTGGGGCAAGAAAAGGGGTCAATGCTCTTGTCTACACCACAAAGTAAACCTTTTCCATTTTGAAGCGTAGTTTCTTCGTGTGGAGGGTTTACGTGAAGCTATAAGTACTTGAGATATGTTGGATGAAAGATTGAGTGGTTGTAAGATCAAGCTTTCAACATCCATGCTGTCAATGATAGGGATTGGAGGTTGGGATGTCGCAACCGTCCCTGATCCTGAGTTATGAGAGTGGGATCTACGCCCAGGCGAATTGGATCCCTGATTGAGAGGTCTAGAAGTGTGGGAAACCATACTTGACGAGGCCAATAAGGGGCTATGAGTATCATGGACCCTTTGTCCTGTTGTAGCTTCACTAGTGTTTTGGTTATGAGCGGTATTGGAGGATATGCGTATAGTAGGCCTGAGTTCCAAGGGCGAGCAAAGGCATCCTTGGCTGGCTGGTTCCTGTGTTTGTGTAGAGAACAGAATTTGTCCAGTTTGCGATTCAGATGAGACGCAAAGAGGTCTATTGTTGGTTGACCCCCAACGTTGGAAAATCCTGGTCGCTACTGAGGGATCCAGGGACCATTCGTGTGGTTGGAATTGACGACTGAGGCAATCCGCCACTACATTGTGAATGCCTGGCAGATAAGTGGCCCGGAGGAACATTGAGTGTTTCAGGGCCCAGGCCCAAATCTGTGCAGCTTCTTGACAAAGGAGATACGAGCCCGTACCTCCCTGTTTGTTGATATACCACATGGTTACTGTGTTGTCCGTTTGGATTAGAACAGTCTTGTGTGAAAGGCAGTCCTTGAACGCATTTAAAGCATAATGTATAGCTCGAAGTTCCAGGAAATTGATTTGAAACGTTGCTTCGAGTTTTGTCCAAGTACCTTGGGTCTGGAGAATGTCTATGTGAGCTCCCCAACCCGAGGTGGATGCATCTGTAGTCAACGTTATCTGTGGGACCGGTTGTTGGAAGGATAGGCCCTTGCACAAATTGTCCTTGTTCGCCCACCGTAGTAGAGATGAACGTAGCTGGTGGGTTACCTGAATTGGAGAATGTAGTGGTTGAACGGCTTGGATCCATTGAGATCTCAGTGTCCATTGATTTACTCTCATGGCGAGTCTTGCCATAGGAGTGACATGAACTGTAGAGGCCATGTGGCCTAGTATGGTTAGAAACTGATATGCTGCTGTTTTCCTTTGAGTGAATTGAATGTGCCAGTAAGGAAAGTGTTTCCGCTCGATCTTTGGGTAGAAGACCTTTGAGAGTATGGTGTTCAATTCTGCTCCTATGAATTGAAGCAGGTGAGACGGTGTGAGATGGGATTTTTGATAATTGATGAGAAATCCCATGGAGTGAAGTAGAGCAATTGTTCGGTTGAGGGAAGTCAGAGCTCCTTGCTGAGATTGACTTCTGATGAGCCAGTCATCTAGATATGGAAAGACATGGACTCTTTCTTTGTGCAAGTGTGCTGCTATTACTGCTGCTATTACTGCCAGACATTTGGTGAATACTCTGGGAGCAGAGGCTAGTCCGAATGGCAGCACCTTGTATTGGTAATGTTGATGGCCCACTATGAAGCGCAGATACTTGCGATGAGGAGGGAATATTGAAATGTGAGCGTAAGCGTCTTGAAGATCCAGAGAACAAAGCCAATCCCCTTTTTGAAGAAGTGGAAGCATGGTGCCTAGAGAAACCATCCTGAACTTTTCTTTCTCAGAAATTTGTTGAGATTTCTGAGGTCTAAGATGGGACGTAGGCCTCCTGATTTCTTTGGAATGAGGAAATATCGAGAGTAGAATCCTCTGCCCTGCTGAGTCCGGGGCACTGGTTGAACGGCCCTGGCTCTCAGAAGGGTGGATAATTCTGTTTGTAATTGAATTAGATGAGAACTCTGTTGTGGGAAGAAACTCGGTGGAGATTCTGGTGGAATTGAGAGGAAATTTAGTTTGTAACCTCGAGACACTATGGAGAGTACCCATTGGTCTGATGTAATCTTGAGCCAATTTGTATGAAATTGGGATACTCGTCCTCCTACCGGTAGATTTGGTAGAGGGTTGTGGGATTGAATTTGTTCTCTGGTTGAGATCTCAAAACCCCGCCGCTGGGCCTGACGTAGGTGGAGGTTGCGTGCGAGGAACTCTAGGTTGACTTGTTTGGGAGCGTTGCTGTTGAGGCCTAGTAGATCTACTCCTGGAAGCTTGTGCGTAGTATCTTCGAGGCCTGTAGTAGGGACACCTAGGTTCCCTCCGGGGTAGGCGTCGTTGTGGTTGAGCAGAAGTATCTTGAGGCATCTGGGACAGCTGACGTAATGTCTCAGTGTGGTCCTTTAGTTGTTGAACTGCCTCTTGAACTTTATCCCCAAACAAATTATCTCCCAAACATGGCAGATCTACCAATTTTTCTTGGACCTCAGGCCTGAGATCCGATGCCTTTAGCCATGCATACCTGCGTGCTGTAATTCTTGCAGCTGCAGTCCTGGAGGCAGTGTCAAAGTTATCGTAAGCCGCCCTCACTTCATGCTTTCCTGCTTCTAGGCCTTTATTAATGATGGCCTGTGCCTGTTCTTGAAGCTGTGCAGGTAAAGAATTTGTAAGTTCTTCCATCTGCTTCCATAAATCTCTCTGATACTGTGTCATGTACAGTTGGTATGCAGAGATTCTGGAGTTTAAAATTGCAGCCTGATAGACTTTCCTTCCTAAGGAATCGAGGAAGCGGTGGTCCTTGCCAGGTGGAGTTGAGGAGTGAGGGCGTGAACGCTTTGATTTCTTCTGGGCAGATTCAACTACCACTGAGTGGTGTGGTAGTTGTGCCTTTTGAAAACCAAGTGCTGGTTGCACTAGATAGGTGGAATCCACCTGTCTGTTTACTGCTGCCATTGTAGATGGATGCTCCCATAGCCTATGCTGGAGGTCTAAAAGTACCTCATGAATTGGGATGGCTAAAACTTGTTTGGGGGGATCCACAAATTGTAGAACTTCTAGGGTATGTTGCCTAGTGTCCTGTTCAGCTGTTAACTTAAAAGGAATGGTGTCTGCCATATCCTGAAGAAAACTGGAAAATGATAGGTCTTCTGGAGGGGACTTTTTCCTCGATTCTGGTGGAGAGGGGTCCGACATGAAGTCCTCAGAAGACGTGTCTGTATTATGGTCATCCAAGAATCCTCTTCATCATCCCTATAAGGGGATTTTGTGGTGGTTCTTGATTGTAAATGCAGTCCTGATGGGCCTGGTAAAGGGTCATCGATAGGCCGTGAGGTAGGTATTTGATCTGCTGTTTTTCTCGGCAAAGTGTCGATGACATTTGATAATTTTGGATGAGACGTTGGTAGAAAGCCAGATCATGTATTTCTGGCTCTTCCCTTGATGCTTGTCTCGATGGAATATCGATAGGCATCGACGCCGAAAGTGGGAGCCTCTGAGATGGAACCACTGTCGATGGTAATCCGGCAGTCGGCATCGAGGAAGTCGATGGCGGGTGCACATGTATTGATGTCGATGTAGCTGTTACAGTTGGTGTCGACATCGATGCGTCTCTTGTCGTCAGTGTCATTATGGACACCGGCATCGGAGAGCCCACCGGCATCGATGCTGGAAGCATCGGCATCGACGAGCCCGTCAGTATGTACTGCTCTTTGAAAGCCTGTAATACCGCTTGTCTGATAACTTCAGACAATTCCGGCGTTACAACTGTCTGTGGCAGAACAGTTGTAAGCGGTGGCGGAGGCTGAGGCGTAAGATCCGGTGCAGAGCCCTGCAGAGGATCTGGCATCGAGGATGGAGAATTAGGCCCAGGCGCTGATGTTTCCTCCGTACGCGGCCGCTTCGCCGTCGATGGTTCCTGGGCCGCGGTTTCGGACGTCGATGATCTTCGATGTCGATGTTTATGCTTGGACTTCTGGGAATCGACGGATTTTGTCGAAGACGCAGACTGTGAGGAACGATCCCCCGATGGTCCCGGACATGGTTTTTTAAACAAAAGGCGCTGAGTCGTTCCAGCCGGAGATGATCTCGATGACGTCGAAGCAGACGGTATAAGTTGTAATTGGAACAGATGTTCCATTTTCTCCAGTCGAGTCTTGCGACTTTTCGGCGTCATCTCGGCGCATTGTGGGCAAGTATTTACCTCATGTTTTTCTCCGAGGCATAGCACACATTCGACGTGCGGATCAGTGATAGACATTTTGCGGCCGCAAACCGGGCATTTTTTAAAACCCGTAGCCTTGCTTCCCGTCGACATCCGCCCATTGGAAATATGTGAGAAAAATATTTCCACAAAAAAAAGGAAAATTGAGACAGAGGTACTCACCAGCCGGTGTAAAAAGGTACCTCGAGAGACTTGCGAGAGAGAATATCAAAATAGTTTGACTTTTCAGTCAGAAATGTGTTGAGAGAAATTTCAACGGCTCCTATCCCGCGATGCCTATAGCAGCGCGGAAAAACAAAGACTAAAGAGAGCCACCTGTGGCAGAGAATATCATAGCATGCTGGGCATGCTCAGTAGGCACTTCCGGGTGCCAGTCAAAGCTTTACAGAAACTTTGACAGAAGTTTTTCCCGCCTAGGGCTCCATCAATGATGTCACCCATATGTGAGGACTAGCATCCTGCTTGTCTTGGGATAAAGCTTTATTAGCAGATCTCAGGTTTCTGTGCGGGACATGAACTCGTAATGCTGTGTTAAGCCAGTCGGCTTTTTCATCATGGATTAGCTTGCGAATTATACATAATGCCTTATATTGAATTCTTTGTTCAATTGGAAGCCAGTGTAGTTCTGCAAGTGTTCCTGTAATGTGGTCATTTCTTTTTTTGTCAGTCAGTATTCTAGCAGCGGAATTTTGCAATATTTGCAGTGGCCTAATCGTCGATTGTGGTAGCCCTAATAGCAGAGCATTACAATAGTCTGTGCTTGCGAATATCATTGCTTGTAGAACTGTGCGAAAATTGTTTAGCGTAGGCAGGGGTTTCAGTCTTCTCAGGGTCATTAGTTTACCATATCCTTCTTTTAATTTCTGTGAGATATGCTGTTTCATGTTTAATTCCGGGTCAATTATTACCCCTAGATTCTGTACTTTTATTGCTAACTCCACGGCTTGATTATTTTGTATTGTGATTGTAGGTTGTATAGGATGTATGTTTTTGCGTTCAAGGTGTGAGAATTCAGTTTTGTCAATGTTTATTACCAGTTCCATTTGGTTCAGTAGCTGTTTGATTATTTCAAGATAGATATTGGCTAGTTTCATTGTTTCTTCAATGGTGTTTACAATGGGTAACAGTAGTTGTATATCATCTGCATATATGTAATGCATGATTCCCAGGCCTGCTAGTAGATGGCATATTGGAAGTAAGTAGATATTAAAGAGTGTTGCAGACAGGGCGGATTCCTGTGGGACCGCTGTTAGCAGTGTGACTTTGTCTGAAACTGTATTATTGATTTGGACTTGGAAATATCTATTGTTTAAGTAAGATTCAAACCAGTTTATTGTTTTTTTTAGTGAGTCCTATTTCTTTCAGTCTATTGATTAGTATTTTGTGATTTACAGTGTCGAATCTGCGGAGAGATCTAATATATAGAAACAAAGAAACATAGAAATGACGGCAGAAGACGACCCATCCAGTCTGCCCAGCAAGCTATGCACTTTTTTCTTCATTTCTCTCATACTTCTGTTACTCTTGGCTCTTAGTAACCTTTTGGTTCTATTTCCCTTCCACCCGCACCATTAATGTAGGGAGCAGTGTTGGAACTGCATCCAAGTGAATATCTACCATAGTTAGGGGTAGTAACCACCGCAATAAGCAAGCTACACCCATGCCTTTGTTTACCCAGACTATGTAACTGAGTCCTTGTTGGTTATTGTCTGTATATAGATCCATCTTTCTACGTTCCCCCTGCCGTTGAAGCAGAGAGCTATGCTGGATGTGTGTTGAAAGTGAAGTATCAGACTTTCTCCCCTGCCGTTAAAGCAGAGAGCTATGTTGGATATGCGTGAAGTATCAGACTTTCTCCCCTGCCGTTAAAGCAGAGAGCTATGTTGGATATGCGTGAAGTATCAGACTTTCTCCCCTGCCGTTAAAGCAGAGAGCTATGTTGGATATGCGTGAAGTATCAGACTTTCTTCCCTGCCGTTGAAGCAGAGAGCTATGTTTGATATGCATGAAGTATCAGACTTTCTCCCCTGCCGTTAAAGCAGAGAGCTATGTTGGATATGCGTGAAGTATCAGACTTTCTCCTCTGCCGTTGAAGCAGAGAGCTATGCTGGATATGAGTGAAAGTAAAGTATCTGGCTTATTTAGTTTGGGGTAGTAACCGCCGTAACAAGCAAGCTACTCCCTGCTTTTTGTGAATGCAAATCATTTTTTTCCACACTTCCTCTTCCCATTGAAGCTTAGAGCAATGTTGGATTCGCATTAACTGTGTGTATGTTTATTGAATAAGGGTATAATCTCTAGGCAGTAGCCGTCATTCCCGTGAGCCACCCACTCTTCATTCACTTCCTCTAGACTTGATGGATCCACAGTGTTTATCCCACGCCCCTTTGAAGTCCTTCACAGTTCTGGTCTTCACCACTTCCTCCGGAAGGGCATTCCAGGCATCCACTACCCTCTCCGTGAGTGTGTTCCTGTGTTGAAGCCTCTTAAGATATTATCTGATAGAGCTAATAGTAAAGTCTCTGTACTGTAGTGTTTGCGGAATCCATGCTGCACTAGGTATAATATGTTATTACTTTCAAGGTGGTTTGACAGTTATTTTTGTACTGTTTTTTCAATTAATTTGGCTATTAGGGGTGAGTACCGAGCTGAGGATGTCCGAACATGCACCAAATGTACCCAAAGGTGTGCAACAGGCACAACAACTGGGGTGGAATTTGGTAGAGGGCATCCTAAACCCCACCGGGCAGGCGGAAGGGTGTTGGGTACGTCACGTTGTAAAGAGGTTATGAAGGACAGACTGGCCGAAGATAGAATCTTGTCTTCCGGCTTTGTCAAAGCAATAGTGGACTGCAAAGGTGTGGAGAGAACTCCAGGTAGCAGCCCTGCAAATGTCAGGAAGCGGCACCGATCGCAGGTGTGCTACTGAAGTCGCCATGGCCCTCGCAGTGTGTGCTTTAACACGGTCTTGAAATGGAATGCCCGCTTGCGGATAGCAGAAGGATATGCAGTCTGCCAACCAGGAGGAGAGAGAGTCTGCTTACCCACAGGCTTCCCCAACTTGTTAGGGTGGAAAGAGACAAACAATTGAGTGCTTTCCCTGTGGACAGCTGTACAGTCTAGGTAGAATGCTAGAGCCCATTTACAGTCAAGGGTATGCAGAGCCTGTTCTCCTGGATTGGCATGGGGCCTGGGAAAAAAGGTAGGTAGTATGATGGATTGATTGAGATGAAAATCTGAAACTACCTTAGGTAAGAATTTAGGGTGAGTGCGGAGTACCGCCCGGTCCTGCAGATGTTTAGTGAAAGGCGGATAGGTAACTAGGGCCTGCAATTCACTAACTCTGCGAGCTGAAGTGGTAGCCAAAAGGAAAATCACTTTCCATGTGAGATATCGAAGTTTACAAGAGTGAAGAGGCTGGAATGGTGGTTTCATGAGCCGAACCAAAACCAGATTAAGGTCCCAAGAAGGGGCCGGAGGAAGTGGAGCAATCCCTTCAAAAACCGTGTTACAAGGGGTTGTACTGATATAGGGCATCCCCGACACCTTTATGGAAGGCGGCAACCGCACTGACATGCATTCTGATGGAAGAAGTCTTAAGACCTGACTTTGACAGATGCCAGAGATAGTCCAGAAACTTCGGGATTGGACAGGAAAAGGGGTCAAGGGACTGAGAAGAGCACCATGATGTGAACCTTTTCCATTTGTAAGAGTAAGCTTTTCTCGTGGAAGGCTTCCATGAAGCAATCAAGACACGGGAAACTGGTTCAGAAAGGTTAGGTGGCTGAAGGATTAACCTTTCAACATCCATGCCATCATGGACAAGGCTTGAAGATTGGGATGGCATAGGGACCAGTCGTTTTGAGTGATCAGAAGCGGGTCCTTTCCCAAGGGAATGTGCCTGCAGATGGAGAGATCCTAAAGTATTGGAAACCACACTTGGCATGGCCAGTGAGATGCTATCAGGATCATGGTTCCCTTGTCCTAACGTAACTTCACGAGAGTCTTCAAGAGAAGAGGAAGTGGAGGGAATGCACAGAGCAGACCGGTTGCCCATGAGAGGGAGAATGTGTCTCTGGGTTGAGAGTGTTTGCTGCGAATGAGAGAGCAGTAGTTCTCCACTTTGCGGTTTTGTGGGGACGCAAAGCGATCTATCCAAGGATATCCCCATTGTTGGAAGATGGAATTCGCTACCGAGGGGTTGAGAGACCACTCTTTCGGTTGAAAGACGTGACTCGGCTTGTCTGCCAGCACATTGTCCACTCCCGGCAAGTAGGTAGCCCTCAGGTACATCGAATGGGAGAGCACTTCCGCCCAAATCTGCGCAGCTTCATGACACAGAAGGAAGGATCCCGTGCCTCCCTGCTTGTTGATGTACCACATGGCCACCTGGTTGTCCGTCTGAATCAGGATGACTTGATTTGAGAGGCGATCCTGAAAAGCCCTGAGAGCATATCTGATTGCTCGAAGCTCCAGGAAATTTATTTGGTGTTTGGCTTCCTCTGGAGACCAAGATTCTTGTGTCTGCAGATTGGCCACATGGGCTCCCTATCCGAGGTTGGAAGCATCGGTGGTGAGAGTGATTTGAGGGTTTGGAGCCTGGAAGGGCAAGCCCTGCAGGAGATTGATCTGATTTTTCCACCAGGCGAGAGACAGAGAGTGAGTTGGTGATGTGGACAACGGTCGACAGGGGCTGAATGGATTGAGTCCATTGAGACCTTAGAGTCCAATGCATGAGTCTTATGGCCAAGCAGGCCATTGGTGTAACATGGACTGAGGACGCCATGTGTCCCAGGAGGATGAGAAATTGGCGCGCAGTCGCGGAGTGCTGAGACTGCAGCTGGTGAGCAAGAGACATGAGAGTTGGTGCTCGTTGTCGAGGCAGGAAAGCCTTTGCCTGCAAGGTGTCCAAGTTTGCCCCAATGAACGACAAGGTTTGAGATGGGACTTAGTAGGATTTGTCGTAGTTGACAAGAAATCCTAATGAAATTAGAGTGTTTAAGATTAGATTGAGGGACGACAGAGCAGCTTGCTGAGTGGGAGCCCTGATTAACCAATTGTCCAGGTACGACTACGAGGCATTTTGTAAAGACTCGTGGCGCAGATGCTAGGCCGAATGGAAGCGCTCGATATTGATAGTGCTTGGGGCCTACTAGAAACCTCAGGTAGTTGCGATGAGATGGAGTTATCGCAATATGAGTGTATGTGTCCTGGAGGTCCGGAGAGCAGAGCCAGTCTCCTCTTTGTAGAAGAGGTAGAAGCGAGCCCAAGGTGACCATCTTGAACTTTTCTCGCTGGAAGTACTTGTTGAGGGCCCGTAAGTCCAGAATAGGACGAATGCCTCCCGATTTTTTGGGGATTAGAAAGTACCAGGAATAGAACCCTAGGTCGTGCTGAGAATATGCTAGGTTCTATTGCTTTGGACTGGAGAAGGAGGGAGACCTCTTGATCCAGAAGAATGGAGTGATCGGATGTTTTCCACATTGGTAGAGGTGGGGAGTCCAGAGGCATGGAGAGAAAGTTCAGATGATAACCCTGAGCAATTATTGCCAATACCCATTGGTCTGAGGTGATTGAGTGCCATATGTTGTGGAAGTGGCACAATCGACCTCCCACTGGTATGTGAGGCAGTGGAATCTGGCTGCTGCTCTCTAAGTGGAAGTCAAAAACCTGAAGCAGGCCCTGGTTGAGGAGCTGCTTGTGGCTTCTGTTTATGTGTTTGATGAGACTGCGGTTTTTGATAAGGTCTCGTGGCACGGGATCTGGTTGGTGGCGGGTAGGACTTCTTCGGGCGGAAGAAGGACTTCTTAGAGTCCTTCCTGAAGGGCTGTTTTGAAGAAAAGTCGGAAGGCATCAGAGAGCTCTGTCTTAGGAACTCATGATGGTCCTTTAGTTCCGCCACCGTCCGTTGAATCTGTTCAACAAACAGATTATCTCCGACACAAGGCAGGTCGGATAACCTGTTTTGTACTTCCGGGCGAAGGTCAGAAGACTTGAGCCAGGCCCACCTTCTCGCCGAAATAGCAGCTGCAGATACTCTAGTAGAATTATCAAAGATGTCATAAGATGTTCTGATCTCATGTTTGCCTGCCTCAAAACCCTTGTTTGCTAGGGTTTGTAATTGTTCTTGAAATTGCTGAGGCAGAGAGTCTGAGAAGTCCTGTATCTGCTTAAAAATGACCCAATTATATTGGGTCATATAAAGCTGATAGGCGGCAATCTGGGAGATGAGCATGGACCCTTGGAAGACTCGGCAACCGATGGCATCTAGGAACGTCTGTTCCTTGCCAGGTGGAACAGAAGAGTGAGGCTTTGACCTTTTTGCTCTCTTCTGTGCAGACTCTACCACTACAGAGTTGTGATCTAACTGTGATTTCTGAAAGCCTGGAGATGACAGCACCAAATAGGTAGTGTCAGCTTTCCTGTGGACTGGAGGAATGAAGCCAGGATGTTCCCAGTTCTTCAGGAGATCCAGAAGAACCTGGTGGATAGGGATAGAGGTAATTACTTTAGGGGCATCCAGGAATTGGA
Source organism: Rhinatrema bivittatum (assembly GCF_901001135.1). Classification (NCBI taxonomy): domain Eukaryota; kingdom Metazoa; phylum Chordata; class Amphibia; order Gymnophiona; family Rhinatrematidae; genus Rhinatrema; species Rhinatrema bivittatum. Next base: position 3,609,503 of record NC_042632.1, read on the forward strand.
GCAACTCCATCATCTGGTGCCTATCATCCTGTTCAGTCTGCAAATGGAAGGGAACCAATTCAGACATTTCCTTCACAACATTTATAAAGGAGAGGTCCTCTGGAGGAGAATGTTTCCTACTTTCAGTGGGTGAAGGTAAATCATCAGTGTCTGGAGAGGAATCAGTCCAGGTATCATAAGGATCAGCACTTGTCCCTCTAGAAACTAGAGGGAGATGGGATGGTGGGATATCTGAAGGTACTGGTCTAGGTTCAGAAGGAATCGATTGAATTATCGGAGGCACCAATGAAGGCATCGAAGGCACTGGCACAGGCATTGATGGATGGCTCGGTGGTGCTGATGGACATATCGGCACCAATGGTTGGATCGTGGCGAGGGACGTATCGGCATCGATGGCTGAGGCAGAACTCCCGATAGGGGGATGCGGAACGGTGTTTCTCCTCCCGATGACACTGTAAGTGGGGCGGGCACCGGAGCCATCGGAGAACCGGGATCCATTGGTGGAAAAGCGGCCATGAGCACTTCCATCCTGGAGAGCAGTGGTGCCAGCACTGCCGGAATCGGGTCGATGATTGGTTCCGCAATCGGTATCTGAGGAACCTGAAGTCGTTGCATCCCCTTGTCGATGGCCTCCTGAACTATCCGGTCCAGTTCTTCTCAGAGACCTGGAGCAAGCAGCCCCGGCTCCGGAACAGAAGAGGGAGGCAGAGGCATAGCCGGAAGGACCACCATTAAAGGCAGAGTCGCGGCTCCCGATCCCCTGTCGGGTGAGGGTTGCCTCGGTGACCCAGTCGCAGAAACGGTCGGTGCCTTTTCTGGACGGGGTTTCTTCAACAGCGGCTTGGACGATGGCGAGGTCGATGATTTCGCTCCCTCGATGGTCCAAGACTTACGGTGTCGATGGCGATGTTTGTCCCTGCGATCCCCTCGGTCCTGAGGAGTAAAGGGTGTCGATGGCCTGGAAGTCGTCAATGCAGGGTTGTCACCAGCCGGTGGTCAATGCTGGCATGAAGTTAACCGTTCCGGCTCTGACGACATCGATGCAAAGGACGGAGTTTGGGTTTGAGCACGGAAGAGAAGTTCCATCTTCTCCATTCTGGCCTTGCGACCTTTTGGTGTCATTAGGGCACATTTGGTGCAGGTGAAGACATCGTGCTCACGTCCTAGACACATTACACAGACTTTATGGGGGGTCTGTGATAGACATGGTGTGGGTACAGTACGGGCACCGACGGAACCCAGACGCCTTGGCCATGGAAAAAAATCGAGCCGCGGTACGGTCGACGGCCAGTAGGCCGCGTGGGCCAAACTCGACAGTAATTGACGGAAAGCGGGTAAAAGCTTACTAGAGTACCGCGGTCTGAAAAAAGTTAAAGGAGGGACCCCTGTGGGGCAAATAAACTGTTAATAATTCCGTGAGGAAACTTCCTGTCAGGAAAGTCTGCAGAGCTCCTTTACTGCGAGGCTATTGCTGCGTGGAAAAAAGAAGACTGAAGGGCTGGCACTAACCCTGCTGGCTGTAGGGTGAGTGCCATGCTGGGCATGCCCAGTAGGGGCCAGTCAAAGTTCTGGAAGCGTTGACAGAAGTTTTCCGTGATTGGGCTCCATCTTGATGTCACCCATATGTGAGGACTACCATCCTGCTTGTTCTGTGAGAAAAAAATATATCAAATTGCTGCCCAGAGTAAAGAAATATTCCCTCATGCATGTTTTATCAATTCAAGCCGTTTTTTTCCATTAATGAAGCTATAACATAGAAGGGACCTATTCAATATCACTAAGGCAGCACAACTCCAGCTCAATAGTATTTAATAGTGCATAAAAATTCTTTTAGCCTTAAACGCTATCACAAGGTGAAATGTACTTAATACTTTGCTTGATATTCCGAGTACATATTAACATTAAATATCAACAAAATGATGTCACTAGTAAATAAATCTTTAAAAACTGTACCTAAAGTGTACAGCTACATTTAAACACCAACCACAAGCATGAAACTAGAGAGATACCATCTACACGGCACAATTATTAGTGAATTAAGAAACAATTTAAATTTTTTACAAACATATTTAATGCTTCTTATTGCGATTTCATTCAACTGTGGTTGTCTGCGGGTGTTGGCGTCTACGCACTGTCAAACCGGAAGTGTTACTTTGAACTATGCTAACTTGCACTTCTTTCCTCAGTACCTCTGCTAAGACCACCATAATTTTGGAGAATGTTCTGGGGGTGATTGCCAGGCCGAAAGGCAACGCCCGGAACTGATAATGGTGGCCCAGTACCGCAAAGCATAGGAAACGCTGGTGGTCTTGACAGATTGGGATACAAAGGTAGGCCTCCGAGAAGTCCAGAGAAGAACTCTCCTGGTTGTACGGCCATTATGACTGAGTGAAGAGTTTCCATACGGACGTGAATTACCAGCAGATGACGATTGACGTTCTTGAGATCCAGGATGGGGCGAAATGAACCCTCCTTCTTGGATGCGATGAAATAATGCCCCGTCTTTTCCTGGGAAGTAGGTACTGGGGTTATAGCCCTCAAACTGAGGAGCCTTACAATGTGGATTCCACTGCCAGTTTTTTGTGCTGGGAGTGGCAAGGTGATATCATGAATATGTTCCAGGGATGCTGCGAAATTCTAGAGCGTATCCTTCTTGTATGATGTCCAGTACCCACTTGTCCAACGTGATCTTGACCCACCTCTGACAGAAGAGGGATAAGTCTGCCCCCTCTCTCCTCATCCTGTGGATGGGTCAGCCAAACTTTATTGGGAAGTTCAGGTCGAACCTCAGCCCGAACCAATTCCGCTTTTTTTGGTTGTCTGCTCCAAAAGGACAGATCTTCCTGAGGGCCGAGATGTCTGAAATGATGAGTTTCTGTAGGGCTGGAAGCGCAGGGAACCCCTGGCAGACCCCTCATGGGTGAGGGCACTGTGACCTCTTTTTCTTATCTTCCTGTAGTCGAGGCACTGGAGATTCACCCTACTTACTGGCTAGCTTTTCCAATTCACTTCTGAATAGAAGGGATCCCTCGAAGGGCATCTTTGTGAGTTTTGCTTTAGAAGTTGCATCCGCTGACCAATTTCGCAGCCATAGCTGTCTTCTGGCCACCGCCATTAAGGCTACTCCTCTGGCTGAGGTATGCACTAGGTCAGAGCTTGCATCCACTAGGAAGGCCGTGGACTCCATCACCTCTTTGGGATGCGCCCCTGAGCTATCTCTCTCTCTCTCTCTCTGACAGAAAAAGAGAGAGAGAGAGAGAGAAGCAGACACAAACGAGCCACCAGGGTACAACAGGAAGCAATCTACAGTGTCACTGCTGTCGTGACAAAGGCTTGCTTAAGGATGGACTCCAACCGCCTATCGTGTACATCCTTCAAGGCTGCTCCTCCCTCTACTGGGATAGTTATTCGCTTCGAGATGGCGCAGAGCAGGGCATCCACTTTCGGGAAAAGGTGTTCTTTGGCTGCAGGGTCCAGAGGGTACAAGGCCTCCAAGGACTGACCTCCTTTAAAAATGGGCTTCAAGGGTGTCCCACTCCAGCTCGATCAACTCCTGGATGGCTTCCAGCATCGGGAAATAGCAAGAGGCTTTCCGTAGAGACACCAGGATGGGATACCTCTTTGGTTCCGACATAGGGTCCATGCCGGGAACTCCCAGAGTCTTCAGGGTCTGGGGCAGCAATTCATCTCAGTGGAAAAGGATATGGCTCCACTCCTTGGGGGGGGGGGGAGGATTTCCCCATCCTCCAATGAGTCTGCACCCCCATCGTCATCTGTGGTGTCTGGGTCCCTGTCAGGGATACACTCTTGTGAGGAAAGGGCATGCTGATAGGGCTGGGAGGACAAGGCTTTCCCAGCTGGGGCTCAGACCAGGCAGGGGCAGCAGCTGACTGCGCCTGAACAAAGGCTTAAAGGCCCTGAAAGAATTCCACCCAAGAAAAGGTCGCCGGGTCCATACCTAGCCCAGGAGGAACTGGGGTAGGGGCCGTGGAACTGCCCTCTCCCAGGGAGGACGCAGCCCCGGGATTCCTCAGATCCAGGGTGCTACCAGACAAAGACACAACTGACCCATCCTCCAACTGAGAGGGGCTGGGCTTGGAGAAGTTCTGAGAGTCCAGCCCGCCCTAGGCTTCCTTACAGTGCTGATACAGGAAAGATTCTAGGTCAGACTGTGCAGCCCTAAATATGGCAGGCAGCACAAAGGGAGTGTCGCTTGTGCTTCTTTGATGCCGGAGCCATAGTTAACTATAGCTTGTGCATACAGCCAATTAGCGCCTGAGCTTGAGAATGTACAAATCTGCCCTGACTCGCTTAAGGAGAAACATCCAGTTGTGGGCGAATGTATGTGTGTACTTATGCACACAGGTATGCGCGCAGTCATGCGCACAGGTGCGTGCCCACTTATGTGCGCATTAGGTGCACAACAGGGCCAGCCCACACCACGCGTACCAACAGTCAATGGGGGGAAATGATGCCACACCAAACCGCGTGCAAGATCGTGCTGCCACGGCCTGCCATGTGGAGTGCCCACTGAGTCTGAAGCGGGGCCTAGCCCATCAGGGGACCATTTTACCGGCTTGGAAACCCCTTTCCCTTGCCCTAATGGGATCGGGAACGTCGTTGGTACAGTGCACTGAGCAAGGAGACCGGAGGACTTACCGAAGCCCTTCCAAGTCTTTGAATCGGAGGAGTTCTTCTTTACTTACCAGGGCTCAGCGCTTACTGGCTGAGTACAGAGACTGTCTCAGGCTGCAGGGGGAGAGTGCTAGGTCTGTCACCACCACACTCGGCTTCCTGCACCCACTGCCTTTCAGCTGCTTCAGCAGCAAATTCCATGCCGGGAACCAGCTACTGGACCAAGGCACACCTCTGAGGTATCTCGGAAATCGCCTCAGGAATTCTCAACTGGGGGAGGGACCATTACGTATCACCGCAGGAGAGTGGGGCTCGATCTTTTCTCCAATTTAAAGATAACATTTCCTCTCTAAAGAGTACTGTGTTCCTGATAGGGAAGGCACAATCCACATCTGCTAGGAGATGGAGATACTGAATGGCTGAGGTCACTGCAGGGGTATATCTAGGGTGATGTCAGCTTTGAAACCTGACTCAGTCTCCATCTGCTAGCAGGGTAGCACATAACCCATTGGTCCTGAGTCCATCTGGCTACACACTAGGAAATGCAAATTATTTACAAGCACTTATTTTTTAATACTTAGTTGCCATTTCCTCATATAAACAAGTGGTTAAGTCCGACTGATCTTCAAACTTGCTAGCATTGGTAATATTCACTTGCTGAAATTTTCTCTTAAAATTAAAGAAATCTAAACAGTCAAGAACTCATTCTTCAGTTCTTCCAGACAAAGATCCACAAATGGATCTCTTTTATCAGAAATGTTTATTTCTAAAACGCCATGCTATCTGCTTGCATATGTTTTTAATTATCCATTCATGGTACAATATATGCATTGTTTTATATACCAGATAGTAAATTTCTAACTCTACTTTTACATAAAAGCAAGATAAACTTTCTTTGCTTGTTTTTAACTAGGGATGAGTCTGATAAACACTTCATATGATTTGTTTACGAAAGTAATGATACCACAGAGATTCAGCTTTAGACACAGGGGCTCAAACTGGCTTGGCTTGCCTTAGACCTTTAGGATAAGTACATGACAGATAAGTCATTGTACTTTGTCCTGTTTGGGAGTAAAGTAAAAGAAACCATGGATCTTTAATACAACTTTAGATCCTCCCTCTTTATTACAACTTTAGATCCTCCCTCAACTACCGGAAGGTTCCAGGCAGCTTTTGAAAATGGAATTATTTATATTTATTTTGTCGTAAGAGACACTATCTCCCACAGTCATGCCCTCAATCTTTTCAGAGGTCTTGACTACATGATCGAAGAGTAAATAAACCTGATCTTGTATTAGCCAGATTTTTGACAAGAAGGAAGGGACGGTGCAAAGCTGCAACGTTCCTGGAATCAGTCGGAGGAATGGTTCCCGACATGACAGCACCTGTAGTTCAGAAATGCAACAAGCCGAGCATCTCACCACCAAGAATACAGTCTTCAGCATTAGCAGGTGTAGGGACAGAGCACGCAGCGGCCAAAAGGAAGGCCCGGCCAAGAAGTCCAATACTAAATTGAGGTTCCATAGGGGAACCGGCCAATCTGAAAACCTGTCTCTTTAAACAAGCTTTTTATAAAGATAAAGAAAAGGAGAAAAACAGTTGGATAAGGACGCACCAAACTAGAAGTTGTCACCAGTAACCTACAAATGCATATTAATGTTAATTTCAAACCGCCTAATATGTTCCAAACATACAAGCTTAACTTTCACACGTAGATTATTGCATTACTTTGTTACCGTACTTTGATGGCACTTGATTAATTTGTAATCTATACCACTCATATTTTCATTATCGTGCCTTGTTGTAAACCGTTGTGATGGTTAGCTAACAATGATGGTATAGAAAAGTTTTTAAATAAATTAAATAAATAAATAAACCATTATGTCAGCTACTCTCGGCATTACCTACTTTATGTATGCCGATGACATCCAACTAATCATACCGGTGACAGATACATTAGAGAAAGCATTTAAACTCTCAGCCATATATCTCAATGACATAAAAAAAACTCCTAAATCAAATGAGACTCTGCCTTAACATGGATAAGACAGAATGCATACTGCTTGAAAGAAAAATCTCAATAAACAACCCTTATAACACTATGCATATTGAGAATACCATCATTAAACTGGGTGATAAAGTGAAGGATCTTATATGGATTGATCCAGAATTGAACTTCAAAAAACATATATCCATGAAGATCAAAGAAGGTTTCAAACTATTAATTCTTAAACGCTTAAAACCACTCCTAAATCAACCTGACTTTAGAACCATACTGCAATCCCTGATCTTTACGAGCTTTGATTACTGCAATTCGCTGCTGTTAGGCCTACCCAAATCAACTACACGACCACTTCAAATATTATAGAATGCGGCCGCTAGAATTCTAACCGGTCATAAAAAATGGAACACATCACTCCTGTCCTAAAAGGACTTCACTGGTTACCCATTGACAAACGGATCGAGTTCAAAGTACTTTCCATCCTACACAAAACAATATACGGTAATGAAGTCAAATGGCTAAATGCTGTAATCCAAATACATACTCCACAGCGTAACATGAGATCAGCAAAAAAGTCCTTGATATCAATCCCCTCAGTCGCATCTGCCAGACTTACTACGGTATGGGAGAGAGCGATTTCACTGGCAGGACCGGTTCTGTGGAATACATTACCAGAAAATCTAAGGTTACAGAGCAATGTAAAGCTTTTTAGAGAACTCCTCAAAACATGGCTGTTCCAACAAGCATATAGAGACAGCATAGGATAAACTACACCAACACACTCTCCACCTCAGTCTTTTTAGCTATTCAAGTCTATTATGTATCTAGCAGTCAATATTAAGGTTCTTAGTGATCTTATGATTTATGATGGTTGGATCCTCTGTACTCATAATTAACTATGAGAGTAGATTATTTAGTTTACTCATTTTCTTTTATATATTCACACCTAACCTATTTATTTATAACCTGATATTTTAATATTTTCTAGAGCATTGACTTTTTGTTTTCTACAGATTGTAAACTTCCTATGTTGTATTGTTATACCTGTGAACCGTTGTGAAGGCTAGTACCAAACAATAGTATATAAAAGATTACAAATAAATAAATAAATAAACATGAATGTGTCAGATTCATAGGGTATAATGAATATCTGCTATAAGAAAATACAACTAAGGCTCCTGATGAAGCGTGAGACACGAAACCTCGGCCGTTGTCGAGCCAGTTCAGATGAGTTTTTGGATATTCATATCTTTAAGAATTACCCTTGTTGAAATATTATATAAAAATATATATCAAGAAATATTCTCAAAATTACCCCTTGCTGAAGATATTTTCGTTTGATTTTTTGGGGAGGTATCATCAACACCAAGTAAAACCGCAAATGATTTAACTGTCCGGGCGGTCTCCGAATACATATGGAAGCACGCTGACAGGCTTGCTGATGCGCTACCACAGATAATACATAATATTTCTGATGATTGAAATTAAAATTGAAAAAATATATAAAACATAAAAAGTGAAATAAATTGTTTTGGCAATTAAGAGTGAATTTTACGTTGAGATTTCCTTTTTTGTGATACTTCAGGATAGGACTAAGCAATCTATCGGCTGCTGCCTCTGGGCTGAACCACCTTCCATCCATAGGCCCACCTAAGTCCTGCTGGCCCCGGCACTCAAAGGCTCAACCCGAGGGGAATGAGGGCTGGTATACGTGAAGCTCCAGCAGCCTCTAGCTTCAGCCCACTCCACCTGCTGACAGTGTGGACCCGTAGGCCCTTGCCTACGGGTTGCGTCAACCCCACCTCACAGCCCAAGGGTCCACCTCCGACGCAACACTTGCGCAGGGGGAAGCATAGGAGGCTCTCCACCAGAAGCCTCCGCATGGATGCGTATCACAGGCATCTGGGCCAATCCGGGGCCACCAGAAGAACTAATCCTCTGTGGCGTTTGATCTTGCGAATCACCTTGCCCAGCAGAGGCCACAGAAGGAAGGTATACAGTAAATCCTCATCTGGCCAGGTTTGGACAAAGGCGTTTATCCCTTTGGAACGCTCTCTTCTGCGACTGAAGAATTGGGGGGCCTTCGCATTGTGAGATGTGGCCAGCAGGTTGATGGATGGGAGGCACCTGCAATCTACTAGGAGATTTATTTATTTTAAAATGTTTATATACCGCTTTTACAATATAAAAATTAATCAACTATGTCCATTCCCCTGGATCCAGACTCTCCCTGCTAAGAAAGTCTCAACATAAGATGCATGCCATACTGGGTCAGACCAAGGGTCCATCAAGCATAGCATCCTGTTTCCAACAGTGGCCAATCCAGGCCATAAGAACCTGGAAAGTACCCAAAAACTAAGTCTATTCCATGTTACCGTTGCTAGTAATAGCGGTGGCTATTTTCTAAATCAACTTAATTAATAGCAGGTAATGGACTTCTCCTCCAAGAACTTATCCAATCCTTTTTTAAACACAGCTATACTAACTGAACTAACCACGTCCTCTGGCAACAAATTCCAGAGTTTAATTGTGTGTTGAGTGAAGAAGAACTTTCTCCAATTAGTTTTAAATGTGTCACATGCTAACTTCATGGAGTGCCCCCTAGTCTTTCTATTATCTGAAAAAGAGTAAATAACTGATTCACATCTACCCATTCTAGACCTCTCATGATTTTAAACACCACTATCATATCCCCCCTCAGCCATCTCTTCTCCAGGCTGAAAAGTCCTAACCTCTTTAGTTTTTCCTCATAGGGGAGCTGTTCCATTCCCCTTATCATTTTGGTCACCCTTCTCTGTACCTTCTCCATCACAATTATATCTTTTTTGAGATGCGGCGACAAGAATTGTACACAGTATTCAAGGTGGGGTCTCACCATGGAGCGATACAGAGGCATTATGACATTTTCCGTTTTATTCACCATTCCCTTCCTAATAATTCCCAATATTCTTTTTGCTTTGACTGCCGCAGCACACTGAACCGACGATTTCAATGTGTTATCCACTATGACGCCTAGATCTCTTTCTTGGGTGGTAGCACTTAATATGGAACCTAACATTGTGTAACTATAGCATGGGTTATTTTTCCCTATATGCATCACCTTGCACTTATCCACATTAAATTTTATCTGCCATTTCGATGCCCAACTTTCCAGTCTCACAAGGTCTTCCTGCAATTTATCACAATCTGCTTGTGATTTAACTACTCTGAACAATTTTGTATCATCTGCAAATTTGATTACCTCACTCGTATTTCTTTCTAGATCATTTATAAATATATTAAAAAGTAAGGGTCCAAATACAGATTCCTGAGGCACTCCACTGCCCACTCCCTTCCACTGAGAAAATTGTCCATTTAATCCTACTCTCTGTTTCCTGTCTTTTAGCTAGTTTGTAATCCACGAAAGGACATCGCCACCTATACCATGACTTTTTACTTTTCCTAGAAGCCTCTCATGAGGAACTTTATCAAACGCCTTCTGAAAATCCAAGTACACTACATCTACCAGTTCACCTTTATCCACATGTTTATTAACTCCTTCAAAAAGGTGAAGCAGATTTGTGAGGCAAGACTTGCCTTGGGTAAAGCCATGCTGACTTTGTTCCATTAAACCATGTCTTTCTATATGTTCTGTGATTTTGATGCTTACAACACTTTCCACTATTTTTCCTGACACTGAAGTCAGGCTAACCGGTCTGTAGTTTCCCAGATCGCCCCTGGAGCCCTTTTTAAATATTGGGGTTACATTAGCTATCCTCCAGTCTTCAGGTTCAATGGATGATTTTAATGATAGGTTTCAAATTTTTACTAATAGGTCTGAAATTTCATTTTTTAGTTCCTTCAGAACTAAATCACCCAGACCGGATGATTTAGTCCGGTCTGGGTGATTTAGTTCCTTCAGAACTAAATCACCCAGACCGGATGTATACCATCCGGTCTGGGTGATTTATTACTCTTCAGTTTATCAAACAGGCCTACCACATCTTCTAGGTTCACCGTGATTTGGTTCAGTCCATCTGAATCATTACCCATGAAAACCTTCTCTGGAATGGGTATCTCCCCAACATACTCTTTAGTAAACACCGAAGCAAAGAAATAATTTAATCTTTACGCGATGCCCTTATCGTCTCGAAATGCCCCTTTAACCCCTCGATCATCTAACGGTCCAACTGACTCCCTTCACAGGCTTTCTGCTTCGGATATATTTTTTAAAGTTTTTACTGTGAGTTTTTGCCCCTATGGCCAACTTCTTTTCAAATTCTCTCTTAGCCTGTCTTATCAATGTCTTACATTTAACTTGCCAACACTTATGCATTATCCTATTTTCTTCTGTTGGATCCTTCTTCCAATTTTTGAATGAAGATCTTTTGGCTAAAATAGCTTCTTTCACCTCCCCTTTTAACCATGCCGGTAATCGTTTTGCCTTCTTTCCACCTTTTTTAATGTGTGGAATACATCTGGACTGTGCTTCTAGGATGGTATTTTTTTTTCTTTTTTTAAACAATGATCACGCCTCTTGCACACTTTTTACCTTTGTAGCTGCTCCTTTCAGTTTTTTTCTTACAGTTTTTCTCATTTTATCAGTTTTCCTTCTGAAAGTTTGGCACAAGAGCCGTGGATTTGCTTACTGTCCCCCTTCCAGTCATTAATTCAAATTTGATCATATTATGATCACTATTGCCAAGCGGCCCCACCACCGTTACCTCTCTCACCAAATCCTGTGCTCCACAGAGAATTAGATCTAAAATTGCTCCCTCTCTTGTCAGTTTCTGGACCAATTGCTCCATAAAAATGTCATTTATTCCATCTAGGAACTTTATATCTCTAGCATGTACCGATGATACATTTACTTCCATCGGTAGGTGGAGGAGAATCGAGTAGTCTTGAGACAGTGGGTTCCAATGTGACAGCAAGGAGCATTGGAGTAGTCTCATGTGTGCCTTCACCCACAGTACTACCTCCAGGGTTGATGCCATCAAGCCGAGGACCTGGAGATAGCTCCACACCCTGTGGCACATTGTGTTCATCAACCAACACACTTCGCACATGTTCCTTATCCTTGAGGAGAGAAGACCTAGTCCTGCTTGTTGTTGAACCAGACTCTCAGGTACTCTAAGGACTGGGAGGGCTTGAGACTGCTCTTGTCCATGTTCACTACCTAACCATGTTCCTGAAGCAGGGACCTGACCCTACTGGTCACCTGGAGGCTCTCTTCCAATGACTTTGCCCGGATCAGCCAGACATCTATGTGAGGTTGTACCAGGATCCCTTCCTTGCTCAGTGCCTCCGCTATGACCACCATAATTTTGGAGAACGTTCTGGGGCGGTTGCCAGGCTGTTAGGAACGTGGACCCTTGAGTCGGCTGAGACGGATGGTGATGCACTGTGGGAACCCACAGTGGACATCGCAGCCGGGAGGCGGTGCTGAGGAGATGACCCTGGAAGGCTTCACCCTTGGAAGCCAACGGTCCCCCCGGGAGGACCCAAGCCACTGGGACTTAGGCGAGGCCCCCTGGTGAGCGAAGAACCGGATACCTGTGGATGAAGAGAAGCCAGAAGCCAGAGTCCAGCCAGGGACGGAAGCTGAAGCCAGAAGTCAGTGGACGAGCCAAGGTCAGAAGCCAGGAGTCAGAAGACGAAGCCAAGGATGGAAGCAGAATCGGAAGTCCAGGAACGGAAGCCGGGGTCAAGAACCAGAAGTCAGAAGCCGAAGAAAATATCAGGGATCCGAAGCAGCAACTAGCAACTCTAACCAGCGTGAACCTCGTTGCAAGGCAAGGTAAGAGCTGCAGGGTTTAAGTAACCCTGCAGCATCTGACGTCATCTGGAGGCAGTCCTGTGGTTTTGCGCGCTGGCCTCTTTAAATTCTGACCCCCCTGCGCTTGCGCGCCTAGGGTCCGGGCCAGATGCGGCGGATCGCCGGCATCTCCCTCGAGGAGGGAGCGCCACGGCCAAGGCCAGGATGGGCCTTGTCAGCATTCCAGCAGCCCGGGCTGGCCTTAAAGTAAAGGGAGGTCCCAGGGCACGGCCCGGGGCCGTAACACAGGCTGAAGGGCAATGCCCGGAACTGATATTGGTGGCCTAGTACTGCAAAGCGTAGGAAGCGCTGGTGGTCTTGACTGATTGAGATATGAAGGTAAGCCTCCGAGAGGTCCAGGGATGTTAAGAGCTCTCCCAGTTGTACAGCCATTATGAAGGAGTGCAGAGTTTCCATGCAGAAGTGGATTACCCGCAGATGATGATTGATGTTCCTGAGAGCCAGGATGGGGCAAAATGAACTCTCCTTCTTGTTACAATGAAATTGGATGGAATAATGCCCCGTATTTTGCTGAAGCGTAGGTACCGGGGTTATAGCCCTCAAACCAAGGAGCCTTACTAAGTGTGGATTCCACTGCCAGTTTTGTGTGCTGAGAGTGGCACGATGATGATATGAACATGTCCCGAGGGATGCTGCGAAATTCTAGGGCGTATCCTTCTCGTATGATGTCCAGTACCCAATTGTCCAACGTGATCTCGCCCACCTGTGATAGAAGAGGGATAGTTGACCTATCTCCTCGGCCCGGGGATGGCTTGGCCAAACTTCATTGAGAAGTTCGGGTGGAACCAGAGCCCGAACCAGTTCCGAAAGGACTGAGACCTTCCCGATGGCCGAGATGTCTGAAACGGCAAGTTTCTGTAGGGCCGGAAGCGCAGGGAGCACCTGGCCCAACCCTTTATGGACCTCTTTTTCTTATCTTCCAGTAGCCAATGCACTGGAGATTCATCCCACTTACTGGCTAGCTTTTCCAATTCGCTTCCGAATAGAAGGGATCCCCGTAAAGGGCATCTTCGTGAAGTTTGCCTTAGAGGTTGCATTTGCTGACCAATTTCACAGCCATAGCTGTCTTCTGGCCGCCACCACTGAGGCTACTCCTCTGGCCGAGGTACGCACTAGGTCAGAGCTTGCATCCGCTAGGAAGGCGGCGGCAGGTTCCATCGCTTCTCTTAGTTATCTGCCTCTCTCTCTCGAAACAGACACAAACAAGCAACAAGGGTACAACAGGAAGTGATCTGCAGTGCCATTGCTGTCGTATCAAAAGCTTGCTTAAGGATGGATTCCAACCACCTGTTGTGGGCATCTTTCAAGGCCGCTCCTCCCTCTACTGGGATAGTTGTCTGCTTCGAGACGGTGCAAACCAAGGCGTCCACTTTCTGGAAACGAAGGCATTCTTTAGTCGCTAGGTCCAGAGGGTACAGGGCCTCCAAGGCCCGACCTCCTTTAAAACTGAGTTCCAGGGCGTCTCACTCCAGGTCAATCAACTCCTAGATGGCTTCCAACATCAGGAGGATTTCCGTAGAGACCTCAAGATGGGATTCCTCGTTGGTTTTGACATAGGTTCCATGCCAGAAACGTCGAGTCTTTAGGGTCTGGGAGACCAGGGCCGGTAGTTCATCTCTGTGGAAAAACTGGTATGGCTTCAGGCCTGGATGGATTTTCCCTTCCTCCAATGAGTCTGCATTCCTATTGTCCATGGTGTCTGGGTTTCTGTCAGGGATGCCCTTTGTGAGGTGAGGCATGCTGATAGGGCTTGGAGGATGAGGCCTTTCTAGCTGGGGCTCAGACCGGGCAGAGGCAGCTGCTGACTGCGTCTGAACAAAGGCTTGGAGGCCCTGAAAGAATTCCAAACAAGAAAAGGGTCGCCGGGTCCATACCTATCCCAGGAGGAACTGGGATAGGGGCCACTGAACTGCCTTCTCCCGGGGATGACGCAGCTCAGAGATTGCTTAGATCCGGGGTGATACCAGATTAAGGTCATGGCTAACCCGTCCTCCAACTGGGAGGGACTGGGCTTGGATAAGCTCAGAGTCCAGCCTTCTTTGGGTTTCCTCACAGTACTGACACAGGATGGATTCTAGGTCAGACTGTGCAGCCCTCATATGGAAGGCGGCACAAAGGAAGTGGCGCTTGTGCTTCTTAGTTGCCGAGTCATAGTTACTGCAGCTTGTGCATTCAGCTGGTTAGCGCCTGAGCTCAAGCACACACAATTCCGCCCCAACGCACGTAAGTAAAGGTGTCTGGTTGTGTGCGGATGTCTGTGCGTGGTTATGCGTGCAGTTACATCCACAGGAGTGCGTGCACATATGCGCGCGTTAGGCACACAACAGGGCCGGCCTGCACCATGCGTACAGACAGAAGTGGGGGAAAATGGCACCACACAAAACAGCACGCAAGATGGTGCCTACCACTTGGAGTGCCCACCAAGTCTGAAGAGGGGCCCAGGCCACCGAGGGTCTGCTCAATCCGCTCAGAAACCCATTCCCTTGCCCTAATGGGATCGGGAACGTCGTCAGTACGACGCCGAGCAAGGAAACTAGAGGAAAGGCTTACCAAAGCCCTTCCATGTCTTTGAATTGGAGTTCTTTTTTACTTACCTGGGCTCAGCGCTTACTGGCTGGTGCAGGAAGCTGAGTGCGGCTTACCGCCGCACTCAGCTTCCTGCACCAGCAGCCTTACAGCTGCTTCAGCAACAAAGTCCATGCTGGGAACCGGCTACCGGACTAAGGCACACTTCTGAAGGATCTCTGAAATCGCCTCAGGAATTCTCAACTGGGGGAGGGACCAATTGATATCACCGCAGGACAGCAGGACTCGATCCTTCTCCAATTTAGAGGTAGAAATTTAAAGGTAATTTTTCCTCTTCTATAAAGAGTACTGATAGGGGAGACACAATCCACATCTGCTAGGAGACAGAGAAACTGAATATCTGAGATCACTGCAGAGGTATATCTAGGGTGACGTCAGATTTGAAACCTGACTCTGTCTCCATCTGCTAGCACAGAGCTTTCCAAACTTTTCATGTTGGTTTCACAGTTTTTAGACAAACAATTTCACAACACAGTAATTCAGTCTTCTAGCAAACCAGAGGTTAAAGGTTAAAAGAATGAAATGTTTTTCGACAATTTATGTATGTTTCCATAAATATATACATAAATAAAATGTTTCGCGACACTACCTATATCATGAAAACCTTTCATTTACATTAAAATATATAATATTCCAAGATTAATGTTATACATTTATGAGTAACAATAATAAAACAAATTGAATAACACCAATAACTATTTACCTCTTTAATGAGATGTATGAGCTTGATGGGATGAACACAGCTTTTGAATATTTGGTGGAATATTAGATAAAGACACTCGCATTTAGTCATCAAGCATTTTTAAGTTTACACGTTTCAATGTCTTCAAATTTGTCATCCTTGAAAAGGATATTTCACAGTGTATGTAGTGGAAAACTGCAGAAGAATTTTTAACGCTTTTTTACTTATGTTTGGATGCATTTTTGAAACATGAATCGAAAAATTGTCTAAGTCACCCTCTTCATACATCATTAATAGACTTTGATTATTTTTTTTATTTCAGCTAATTCTTCTTCTTCAATAAGTGAAAAATCAATCGTTGCAGTTGAAAAATGGATTTCTGATCCAATCATAATCTTGGATTTCAATATTTGGGAAGTAGTGATGAACTTTCTCTCCGAGCAATGCTAAATGGTCAACAATTAGCGAACTGATCTCACATTTTAGCTCACAGTCAGCAGTTTTGGAAAACATTTCAAAATTTCCTTCTGTCACTTTCCTTTTACAAATTTTATCTACCGCTGTTAAAATATTTTCTCCTTTTCCTTGCATACTGCTGTTTATTTTATTCAAGTGTTCAAATATGTTAGCTCGATATGCCAGTTTTATGCACTATAGTTTGTTTTGAATTAGATCACAGAATTAATTTTGCTGATTTTCCTCAAAAAGTTTAAGCATCATTTCCTTCAATTCGTATATACGACAAAGCACTCGACCTCTTGTGTGTAGTATAAGGTTTTTAAATTTTGCTCCCATTTCTTCACAAATATGAGCAAATCTTGATTTAAGAGGTCTACTTTTAATGTAATTGACCATTTGAACCACTTGATCCATAACCTTTCTTAATTCGCTACCAATGCTTTGCGCGATTAGTGCTGCACGATGTAAAAAGCAATGAGTAATTATAATTTTTTCATTCTCTTTCTTTGTTAAAGCTGTAAAACATTTGTTTGAACCAACCACTGAAGGAGCGCCATCTGTGCATATTCCTATACAATTTAACCATTGCAAATTATTTTCCTTCATGAAGCAATCTAATGTTTTAAATATTTTTGAGGGGGAGGGAGATCTCTTGGTGCTTTTAACAAGTTGGTGGTTAGTTCTGGGGAGGACTCAGAAACCTTCCCTTCTCAATATTGTATTCTTTGTTATTAAAATTCAATAAAAACGTTTAAACAAATATATCTTCGCCTCTAGTTCTCATTGGAAGTTCTAGACAACACAAGAATTGCTCAATAATTCTGTCAGCATGAATGAAACGTATAAAAACCAGTAATTGTGCTAACCCACTAACATCTGTTGATTCATCTAACTGCAATGTAAAAAGCATATTATCATCTTGAAAAATATCCTTCATTTATTTATTTAAAGTTTTTTTTATACCGGTATTCGAACATCATATCGGTTTACATGTAATGTGTGACAGAAGGGAAATACATTAAACAGGGTGAATGCTGAACTTGGATGAGTATATAGATGATAGTTAAACTTTGTTAGAGTCAAACGTTGCATATCATAAATAAGGAAAAAGCCATTTGAAGCTTAATGTCAGCAGACATGTCGAATACGTCTTCCAATTGTGTTATCTGCCAAAGGATTTTATTAACTTCTAGCTCAAATTCGGGCCCAAACATTGTTCGAACAATAGCAAAGCAAGATTCCTTTATAGTGGTTTCGGCAATAGTGTGTGGCTCCTTATTTTTGGCAATTATTTGAGCAACCAATGTTATGAATTGTCCTGCCCGTGGGTCCCCCCGCGAGCAGGCACGGACTCACCACGCAGCTTTCTTCGCCAATGCGGCAGGACGCCGCCATCGGCCCGCCCACGCGGCCAGGAGGCCGCCCTGCTTGCTTCTTCGCTCCGCAGTCGGAGCCGCGGCCTCCCACGGCGCAGGGACGCCCCCGATTGCGATCGCCATCTTTGCGGCATTTAGGCCGCAGCCCCGGGCTCGATTAGCGGCAGGGAGCCGCCCCCGGGGCCTCCCGCAGCGGCTGGAGCCGCTGCCGACGCGAGAGCCTACGTCCAGGCTCTTCCCTGCCTTCTCTTCTAGTGTCTGACGCCAGACGCTGTGCAGGCCGCTGTCCGCGGTCCTGCACAGCCCTGCTCCTGCTTCCTTAGATGCGCGGCCGCGTCTCTCTACACTACTTAAAGGGCCAGACACAGGAAGTGTCTGGGCCCCACCTTGTGGACTACTTCCTTCTTGAGCCCTATAAAGGGCTGCTTCGCTCATTGTGCTTTGCCTTGCATCATGTTCCAGTCTTCGCTCTGGAGGCTCCGGCCTGCCAGAGACTATGTAAGGTCTTCTTCTTGTGGAGCTCCTCACTGATGTCGTCTCGTCATGCTTTGCCATGTCTTGTTCCTTGTTCCATGTCTTTGCCTGAGGTCCATGTCCAGGTTTCTTCAGCCTTCGTCTTGGTGTTCCTGCCTTCCTGGATGTTTCCTTCCTACGCCATGCCTCGTCTCTTGCTCTTGAGCCTTCTGGTACCGGTAGGCCGGGAGTCCCTCAGATGCAGTATTCCTGGGTGGGCTGCCTGCCGGTGGAACGGTTGTCCTGTGCTCCTGAGCCGTCTGGTCCTGATGTGTCTTCCTGTGCTGTCCCACTCCCGTCGTGGTCCGTGACCAGCCTTGGGGTTGTGTAGGGCGCGTAACGGACAGGGTGGTCCGCGACTCAGTCCCGCGGGTGGCCTGAGTAAGGCGCCCTGAGAGACAGTGCCAATGTCCATGCCTTGTGTTGCCTCCCTTGGATGTCTTGTTCCTGGATGCCGTTGCATCAGCCATGTGTCTTGTTCCTGGATGCCGTTGCATCAGCCATGTGTCTTGTTCCTGGATGCCGTCACATCAATCCACAGTCACGTCTTCATAGCCCTGGTGTCATGTCTTCAGCCAAGTGTCTTCGTTCCATGTGATGCCGTTGCATCAACCACAGTGTCTTCGTGTCAAGGCCCGTCTGCCCTCAACCTCAGGCCAGGCCTGCTGATCCATGCTACTCGCAGCAGGTCCGAAAGGGCCCGGAATGGTCGGAGGACCATTCACCTTCCAACATCCTCGGATGTTTGGCCATGGAAGCTTGCCGGCCTGGCGGAGGGTTGACCGTCAGCCATGCGGGGCCACCGTCAACCCTTGGCTCGACCCTGGACGGCCTGGGTCGGGCTGAGGCCCATGGGCACACGAAAACCACCTGTACATAACAACCAAGTAACTTGCCTTTTGAGCTTTCTCTGTCTTCATTCTCTTGGTGAACGACGCAGACTGCTTCTTTATAGATTTTGAAAGTTCAATAAAGTATTCTACTGGCTTTTCTGATAAATGACTGTTTTGAGGTAAAATGGCGCTTTAATTTGTTTGGTACCATACTTTCATTTGCAAGTTTCATCCCACAAACTAAACACTGGGGACAAGGATTGTTTTCATTACCAGAAAATGTGACCCCAGTTTTATATAATCTACATTGTATAAACGAGCATGGAAATTTTTCCTTTACACTTCTTGCTTATTAATACAGACCATTCACAGTTGATTCTTGTGTAGTTTTCTCTATAGTCGATACATTTTGTTCATCACAAACGTCTTCTTCAGATTTTCTTTCCTTAATCAGAAACTTATCCATTTTAACCCCGATGAAACCAGATGGTTGTATGCAAGTCGGTATTGCTTATTTCAGTTGGCCAACGTTAGCGTTGCGTGCAGTCAATATTATAGCCATGTATGTCAGAGTTGACAGCGCGCAGTCCACGTGCCATCGCATGCGTGTGACGCTGGAGGGGAGCGGGCTTCCGACTGCTATGTGGACCGGGCTTTAACGTGTGACGTTCGCGCGACACACCTTCACACTACAGGCGACACACTAATGTGTCGCGATACACAATTTGGAAAGCTCTGTGCTAGCAGATGGTCCTGAGTCCATCTGGCTATACACTAGGAAAAAATGTTTTAAACTCATCGCCAGGCCCCGTTTCCTTCAACCTCTCCCCCATCAACCAAAAAATCTGGTCCACAGAGGATGGAACCCTCCCCATCATATTAAAAACATAAGAACATAAGGGTCCATCAAGCCCAGCATCCTGTTTCTAACAGAGGTCAAACCAGGCCACAAGAACCTGGCAAATTCCCAAGAACCTGGCAAGTCTAGTGCACCCCCATGCTCTGGGTCCTGCAGTGGCCATTTTTAAAAATGGCGCCACTCGAAAATACCTCATGTTATTTGAGCCCTGGCAACCGCATGTGAGTTAGATTTTGAACAATTTTCAGAAAACTCTGTTCAAGAGAAGTTGGAAAAAAAAAATAAATAAAGCAGAGTAGGGCAGATGGGACACATAAGAAAATTATTCCTTACCTGCTAATTTTCGTTCCTGTAGTACTAAGGATCAGTCCAGACGGTGGGTCATGTCCCCCGTCCAGCAGATGGAGTCAGAGCAAACTTCGAAGCTGGTGCACCCTCCCTAGGTCCTCAGTATCGAGAATATCAAAGCCAAGACAGAGCACTTGACAAACAGAGAAGGATGGATCAAGCACCTCGCAATTAAATTGTATAAACGGAAAAACAATGCAACTTGCAAAGAGAACTGTCGAAGTAGTAAGAATAACGGAACAACAGACCGTAGAAGATCGTAGGACAGGAGAAGAAATATACCCGAGCAGGTGTCTCCCAATGACAGAGCAAAGCCCGGGTGGGCGTCTGGACTGATCCTTAGTACTACAGGAACGAAAATTAGCAGGTAAGGAATAATTTTCTTTCCTGTACGTACCAGGATCAGTCCAGACGGTGGGATGTACCAAAGCTTCCCTAAACTGGGTGGGTCCCTGAAGACCCTGCTTGGAGTACCCTGTCCCCAAAGTAACCAGAATCACATACCGGTAATTGTAGCCGGTAATGTTTCAAGAAGGTGTGCAGAGACTTCCAAGTCACTGCTCGACAGATTTCCTGAATAGAGATGTGTTGAGACTCCGCCCAGGACGTGGCCTGGGCGCGCAGGAATGAGCCTTGATCCCCCGCCGGGGGAGCTTTACCGGCGCCAATGTAGGCAGAGACTACTGCTTCCTTGAGCCACCTAGCTATAGTAGTCTTTGACGCTTGAAGACCTTTCTTATTTCCAGACCAGAGAACGAAGAGATGATTGGATGCCCGGAATTCGTTGGTCACCTCCAGGTAGTGCAGGAGAATGCGCTTTACGTCTAGGCGCCGGAGCGACTTGGGGGCATCCGACAGGAATGCTGGCAGCTCCACCGCCTGGTTCAAGTGAAACGAAGAAACTACCTAGGCAGGAACGAAGGAACTGTCCGAATGGAGACTCCCGAGTCCGTGAAACGCAGAAAAGGCTCCCTACAAGAGAGCGCCTGAAGCTCCGAGATGTGCCTCGCCGAAGCTATGGCTACCAGGAATACCGCTTTCAGGGTGATGTCCTTGAGAGAGGCCTGACATAGCGGTTCGAAGGGAGGCCCCCCGAGGGCCCGGAGAACCAGATTGAGATTCCAGGAGGGATAAGGGAGACGCACCGGCGGCCGCAGGTGCTTGACCCCTTTGAGGAACCTCGAGATGTCCGGATGAGACGAGGGATCCGACCTTCCCGTGGTGCGCGCCAGGGAGGCCAGCGCAGAGACTTGCACACGCAGAGATTGTTGGAGACAACCCTTCTCCAAACCCTCCTGGAGGAACGCCAGGATCTGCTGTAGCGAAGCCGTGGAAGCCCCGTGTCCGGAACACCAGCCCTCAAACACCTTCCACACCCGCGCGTAAGTGACCGATGTTGAGGTCTTACGCGCTTTGAGGAGGGTGTCTACAACGGTGACTGCGTATCCCTTGCGCAGGAGACTCTGCCTCTCAAAAGCCAGGCCGCGAGACAGAAGTGTTCCGCCTGATCCGAAAATACCGGTCCCTGGTGAAGCAGTCGAGGCAGGTGCGAGAGCCGAAGGGGGCCGTCCACCACAATGTTGAGGAGGTCTGCGAACCATGGCCGCCGCGGCCATTCCGGAGCCACCAGGATTACCACTCCTGGGTGGTTCTCTATCCTCCGTAGGACCTTGCCCACCAGAGGCCACGGAGGGAAGACGTACAGTAGGAGCCGGGGCAGCCAGGAGAGGACCAGGGCGTCCACCCCTTCTGCACCGTGATCCCTTCTTCGACTGAACCACCGAGGAGCTTTTGCATTGGAGGACGTTGCCATGAGGTCTATGGAGGGCGTCCCCCAGCACCGTGTGATGAGAGACATCGCCTCGTCGGAGAGGACCCATTCTCCGGGGTCCAGCATCTGACGACTCAAATAGTCCGCTTGAATGTTGTCTACCCCTGCGATGTGTGAGGCCGCCAGGCGGTCGAGGAAACGTTCCGCCCAGGCCATCAGCCATGCAGCTTCGAGTGCCACTTGACGGCTCTTGGTGCCTCCTTGCCGGTTGATGTAAGCTACCGTGGTCGCGTTGTCCAAGAGGACTCGAACTGCCCGGCGTCGAAGCCAAGGCAAGAAATGTATGAGCGCCAGACGTACCGCTCTGGTTTCCAGGCAATTGATCGGCCAAGTCGCCTGTTCCTTTGTCCACTGCCCCTGGGCCGAACTTCGGTGACAAACCGCCCCCCAACCTGGCATTGGTAGTGACCACTACCCAATCCAGCGACTCCAGAGGACAACTTTGAGCCAGGTTCCTGGGGTCCAGCCACCATCGCAGGCTGTTCCTGGCGGTGGGAAGAAGAGGGAGTACGCCTGGAAATCCCGAGAGACCGGCTTCCACCGCGAGAGCAGCGCCATTTGTAGAGGTTTCAGGTGCGCAAAGGCCCACGGTACTAGATTGATTGCAAAAGCCATCGATCCTAGGATCTGAAGGTAATCCCACGCCGCGGGAATCGGGAGAGACGCAAAGTGAAGGATTTGATCTCGCAGTGCTTGGGCCTTGTCCGGGCGTAGGAAGACCTTGCCCTGAGCCGTGTCGAAGCGCGCCCCGAGGAAGTCCAACTGTTGAGACGGAAGTAAGCTGCTCTTGCTGAAGTTGACCACCCAGCCGAGAGACTGGAGAAAACAGACTACCCTGTCGACCGCCCGCTGCCCCTGCGAGAAGGTCTTTGCCCGGATGAGCCAATCATCCAGGTAAGGGTGTACCAGGATCCCTTCTCGCCGAAGCGCAGCTGCCACTACCACCATGACCTTGGTGAAAGTCCTGGGTGCGGTCGCCAGACCGAAGGGGAGGGCCTGGAACTGAAAGTGTTGGCCCAGTATCTTGAAGCGAAGGAACTTGCGATGGGCCGGCAGGATCGGAATGTGCAGATAGACCTCCGTCAGGTCCAGGGAGGCTAGGAACTCTCCCTGAAGCACCGCCGCGATGACTGAGCGAAGGGTTTCCATGCGGAACCGGGGTATCCGGAGCACCTTGTTGACTTCCTTGAGGACCAGGATGGGACGGAAGGAGCCATCCTTTTTGGGCACCACGAAGTAAATGGAATAATGCCCCGAGCCCACCTCTCCGAAGGGGACGGGCGAGATGGCTCCGAGGGCCAGAAGCCTGTCCAGCGTGCGCCATACCCCCAGGCGCTTGGGACTTGACCCACAGGGTGAAAAGATGAACCTGTCTTTGGGGAGCCGCAGCAAATCCAATGCGTAACCGTGCCTTAGAATATCCAGGACCCACTGGTCCATAGTGATGTTGACCCACTTCATAGAACAAGGCTATGCGCCCTCCAATCCGAGGTAGAGAGGAGTGGGCTGTCCTGGCATCATTGTGGAAGCTTGCCAGAGGCTCCCTGCGCCGAAGAGTTCCTGGGCGATCTGCGGCCCCGAAAGGGTCGGGGCCACGATTGTGACCTGGCCGAGGGGTTTCTAGGGCCTTGCTGCCTGGAGCCCCGAAATCGCCGTTGAGCGCGGGGACAGTTCCTGTAAGAGGAAGAAGACGGACGATATGGTCGCTGGCGGTCCTCGGGTAGTCGATGTACCGAATTTTCCCCCAGGGATCTGATGATCTGCTCAAGATCTTCGCCAAAAAGGAACCTGCCTTTAAAGGGTAGGGCCCCCAGGCTAGATGTGGACGAAGCGTCCGCCGCCCAATTTCGTAGCCACAACAGACGCCTGGCGGAAACTGCCGATACTATAGTTCTCGCCAGGACCCGCAGCAAATCATGAAGGGCATCGGCCCCGTAAGCAATGACGGCCTCTAGATGATCCGCTTGCGCCGCTTCCTCCGGTGGCAATTGCTGAGAAGTGAGGAGCTGCTGTACCCACCGAAGACCGGCTCTCTGGGTAAGGGGGCCGCAAATGGCTGCACGGACCCCCAGCGCCGAGACCTCAAAAATCTTCTTGAGGCAGACTTCCAGTTTCCTGTCCTGTAGATCCCGGAGGGCCATTCCCCCCGTTACTGGGATCGTGGTTCTCTTTGTGACGGCGGAGACCGCCGAGTCAACCTTGGGGACCTTAAGGAGATCCAGGAAGTCGCCGGGGAGAGGATAGAGCTTGTCCATCGCCCTACCGACCCGGAGGGACGCCTCTGGCGTGTCCCACTCCCGCACCAGTAGGTGGAGAAACGACTCATGGATTGGAAAGGTCCGTGCCAAGGGACGCAGTCCTGCCAAGACCCGGGTCCCCCTTTTTGCTAGCGGAGGCTACGGAGGGAGCCAGGGGGGCCCCGGCGGCTCGACCGAGGTCCAATTCCTGGAGGACGTGAGGAATGAGATCCGTCAGTTCTTCCTTATGGAAAATACGTAGTACACGCGGGTCGTCACACTCTAGGTGCGCTGCTAGGAGCGTGTCATCTGCCGTCGACACCGGGTCACTCTCTGGGTCCGGGGCTGGAGCCACCCCACTCAGCGGTAGGGCTAGGTTTTCCCTAGGCCCCCCCCCCCCACGACTCCCGGATTGGGGCCCGCCGCACCGACGAACCGGGGCACCTTAGCGGGCGTGGGATCCGTTGATAACACACACCCCCCCCCCACCCTGGCGGCTGCAGGCTCTGGAGATACGCCTGGTGCATAAGGACCACGAAGTCGGCCGAAAACCCTGCTGGCGGCGGAGGGGGGGGGAGGGAGGGGTCCCTGGAGGGGCCCGGGGTGGCTGGGGGAGGACCCGGGTCACGAATCGGCGTCGAGCGCGGTGAAAAATCCTGCTGAGTCTCCTCAGCATCTGAATCTATGCAGCTCTCTAGTTCCAAAATGGCCGCCGCTCCTGCCAAAGGAGGGGGCGGGGCTATCCCCCGAGAGCCGCGGTGCTCCGAGCTCGGCGGAGAGGAAGCCGGGGGAGCTAGGCTGGTCTCCCCCCCAGGGAGACATCTGCCGCAGGAACTATCCCGCAATCCGCCCTGCCCCGGGCCACCACAGGAAGAGCACTGAACGCGCTGCATCGTGCTGGCCCGGGGGGGGGGGGGGGGAGGATCACCGGCGCCGAGGCCCGGAAGCCGGGGAAACACGCCGGAGGAGCGGGCTCAACCCGCCCAAGCTTGACTCAACCAACCCTCCCCTCAGGAGCGGCAGGGGAATGGGACCTCCCTGCTGCTGCGGCCCCGGGGAATGGCACGTCGCAGGGCCGAGGGGGGAGGGGTCCGACCACGGCGCGGAGTAGGGGAGAGGCTGGCCCCACCAGCATTCACCACCTCAGTCCAAGATCCAACTGAGCTGCAAAGCAAAATGACAGCACAAAAACTTACCCCCGAAGGACAGAACAGGGAGAAGGACTTAGAGAGAAAAACAGTCCTGATAGCAAGCCACACAAGGGCTGCAAGGCCCGGGCAGGGAGCCCAGAGAGACCCCCAAAAGTTTTAACTTTTTTTTTTTTTTGAAAACCCAGACCTGCTTGATCCAATCCTTGAACGAAGAAAAGAAAAGAATACCAAATGTGGAACAGAAGCCACTAACTAGGGGAAGCAATGGTTCCCCTCCTCACATCTGCTGGAGTCAGAGAGATACTGGGGACCTAGGGAGGGTGCACCAGCTTATATGCCAGCACCCTTCGAAGTTTGCTCTGACTCCATCTGCTGGACGGGGGACATAACCCACCATCTGGACTGATCCTGGTACTTACAGGGAACAGATGGTATTAAGGGAACTTAGGAAAGTTCTGGCAGCTCTGCTGCTTGACCTTCAGAATCAAGAGTAGTTTCAAAAGACTGGAGACAGGCAGAAATGGTTTCTTTTCACAAAAGTGGAAGGAAGAGCTTGAAGAACTACAGGTTGGTCAGTCTGACCATGGTGGTGAGTAAATTAACAGAACCACTGCTAAAACAAAGGACAGCACAGTTTAAGAAATCCAGTCGATTACAGGATCTGAAGCACCATGGTTTTACCAGAGGTAGGTCTTGTGAGACAAATGAAATCAATTTGAGTGGGTGACCAGCATTAGATCAAAGGAGAGTATTTCAGCAAAGTCTTTGACATGGTTCTACATAGGCTGTTTATAAATAACTTCTATACCCTAGGGTATAGGCCCTAAAAAGACTCAGATAGAAACTGGTTGAGTAAGAGATAAAGGATAGTAGTAAATGGAATTCAGGCCAAAGATAAAAGGGGTTACAATACTGTGCCACAGGAATGGGTCCTTGGTCTGGCTTTAATATTTTCATAAGCAATATTGTGGAGGGGCTGTTGGGAAAGGTTTGCCTTTTTCTGGAAGATGCCCAAACTGCAAAAGGGTAGACACCCTGAAAGGTGCAGGAAACTAAGAGCAACCTAGTGAAGCTTGAGGAATGTTCTAGTATGGCAGATAAAAATGCAGTCATGCATTTGGGTTGCAAAAAACAAAAGGGAACAGTCAAGAAGAGGGGGTGAAGTTCTATGTAAAAGCAAGAGCATGATCTGAGGTTGATGATATATGATAATTATAAGGTAGCCAAACAGGTACGTAAGGCAACAGCAAAAGCAAGAAGAATGCTTAGGTGTACAGAAAGAGGAATAGTCAGCAGGAACAGGAACCTGATTATAATTCTATATATATCTTTGGCCCCTTACATGCAGTGTGCCCCAAGGATCCATCTTCTCACTGTCTAACATCTATTTGGCCCCACTTAGTGGTTCGCTCAGATATTTCCAACTCTATTATCACACCTAGGAACATGACATCCAGCTGTCTAAGCCCAGACCCTAACCAAGAAACTACCAATCTATATAACTGCCTAGCTTTACTTTTGCCATTCTGTCTGCTGTTATTCTTATATGCTTATTTCTCCAGATATTGTTATAAGTGATTTAAATTGTTTTGTGTTAGCCTGATCCAAAAGCAATCAAAATATACCAAAAAAAAAAAAAAAAGAGGGAGTTGTTAACAAGACACTTCACAGGTGACTTGTGCATCATAGAAGGTGATCAGGCCAGCTCTAGTCAGTCTGCTTGAAAGAGAGAGGAGAGACTACAGTCCAACTTACTTGGCAAAGCTAAGATTTCTTTACATTAAGCCTTTTTACATAGCTTTACTTTTGCCATTCTGTCTGCTGTTATTCTTATATGCTTATTTCTCCAGATATTGTTATAAGTGATTTAAATTGTTTTGTGTTAGCCTGATCCAAAAGCAATCAAAATATACCAAAAAAAAAAAAGAGGGCGTTGTTAACAAGACACTTCACAGGTGACTTGTGCATCATAGAAGGTGATCAGGCCAGCTCTAGTCAGTCTGCTTGAAAGAGAGAGGAGAGACTACAGTCCAACTTACTTGGCAAAGCTAAGATTTCTTTACATTAAGCCTTTTTACATAGCTTTACTTTTGCCATTCTGTCTGCTGTTATTCTTATATGCTTATTTCTCCAGATATTGTTATAAGTGATTTAAATTGTTTTGTGTTAGCCTGATCCAAAAGCAATCAAAATATACCAAAAAAAAAAAAAAGAGGGAGTTGTTAACAAGACACTTCACAGGTGACTTGTGCATCATAGAAGGTGATCAGGCCAGCTCTAGTCAGTCTGCTTGAAAGAGAGAGGAGAGACTACAGTCCAACTTACTTGGCAAAGCTAAGATTTCTTTACATTAAGCCTTTTTACATAGCTTTACTTTTGCCATTCTGTCTGCTGTTATTCTTATATGCTTATTTCTCCAGATATTGTTATAAGTGATTTAAATTGTTTTGTGTTAGCCTGATCCAAAAGCAATCAAAATATACCAAAAAAAAAAAAAGAGGGAGTTGTTAACAAGACACTTCACAGGTGACTTGTGCATCATAGAAGGTGATCAGGCCAGCTCTAGTCAGTCTGCTTGAAAGAGAGAGGAGAGACTACAGTCCAACTTACTTGGCAAAGCTAAGATTTCTTTACATTAAGCCTTTTTACATAGCTTTACTTTTGCCATTCTGTCTGCTGTTATTCTTATATGCTTATTTCTCCAGATATTGTTATAAGTGATTTAAATTGTTTTGTGTTAGCCTGATCCAAAAGCAATCAAAATATACCAAAAAAAAAAAAAAGAGGGAGTTGTTAACAAGACACTTCACAGGTGACTTGTGCATCATAGGTGGTGATCAGGCCAGCTCTAGTCAGTCTGCTTGAAAGAGAGAGGAGAGACTACAGTCCAACTTACTTGGCAAAGCTAAGATTTCTTTACATTAAGCCTTTTTACATAGCTTTACTTTTGCCATTCTGTCTGATTCCCTCCCACCCTGCCCCTATACCCACCCCCCCCCTAGGTTGGTTGTTCTAATATAGTCTACCTAACCACAATTGGAAACAGGATAAATTGGTAATTTAGTTGTTCCTTAGGTGTTATCCATCAGATAAATTTATCAAAATGAGGACTATCCAATGTAACCATTGTGGAGCATTTATTGTCAGGGAAGTCATCTGGAAACTTAGGGCTTGCCCAATTTGTGCACAACTCTCTTCCTTGAAAAAGGAGCTGACTGAGATTAAAGATCAATTAGCTTCAATTAAAGGTAATACACCCACATTGCATTACTCAGAAAATAATTCCCCAATATCACAGAAAAGCCAGGAGTCAAGAAAAGGAGATTCAGTAGGCTCAGGTAGGCCCCACAGTCACCCATTCTTGACAGATGGGCAGCCAAGAGGTACACCCCCCCACTCAAACAGGTCATTAAGAAATTCTTTACAATCCAGGATTACAGTGGGCTCTGGTAGAATTAGACCTGTGATGAGGAGACACACAATGTACCAAATGCAAAAAGAACAACAAGCCTTCTCTATATTAAAAACTGAAGAAGTTCTTGAGAAAAACATTGAAGTGTTACCAGCAAAGAGAGAGAAAATACAATGCATGCAGTATTTCAAGATCCATAACCAAAAGAAAAATCTAATTGAGATGAATAACTCTGTCAACAGTGGCACATCTACAAAAAGAAAGAGTGAAGTGAATAACAAATCTCAACTAATATCTTATAAGGAGTCCAGGAAAAGCAATAATCTTAAAGAGAGTACCTGGAAGGCTATGACCACAAATGCTCATAGTTTGGGAAATAAAATCCCAGATCTGCAGGCCCTAATGACTGAGGCAGAATTGGACATTGTTGCTATCACAGAAACATGGTTCACAGAATCTCATGAATGGGATACAACAATACCAGGCTACAACTTGTTAAGGAAGGACAGAGAGGATAGAAAAGGGGGAGGTGTGGCTCTTTATGTTAGAAACAACATCCAAGCATCTGAGCTACAAGGAAGTTGGGGTAAGGAAGAAGCTCTATGGCTCGACCTAAAAAAAGATGACGGAGCGTCCATTTATATTGGAGTGGTTTACAGGCCTCCAAACCAAAAGGAAGAGCTGGACAGAGATCTGGTTGAAGACATCCATAAGATAGGTAAGAAGGGAGAAGTGGTGATCGTGGGTGACTTTAATATGCCAGATGTAGACTGGAAAATCCCATCTGCAGAAACTAAAAATAGTAGAGCGATAGTGGATGCCATGCAAGTATCTTTGTTCAAACAAATGGTGTTGGAACCCACGAGAGAAGGAGCTATACTCGACTTAGTGCTCACTAATGCAGATAATGTCTCAGATGTCCAGGTGGGCGCCCACCTCAGCAGTAGTGATCATCAAACGGTATGGTTTAATATCACTAAAAGAATAGGGAAAAGAACCACAAAGACCCGAGTTTTACAGTTCAAAAACACAGACTTCGAGGAAATGGGGAAGTACCTGGAGGAAGAACTTAAAGGATGGGAGAACGAGAGAGATGTGGATCAACAGTGGACCAATCTAAAAGGAGCAATCACCAAGGCAACTGCTCTATATGTTAGAAATGTAAAGAAAAGCAAAAGAAAATTGAAACCTATCTGGTTCTCAAAGGAGGTGGCTGACAAAATTAAAGCTAAAAGAATAGCATTCAAGAAATATAAAAGATCCCAAAGGAAGGAGCACAAAGAAGAATATTTGTATCAACTGAGGGAGACAAAGAAATTAATCAAGTTGGCAAAAAGTCAAGCAGAAGAGAGGATTGCCAAGGAGATAAAAAATGGTGACAAAACATTTTTCAGATACATCAGCGAAAAGAGAAAGGTCCAAAGTGGTATAGTGAAATTGAAAGGTGGTAATGATCAATGTGTGGAGAGAGACGAAGAAATGGCAGAAATATTAAACGAATACTTCAGCTCTGTGTTCACTAAAGAAGACCCTGGAGAAGGACCATCTCTACACAACAAGAAACTGGAGGGAAGTGGAATGGATGAAAATCCTTTTACAGTAGATAATGTGTGGGAAGAGCTAAAGAACCTGAAAGTGGACAAAGCCATGGGCCTGATGGGATTCATCCAAGGATATTGAGGGAGCTCAGAGATGTTCTGGCGGCTCCGCTGTGTAACCTGTTCAATAGATCCCTAGAAACGGGAGTGGTGCCGAGTGATTGGAGAAGAGCGGTGATGGTCCCGCTTCACAAGAGTGGGAACAGGGAGGAAGCTGGCAACTACAGACTGGTTAGCCTCACTTCGGTGGTGGGAAAAGTAATGGAGTCACTGCTGAAAGAGAGAATAGTGAACTATCTACAGTCCGGAGAATTGATGGACCAGAGGCAACATGGATTCACCAGGGGAAGATCCTGTCAGACAAATCTGATTAACTTTTTGACTGGGTAACCAAGGAATTGGATCGAGGAAGAGCGCTTGAAATCATATACTTGGATTTCAGCAAAGCTTTTGATACGGTTCCGCACAGGAGACTGGTGAATAAAACGAGAAGCTTAGGAGTGAGGGCCGAGGTGGTGACCTGGATTGCAAATTGGCTGACGGACAGAAGACAATGTGTGATGGTAAATGGAACCTTCTCTGAAGAGAGAGCGGTTTTAAGTGGTGTACCGCAAGGATCGGTGTTGGGACCGGTCCTGTTCAATATCTTTGTGAGCGACATTGCGGACGGGATAGAAGGTAAGGTTTGTCTTTTTGCGGATGACACAAAGATCAGCAACAGAGTGGACACGCCGGAAGGAGTGGAGAGAATGAGACGGGATCTAAGGAAACTGGAAGAGTGGTCGAAGATATGGCAGCTCAGATTCAATGCCAAGAAGTGCAAAGTCATGCATATGGGGAGTGGAAATCCGAATGAACTGTATTCGATGGGGGGGGAAAAGCTGATGTGCACAGAGCAGGAGAGGGACCTTGGGGTGATAGTGTCTAATGATATGAAGTCTGCGAAACAATGCGACAAGGCGATAGCAAAAGCCAGACGAATGCTGGGCTGCATAGAGAGAGGAATATCGAGTAAGAAAAGGGAAGTGATTATTCCCTTGTACAGGTCCTTGGTGAGGCCTCACCTGGAGTACTGTGTTCAGTTCTGGAGACCGTATCTACAAAAAGACAAAGACAAGATGGAAGCGGTACAGAGAAGGGCGACCAAGAAGGTGGAGGATCTTCATCGCATGACGTACGAGGAGAGATTGAAGAATCTAAATATGTACACCCTGGAGGAAAGGAGGAGCAGAGGTGATATGATACAGACTTTCAGATACTTGAAAGGTTTTAATGATCCAAAGACAACGACAAACCTGTTCCATAGGAAAAAAATCAGCAGAACCAGGGGTCACGATTTGAAGCTCCAGGGAGGAAGATTCAGAACCAATGTCAGGAAGTATTTCTTCACGGAGAGGGTGGTGGACGCCTGGAATGCCCTTCCGGAGGATGTGGTGAAGACCAGAACTGTGAAGGACTTCAAAGGGGCGTGGGATAAACACTGTGGATCCATAAAGTCAAGAGGCCGCCAATGAAGAGTGGGTGACTCGCCAGAATGACGGCTACTGCCTG
Source organism: Rhinatrema bivittatum (assembly GCF_901001135.1). Taxonomy (NCBI): domain Eukaryota; kingdom Metazoa; phylum Chordata; class Amphibia; order Gymnophiona; family Rhinatrematidae; genus Rhinatrema; species Rhinatrema bivittatum. The sequence goes on from NC_042632.1 coordinate 3,641,394, forward strand.
GAGACAATACCCTTATTCAATAAACATACACATGCTTACTGTGACTCCAACATCGCTCTAAGCTTCAACAGCAAGAGGAAATGTGGAAAAATGGATTCACACTCACAAAGAGGGGAGTAGCTGGCTTGTTACGGCGGTTACTACCCCAAACCAAATAAGCCTGATGCTTCACCTTCAATGCATATACAGCATAGTTCTCTGCTTCAACGGCAGGGGAGAAGAAAAAAGGGTTCGCACTCACAAAGTGGGGAGTAGCTGGCTTGTTACGGCGGTTACTACCCCAAACCAATTGTGTCCGATACTTCACTTTCGATGCATATCCAGCATGGCTCTCTGCTTCAACAGCATGGGAGAAGACTGATACATCACGCATTTCCAGCATAGCTCCCTGCTTCAACAGCAGGGGAGAAGAAAAACAACCAATAAGGACTGTATAACATAGTCTGGGTAAAACAAATAAGCATGGGTGTAGCTTGCTTATTGCGGCGGTTACTACCCCTACTACCCCTAACTAATCAAGCTAGATATTTCAATGGTGGGGGTGGAAGGGAAATAGAACCAAGAGCTAAGAGAAACAGATAAGTATGAGAGAAAAAAACGTGTGAGGCTTGCTGGGCAGACTGGATGGGCCGTTTGGTCTTCTTCTGCCGTCATTTCTATGTTTCTATGTTTCTATAAAGATCTCAGACTGGCTACACTAAAACAAACTAAAACTAAACACTTTAGCAGAGGTATTATGGATTGCAAACTAGGACTATAACTATATCAACTCAAGCGTGACCTTGAAACTCCAAGAAGGTAGACTCAGGAGCAACATTAAGAAGTATTTCTTCACAGAAAGGATGGTGAATGGATGGAATACCCTCCCAGAAGAGGTGCAGAAAACAAAAATGGTAATGAACCTGGAAGATGTAGTAGGCCAGATTGACAAACTAAAGAGTAGCAAACTACCTGGACCGGATGGTATGCATCCTAGGGTACTAAAGGAACTAAAAAATGAAATTTCTGATCTATTAGTTAAGCAAATGTTGCTTACCTGTAACAGGTGTTCTCACAGGACAGCAGGATGTTAGTCCTCACATATGGGTGACATCACAGGATGGAGCCCAATCACGGAACACTTTTGTCAACGTTTCTAGAACTTTGACTGGCACCTACTGGGCATGCCCAGCATGGCACTAACTCTGCAGCCAGCAGGGGTCCCCCTTCAGTCTTGTATAAAAGCTACAGGAAGTGCCGAAAAATAAAATAAGAAAACGTAACGAACCCAACACCGCGGGGTGGCGGGCGGGTTTCGTGAGGACTAACATCCTGCTGTCCTGTGAGAACACCTGTTACAGGTAAGCAACATTTGCTTTCTCACAGGACAAGCAGGATGGTAGTCCTCACATAAGGGTGAGTACCGAGCTGAGGATGTCCGAGTATGCTCCAAATGTACCCAGGTGTGCAAGGCACTAGGACTGGGGTGGTTTGGCCGAGGGCAACCTGAACCCTAGCAGGCAGGCGGAAGGGTGTTGGTACGTCAAGTTGTGAATAGGTTACGCAGGACAGATTGGCCGAAGATGGAATCTTGTCTTCCGGCCTTGTCCAAGCAATAGTGGGCTGTAAAGGTATGGAGGGAACTCCAGGTAGCAGCCCTGCAAATGTCAGGAAGCAGCACCGAGCGTAGGTGTGCTACTGAAGTTGCCATGGCCCTCACAGAGTGTGCTTTAACACAGTCTTGAAGTGGAATGCCTGCTTCCTGATAGCAAAAGGATATGCAGTCCACTAATCAAGAGGAGAGAGTCTGCTTACCCACAGGCTGCCCCAATTTAATGGAATGGAAAGAGACAAACAATTGACTGCTTTTCCTGTGGGCAGCTGTACGGTCTAGGTAGAACGCTAGAGCCTGTTTACAGTCAAGGGTATGCAGAGCCTGTTCTCATGGATTGGAATGGGGCCTGGGAAGAAAGGTAGGTAGTGTAATGGATTGATTGAGATGAAACTCCGATACTACCTTAGGCAAAAACTTAGGGTGAGTGCGGAGTACTGCCCGGTCCTGCAGAAGTTTAGTGTAAGGCGGATAGGTAACTAGGGCCTGTAACTCACTAACTCTGCGAGCCGAAGTGATTGCCAAAAGGAAGATCACTTTCCATGTGAGATAGCGCAGTTCACAGGATTGGAGAGGCTCGAATGGTGGTTTCATGAGCCGACCCAAAACCAAGTTGAGGTCCCAAGAAGGGGCTGGAGGACGCAGTGGAGGATTGAGCTGAAGCAAGCCCTTCAGAAAACATGTTACAAGGGGTTGTACTGATATGGGAACATCCCGATACCTTTATGGAAGGTGGACACTGCACTAACATGCATTCTGATGGAGGAGGTTTTTATACTTGACTCCGACAAGTGCCAGAGATAGTCCAGAAACTTCGTGATTGGACAGGTAAAGAGGTCAAGGGATTGAGAAAACCACCAAGACTGAAACCTGTTCCATTTGTAAAGGTAGGATTTGCTTGTGGAAGGCTTCCGTGAAGCAATCAGGACACAGGATACTGATTCAGAAAGGTTAAGTGGCTGAAGGATTAACCTTTCAACATCCATGCCGTCAGGGACAAGGCTTGAAGATTGGGGTGGCGTAGGCACCCGTCGTTTTGAGTGATCAGAAGCGGATCCTTTCCAAGGGAATGTGCCTGCGAATGGAGAGATCCTGAAGTATTGGAAACCACATTTGGCGTGGCCAGTGAGGTGCTATCAGGATCATGGTTCCCTTGTCTTGACGTAACTTCACGAGAGTCTTTGAGAGAAGTGGAAGTGGAGGGAATGCATATAGACCACCAGTTACCCATGAGAGGGAGAATGTATCTCTTGGCTGATAGTGTTGGCTGCGAGTGAGAGAGCAGAAGTTCTCTACTTTGCGGTTTCGAGGTGACGCAAAGAGGTCTATTTGAGGGTAACCCCATTGTTGGAAGATCGAGTCCGCTATTGAGGGGTCGAGAGACCACTCGAGCGGTTGAAAGGTGCGACTTAGCTTGTCTGCCAACACATTGTCCACTCCCAGCAAGTAGGTGGCCCTGAGGTACATCGAGTGGGAAAGGGCCTCCTCCCATATCTGCGCAGCTTCCTGACACAGGAGGTAGGAGCCCGTGCCTCCCTGTTTGTTGATGTACCACATGGCCACCCGGCTGTCTGTCTGAATCGGGATGACTTGGTTGGAGAGGCGATCCTGAAATACTGTGAGAGCATATCTGATTGCTCGAAGCTCCAGGAAATTGATTTGGTGTTTAGCTTCCTCTGGAGACCAAGTTCCTTGTGTCTGCAGATTGGCCACGTGGACTCTCCAGCCCGAGGTTGGAAGCATCGGTGGTGGAGAGTTATTGAGGGTCTGGAGCCTAGAAGGTTAAGCCTTGGAGGAGATTGATCTGATTTTTCCACCAGGCGAGAGACTGACGGAGTGAGTCGGTGACGTGGACAATGGTCGACAGGGGCTGAATGCATTGAGTCCACTGTGACCTTAGAATCCACTGCATGACTCATTTCTAGGCGGGCCATTGGTATGACCTGAACTGAGGATGCCATGTGTCCCAGTAGGATGAGAAAGCGGCGTGCAGTCGTGTAGCGCTGAGACTGCAGCTGGTGTGTGAGAGCGACGAGAGTGAGAGCTCGTTGTCGAGGTAGAAAAGTTTTTGCCTGCAAGGTGTCTAAGTCTGACCCTATGAATGATAAGGTTTGAGATGGGACTAAGTAGGATTTTGCGTAGTTGACGAGAAATCCTAGGGAAATCAGAGTGTGTAAGATAAGATGTAGGGACGACAGAGCAGTTTGCTGAGTGGGAGCCCAGATCAACCAATTGTCTAGATAGATGAGTCCTAAGGAAGGCTGCACCTACTATGAGACATTTTGTGAAGACTTGTGGTGCAGACGCGAGGCCGAATGGAAGCACTCTGTACTGATAGTGTTTGGGGCCTACCAGAAAGCTCAGGTATTTGCAATGAGATGGAGTTATCGCAATATGAGTGTATGCATCCTGGAGGTCTAGAGAGCAGAGCCAGTCTCGCTTTGTAGAAATGGAAGAAGAGAACCCAAGGTTACCATTTTGAACTTTTCTCAATGAAGGTACTTGTTGAGGGCACGTAGATCCAGAATTGGACGAACGCCTCCCAATTTTTTGGGGATTAGGAAGTACCGGGAATAGAACCCTAGGCCGTGCTGAGAGTAGGGTACTGGTTCTATCGCCTGGGACTGGAGAAGAAGGGAGACCTCCTGTTCCAGAAGGAAGGAGTGATCGGATGTTCTCCACGTCGGTAGAGGTGAGGAGTCCGGTGGGATGGAGAGAAAGTTGAGATGATAACCTTGAGCGAATATCGCTAGGACCCACAGGTCTGAGGTGATTGAGTGCCACCTGTTGTTGAAATGGCACAATCGATCTCCCACTGGTATGTGAGGCAGTGGAAGCTGGCTGCTGCTCTCTATGCAGGAGTCAAACACTGGAAGCAGGGCCCGGCTGAGGAGCTGCTTGTGGCTTTTGTTTTCATATCTGACGAGACTAGGTTTTTTGAAATGGTCTCGTAGAGCGAGTTCTAGCCAGTGGTGGGTAGGACTTCTTTGGACGGAAGAAGGACTTCTTAGTGTCTTTTCGGAAAGACTGTTTTGAGGAGTATTCAGAAGGCATCAGAGAGAGCTGTCTCAGGGTCTCATGATGGTCCTTGAGGATGAAACAAGGCACCTTGTTGGGGTGAGCATCATTGGAGAAAAGGGGTGAACATCGGGGTGAACATCGTTGGAGTAAAGGAATGGAAACATCTAACTAGATGGGATGGAGTCATTACATTTAATGTTTAAATAGAGAGTGAGCAATGATATATAATCCTGTATTTTATGGGGGTATAGGTTTTATGAGTATGAATGATGTGTGAATGAATGTGTGATATTATTGGGGTTAAGGGTCAGGATATGTCTGTATGACAATGTATATGAGAGTCATATAATGGATTGATTATATAACATATCCACTTTGTGTTGATTGCAGATGTTTTTGTACTGTTTTGATAAAGCTTTGTCTTCTATGAATGCATATACAAGTAGGAAAAAGTGCCAATAGAATGAGTAAAGAATAAACATAAATGTATGTAAAATAGACTCTTTGCTTGTATGTATATGAAAGAAATGACACTGGAACCAATAATGCTATAGTTTAGAATCAGATGGTGTTCATGGTTATTGATTCCCCATTATTGATGGTGTTAGTATAACAATGGGGGATCGGAGATATTCTCCTCATAGTCCTTGAGTTCCGCCACCATTCGTTGAATTGCTCACCGAACAGATTGTCTCCTACACAGGGCAGGTCGGATAATCTGTCCTGCACTTCAGGGCAAAGGTCCAAAGACTTGAGCAGGTCCATCTTCTTGCCGAGATAGCGGCTGCAGATACCCTGGGTAGCAGTGTCAAAGATATCGTAAGATGATCTTATCTCATGCTTCCGCCTCAAAACCCTTGTTTACTAGGGTTTGGAGCTGATCTTGAAATAGCTCAGGCAGGGAGTCTGTCAAATCTTGTATCTGCTTAAATAAGACCCTGTTGTATTGGGTCATATAGAGCTGATAAGAGGCGATTCGGGAGATGAGCATTGAGCCCTGGAAGACCCGGCGACCAATGGCATCTAGAAATTTTTTGCTCCTTGCCTGGGGGAAAAGAAGTGGGGGTTTTGATCTCTTTGCCCTCTTTTGGGCAGATTTCTACCACCACAGATTGGTGATCCAATTGAGGTTTTGAAAACCTGGGGCTGACTGTACCAAATAAGTGGTGTCAGACTTCCTGTTGACTGGAGCAACAGAGCCAGGGTGATCCCAGTTCTTTTTGAGGAGACCTAGAAGAACTTGGTGAATAGGGATGGAGATTATTTCCTTGGGAGCATCCAGGAATTGCAACAGCTCCATCATTTGATGCCTCTTGTTCGGTCTGTAATTGGAAGGGAACCAATTCAGACATCTCCTTCACAAAATTTATGAAGGAAAGGTCCTCTGGAGGAGAACGCTTTCTGCTTTCAGTAGGAGAAAGTGGTGAAGGCAGGTCATCGGTGTCTGGTGAAGAATCATCAGTCCAGGTATCGTAGGAATCAGCATCTGCCCCTCTAGGAGCCCGAGGGGGACGGGACGGTGGACTCCCTGAAGGTCCTGGTCTAGGCTCCAAAGGAATTGAAGGAATAATTGGAGGCACCGATGAAGGCATCAAGGGCATCGATGAATAGATCTGTGGTGCCGACGGACGTATCGGCATCGATGGCTGAGGCATCGGTAGGACTCCCGATGGAGGGATGCGGAACGGTGTTTCTCCTCCCGATGACAAGGTAAGCGGAGAGGGCACCGGTGATCCATCGGTGGAAAAGCGGCAATGAGCGCTTCCATCCTCGAGAGCAGTGGTGCCAACGCTGCCGGAATCGGGTCGGTGGTCGATTCCATGATTGGTACCGGTGTCGGTGCATCGCCTTGTCGATGGCCTCCTGAACCAGCCGGTCAAGATCTTCTCTGAATCCTGGAGCAAGCAGCACCGGCTCCAGAACAGAAGAAGGAGGAAGAGGCATAGCCGGAGGGACTACCGTTAAAGGCGGAGTCGCGGCTCCCAATCCCCTTTCGGGTAAGGGCTGCCTCGGTGACCCGGTTGCCGAAAAGGTCAGTGCCTTTTCAGGACGGGGTTTCTTCAATGGCGGCTCGGACGATGCCGGACGGTCACCAGTCGGTGGTCGATACTGGCGCGAAGTTGACTGTGCCGGTTCTGACAACGTCGATGCAATGGACGGCGTCGGGGTTTGAGAATGGAAGAGAAGTTCCATCTTCTCCATTCTGGCCTTGCGACCTTTTGGTGTCATTAAGGCACATTTGGTGCAGGTCAGGACATCGTTACACAGACACATTACACAGACGTTATGAGGGTCTGTTATGGACATGATGCGATTGCAGTCTGGGCACAGACAGAACCCCGACGGCCTGGCCATGAAAAATTTGGGCTGCGGTACGGTCAACAGCCAGTAGGCCGCGAGGGCCAAACTCAACAGGAATCGACCGAAAATGAGTAGAAAACTTACCGGAGTACCGTGGCTGGAAAAAATTGAAGGAGGGACCCCTTTGGGGTAGGAAAAGTTGTAGTAATTCTGTGAGGAAAATTCCTGTCAGGAATCTCTGTGGCGCTCCTTAACCACGTGGCTACTGCTGCACGGAAAAAAGAAGACTGAGCGGGGACCCCTGCTGGCTGCAGGGTTAGTGCCATGCTGGGCATGCCCAGTAGGTGCCAATCAAAGTTCTAGAAACTTTGACAAAATTGTTCCGTGATTGGGCTCCATCCTGTGATGTCACCCATATGTGAGGACTACCATCCTGCTTGTCCTGTGAGAAAAATGTTTAACCTATCATTAAAATCATCCATTGTACCTGAAGACTGGAGGGTGGCCAATGTAACCCCAATATTTAAAAAAGGCTCCAGGGGCGATCCACGAAATCAGTGAGCCTGACTTCAGTGCTGGGAAAAATATTGGAAACTATTCTAAAGATCAAAATCGTAGAGCATATACAAAGACATGGTTTAATGGAACACAGTCAACATGGATTTACCCAAGGGAGGTCTTGCCTTACAAACCTGCTTCACTTTTTTGAAGGGGTTAATAAACATGTAGTTAAAGGTGAACCGGTAGATTTAGTGTATTTGGATTTTCAGCGTTTGACAAAGTCCCTCATGAGAGGCTTCTAAGAAAACTAAAAAGTCATGGGATAGGAGGCGATGTCCTTTCATGGATTACAAACTGGTTAAAAGACAGGAAACAGAGTAGGATTAAATGGTCAGTTTTCTCAGTGGAAAAGGTTAAACAGTGGAGTGCCTCAGGGATCTGTTTTTGGGCAGGTGCTTTTCAATACATTTATAAATGATCTGGAAAGGAATACAATGAGTGAGGTTATCACATTTGTGGATGATACAAAATTATTCAGAGTAGTTAAATCACAAGCAGACTGTGATACATTACAGGAGGACCTTGCGAGACTGGAAGATTAGGCATCCAAATGGCAGATGAAATTTAATGTGGACAAGTGCACGGTGTTGCATATAGGGAAAAATAACCCTTGCTGTAGTTCACAATGTTAAGTTCCATATTATGAGCTACCACCCAGGAAAACGATCTAAGCATCATAGTGGATAATATTTTGAAATAGTCAGCACAGTGTGCTGCAGCAGTCAAAAAAGCAAACAGAATGTTAGGAATTATTAGGAAGGGAATTGTTAATAAAACAGAAAATGTCATAATGCCTCTGTATAGCTCCATGGTGAGACGACACCTTGAATACTGTGTACAATTCTGGTCGATGCATCTCAAAAAAGATATAGTTGCGATGGAGAAGGGCAACCAAAATGATAAAGGGGATGGAACAATTCCCCTATGAGGAAAGGCTGAAGAGGTTAGAGCTGTTCAGCTTGGAGAAGAGGTGGCTGAGGGGGGATATGATAGAGGTCGTTAAAATCATGAGAGGTTTTGAATGAGTAGATGTGAATCGGTTATTTACACTTTTGGATAATAGAAGGATTAGGGGGCATTCCAAGAAGTTAGCAAGAAGCACCATTTAAGACTAAATCAGAGAAAGCAGAAGTTGCTTACCTGTAACAGGTGTTCTCACAGGACAGCAGGATGTTAGTCCTCACATATAGATGACATCACAGGATGGAGCCCAATCACGGAACACTTTTGTCAAAGTTTCTAGAACTTTGACTGGCACCTACTGGGCATGCCCAGGATGGCACTAACCCTGCAACCAGCAGGGGTCCCCCTTCAGTCTTGTTTAAAAGCTATAGTAAGTGCCAAAAAATAAAATAAGAAAACATAACGAACCCAACATCGCGGGGTGGCGGGCTGGTTTCGTGAGGACTACCATCCTGCTGTCCTGTGAGAACACCTGTTACAGGTAAGCAACATTTGCTTTCTCACAGGACAAGCAGGATGGTAGTCCTCACATATGGGTGAGTACCGAGCTGAGGATGTCCGAGAAATGCACCAAATGTACCCAAGATGTACAATCTCAGGACACCTGGATATCAAATGTTTCCAGGTATGCAGAGCAAAAAAATTTTTGTATCCTTATTTTTCATTACTGGGTCTTTGTGTCTGCTATTTTGAAATATTTTATTGGTATCTAGAAATTTTTTATATGAGTTTTTAATTATTGGATATTCCACTCATCAGCTGTTTCGAAATAATCTGTTCTTTTTGTTAGTATGGTTTTACTGCTACTGATTTTATATTTCTTGATTTGTTTTATAAGGTTGGGTGATGTTTCTTTTTTCCTTTATTACACTGCATACAGAGACTCTGGCTTGTTGCAGTTTCCAATTCAGTTTTTTCTGCATGCTGCTAGTTATGCGTTTTGGTCTCTTTATTCTTTGTTAGGTGAGGGTCAGCACATGTGATTCAGGTGAGGTTTTCTGCTGGCGTGTAGTTTCTGTGTAGGGCTCTATAGCAGCCTGACTTAGTCCGTTTTCCTAATAGGAGATGTATTGGTGTCTTAAGGCCTGGTGTAATATTTCAGTGTTGCCTTTTCTTAGGTAAAGTGGTTACTGTTTAAGTACTGGAAATTGGTGCTGTTTTGGTGTGGGATGTGAATCGGTTATTTCTGTTCAGACAGAATATGTATCTTTTCCTTGTATCATTTTAAACAATAAAAATAATTACCGGACCTTTACTTTTTATTTCCGCCATGAATTGTAATAAGCAGTGTGTCACACATGTGAGCGTGGCCTGTCAGGTGTATCACGATGGGAAAAAGGTTGAGAACCACTGGGCTAGAGAATTGAAATTAAGAAAAGGGCTAACCTAATGAAACTTAGGTGCAATATTTCTCTATAGGAGAAACATGCATGAAGCAGCAGTTACAACCCTAAACATTTTGCTAGGCAGACTGGATGGACCATTTGGGACTTAATCTGCCGTCATTTACTAGGTTACATTGGAAGAAATAACTCTAGCCTTTAGCAACAAAGTCCTTAACCTAAATTTCTTCCTGGACTCCAAACTCACCACTAAAGACCAATACTATCAATAACAAAATTAGCCTTCTTCCAAATGCGCCAATTAAACAACTTCTGCCCCTTCTTTGATGGCTACCAAAATGATAAGGGGAATGGAACAGCTCCCCTATGAAGAAAGACTAAAGAGGTTAGGACTTTTCAGCTTGGAAAAGAGACGGCTGAGGTGGGATATGATAGAGGTGTTTAAAATCATGAGAGGTCTAGAACGGGTAGATGTGAATCGGTTATTTACTCTTTCGGACAGTAGAAAGACTAGGGGGCACTCCATGAAGTTAGCATGGGGCACATTTAAAACTAATCGGAGAAAGTTCTTTTTTACTCAACGCACAATTAAACTCTGGAATTTGTTGCCAGAGGATGTGGTTAGTGCAGTTAAATAGCTGTGTTTAAAAAAGGATTGGATAAGTTCTTGGAGGAGAAGTCCATTACCTGCTATTAATTAAGTTGACTTAGAAATTAGCCACTGGTATTACTAGCAACGGGAACATGGAATAGACTTTTTTGGGAACTTGCCAGGTTCTTATGGCCTGGATTGGCCACTGTTGGAAACAGGATGCTGAGCTTGATGGACCCTTGGTCTGACACAGTATGGCAAGTTCTTATGCCATTTCTTTTCAACAGTGGTCCAGGACTGTGTAATCTCCCGACCAGGCTACTGCAACTCCCTCTATATCAGGCTGCCTAATAAGTTAAACCATCATCTGCAGCTCATACAAAACTCAGCAGCACCAGTGATGCTAAATGCCAGTAAGTTTAACTGAATCACCCAACTCCTGTGAACCCTAAACTGGCTTCCAACGTACTACCACACTATATTCAAAATCCTGGTCCTGGCTTTCAAGGCCCTGGCATTACCCTACCTCAAAAATCAACTCCTCCTATACATAATCCTCCTACTGGCAGCTGCATTCAAGCTCACCTAGTGGTTCCAACCGCCAAGGAAATACAACTCTCAAAACACCAGGAAGAGAACTTTTTCAAGATCAGTAATTATTTATTTGACTGACCTGCTACTTTAAGTCAAGCTCACATCAGACTTTCTCATTTTCAATAAACAATTGAAAATCTGGCTATTTGTAGCAGCCTTTAGCCCACAACCACATCTATGAACCTCAGACCAGATTCCTAAACCACAGTCTTAGCTTCCAGTGACCTGCATAAACTGCACCACTACATGCTCACCAATCACTACCCACCCCATTAAGTCACTACAATTATATCTATCTCTGTGTCCCATTATACCTACTGAAATTCAAATAACGGATGTACCCTATATTTATTATAAAGACCTAAATCACTATAACATGCACTGACTGCCTCTATTGGAACAGCATGATATAAATAAATGATGATGGAGATTAATATGTGCTCCAATTAGTACCTACCACATGAAAATGAAAGAATATGCAAATTAGGCTTTAGTGGGTGTATGTTGAATATTGGTGGCATGATCTCCTTACACTTGCTAAGACTTAAAATTTTATACCTGCATTCCAGATTCTCGGTTCTCATGGGGTTACCCAATTTATCTTTGTATCATCAACATAAGGCACTAGTGGGGATAAGACAGGACCTAGCCCCAACACTAAAGAATGCTTGTACAGGATGAATGGTCAGATACATGTGCCCTTTGGAGTCAGGACTGACATATTTCTATCATCAATGGAATAAATTTGGCAAAGCTAAGATGAATTGGGGCTACAGATGGATGAGTTACGGGTAGTGCCCCCATTTTCCTGTGCAATTTTTTCAAGATTCAGCGGCAAGTGTTAGCAATTTCTGTGGCAGAATTTTAAAAATTCTGCAGCAATTATGTGACAAATTTGTATGATTTTGCAAGTATATGCATTTTAATACAGATATTTTTAAATTTATAAAAATTGTGTCCAATTAATTTATATGGTTCTTTAATACAGAAAAGGTAGTGATTGATGCTGGAGGGGAAGGGAAAAAAGAAGGGATAGGGAATGGAGAATAGACACAGAGGAAGGAGAGGGAAAGGGAATGAGTGAGGGGAGGAGAGAGAAAGGATTTAGGGAAAGGGATCCAGGGTTAGAAAACAAGAAAATTCACTCAGAACGATTCTCTCACTTATAACCCCACAGCACTCCAGTGTTCATTCACTGTCTCTTCAAACACACTTCCAATTTCCTCATTCACAGAGGGGAGAATCAGCTGGCAGAGGAGGGAGGGAGTTAATGGCATCACTGTTGCTTTTTGCCCAATCTGGCTCAGCCCCAGGTCTCCTGCAGCAATTCCACAGTAAATGGCTGGTTCTGTGGCCGTAGATTTGTAGACTAGGGGCCCTCGTTATGGGAGATGTGAAGGACAGGATGGGGGAGGGGGGGTAGTGGAGTAAGCGAAATAGACAAGGTGGTGACATGAGAGATGCCAACACAAACTTGAGCACTTCAAAAATATTTAAACACAAATGAAATTTCAAGCACAAGATTGGGTTTTTTTGTGTACTTAACGAATATGATATAATGATGTCATTATTTCAAATAAAAGGTCTTCCCACAAGTTCTTATCTATTGCCAGAATTTTTCAGAAATTTTTAGTTGTGTGTTCTCCATGTTCAACATGGCCTCAGACAAATTAAACAGATAGGGATGATGGCAGAGGCAAGGCAGCAGCAGATAAGCAGCAAATCCCTCACAAAAAGGCATCGAATGGGAACTAAGAGGGATAGTGAGGAAGCAGTTTCTTTTCACTAAAACTTGGATGCCCTCCTCCAGCCTTTTCACTTCCATGGTCCATTAACATTGGTGGAGTGAATTCGATAGGAGTAGATTCAGTGGATGAGACATGCAATGGTATTACCGGTCATCTGAAAAATTATTCTTAGTACTTATTGCTGTCATAGCAGTTGCTAGTGTGGCTAAAAACCACAGTAGGAATTTTAAGGTTTGGATCTGAACGATCTGTCAGCCAGTCATTGCTGGGCCAACATTACAAGGGCATTTCATAGTCAGGATTTGCAGATTCCTCCTTGGTTTGTACCTTTCAATGTTCCATTCTCTCACTATGTTCTTTCAAGGTTCTTGCTTATATACAGAAGACAGGTGGACAGGCAAACATGCATTCAGGTGTAACCCTACCTAGCATCACTAAAGGTTTTTCTGGAGGGTTCCACCTCTCCACGGTACAGTGAGAGGTCAGTGAGTTCTGTGAAGTGCAGATCTCTTTGAAATGGCAAGCATCCTTCCAGCAAGGGTGTAAGGGGGGATTGGAAACACTGTCTTGCACATTTGAGAGATACAGTATGTTAAGCCAGCTAAGGTTGTAATAGGATGTTCATTCCCCCAAAGGGGATGGGTTAGGGTGAGAGGGTTATTCAAGATGCTTCCACAGGCATCTTGAGGGAGAGGAGGGACAGGCTTGGGAGTCTCAGGAGTGAAAGATTCCTGAGAAATTATCTAAAATAAAGGATGTGGATAAGATTCCTTTCAGCCATCCAGAGGGAGAAGACCCTCTGGATGGCCGACATGAAGGGTGTTTTTAACTCAGCTGGGGAAATTCCAGGAAAAAGAATTTTTGACAACATGCTGCTTCGAAGGGCTTGGAGTTGAAGGTTAATTCTTAGAGGTTCACCCTCAAAGAAGTTAGCTTGAGGAGTGACAAATGCTGTGTATTTTTATTGATCTGTATCCTGTCACCCATTGGAAGATTTCTCTGAGATTCTGTTTGTTTTGGATTTTACAAATAAATTCTTGATTTTGAAACTGACTTCAGGTGTGGACAATGGACTTTGCTGTTGTGTTTGTCTTCCCATTGGGACTCCCAGAAACATTCTGGTCCCCAGTGGCGATCCCTGGAGGACTTGGACTGATCTCAGGGTTGCAGATAGGTAAATCTTCACTCCTGCAGCCACCAAATGTGACCCCAGCAAAAACAGGGGTTACACAGGTCTGGTTTGTCTTCTCTTAGAACTCTACTCTTTTTTAACCTCCTCTCCTAGGCTTCTGTAGATCTACTTCTCCCCTTAGCATTAGCAAGAAACTAATGCCTAGGCTTTCTTTGCTACAGTTTTAAAGCAAGAATTTGGAGCATGGAATAACAAAGGACTGCGCCCATGCCATTTAGCATGTATGCACCTTTTCTGTAGTTTCGACATGCTATTTAGAAATCTGACCGAAAAGCAAAATTGCTTACCTTGTAATAGGTGTTATCCCAGGACAGCAGGATGTAGTCCTCACATATGGGTCAGTAACGGAGCCCTAGTGCGGGAAAAAACTTCTGTCAAAGTTTCTAGAAACTTTTGACTGGCAGCCTGAGGCTACTAAGCATGCCCAGCATGCCATGATATTCTCTACCACAGGGGTCTCACTTCAGTCTCGTATGTAGCAATAAGCGTTAGCAAAAATAAAATAAGAAAAAATATGAGGCCCAACTCCGCGGGGTGGCGGGTGGGTTTCGTGAGGACTACATCCTGCTGTCCTGGGATAACACCTATTACAAGGTAAGCAATTTTGCTTTATCCCAGGACAAGCAGGATGCTAGTCCTCACATATGGGTGATTAGCAAGCTAGAGGCTGAGTCATTTTATATGAAGGCAACAGTGATGTGTTGTTGTGGAAATGAGTCAGCCGAAGATCACAGTAGGTTGTAGAAGGAGTTGGGATTATACTGGAAACAAGTTCTTTAAGACAGATTGTCCATAGGCAGAATCTTGTCTTCCCTGCTTGTCCAAGCAGTAATGAGCTGCAAAAGTGTGAAGAGAAGTCCATGTTACTGCTTTACAGATATCAAGGATTGGCACTGAACGATAGCGTGCTACTGAGGTTGACATTGCTCTTACGGAGTGTGCCTTTACTCGCCCTTGGAGAGGAAGGCCTGCTTTTTCATAGCAAAACTGTATGCAATCTGCTAGCCAATTGGATAGAGTATGTTTACCCACTGCTTTACCCGGTTTGTTTGGATCATAAGAAACAAAAAGCTGATTTGATTTTCTGTGTGTTGCAGTGTGGTTTAAGTAAAAGGATAGCGCATGTTTACAGTCCAAGGTATGTAAGGCTGATTCTCCTTGATGGGAGTGAGGTCTTGGAAAGAATGTGAGTAAAACTATGGATTGGTTCAAGTGGAATTCTGTGACTACTTTGAGAAGGAATTTTGGATGCGTACAGAGGACCACTCTGTCATGTAGGAACTTTGTGTAGGGTGCGTACATGACCAGTGCTTGTAATTCACTAACTCTTCTAGCTGAAGTAATGGCTATGAGGAAGATAGTCTTCCATGTGAGAAATTTAAGATCACAGGAGTCTGTGGGTTCGAAAGGAGAACGCATAAGTCTTGTTAATACCAGATTCAAGTCCCATTCTGTGACTGGAGGTCAAATTGGTGGTTTGAGTTGAGTTAAGCCTCTCATAAATCTGCTGACGAGAGGTTGTGTGGAAATTGGTGCATCTCCCATTTTGTTATGGTAAGCATAGATTGCACTTAAATGGACTCTTTCAGATGAAGTCTGAAGACCAGAGTCTGAAAGATGGTATAAGTAGTCTAGTAGCGAAGTAATAGTGCAAGTGAAGGGATCAATGTTGTTTTGCTTGCACCACAAGGTGAATCTCTTCCATTTGGAAGCGTAATTCTTTCGAGTGGAAGGTTTACGTGAAGCTATAAGCACTTGAGAGATATGGGTTGAGAGATTGAGTGGTTGCAAGATTAAGCTTTCAACATCCATGCTGTCAGGGATAGGGATTGAAGGTTGGGATGGCGCAGCCGACCTTGATCCTGAGTTATGAGAGTGGGAGCTATTCCCAGGCGAATGGGATCCCTGATCAAGAGATCTAGAAGTGTGGGAAACCATACTTGTCGAGGCCAATATGGGGCTATGAGTATCATGGACCCCTTGTCCTGTTGTAGTTTCACTAGAGTTTTGGTTATGAGCGGTATTGGAGGATACGTGTATAGTAGGCCTGAGTTCCAAGGGCGAGCGAAGGCGTCCTTGGCTGGCTGATTCTTCTGTTTGTGTAGAGAACAGAACTTGTCCACTTTGTGATTCAGATGTGACCCAAAGAGGTCTATTGTTGGTTGTCCCCAACGTTGAAATATCCTGGTCACTACTGCGGGATCCAGGGACCACTCGTGTGGTTGGAACTGACGACTGAGTCGATCTGCCACCACATTGTGTATGCCCGCTAGATAAGTGGCCCAGAGGAACATTGAGTGGTTCAGGGCCCAGTCCCAAATCTGTGCAGCTTCTTGACAAAGGAGATACGAACCCGTATCTCCCTGTTTGTTGATGTACCACATGGCTACTGTGTTGTCTGTTTGGATGAGAACAGTCTTGTGTGAAAGGCAGTCCTTGAACGCATGTAGCGCATAACGTATAACTCTAAGCTCCAGAAAATTGATTTGAAATGTTGCTTCGAGTTCTGTCCAAGTCCCTTGAGTTTGGAGAGTGTCTATTTGAGCTCCCCAACCCAAGGTGGATGCATCTGTAGTTAAAGTTATTTGTGGGACTGGTTGTTGGAAGGGTTGGCCCTTGCGCAAATTGTCCTTGTTTATCCACCAAGGAAGAGATGATCGTAGCTGGTGGGTTACTTGAATTGGAGAATGTAGTGACTGAATGGCTTGGATCCTTTGTGATCCCGCATATTAACCAATCACATTCTCACCTTATTTCTCACCCAGCCCATTCTCCCTAACAGTTTGACTTGACACTATGCGCTCTCAAACTCGCTCTTCCTCACCCTAATCCCACGTTTCCCATTTGAGATCCACAGACTCCCTCTGTCCTTTGCAAGCCCTTGGTACCACATCCTCTTCCTCTCTCCCTTTTACTCAACCTAGCCCAAGTACTTGAATTGACCGCTTGTATAAATGTTTTGCTATGTGATTTCAATCTGTTTAAATTATTATGTAAGTTTTGTTTAAATTATTATTTAAGTTTTAAATTATTACCTAAGTTGCACACTATGTTACTTAAAGTTTTGCTTAGTTGTATCTTGTTCTTTGTAAAGCCCACCGGCAAGTTCTTACTGTTCATTGTAAACCTGTTTGATTTGTATCCAATGCAAGAAGATCGGTATATAAAAGCTAAAATAAATAAATCTTAAAGTCCATTGAATTATTCTCATGGCGAGCCTTGCCATAGGAGTGACATGAACTGTGGAGGCCATGTGGCCTAGTAAGGTTAGAAACAGATGAGCTGTTGCTTGTGTCTCTGAGTGAATCGAGTTTGCCAGCAAGGATAATGTTTCTGCTCGATCCTCGGGTAGAAAGGCTTTTGCAAGGGTGGTGTCCAGTTCTGCTCCTATGAATTGGAGTAGATGAGACGGTGTGAGATGGGACTTTTGATAATTGATGAGAAATCCCGTGGAGTGAAGTAGAGCAATTGTCTGGTTGAGAGAAGTTATTGCTCCTTGTTGAGATTGACTTCTGATGAGCCAGTCATCTACATATGGGAAGACATGGACACCTTGCTTGTGCAAGTGTGCTGCTATTACTGCCAGACATTTGGTGAATACTCTGGGAGCAGAGGCGAGTCCGAATGGCAGTACCCTGTATTGGAAATGTTGGTGGCCTACTATGAAGCGTAGGTACTTGCGATGAAGAGGGAATATTTGAATGTGAGCGTAAGCGTCTTGTAGATCCAGAGAACAAAGCCAATCCCCTTTTTGAAGAAGTGGAAGCATGGTACCTAGAGAGACCATCCTGAACTTTTCTTTTTTTAGAAATTTGTTGAGATTTCTGAGATCTAGGATGGGACGTAGGCCTCCCGTTTTCTTTGGGATGAGGCAATATCGGGAGTAGAATCCTCTGCCCTGCTGAGACTGGGGCACTGGTTCTATGGCCCCAGCTCTCAGAAGGGTGGATAATTCTATTTGAAGTTGAGGAATGTGATTTCTGTTGAGAGGAATCTGAGGTGCTTGAAGTTTCGTAGGAACTGCTAGGAAATTGAGCTTGTAACCGTGAGATATGATGGAAAGTAACCCATTGATCCATTGTTATAGTTATCCAACTGTTGTAAAATTTGGATAATCTTCCTCCCACAGGGAGGTCTGGTTGAGGATTCCTGGATTGGCTTAGTTCTCTGGAGATATTCTCAAAAACCAGCTGCGGGACCTGTTTGAGTGGCAGGTTGAGGTCTGGTTGTTCTTTGTTGGCGAGGCTGCGTCCTATGCTGTGTTCTTGACTGGCGAGGCCTAGTTGCAGGAGGATATCATCTTTTAGGACGGTAATATGGCCTGCGAATATCTCTTCGTTGGGACCGATGTGCAGCGTGTGTAGTGGTATCTTGAGGCATGGAGGATAGCTGCCTTAAAGTCTCAATATGTTCCTTGAGTTGAGAGACCGCTTCCTAAACTTTTGTTCCAAATAAGTTGTCTCCTGAGCAGGGCAGGTCCACTAATTTTTCTTGGACCTCTGTCCTGAGGTCTGATGCCTTAAGCCAGGCCCACCTCCTGGCACTTATACCAGAAGCTGCCACCCTTGAGGCTGTCTCAAAAGAATCATAGGCAGCTCTTACTTCATGTTTCCCCGTCTCAAAAGCTTTATGGATTAGATTTTGTGCTGGTTCTCTGAATTCCTGGGGTAAAGATGGGATAAAATCCTCCATCTATTTCCATAGGTTTCTTTGGTATTGTGTGATGTACAATTGATAGGCTGCAATTCTAGAGTTTAGAATTGCACCCTGAAATACCTTACGACCTAAAGCGTCTAGAAACCTATTATCTTTCCCAGGAGGATTAGAAGAATGCACCCTTGTTCTTTTGGCCCTCTTCTGCGCTGATTCCACAACTACTGAGGAATATGGTAGTTGGGATTTTTGGAAACCTGGTGCAGGTTGGACCAAATATGTTGAATCCATTCTTTTATTAATGGGAGGACTAGAACAAGGATGTTCCCACATTCTTTGTTGGAGTTGGAGAAGAATGTCATGAACAGGTATTGCCATAATTTGTTTGGGAGGATCAACAAATTGCAATACCTCAAGGGTTTGGTGACGTAGATCCTGCTCAGACTCTAACTTGAAGGGGATAGAGTCAGCCATGTCTTGAACAAAGGCAGCAAAAGTGAGGTCCTCTGGTGGGGATTGTTTCCTTGGGTGTGGAGGAGAAGGGTCAGACATAAAAGTTTCTGAGGTGTCAGACTGTGTATCACTCCAGGTGTCATAATCTAGAGTCTGTGGATGTGGTTTTCCAGTTGTAGGTGGAGGTGGTACACCAGAAGGCCCTGGAATGGGTTCTTGGGAAGAAGACTCCTCTTCTATAGGATTTGAAGGCAAAGAATCCAGAAGGTCTTGATATTTTTTCTGAAGCACCGAGTATAATGCTGCTTCAGAGGATACAGTAGCTCCCGAAGGGAATGGCATCATAGATTTTGATTTTGGAATCGTTGGAATCGATGCCTTTCCCGTAGGTGAATTTACGGCAGCAGTACCCGTTATGTGCATCGATGCTGGAATCAAAGTTGTGGAAAACATCGATGATGTACCCGATGAAAACGGGGGCATCGATGAAGACATCGTAGATGAAAGTGATGCATGATGAGTAGATGGGTCCTGTGGCATCGGGAAGGACTGTGGGGTCAAGAAAGATCCCGGAAGTTGGACAGTCTGGAGTCTGTACTTACAGTAAGGGCCGTGAGTGGCATCGGGAAAGGTCCCGGAATCGGTGCCATCGTCGATGGAACTGACATCGACACCGGTTGTGCCATGCCTACTTCTTGGACCTCTTGGACGTCTACTTCGACATCGACGTCACCGATGCCCGGTGACGTCGATGTCGAAGTAGACGTCACCGGCATTGGCGGTGTCGCCGGTATTGGTGCAGGAACCGTTAAGTGTTCCTTGATGGCCTGTAAGACTGCTTCTTTTATGCAAGATGTAAAGTCTTGCGGCATCCATATGGGAAGTGACCCCGATGGAGACGTCGATGATTCCAACTGCGGTGTCACCGCTGACGTAGAAGGCCTGTCAGGCATCGAAGTGGCAGTAAATTTAGCCTGCTTCTCCGACGGTTCCCCCAGATGGATCCAGACGGTGACGCTGAGGCATGCCGGTGCTTATGCCTAGGCCTTACCTCCACTGCCGAATGAATCAACGATGTTGATGGAGTAGGGGAGGATCTATCACCGGAACCGTCGGATCGGCACTTTTTAATATCTTTTTTGAAGCTCCTACCGGTGAGGACTTCGATGAAGTTGGCTAGAGATGGAATCAGCTGTAAGTTGAAGAGCTGTTGAATCTTCTCCTGATGGAGGTTTTCGGCCCTTTGGTGTCATTTCTTGACATTTCTCACAAGAGGAAATGTCATGTTTTTCACCCAAACATCTAACGTGCTCTAAGTGCGGATCTGTAACCGACATTGTGCGGTTACAAGTCGGGCATTTCTTAAATCCTGACGCCATTCTGTCATCGACAGCCGTCGATGACTGAAAAATTAATAGCGTTTTTGTAAAATAACGCCAAATAATTCACCAGCCGGTGAACCGAGAAGAAATGAGACCCCTAAGGGAGAAATGAGAGAAATAGAACGAATTCTTAAGTTAGATCTGAGGTAAACTCAGAGGGCTCCGATATCCGTGCTGCTGTCCAGCGGCGCGGAAAAAACGAAGACTGAAGTGAGACCCCTGTGGCAGAGAATATCATGGCATGCTGGGCATGCTCAGTAGCCTCAGGCTGCCAGTCAAAAAGTTTCTAGAAACTTTGACAGAAGTTTTTTCCCGCACTAGGGCTCTGTTACTGACGTCACCCATATATGAAAATTATTCCTTACCTGCTAATTTTCGTTCCTGTAGTACCATGGATCAGTCCAGACGGTGGGTTATGTCCCCCGTCCAGCAGATGGAGTCAGAACAGATTTCTGGGGGAGGTGCTATATTACCTCACCACCCTCGTCACCATAACCAGTATCTTGCCTAGCAAAGCCAAGCCAAAAGGAAGAGAGGGATCAAGTAACTGGATTCAACGAAAAAAATAAACTGGTAGAGAACCACAACGAGTAACCTCAACAGAGAACTTGCCACACAGAAAGACTGAACAACAGACCCTGGATGTCCAGGATGAGCAGAAATATCAGGAGGAGTACAGTCGAGCAGAGGTAGCCCACCACAAATCAAATCCCCCAAAGTAAAGGGAGGGTGTCTGGACTGATCCATGGTACTACAGGAACGAAAATTAGCAGGTACGGAATAATTTTCATTTCCCTGTACGTACCAGGATCAGTCCAGACGGTGGGATGTACCCAAGCTTCCCTCCTATGGGCGGGCCGTGGATAGCCCTGCTCGGATGACTCGATCTCCGAAAGAACCGTCTGGCGGTGCAAAAACATCCAGACGGTAGGCTGGTAGACTCTGCCCAGGACGCCGCTTGCATGCGAATAGAATGGGCCCTTAACCCCCAAGGGAGGTTGCTTACCGGCCCCAATATACGCTGCTGCAATCGTCCCCTTCAGCCAGCGGGCGATAGAGGCCTTGGATGCCATGTGCCCCTTTCTGGGCCCCGACCAGAGAACGAAGAGATGGTCGGATACCCGGAACTCATTCGTAGCCTCCAGGTAACGCAACAAGCATCGCTTCACATCCAAGACACGCAGATCCCTAGGATCACTGGCTCTAAAGGAAGGTAACTCGACCGACTGATTAAGATGGAAGGCCGAACCACCTTGGGAAGAAAAGATGGAACGTGCGTAGGGACACTCCTCGTCCGTGGAAACAGAGATACGGATCACGACAGGATAGCGCCTGCAGCTCTGATATACATCGCGCAGAACTGATTGCCACCAAGAAGATAGTCTTAAAAGTGAGATCCTTGAGAGAGGAGACTCTCAAGGGCTCAAAGGGCGAAGCGCTAAGTGCCCGCAGGACTAAGTTCAGGTTCCAGGACGGACAAGGAGGACGTAACGGAGGCTTCAAATGTCGTACCCCTTTAAGGAAACGGCCAATATCCGAATGGGAGGAGAGACGCGACCCCTCCCCACCGTGTAAGAGGGCTCCCAGCGCCGCGACCTGTACCCAGACCGAGTTATAAGCGAGGCCCAAATTCAGTCCCTCCTGCAGAAAAGAGAGAATTTGGGGTACCGACATGTTGGTGGGCTGAATGTCATGAGACCCACACCATGTCTCGAAGACCTTCCAAACCCGGACATAAGTTACCGAAGTAGACCTTTTACGCGCTAGAAGTAGAGTCGAAATGACCTCCTCTTGGTAGCCTCTGTGCTTCAGCTTGCGCCTCTCAAAAGCCAAGCCGCTAGACAGAAGCGATCGGCCTCCTCCAAAAATATGGGGCCCTGCCGGAGCAGCCATGGAATGTGGCTGAGACGTAGAGGGCCCTCCGTGGCTAGGAGAAGGAGATCCGCGAACCACGGCCGGCGGGGTCACTCCGGTGCTACGAGGACCACTGGTCCGTGGTGATTTTCTATCCTTCGAACCACTTTTCCCACAAGAGGCCACGGTGGAAAAACATACAGTAGGACGTGCCTCGGCCACGGCAAGACTAGAGCATCGATTCCCTCCGCGCCGCGTTCTCTTCTGCGGCTGAAGAAGCACAGAGCCATCGCATTGCTTGCGGTGGCCATGAGATCCAGGTGGGGACACCCCCATCGGGAGACTATCAAATCCATCGCCTCCCCGAGAACTCCCACTCCCCGGGGTCCAGGTGTTGACGACTTAGAAAGTCCGCCTGTACGTTGTCCACCCCTGCAATGTGGGAGGCTGCTAGACGCAGGCGGTGTCGTTCCGCCCAGTGCATCAATTTGTCCGCTTCCAAGGAGACTTGGAGACTGCGCGTGCCCCCCTGCCTGTTGATGTAGGACACCGTGGTTGCATTGTCCGAAAGAATCCTGACCGCTCTGTGGTGCAGCCGTGGGAGAAATCCTTTTAAAGCCAGGCGCACCGCCCTGGTCTCCAATCGGTTGATGGGCCACCGGGCTTGTTCCGCCGTCCATCGGCCCTGCAGAGAACTCCTGACAGACCGCTCCCCAGCCTGAAAGGCTGGCATCCGTGGTAACCACTATCCACTCCGGCATTTCCAGGGAGAATCCCCGAGCTAGGTTTCGGGGTTCCAGCCACCAATGAAGACTGTTGATGGTAGTCCTCGGGACCGGGAGGACCATCTGGTAATGTCGCGAGGCCGGTTTCCATCTGGACAAGAAAGCCCTCTGAAGAGGACGCAGATGAGCAAAGGACCACGGGACGAGGTCGATAGTGGAGGCCATGGTACCCAGGAGCTGGAGATAATCCCACGCCATCGGCTCCAGGAGGTCCGAGAAATGCAGGACCTGATCGCGAAGAGACTGTGCCCTTTCCTTCTTGAGGAACACCATGCCCTCTTTCGTGTCGAAATGTGCCACCAGAAAATCCAGCGACTGGGAAGGGACCAAGTGACTCTTGGCATAATTGACAATCCACCCGAGCGACCGGAGCATCCGAAGCACTCTGCTGACCGCCCGCAGCCCTGGTCCCAGGACTTCGCTCGTATGAGCCAGTCGTCCAGGTAGGGGTGCACCAGGATGCCCCTCCCGGCGCATCGCCGCTGCCACCACTACCATGATCTCTGTGAAGACTCGTGGCGCCGTTGGCCAGGCCGAAAGGTAAGGCCCGGAACTGAAAAATGGCGACCCATGATCTTGAATCGTAGGGTACCGCTGATGATCCCTGCGGATAGGAATATGCAAGTAGGCCTCGGTGAGATCCAACGACGCTAGAGAAATTCCCCCCCGATGTACCGCTGCCAGCACCGAACGAAGAGTTTCCATGCGAAAACAAGGAACCCGAAGGAACCTGTTCACCATCTTGAGGTCCAGGATGGGACGAAAGGTACCCTCCTTCTTCGGAACCACAAATAGATGGAGTATTGACCTCTGCCCAACTCGGAGGCAGGGACCGGCACTATCGCTCCCAGCGCGGAAAGACGTTCGAGGGTTGTGACCAACCGCTTCTTGCTTGTAGCGGGATCCGCAAGGAGAGAAAAGGACCCTGTCTCTGGGTGGATGGACAAAATCCAATGCGTAGCCGTGCTTTAGAATATCCAGGACCCACTGGTCCGACGTAATTTGGACCCACGCGCTGTAAAAGAGAGCGATCCGACCCCCCAGCCGGGGAAACCGGGGTCATGGGTCCGTCTGGCATCATTGGTTAGACTTGTTGGAGGTCGAATTGGAGAAACCCCGTCCCTGTCCCTCCCTGCCGGGACGGCGCCCTCAAAAGGCCGGTTCCAGGTACCTGAACGAGAGGACGGTTCCAAGGAACTTGTTGACGCGCGTTTCGTGTCCTAGAAACATAAGAAAAGAACATAAGAAAATGCCATACTGGGTCAGACCAAGGGTCCATCAAGCCCCAGCATCCTGTTTCCAACAGTGGCCAATCCAGGCCATAAGAACTGGCAAGTACCCCAAAAACTAAGTCTATTCCACGTAACCATTACTAATGGCAGTGGCTATTCTCTAAGTGAAACTTAATAGCAGTAATGGACTTCTCCTCCAAGAACTTATCCAATCCTTTTTAAACACAGCTATACTAACTGCACGAACCACATTCTCTGGCAACAAATGCCAGAGTTTAATTGTGCGTTGAGTAAAAAAGAACTTTCTCCAATTAGTTTTTAAATGTGCCCCATGCTAACTTCATGGAGTGCCCCCTAGTCTTTCTACTATCCGAAAGAGTAAATAACCGATTCACATCTACCCGTTTCTAGACCTCTCATGATTTTAAACACCTCTATCATATCCCCCCTCAGTCGTCTCTTCTCCAAGCTGAAAAGTCCTAACCTCTTTAGTCTTTCCTCATAGGGGAGTTGTTCCATTCCCCTTATCATTTTGGTAGCCCTTCTCTGTACCTTCTCCATCGCAATTATATCTTTTTTGAGATGCGGCGACCAGAATTGTACAACAGTATTCAAGGTGCGGTCTCCCATTGGAGCGATACAGAGGCATTATGACATTTTCCGTTTTATTCACCATTCCTTTCTAATAATTCCCAACATTTCTGTTTGCTTTTTTGACTGCCACAGCACACTGCCAATGTGTTATCCACTATGACACCTAGATCTCTTCTTGGGTTGTAGCACCTAATATGGAACCCAACATTGTGTAATTATAGCATGGGTTATTTTTCCCTATATGCATCACCTTTGCACTATCCACATTAAATTTCATCTGCCATTTGGATGCCCAATTTTCCAGTCTCACAAGGTCTTCCTGCAATTTATCACAATCTGCTTGTGATTTAACTACTCTGAACAATTTGTGTCATTCTGCAAATTTGATTATCTCACTCGTCGTATTTCTTTCCAGATCATTTATAAATATATTGAACAGTAAGGGTCCCAATACAGATCCCTGAGGCACTCCACTGTCCACTCCCTTCCACTGAGAAAATTGCCCATTTATCCTACTCTCTGTTTTCTGTCTTTTAGCCAGTTTGCAATCCACGAAAGGACATCGCCACCTATCCCATGACTTTTTACTTTTCCTAGAAGCCTCTCATGAGGAACTTTGTCAAACGCCTTCTGAAAATCCAAGTATACTATATCTAACGGTTCACCTTTATCCACATGTTTATTAACTCCTTCAAAAAAGTGAAGCAGATTTGTGATGCAAGACTTGCCCTGGGTAAAGCCATGCTGACTTTGTTCCATTAAACCATGTCTTTCTATATGTTCTGTGATTCTGATGTTTAGAACACTTTCCACTATTTTTTCTGGCCTGAAGTCAGGCTAACCGGGTTCTGTAGTTTCCCGGATCGCCCCTGGAGCCCTTTTTAAATATTGGGGTTACATTTGCTATTCTCCAGTCTTCCGGTACAATGGATGATTTAATGATAAGTCCGCTGGTTCCTGTATCGATACCTAGAGGAAGAGGAGGAAAACCGCGAGGACAGTGGAACGGTCTTCCGGAAGCTTATGAACGGCATTCTCATTTAGAGACTTAATGATCTGATCTAAATCTTCCCCAAAGAGAAACTTACCCTTGAAGGGGAGGGATCCCAGGCGGGTTTTAGAGGAGCGTCCGTCCGACCAGTTTCGTAGCCAAGTAGGCGCCGAGCCAAGACTGCCGCTACCATGAAGTGAGCAAGCACTCTAAGTAGATCATAGAAGGCATTCCGCCCCGTATGCCATCACGGCCTCCAGCTGGTCCGCCTGTTGGGCCTCCGCCTCTGGCAAGTCCTGCGAGGTGAGCAGCTGCTGTACCCAGCACAGCCCTGCTCTCTGTGCCAGAGCATTGCAAATAGCCGCTCGCATCCCCAGTGCGGAACCTCAAAGATCCTCTTGAGGTAGAACCTCCAATTTCCTGTCCTGAGTGTCCTTCAGAGCCGTACCCTCCCGTGACATGGTATAGTGGTGTGTTTGGTCACTGCCCCCGAAACCGCCGAATCAACGGCGGGGAACCTTGAGGATGTCCAGGAAATCTTGTGGCAGTGGATAGAGCTTGTCCATCGCCCCTACTAACCCTGAGGGGTCGCCTCAGGGGTATCCCACTCCCGGGAGATGAGTTGAAGAAAAGAAGGATGGGTGGGAAAAGCTTTGGCCAGAGGCCGGAGGCCCGCTAGCAGAGGATCTCCCTGATGTTGTGGCTGTGGTCCGACTGGTTCCGGGGGGGGGGGGGGGGTTTCGATGTCCATTTCCGTCAATATATGAGGGATAAGGTCATCCAATTCCTCCGATTGAAAATACGTAGAATCCTCGGGTCATCTCCTTCCACTTGGGTGATTAAGGTGGGATCCTCCCCCGAGGATCTCCCGGAGAGGGCCCCCCCCGGGCAACCAACAGGAGCTCGAGGTGTTCCCGGAGGATCCTTGGAGGGCCAGGAGTAGTCCCCAACGACTGAGAGTTTCCCTTGGGAGGGAGACCCCCCCTGCAGCGCTGACAAAGGACCAACTTCGACGGAGTGGGACCCGGTAAGTCCATAGGTGCATCCCTGCACTGAAGGAAAGCCTTATGCATTAAGACAATAAACTCTGGTGAGAAGGCAGGAAAAACCCCCCCGGGAGGGGCTCCGAGGCCTCTCCTTCCCGGTGCCCAGAGTCAGACATGGTCAGCGGTGCCCTCAAGAGGGATGCTGGTGGTAACCGGGAGTCCTCCTCTGACATCCCCGCTTCCGAATCTGACATCAAAATGGCGCCGTTCCCGCACTCAGCGGGAACAGGGCCTTGCCGTTTTCTAGATTCACGCTCCGAAACTCCCTCGGCGTCCCCCTCAGCAGGGCTAGCTTCCCCGTCCGGGGAGGCAGCCAGAGCAACGCCCCTCCCTGGCGATTTTCACTCCCTGCCGACCGCAGGAGACACAAGGAGCCGACTGCGGCATTAGCGTGCGATGAGGAGCATAGGGGGAGGGGCGGGCGAGGCGCGGCAAACTTTCCTTGCGCTGTAGACAGCTCCAATGAAGAAAAACCCCCTGCCGACCCGAAGGACCGCCGAGGAATCGTCACTCCCGGCAGCCGGCTGGCCCCAGGGAATGTTCGTCGCGGGGCCGCGGGTCGACTCGCTAGCGTTGGGGGTGGAGGGGGGGGGGGGGGGGGGGGGGGGGGGGGAGAGGCTGGACCACCCAGCGTGCACTCCAACGGTCCAACTTCGACGAAGCCGCTGAGCTCCTAGCTCCCCTCGCCGAAGCTGAGGTAACCTAAAAATTCAATTAAAAAACCTTACCCCTGCCAAGTACCACGAGGGAGGCGAAGGAACAGAAAAAGAGAGGAGAGAGAGGTAGAGAGAGAGAGAGGCCTGTCAGCAAGCCCCGGTGGAGGTAAAAACAGTCACTCCCTCCCGCAGTTCTTTACAGCCTATTAAAGAACTCCTCTCTTTTTGTTTTGTTTTTTTTTGGTTTTTTTTTACTTGATCCCTTTCAAAAACAAAAATTAGAAAGAGCCTAAAACTAAGGCGTAGCTGAGGGGAACTCAGGTTCCCCCACTCGCATCTGCTGGAGTCAGAACGATACTGGGTTATGGTGACGAGGGTGGTGAGGTAATATAGCACCTCCTCCAGAAATCTGTTCTTGACTCCATCTGCTGGACGGGGGACATAACCCACCGTCCTGGACTGATCCTTGTACGTACAGGGAAGTGAGGACCTAGGCATCCTGCTTGTCCTGGGATAAAAGACTATACTTTCTGAGATTAATGTGCATGCTACTGTGTACACACTATTGAGGCTGACATTTTTGTGAATGCATTTCCCATTAATAATATTTCAGTGTGCATGTTAAATTTTTAAGGATGTGCACACTAAAAACATTTAGCATATGATTTAGTGCATAGATCCACAATGTCTTAGCAGCAGAGCACTAATACTGAGAGTGGATCTCTGAACCATTAAGTTCTATAGCCCTAAGGATTATGGTAACCTAGCAAGATGCTACACATGTTCTATTCTAGCATGCTGCCATTTTGGATCTCCAGAAGCCACACAAAGTATTCTAAACAGGCAAAAATATCTTAGGTTTCACATGTTTCATACTATATATTCAATTACCCCTGGATATGCGACAATCCTAGACGCTTCCACACCATTCTGGCATACACTACAGCACTAGATTGTGTATACATTATAAAGTGGGTATATCTGTTGGTTATGAAGTGGCTCTAATCCTAACCCTTCTAAAATTTAAAGAAGAAAAATTTGAAATATCCTGCAAGGTGCTCAATATATATCCTGTTTACCTTAAACTCTTAACAACTCACCTGCCTGTTAAAACTCTTCTTCATTTTCCATCCACATATACTCAGCGAAAGGGTTGTCTTCCATCATGGCTATGGCCATTAACAATCACATCATCACTGATGATACTGGGGCTGGTGCTGCTGCGGCTTGGGTCTTTCATGATGGTGCTGTATGACACTAAACTTTCAATCAAAAAACAAAAACAAAACAAAATACTGGTAAAATACTGCAGAAAATGTATGGCTCAAGGGATTGGCACAGATATATATGCAGCCTCAGGAGATATGAAAATCAGAGCATACCTTTCACATTCATAGAAAGCAAGTACATTAACTTCTAGGTCACTATTTTAAAGTAGTCTCAGCTTGGTATTGACCAAAAGGTTGTTACCCCTGGAAAGCCATTTTGTGGTCCTATGTAAAACAAGTTGAAGGTCTTCTGCTGTAAAAACCGGTGTCAATCCCATAAATTCATCACAAGATGTCCAGTCTTAGAGTAGTCAAGGACTGAATGGGCTAGCATATGAATAGGACTGAGGGACATCAAGCTTGAACTGTTGCTCATGGAGCTCTTCCAGCTAAGTGGACAAACAGAGGACATAGGAGTCTGCTGCTGTCAATTACCTTTATTAGGTATCAATTTACCATAAAATTTAGGAATAGAAATATGTTCATAAAATCAGGTAAAATTTTTGGGAGCCAATGGTTTTGTGGGTGAGATTATTTAGGCTTCCTTCTGTGTGGTCAATTTTCAAACTGTCCACATAGGGGAAAAGACCACATATACTTTATAGTCCATTGGTTTTGTACCAGCATACTTCTGCTTTGAAACTTGCCACAGATACAAATTACGGTACTTGCATTCAGTTGTGCCTGATTTTACTGCGGGTAGATTTTTATAAAGATTTGAAAATGCCATCTGTGTATACTTTTCCTCCCCCTGACATGAACACACCCTCAAGAATGCTTCTATTTAATGCGGCTGAAAGTCCATGTGTTATGGAACATGCAGACTTAGTATTGAGAGTGAGGGCAATTTACAGTTTTTAATTGGTTATCTGGAAACTGCTTTTTACCTGCAATTATTGCTTTGAAACTTGGCCTCTATACTGGCTGTTTTTGGATTTCTTTTTTTTATTTTGTCCATTTTTTCCTACTTACTTGCTTAATGTTTGACATTTTTTCCCTCCCCTCTCCCTCCATCCTCTCTATGTGGGAAGGGAACAATCCCAATTTCACAGCTGCAGCAGCACTCTCTGGGCCCAGGCTCTGACATGATGGCAGTTCCTCCCATGTCCATCACAGCAGGAGTGGTTGCTCCTGGGCCCATGCCAGTGGCAGAAACCAATTTTTAAGTATTCAGGTGATTTGGTGCCCAGAATTTGCAAAGCCTGAGAAAATTTGTTGTTTTTTAAAATGGAATCCATAAGCTCTATCCACTATATGCCTCCTGTGGTGTGAACAAACAAATGCTACACATTTATTTATTTATTTTATTTTGATTTTTTCTATACCGGCATTCGTGATAACATCACATCAAGCCGGTTTACAGTAAACAATGGGGTAATAACTGGAACATAGAACCAAATATGTAATATACATATTATAAATACAGTTACAATAAACAAGGATACGTACAACTAGGAGTAAGAAGAAGAAAAGATAGGAACTTTAACATGTTGTATTAACCTGTAGAATGGTAAAGTTTCCAAAGATGGAAGTGAATGATTTACAATGAATTGTTCAGTTCAAAAATGCAGTTTTTAACAATGAGGAAGAAAACATAAGTAATGAAGATTCTGGATGTTTATAAAGTGTAGGGGAAGATTATCAGGATGGTTATAAAAGAGAATTGTTGCTTGGAATTTGAATATCGGAGAGAATTGTTTTTAGTCTGAGTCTGGGAAGGCTTGTTTGAAAAGCCATGTTTTGAGTCTTTTTCTAAATGTCAATAAGCAGGGTTCTTGTCTAAGTTCCGTTGGTATGGAATTCCAAAGAGTGGGTCCTGCTGTGGAGAAAGCCCTATCTCTATAAGTTATATGGAGGGAAGTTTTGGAAGGTGGTACCTGCAGAGACTCTTTGTAGTACTCTCTTATGGGTCTGGAGGAAGTATGCTTTATGAAAGGGATTTGTAGGTTGAGAGGAGCGATTTGTTGGATGGATTTATAGATTATGGTGATTGACTTATAAAGAATTCTGAAATGGATTGGCAGCCAGTGTAAATCTTTAAGGATCGGGGTGATGTGCTCTCTTCTCCTTGTATTTGTTAGAATTCTAGCTGCCGTATTTTGAACCATTTGTAGCGGTTTGGTATGTGTTGATGGGGTACCTAATAATAAAGAATTGCAATAGTCTAACTTGGAGAAGATTATTGCTTGTAGGATAGTCCTGTAGTCATGGATGTGGAACAGAGGTCTTATTCTTTTTAGAACATTCAGTTTATGAAAGCAGTCTTTAGTGGTTTGGTTTATGAATGCTTTTAAGTTAAGCCTGTTATCGATGATTGCGCCCAAATCTCTTACTTTTGTAAGAGATTTGTAACTCTCACATCCAGTTCAGACCCTGCCTGCCCTGAATTATGGCAACTTTTAGCTTTGAAATGATTTGTGAGTAACCTGCTATCTTGCTGAAAGGCACTAATGGACAAGCTCACAAAACAAGAGAGTCTTGAAACTAACCATCTCAAATTAACTATCGAATTCCAAAGCTCTAGTAAGATCATTTAGTGTTAAAAATGATGTAGTGCTCAGGATCACAAAGTCCAACCTAAAAATGTGAAAGTAGTAGTTCAAAGAAGAGCTGGTAAGAGCAGACTTGTGTGTGCACTAGAAAAAAAAATTAGGTTCTATCTATTTGCTTGCTGAATAAAGCATGCTAGTCCTTTGTTCTGTTTAGGAGTATGAGCTTTAAAGTATATTAATTTCTGTTTGAGGGTGTGATAGAGATTTACATAAGAACATAACAATTGTCATACTGGATCAGACCAAGGGTCCATCAAGCCCAGTATCCTGTTTCCAACAGTAGCCAATCCAAGTCACAAGTACCTGGCAAGTATCCAAACAGCAAATAAAGCAAATGTTGCTTACCTGTAACAGGTGTTCTCACAGGACAGCAGGATGTTAGTCTTCACATATGGGTGACATCACAGGATGGAGCCCAATCATGGAACACTTTTGTCAAAGTTTCTAGAACTTTGACTGGCACCTACTGGGCATGCCCAGGATGGCATTAACCCTGCAACCAGCAGGGGTCCCCCTTCAGTCTTGTTTAAAAGCTATGGTAAGTGCCAAAAAATAAAATAAGAAAATGTAACGAACCCAACATCGCAGGGCGGCGGGCGGGTTTCGTGAGGACTACCATCCTGCTGTCCTGTGAGAACACCTGTTACAGGTAAGCAATATTTGCTTTCTCATAGGACAAGCAGGATGGTAGTCCTCACATATAGGTGAGTACCAAGCTGAGGATGTCCGGGAAATACACCAAATGTACTCAAAATGTGCAATAGGCACAAGGACTGTGGCGGAATTTGGTAGAGGGCATCCTGAACCCTAACGGGCAGGTGGGAAGGGTGTGCTGGTACATCGACCAAAAAGAAAAGGAGGTCTCCTTCTAGCAGCAAAAAAAGAACTGAACTTTGTTTCTCTTCCAGTCCACACCATTCCCAAGCTAGAAGTTGGCCTTTTAAAGTCCCCTCATTTACAAATTTGCCTTATATACGGTCCCCCCGGCATTGTCGACAACAATCCTTCTCCCCTCACTGAATTTATATCTCAAGTCATTGATCTGGATAGCCCAGCCATAATTCTTGGAGACTTTAACCTCCATGTCGACGCCATTCCCAGTACGCCCTCCTGCAGAGCCTTCCTCTCATCTCTTGATGCCATGGGTTTCCTCTCAAATTATTAACTCTCCCACCCACAAAGCACGCCATACCCTTGATCTTATATTCATCAACTCCCACATTCATTCCAAAGCAGCCCCATCTTGTACCCCTATACCCTGGTCCGATCATACACTAACATCCTCTCTTTCGATAAACTGCAATCTCACTAATCCCTGCACCAACAAAACTATTCACTTCAGAAAACCCTGCAGCAGAGATGACCTCATCTCCGCCCTATCCAACAGCCTAGACAAGCTTGACTGCATCAACACCGAAATAGCCATCTCATCCCGGAATGAAATCACCTCCAACATTGCCAATTCCCTATGCCCCTTCACCACTAAAATCCTAAACACCTCCAGGAACGCAAAAAAACCGTGATACACTACGGAACTTAAAAATCTTAAACACACCTTGAAATGAAATGACGCCAAGACCCCACCCCATCCCTCCTCGCCAACTACAAATCTGCACTACACACCTACCATACATCTATCCTTAAAACTAAAAAAGATTTCTATGCTAGCAGAATACACGACCTTCAATTTAACCCAAAAGCTCTCTTCTTGTACGTTGCAGGGCTCACCAAGTCTCCCATTCCTACCCCCACTGACTCATTCAGTCCAAATGCGATAAACTAGCCATCTACTTCAATGAAAAAATCTCTAAACTCATACAACACTTTACATCACCATCCCCATATTGTATACCACCCACTGCCACTTCATTGACACCCTTTAACTCCTTTGTACTGACATCTTCAGTTGAAACCTTAAATATACTCAAAAAAATGAAACCAGCCCGTCGCTCCTCTGACACTACCCATCAAAACCCTACTAACCATTCCCAGCATTATAGCAAAACCCATTGCCAACATCATGAACACTTCTCTTTCTTCTGGAACTATCCCTGATCTCCTCAAGCAAGCCACCATAAAAAGCCCCTACTTAAGAAACCCAATCTTGATCCCAACGACCCCGCCAACTTCCGACCCATCTCCAACCTTCCCTTCCTCTCTAAAGTACTTGAAAAAATTGTCAACAATCAACTCTCTGACCATCTTGAAAAACATAACATCCTCTCCCACTCTCAATTCGGTTTCCAAAAACTCTACAACACTGAAACTCTCCTACTCTCTCTTTCTGACACCATTCTAAGAGGTTTTGACAAAGGTCACTCCTACCTCCTTGCCCTTCTTGACATATCCGCAGCATATGACACAGTTAATCACAACATTCTTCTAAAACGTCTCTGTGAAATAGGTATCTCTGGCACCCCTTTATTATGGTTCAAATCATACCTCACCAATAGACTCTACAAAGTCAAAATTGATAACCATGAATCCAAACCAATACACCTCCACATAGGAGTCCCCCAGGGATCTTCACTGTCCTCTACCCTCTTCAATATATACCTTCTCCCCTTATGCCACCTCCTCTCTGACCTCAAACTCACCCATTTCATATAAGTGGACGACGTGCAAGTTCTTATCCCTATCACCGACTCTCTCACCTCCACCCTCGAAAGATGGGAAAACGCATGTTCTTCTATAAATAAACTCCTCACCTCCCTCAACCTAGCCCTTAATTCCTGCAAAACTGAATTACTCATTATCTCACCACAGCATCTCCCTGCCAACTCCTACCCCCACAACCTATCCCTCTCATTACATGCACGAGACCTAGGAATCATAATTGATAATCACCTCAACCTTCAAAAATTCATTGGCTCAACCATGAAAAGCTGCTACTTTAAACTCAACACCCTATAAAAACTCAGACCCTTACTGCACCTCAATGACTTCCGTACAGTTCTTCAAGCCACCATTCTATCCAAACTTGACTACTGTAATTCCCTTCTCCTTGGTCTACCTAAAGCCACAATTAAACCCCTTCAACTGCCAGGATACTCACCAAGTCCTGCAAATTTGACCATATCACAACCTATTCTCAAAGATCTTCACTGGCTCCCCATCCACCTTCGAATAACTTACAAAACCCTTACTTTGATACACAAAACCCTCCACAATCAGAACATGCACTGGATGAAAGATTTCATACATTACCACGCTTCCATTAGACCAACCAGATCTGCATACAAAGGTACCTTCCACACACCCACCCCCAAACACATACACCTCAACTCCACTAAAGATCGTGCCTTATCCATAGCTGGCCTTTATGCTTGGAATGCCATGCCCCCTGACCTCAGACTTGAACAGTGCACACAGAAAATTAAAAAAAAAAAACAAAAACTTAAAACTTGGCTATTCCAGCAGGCTTACCAATAACCCTCACCTCATTAAGCCCCTTTCTGACACTCTTATTTGAAACTGGCAAGTTCTGTGATGCTTTATAACTAAGGTTAACTCGCTATCCTAGAATGTATTAAGTTTAATACGCTAGCCCTAGATGTACAAAGTTCTGTTATCACTATCGTTATACTGTTATTATACTACTTCCATTTACAAGCCTTGGTCCTCCAGCTCTCCTGCCTTTCCTCCTCTATCTCACATTTTACTCCCAGTTCCTCGCACCCCTGTTATATGTAACTTTCCATATTACCCATGTTATATGTAAACCGGTATGATATCTCTTGATGAATGTCGGTCAAAAAAAATCCTTAAATAAATAAGTTGCAAAAAGGTTGCACAAGACAGATTGGCCGAAGATGGAATCTTGTCTTCCGGCTTTGTCTAAACAATAATGGGCTGTGAAGGTATGAAAAATCAGGTGGCAGCCCTACAAATATCAGAAAGCAGCACCGAGCGTAGGTGCACTACTGAAGTCGCCATGGCCCTGACAGAGTGTGCTTTAATATGGTCTTGGAGTGGAATGCCTGCTTTCTGACAGCAAAAGGATATGCCAGTCCTCTAACCCTGTTTTCTTGTGAACCAGCATGATGGGACTACTGTCTTGAATGTTGGTATATAAAAAAACTAAATAAATAAATAAATAAATAAACCAGGAGGAGAGAGTCTGCTTACCCACAGGCTGCCCCAATCTGGTGGAATGGAAAGAAAACAGTTGGGTGCTTTTCCTGTGAGCAGATGTACTGTCTAGATAGAATACTAGAGCCCGTTTACAGTCAAGGGTATGCAGAGCCTGTTCTCCTGGATTAGAATGGGGCCTGGGAAAGAAGGTGGGTAGTATAATGGATTGATTAATGTGAAACTCCGAGACTACCTTAGACAGAAACTTAGGGTGAGTGCGGAGTACTACCTGGTCGTGCAGAAGTTTAGTGTAAAGCGGATAAGTAACTAGGGCCTGTAACTCACTAAGTCTGCGAGCGGATGTGATTGCCAACAGAAAAATCACTTTCTTCGCTATCTCACTTTCCATGTGAGATAGCGAAGATCACAGGTTTGGAGAGGCTCGAATGGTGGTTTCATGAGCCGAACCAAAACTAGATTAAGGTCCCAAGAGGGGCCGGAGGCACAGTGGAGGTTTGAGGTGGAGCAAGCCCTTCAAAAATTGTGTGACAAGGGGTTATATTAAAAAGGGTACATCCCCAACACCTTTATGGAAAGGCGGGCTACCAGACTGACATGCATCCTGATGGAAGAAGGTTTTAGACCTGACTGATAGGTGCCAGAGGTAGTCCAGAAACTTCGTGGTGGAACAAGTGAAAGGATCAAGGGACAGTGAGGAACACCATGACTTAAACCTGTTCCATTGTAAAAACAAGATTTTCTCGTGGAAGGCTTCCAGGACACAGGAAACTGGGCCCAAAAGGTTGAGAGGCTGAAGAATTAACCTTTCAACATCCAGGCAGTCAGGGACAAGGCCTGAAGATTGGGGTGGCGTAGGCACCTGTCGTTCTGAGTGATCAGAAGCGGGTCCTTCCCCCAGGGGAATGTGCCTGCGAATGGAGAGGGTCCTGAAGAATCAGAAACCGCACTTGGCATGGCCAGTGAGGGGCTATCAGGATCATGGTTCCTTTGTCCTGACGTAGCTTCACGAGAGTCTTTGAGAGAAGTGGAAGTGGAGGGAATGCATAGAGGGAGACCGGTGGCCCATGAGAGGGAGAATGCGTCTCTTGGTAGTGAATGATGGCTGCGAATGAGCAAGCAAAAGTTCTCTACTTTGCGGTTTTGAGGTGACACAAAGAGGTTTGTGTAAGGGTAACCCCAACGCTGGTATATAGAGTTCGCTACTGTGGGGTTGAGAGACCACTCGTGTGGCTGAAAAGTGTGAATCAGCCTGTATGCCAACACATTGTCCACTCTCAGCAAGTAGGTGGCCCTGAGGTACATCGAGTGGGAAAGGGCCTCCGCCCATATCTGTGCAGCTTCTGACAAAGAAGGGAGGAGCCTGTCCTCCCTGCTTGTTGATGTACCACATAGCCACCTAGTTGTCTGTCTGGATCAGGATGACCTGGTTGGCAAGGCGATCCTGAAACACCTGAGAGCATATCTGATTGCTCGTAGCTCCAGGAAATTTATTTGGTGTTTGGCTTCCTCTGGAGACCAAGTCCCTTGAGTTTGCAAATTTGCCAGATGTGCTCCCCAGCCGAGGTTGGAAGCATCGGTGGTAAGGGTTATTTGAGGATTTTGAGTCTGGAAAGGTAGGCCTTGGAGGAGATTGGATTGGATTTTTCCACCAAGCCAGAGACTGACCAAGTGGGTCGGTGATGTGGACAATGGCTGATAGTGGTTGAACGGATTGAGTCACTGGGACCTTACGAATCCACTGCATGATTCTCATGGGCCAAGCGGGCCATTGGGGTAACATACACCGAGGATGCCAGGTGCCCCAGCAGTATGAGGAAATGGCGTGCAGTTGAGCGTTGTTAAGACTTTAGCTGGTGTGCGAGAGAAGTGAAAGTGAGAGCTCACTATCGAGGCAGAAATGCCTTTGCTTTGAAGTTGTCCAAAGTCTGCTCCTATGAATGATAGTCTGAGATGGGACTAAGCAGGATTTCGTGGTGATGAGAAATCTTACAGAGATCAGAGTGTGTAAGGTAAGATGTAGGGACGAAAGAGCAGCTTGCTGAGTGGGAGCCCTGATTAGCCAATCATCGAAGTGGGGTAGACGTGAACACCTTCGGCTCTGAGGAAGGCTGCTACTACTATGAGACACTTGGTGAAGACTCGTGGTGCAGAGGCTAGGCCGAACGGGAGCACTCGGGATTGATATGCTTTGGTCCTACCAGGAATCTCAGAAATCTGCGATGAGACGGAGTGATGGCTATGTTGGTGTAAGCGTCCTGAGGTCTAGAGAGCAGAAGCCAGTCTCCTCTTTGCAGAAGAGGAAGGGAGGGAACCCAAGGTTACCATCTTGAACTTTTCTCGTTGGAGGTACTTGTTGAGGACACGCAGGTCCAGAATTGGACAGATGCCGCCTGACTTTTGGGGATTAGAAAGTACCGGGAATAGAATCCAAGGCCCTGTTGGGAGTAGGCCACTGGTTCGATTACCCTGGATTGAAGGAGGAGGGAGTCTTCCTGGTCCAGGAGTAGTAAATGGTCTGATGTCCCCCCCCATCAGCCGAGATGGGGAATCCAGTGGGATGGAGAGAAAGTTCAGGTGATAACCTTGAGAGATTATGGCAAGGACCCACTAGTCAGAGGTGATTGTGGTGCCATATGCTGTCGAAATGACACAATAGACCTCCCACTGGTACCTCCGCAGCGGAAGCTGGCTGCTGCTCTCTATGCAGGAGTCAAAACCGGAAGCAGAACCCGGCTGAGGAGCTGCTTGTGGTTTTTGCTTACGAGGTTATCCCTGACTGGGCCTTTTTGGAAAGGCTTCGTGGAGCGACTCTAGACGGTGGTGGATAGGACTTCCCTTGGACGGTAAGAATGACTTTTTGGAGTCCTTCCTGAATGGTTGTTTGGCTGGATATTCAGAAGGCATCATAGAGAGCTGGCGGAGATCTCAGATGATCCTTGAGCTGCGCGCCACTGTTTGTTGGATCTGTTCACCAGATTGTCCCCAATGCAAGGGAGATCGGACAATCTGTCCTGGACTACGGACGTAAGTCCGAGGACTTAAGCCAGGCCCATCTTCTTGCAGAAATAGCAGCTGCCCGCAACCTGGAAGCGGTGTCGAAGATGTCATAAGATGACCTTATTTCATGTTTTTCCCGCTTCAAAACCTTTGTTGAACCCAGGGCTTGCAGCTGTTCCTGGAATTATTGTGGCAGGGACTCTGCAAAGTCCTGTATTTGCTTCAATAGGACCCTATTGTACTGGGTCATATAAAGTTGGTAAGAGGCTTCCAGAATAAGCATTGATCCCTGGAAGACACGCTGATCAATGATATCCAGGAATTCTGTTCCCTTGCCTGGAGGGAAGGAAGAATGGGGGCTTTGAACGTCATGCCTTCTTTTGGGCAGATTCAACAACCACGGACTGGTGATCCAATTGAGGTTTTTGGAATCCTGGAGCTGACTGGACCAAGTATGTTGTATCTGCTTTCCGGTTTGACTGGTGCTACCGAACCAGGGTGTTCCCAATTCTTTTTGAGAAGATCCAAAGAACTTGATGGATAGGGAGGACGTGATTTCTTGGGAGCATCCCAGAATTGTAACAGCTCCATCATCTGATGTCCATCGTCTTGCTCAGTTCTGTAGTTGGAAGGGAACCAGCTCAGACACTTCCTTCACAAAACTAATGAAGGACAAGTCACTCTGGAGGAGGACGCTTCCTGCTTTTGGTAGGAGAGGATGGTGTATGGTAAATTGGTGTCCGGGGGACGAATCGTCGGTCCAGTGTCATAAGGATCAGCACCGGTCCCTCAGGGAACCTGAGATGGACGGGACGAAGGTATTCCCTAAGGTCCCGGTCTAGGCTACGAAGGCATCGAAGAAGTAACCGGAGGCAACGATGAAGGCATCAAGGGACGGATCGGCGGCACCGATGACAGCAACGGTATCGATGACTATGATGGTTGAGGCTTCGGTAGGACTCCCAATGGAGGAAGACGGAACGGTGTTTCTCCTCCCGATGAGAGAGCAAGTGGAGAGGGTGCCAGCACCATCAGTGACTCCGGATCCATCGGTGGAAAAGCGGCTATAAGCGCTTCCATCCTGAGAGGCAGCAGTGCCAGTGATGCCGGAAATGGGATCGGTGGTCGGTTCCACAATTGGCACCAGGGTCGGCATCGGAGGAACCTGGAATCTTTGCATCGCTTTGTCAATGGCCTCCTGAACCATCCGGTCCGGCTCTTCACGGAGACCTGGAGCAATCAGCCCCGGTTCTCGAAGGGGAGAAGGAGGCAGAGGCGTAGCCGGAGGGACCACCATTAAAGGCAGAGTCACGGCTCTTATTACCTGTCCGGGTTAGGGTTGCTTAGGTGACCCGGTCTCAGAAAGAGTCGATCCCTTTTCTGGACAGGGTTTCTTGGATGGCAGCTCGGACGATGGCGAGGTTGATTTGCCTTCGTCGATGGTCCGAGGCTTTCGGTGTCGATGCCGATGTTACTCTCCGCCTCAGAAATCTGCTTCACTTTTTTGAAGGAGTTAATAAACATGTGGATAAAGTTGAACCGGCAGATGTAGTGTACTTGGATTTTTTAGAAGGCGTTTGACAGAGTTCCTCAAGAGAGGCTTCTACGAAAAGTAAAAAGTCATGGGATAGGTGGCGATGTCCTTTGGTGGATTACAAACTGGCTAAAGACAGGAAACAAAGAGTAGGATTAAATGGACAATTTTCTCAGTGGAAGGGAGTGGGCAGTGGAGTGCCTCAGGGATCTGTATTGGGACCCTTACTTTTCAATATATTTATAAATGATCTGGAAAGAAATACGAGTGAGATAATCAAATTTGCAGATGATACAAAATTGTTCAGAGTGGTTAAATCACAAGCAGCTTGTGATAAATTGCAGGAAGACCTTGTGAGACTGGAAAATTGGGCATCCAAATGGCAGATGAAATTTAATGTGGATAAGTGCAAGGTGATGCATGCTATAGTTACACAATGTTAGATTCCAGATTAGGTGCTACCACTCAAGAAAGATCTAGGCGTCATAGTGGATAACATATTAAAATCGTCGGTTCAGTGTGCTGTGGCAGTCAAAAAAGCAAACAGAATGTTGGGAATTATTAGAAAGGGAATGGTGAATAAAACGGAAAATGTCATAATGCCTCTGTATCGCTCCATGGTGAGACCGCACCTTGAATACTGTGTACAATTCTGGTCACCCGCATCTAAAAAAGATATAATTGCGATGGAGAAGGTACAGAGAAGGGTGACCAAAATGATAAGGGGAATGGAACAGCTCCCCTATGAGGAGA
This sequence comes from Rhinatrema bivittatum, assembly GCF_901001135.1. Classification (NCBI taxonomy): domain Eukaryota; kingdom Metazoa; phylum Chordata; class Amphibia; order Gymnophiona; family Rhinatrematidae; genus Rhinatrema; species Rhinatrema bivittatum. The sequence continues at coordinate 3,682,145 of NC_042632.1, forward strand.
GACTAAAGAGGTTAGGACTTTTCAGCTTGGAGAAGAGATGGCTGAGGGGGGATATGATAGAGGTGTTTAAAATCATGAGAGGTCTAGAACGGGTAGATGTGAATCGGTTATTTACTCTTTCAGATAATAGAAAGATTAGGGGGCACTCCATGAACTTAGCATGTGGCGCATTTAAAACTAATTGGAGAAAGTTCTTTTTCACTCAACACACAATTAAACTCTGGAATTTGTTGCCAGAGGATTTGGTTAGTGCAGTTAGGATTGGATAAGTTCTTGGAGAAGTCCATTACCTGTTATTAATTAAGCTGACTTAGAAAATAGCCACTGCTATTACTAGCAATGGTAACATGGAAAGGACTTAGTTTTTGGGTACTTGCCAGGTTCTTATGGCCTGGATTGGCCACTGTTGGAAACAGGATGCTGGGCTTGATGGACCCTTGGTCTGACCCAGTATGGCATGTTCTTATGATCCCCTAGGTCCTGAGGGGGAGCAGAGGTTGTCGATGGCCGGAAAGTCGTCGACGCTGGACGGTCACCGGCCAGTGCCAGATACTGACGCGACGTGAATGGCGCCGGTTTGGACGACAACAAAGCTATGGACGGCGTCGGAGTTTGAGGACCGAAAGAGAAGTTCCATTTTCTCCATTCTGGCCTTGCGACCTTTTGGTGTCATTAAGGCACATTTGGTGCAAGTCAGAACATAATGCTCACACCCTAGGCACATTACACAGACTTTATGGGGGTCTGTGATGGACATGGTGTGAGCGCAGTCAGGGCACTGATGGAACCCCGACACCATGGCCTTTGAAAAAATTGAGCCGTGGTGGCGGTTGATGGCCAGTAGGACCGCGAGGCCGAACTCGACGGGAATCGACCGAAATCGAGTAAAAAACTTACACCGGAGTACGTGGAGGTAAAATTCAAGAGGGGACCCCTGTGGGGTATTAAAGTTTGAAGTAATTCTGTGAGAAAATTCTGTCAGGAATCTCTAGAGATCCTTAATCCGTGTGGGCTACTGCTGCATGGAAAAAAGAAGACTGAAGGGGAAACCCCTGCTGGTTGCAGGGTTAGTGCCAATCCTGGGCATAGCCCAGTAAGTGCCAGTCAAAGTTCTAAAAACTTTGACAAAAGTGCTCCGTGATTGGGCTCCATCCTGTGATGGTTAACCATATGTGAGGACTACCATCCTGCTTGTCCTGTGAGAAATCTCAAGCTACTATTGCTTTTAATTAATAGCAGTTTATGGGGCTTTTCCTCTAGGAACTTATCCAAAATTTTTTTAAACCCAGTTACACTAACTGCTATAACCACATCCTCTGGCAATGAATTCCAGAGCTTAAACTATGCGCTGAGTGAAAAATAATTTTCTTCAACTTGTTTTAAATAAGCTACTTGCTAAACTTCATGGAGAACCCCCTAGTCCTATTATCTGAGAGAGTAAATAATCAATTTACATAAACTTTTTCAAGTCCTTTCATGATTCTTACAAGTCTTACAAGTCCCTTCTTCCCATCCTCTCGACCCCCCTCAACCAATTTCTAGGACTCACTACCCTCTCTATCATTTTGTTCAATGCCCAATCACTCTCTAAAAAAACCCCCATTCTAAATGACCTCCTCATTGATGCCAACCCAGACGTCTGTGCAATCACACGGAAACCTGGCTCAAAGAAACCGACACAGTCCTCTTGAACCAGCTACCGACCCACTCCTACGAATTCCTATCCATTCCAAGACCCAAGAAAAAAGGAGGCGGGCATCCTCCTAGCCTTCAAGAAGCACCTCAATCTCAAACTCACCCACTCCACTCTCCCACCAAACTAGAAATTGGCCTCTTTAAGTCTCCCTCGCTACAGATTTGTCTTATCTATGCCCCTCCTGGCTCCATTGAACGGGACCCCTCCCCCTTAATCGAATTCTTATCCACCAACATCAACACTGAAATTCCTTCCATCATCCTAGGAGATTTCAACCTCCATGCTGATTGCCACCCCCCTTACCCCTCTTGTGAGACATTCCTCACAGCACTCAGAACAAATCATTGCCTCCCCTACCCACCAAGCCGGACACTCCCTGGACCTCATATTCGTCAACCACTACTTCCTATCTCCCACCCCCACCACCTGCTCCCCGGTACCGTGGTCGGACCACTTCCTCATAGAAGCCATGCTTACCCTTAACTTCCCCACCACCCCTACCCCCACAAACCAACACAACCTTTACCTTTAGAAAATCCTGCTCAGGAGATGAACTAGCTCTTGCTATCTCCAACGCCCTCCACTATCCTTGACTGCTCCACTCCAGAAACTGCCATCACATCCTGGTTCAGCACAACCCTAGAAATCGCTGACAAAACTATGTCCCATCACCAGACGTAATCTACCCCAATCCACAAAAACCATCAACCATGGTACACGCACTGAATTAAGATCCTTAAAACATACCCTTAGGCAGCGAGAGAGAACTCTGGCGTAGAGCCCCCTACCCCCAACTCGCCTCAAGCTACAAATCCGCCCTTCACCACAATAGAATAACCACCCTCAAAACTAAACGAGACTTCTATGCCTCCAAGATCCACCAGTACATGTACAACCCGAAAGCCCTCTTCAATTATGTTGCCAACCTCTCACCAAGTCTCCCAGCCTGCTATCCCTGAAAATGAAGCCACCGCCAAAGAGCGAAGAATCGCCCAATATTTCCTCGCAAAAATCACTAACATCCTCCGTAGATTTCAACTCCCATCCCCTTCAACCCCCCTTTCCCTCCCCTCCAAACCTTCCCCCACTACACCCACCCCTCCTAACCCTCGAACTTACTTCCTCCAAAGAAGTGGAATCGATCCTCAGATAAACTCAACCTGCATCCCACCCTTCAGACACCATCCCCACAAAATCCCTCCTCTCCATCCCGAATTCGATATCCAAACCCATTGCAGACATTATAAACTCCTCCCTCTCTTCAGGCTCTGTCCTGATGCCCTCAAACAAGCAATTGTTAAGCCCCTCCTAAAAAAACCAGCATTAGACCCTAAAGACCCCCGCCAACTTTCGCCCCATCTCTAACCTGCCCTTCCTCTCCAAAATTATGGAAAAGATTGTGAACATCCAACTTACAGAATAGCTAGAAAACAACAATATACTACACCCAGCCCAATACGGCTTCCGTAAGCACCTCAACACCGAAAACACTCCTGCTTTCCCTCACTGACCACTTGCTCATAGGCATGGACCAAGGCAACTGTTACCTCCTCGCCCTCCTCGATATCTCAGCTGCCTTTGACACCATCAATCACACAAACCTCCTCATCAACCGTTTGACCGAAATAGGCATCTCAGGCCTAGCCCTGCTATGGTTTAATCCTATTTATCTAACAGAAAGTTTTCTGTCACGATAGGAAACGCCAATTTCCACACTCTACCCCCCCTGGCTCAAGGTGTTCCCCAAGGTTCCTCCCTTCTCCTCTACTACCCTCTTCAATATCTATCTCACACCTCTATGCCAGCTCCTCACAGAACTCGGCCTCAAATTCTACCTCTATGCAGATGACGTGCAAATCATCATTCCCATTCACAACTCTCTCTCAGACGCCCTCGCATTCTGGAACACATGTCTTGCCAACATAAACGATTTCCTCACCAACATCCACCTCGCCCTAAACTCCGCTAAAACAGAGCTGCTCCTCATCTCTCCCCACCTCCCCCCTAAACCCCTGATCTCTAATGACCCAGCTTTCAATACTATAGCATCCCAACCTACTGTAAGAGACCTTGGGGTAATTCTTGATCAACAACTCAATCTAAAAAAAACAGATCAACTCCATCCTCAAAGCAGGTTTCTTCAAGCTCAGTATTCTGAAGAAGCTCAGACCCCTCCTCCACTATCATGATTTCCGTACTGTCGTCCAAGCTACCCTTTCCTCAAAGCTTGACTACTGTAATGCCCTCCTCCTCGGTCTACCCTCCTCCACTCCCAAAACCCTTACAATTGCTCCAAAATGCAATTGCCAGGGTTATCACCAACACTCAGAAAGCCGATCATATCACCCCCATACTCAAAGAACTCCACTGGCTCCCCATCGCATCTCGCATTCTCTTTAAAGTCTTAACTATATTACACAAATCTATCCACTCTCACAACTCCAACTGGCTGGATGAACCCTTCTGTCCTATACGTTCTGACCGACCTATTCGTTCTGTCAACATAGGTACCCTCTCCATACCCCCTCTAAAAAAGCCCACCTCTCCTCCACCAGAGATCGCGCACTATCCATTGCAGGTCCTAAACAATGGAACGCCCTCCCTACCACGCTAAGGCTTGAGCCATGTTACTCCAAGTTCAGAAAAAAACTTAAAACATGGCTCTTCCAACAAGCCTACCCTGTCTAATCTTCACCCCCTCCCCTTCAGCCCATACCTTCTTTGAACCTCCTTTGAACCTCTCCCCTCCCCCTCCAGCCCTTACCTTACCTTCTTTGAACCTTTTGTATATAGACCCTTGGGCCCTTGTAAGTATATAGACCTTGTAAGCAACCCTTTTAAGCCTGTATATTCAGACCTGTAAATAGCCTGTTACAGTTTTTAATGCTTCTATTTCATTGCCTTCTGCTCTATGTATATTCCTCCCTGTTTCCCCTCCCTGTTAATTGTAATTTCAGCCTTTCAGTTACAATGTGAACAGGTATGAACCGGTATGATGTATGCTTACTAATGCCGGTATATAAAAAGTTTTAAATAAATAAATAAATAAAATAAATTTTGTAGACCTCTATCATATCCCTCCCTCAGTCATCTCTTCTCCAAACTGAGCAGCCCTAACTTCCTTAGCCTTATCTCATAGGGCAGCCATTCCATGCCACTTATTTTGGTCGCCCTTTGAAGTATATTTGCTATTTGACAGTCAGAGTTTTACAATCATACTGTTCTGCTATTTGAGAGTGTGGTACACCGGTCTACTTGTTTCTTTTCCCACCCACATGTCTCATGTCTACATTTATAGAGTATTGCCTAATAGGGGAAGAGAGAAAAAGGAATGCTACGGCCAAGTGCAAAACAAACCCTCATTATAAGAATATAAGAACATGCCATACTGGGTCAGACCAAGGGTCCATCAAGCCCAGCATCCTGTTTCCAACAGTGGCCAATCCAGGCCATAAGAACCTGGCAAGTACCCAAAAACCAAGCCTATTCCATGTTACCGTTGCTAGTAATAGCAGTGGCTATTTTCTAGGTCAACTTAATTATAGCAGGTAATGGACTTCTCCTCCAAGAACTTATCCAATCCTTTTTTAAACACAGCTATACTAACTGCACTAAACACATCCTCTGGCAACAAATTCCAGAGTTTAATTGTGCATTGAGTAAAAAATAACTTTCTCCAATTAGTTTTAAATGTGCCACATGCTAAATTCATGGAGTGCCCCCTAGTCTTTCTATTATCCGAAAGAGTAAATAACCGATTCACATCTACCCGTTCTAGACCTCTCATGATTTTAAACACCTCTTATCATATCCCCCCTCAGCCATCTCTTCTCCATGCTGAAAAGTCCTAACCTCTTTAGTCTTTCCTCATAGGGGAGCTGTTCCATTCCCTCTATAATTTTGATCACCCTTCTCTGTACCTTCTCCATCGCAATTATATCTTTTTGAGATGCGGCGACCAGAATTGTACACAGTATTCAAGGTGCGGTCTCACCATGGAGCGATACAGAGGCATTATGACATTTTTCCGTTTTATTCACCATTCCCTTTCTAATAATTCCCAATATTCTGTTTGCTTTTTTGACTGCCGCAGCACACTGAACCGACGATTCAATGTGTTATCCACTATGACGCCTAGATCTCTTTCTTGGGTTGTAGCACCTAATATGGAACCTAACATTGTGTAACTATAGCATGGGTTATTTTTCCCTGTATGCATCACCTTGCACTTATCCATATTAAATTTCATCTGCCATTTGGATGCCCATTTTCCAGTCTCACAAGGTCTTTCTGCAATTTATCACAATCTGCTTATGATTTAACTACTCTGAACAATTTTCTATCATCTGCAGATTTGATTATCTCACTCGTCATATTTCTTTCCAGATCATTAATAAATATATTGAAAAGTAAGGGTCCCAATACAGATCCCTGAGGCACTCCACTGCCCACTCCCTTCCACTGAGAAAATTGTCCATTTAATCCTACTCTGTTTCCTGTCTTTTAGCCAGTTTGCATCCACGAAAGGACATAGACACCTATCCCATGACTTTTTACTTTTCCTAGAAGCCTCTCATGAGGAACTTTGTCAAATGCCCTCTGAAAATCCAAGTATACAACATCTATCTGTTCACCTTATCCACAAGTTTATTAACTCCTTCAAAAAAATGAAGCAGATTTGTAAGGCAAGACTTGCCTTGGGTAAAGCCATGCTGACTTTGTTCCATTAAACCATGTCTTTCTATATGTTCTTTGATTCTGATGTTTAGAACACCTTCCACTATTTTTCCTGGCACTGAAGTCAGGCTAACCGGTCTGTAGTTTTCCCCGGATCGCCCCTGGAGCCCTTTTGAAATATTGGGGTTACATTAGCTATCCTCCAGTCTTCAGGTACAATGGATGATTTTAATGATAGGTTACAAATTTTTACTAATAGGTCTGAAATTTCATTTTTTAGTTCCTTCAGAACTCTGGGGTGTATACCATCCGGTCCAGGTGATTTACTACTCTTCAGTTTGTCAATCAGGTCTACCACATCTTCTATGTTCACCGTGATTTGATTCAGTCCATCTGAATCATTACCCATGAAAACCTTCTCCAGTACGGGTACCTCCCCAAGATCCTCTTCAGTAAACAACCCGAAGCAAAGAAATAATTTAATCTTCTCCGCGATGGCCTTATATTCTCTAAGTGCCCCTTTTAAAAGAAATAGTAGTCCTAGTTTAAAAGTCTTTGGCTACAGAATACTCAAAAAAAATCTCAGGAAAGTTTAAGAAATAATGTTTTATAATAACTTGCATAGTAAAATATAGTAACAATGGCAGATAAAGACCAAATGATCCATTCAGTTTGCCCCAGCAACTTTTTTATGGTGGTAACTGCCGTTTTGCAGTAAACTGCAAAAATGTTTACAACCACTCCCTTCTTCATTTCTAATCTCAAGCCTTTAGGGATTTACAGTGTACCATAATTCATTTACTGTTCTCGTGTTTATCACCTCTTCTGGGAGGGCATTCCAGGCATCTAACACCATCTCCATGAAGAAATATTTTCCTAATATTGGTTGAATCTTCCCCCTTGGAATTGCGTATCGTGACCCCTAGGTCTACAGATTTCTTTCCAATGGAAAAGATTGGATGTTTTTGCATCATTAATACCATTCAGGATCAGAAGGTCCATATCATATCTCCCTTGCAACTCCTCTCCTCCAGGGTACACATATTTAGATCCTTCATCCTCTCTTCATAGGTCTTCTGAAACAGAGCCCACACCATTTTGGTCGCCTTCCTTTGGAGTGTTTCCATCTTGTTTCTATTGTTTTTGAGATATGGTCTCCAGAACTTAACACCTCACCCAAGACCTGTACAGGGGGCATTATCACCTCCCTTTTGCTAGTTATTCCTCTCTCTATGCAGCCCAGCATCTTTCTGGCTTTGCTACCGCCTTGTTGCATTGCTTTGTTGCCTTCAGATCATCAGACACAATCACTCCATGGTCCCTCTTTCAGTGCTACATTTGTTGGCTCACGGGACACCCTGCGAGCTGCCTCACTCACCCAACACCACCACTGGCAACTCCCAACATGGCCCGAGGCTTCCTGCAGCAGGAACCCCATGTCTTCAGCCACACTACGTGGTCCACTCACTGCCTGTTTGCCTACCCTTCTGGCTGCCTCTAAGCATGCACGGGCCCTACCTGAGCCTTTTTATAGTGCCCGCAGGAGGAAGGCAGCCACAGTGCCCTTAGATGACATCACCAGATTTTCCCCCATAAGGTCCCAATGGAGGAGCAGTCCCCTCGTCTCGGCAACAGGTCTCCTAAGTGATCTGCTCCTTGATGCATGTTGCCATTCCTTGTTCTGCTTGATCTTGTTGGTCTTTGAATGTTTCCTTTCTTGTGTCTTATCTATACTTTGTTCCTGTTCCCTTCCGTATTCTGCCCTGCTTTTCGAGTTTCCTGTTGCCCTCCTGGTCTTGTATCATTTGCTTGTCTGTTGGTCCTATCTATCTTGATTGTCCTTGGCTTGATCTCAGCTTAGAATTGAACCCTGGATTGCTGCCTGGACCTGAACCCCATACCTGGAACCATTGCTCATTATCCGCCGCCCATATCGACCCTTGGCCTGTCTACTTGTTTATGTTGTCTGCTGCCAGCCCCGATCCTTCTTGGACTTTGACTTTCACTTCCTCGATGACACCAGAGACCCACCTAAACCTGCCAGCTGACAGAACCCAAGGGCTCAACCTGTGGGGGGGAGACAGTTGGCAAAGGCGAAGCTCAAGTCAGTCCCCGCCTTTGGGTATGTCCACCTGCTGTAGTGTGTTACAGCCCAAGGGTCCACAACACCTGTCTTTCAACCAACCCGATAAACACGTCATTGGATTACACCCCAGGTGCATGACTCTGCAATTCTTGGCACTGAATCAAAACTCCCAAATCTTCAACCACTCTACCTTTCCATTCTCTCTACTCCTTCAGGTGTGTCCACTCTGTTGCATATCTTGGTATTTATTTTATTTATTTAAAAACTTTTCTATACCGTCGTTTAGTGGTATACCATCACAACAGTTTACAGATAGGCACATAAATAAGTCTGGTTTGGATTATAAATTAGCTAGTAGGTACCAATAAATTTTCAGTTACATGATTCAAATAATGTAAGCTATCTGGATCGTCTGCAAAAAGGTAAGCTTTTCCTTCTAACCCCTTGCAATGTCACTATCGAAGACAATGAACACAATTCCAAAACCGATCCCTGAGGCACTCCACTTAATATTGTTCTCTCATCAGAGCAGGTTCCTGTGAGGGAGTATACAGGAAATGCTCTTAGACCACCTTAAGGGACCTGCCACAGTTATCTAGCCCTGTCCTCCTTAAGGATCAGCCCGACAAGGGATTCTAGATAAAGGGTGGTTCCTCTCACCATACTATAAGGAATCAGGGGCCCAGAAAAAAGTAGGGACACCCTGAGGAGCAGATAGGAACAGAGTATATGCGAAGACCTGCTATGTTTAGGAAGATGGTAAATGCATATTTGTTTTCAAAAAAGCCTATACTTGAGTAATGAATACTAATGGCTAAATAAAATAGGGCAACCTGACCAGTTTATCTTCTGAATTTGATTTACTGTCTTGATTTGATTTGGCCATGTCTCTGTTTCATACTTTGCTGATTTTATGGTGGTTATTTATAAAATTGTATTTTACATTGTTCTATGTTTTTATTATTTTTTGTTTTATCAGTTGTTTGTTTTATCTATAAATTATGAGTGTAATATGTAAACCACTTGGGAAAAGGTTGACAGGTGGTATATAAATCAGTAAAATAAAGACAAATAAATATGTAATGTCTGAGTGCTTCCAGAACTGCATTTGTTTTGCGCTTTGTTTTCTCACTGTAAATAAATTTGTATCTAAGGAAAGAGGCCAGAGTCTGCCTCCTTATTTCTCTTGGCTGTTCCCTAAACTAAACGGGCCACGTTACCACAGTTCCATTTGCCATTATATGCTGTCTCCTGTCAGTTTGTAATCCACTCCAGAACCTTGGTGCCCACACTTAAGGGGCTCATTTTATTCATGAGCCTCCTATGCAGGACCATATCAAAAGCTTTGCTGAAATCCAAGTAAATCACATCAAGCGCACTTCCTTATTTGTCGGTTTTCTATACCGTCAATCTGTAAAAATATACAATCTTAACGGTTTACAATACAATAAATACGAAATTAAAACCCTGCTTACTGACATTCCGAAAAAGACTCAAAACATGGCTTTTCAAACAAGCCTTCCCAGACTCAGATTAAACCCAATTCTCTCCAACATTCAACCTCCAAGCAACAACTTTCTTTTTACAACCATCCTGGCAACCTACCCTAAGCATTATAAACATCCAGAATTTTCATTATTTCTGATCTCTTCTTTATTGTTAAAAACTACATTTATTTGAATTGATCAATTCATTGTAAATCACACACTTCCCTTTTTGGAAAGTCTACCATTTACGGGTTATATATACTATGTTAAAGTTACTATACTATCTTTCTTCTTCTGCTCCTAGTTGTACAACTCCTTGTTTTATTGTAACTGCATCTATAGTATGTTTAGTACATATTATCTCGTTCTCTGTTACGGTTATCACCCCATTGTTTATTGTAAACCGGCTTGATGTGGACATTTTCACGAATGCCGGTATAGAAAAAAAAAAAAACAAAAACAAAAAAAAATACAAATTAAAAAGGTAAAATAAGATGCATCCAATTAAATATCTAAAATGGATGTTCTTGTTAAGTTTATTTTACTGCCATAGTTAATTATTTCTGAATTTTTAAGATGCAACGTATTTGTTATTCCTATGCTTTTATATTGTGTAAACCGATGTATTGTGAATGAACTTCGGTAAAAAAAAAGGCAATGAATAAAAATAAAATAGATAAAATGTTGATCAAATGAAAATAAAAATTTTAAAAATAAAACTTAAGATTGCCCATTTGTGAAGCTGTTTTCTATTCATAATTGCCATTTAATCCTCACTTATCATAAGCTCCTTTAAAAGCCAGGTTTTAAGGTCTTGTTTAAACATTGTGTATTCTTTTTGTAATCTCAATTCTTCCTTGATCCAATTCTCTAGTTACCCAATAAAAAAAAAATCAGGTTTGCCTGACAGGACCTTCCCTTGGTGAATCCATACTACTTTGGATCTAGATACCCATTTGACTGAATATAATTCACAATCCTCTCCTTCAGCAAAGTCATCATTAAGTTTCCCTCTACCGAGGTGGGGCTAACCGGCCTGTAGTTTACCAGCCTCCTCTCTGCTACCACCCTTGTGAAGTGGGACCACAACTGCTCTTCTCCAATCTTGTGGCATCATTCCTGTTTCCAGGGATTTAACAGGTCTTTCAGTGGACCCGCTAGCTCATCTCTGAGTTCCCTTAGTATCCTATAATGTACCCCCCATATGGCCCCATGGGGCTTGTCTACTTTCAGTTTTCCTAGATCCTCCCATATATTTTCTTCTATAAACAGGGTTGTGGTCTACTCCACTCCCCTCCATGCTCTTGTCAACCAGCAATGGTACTTCTCTAGTCTTTTTTAGAACATAAGAACATAAGATATGCCATACTGGGTCAGACCAAGAGTCCATCAAGCCCAGCATCCTGTGTCCAACAGTGGCCAATCCAAATCACAAGTAGCGAAACATTAAATATTTATTTTTATTTTTATTTATTTGGCATTTTTATATACCAACAACCATTTGCACATCATATCGGTTTACAATTAACTTAGAACTAATAGGCAAAAAGCCTTTACATGGAAACGGAAACTATAGTTCATAATGGAAACAAGAAACAATAATCAAATGAGAAAAATTAGTTTACAAAAATTTACAGGAATTTACAATAAATATTCAGAGAACAAAGCCATAAGGATTTCTGATTAACAGTCATGTGGAAGGATTGGCGGAAGGGTAGGCCTGTAGAAAAAGCCATGTTTTGAGTTTTTTTTTTAATTAGGGGTGGTTGTCTCTGTGCGCAGATCTGGAGGGAGGGAATTCCAAATGGTGGGGCCGGCAGGGAAAAGGCCCTATTCATTGTGGAGGATCAGTTTGTAGGGTTTGATAGAGGGAGTGCGGAGAGTTCCTTGAAGGGCAGGACGGGTGGGTCTTGTGGAGGAGTGAGGAAGGAGAGGGGGGGTAGAGCCAGTGGAGGTTTTCATTAGTAATGCTCTTGTGGATGAGGGATAGTGTTTTGTACAGGATACGTGATTGGATTGGTAGCCAGTGGAGTTCAATGAGGGTTGGTGTGATGTGGTCTCTTTTTCTAGTGTTAGAAAGAATACGTACTGCAGCATTCTGTAGAAGTTGCAAAGGTTTGGTGGTTGGAGGGGAGGCCGAGGAGGAGGGCAATACAGTAATCAAGTTTGGAGAATATGATAGACTGGAGTACTGTGCGAAAATCTGAGAAGTGTAGGAGGGGTCTGAGTTTTTTGATAGTTTGTAGTTTGAAGTAGCAGTCACGTAAGAGAGATTTGATATAGGGTTTTGAAGGAGAGTTGGTTGTCAAGTAGAACACCAAGGTTGCGGGCGTGTGGGTGGAAGGTAGAGGAAGAGTGAGATAGGGGAACAGTGCGGAAGAGGGGAGTTTAGAGGAGATAAGGAGCTCTGTTTTTTGAGGGTTGAGGGCAAGATGCATGTCAGTGAGGAGTTTGTTAATGGCGGTAAGGCATGAATCCCATGCTTGGAGAGCGGACTGGATAGAGTCAGAGAAGGGGAAGAGAATTTGCACATCATCTGCGTAGATGAAGTGTTTGATGCCAAGGTTAGTTAGGAGGGTGGTGAGAGGAAGCATGTAAATGTTGAATAAGGTAGAGGATAGAGAGGAGCCCTGGGGAACGCCTTGATCTAAACTATAGCGTCAATTCATTATCAGTGAGGACTGTGAATTGGTGATTTTGTAGGTAAGATTTGAGCCAGGAGAGTTGCAGTTCCAGTAATACCAATACTACTGAGGATATTGGTAAGGATGGTGTGGATTAACAGTGTCAAACGCTGCAGAGATGTCCAGCATGGCAAGAAGGTAAGAAGTACCAGTATCAGTTCCTTTGATAATGGTGTCAGTGAGGGAGAGCAGTAAGGTCTCGGTGGTCAGATGCTTTCGAAAACCATATTGTGTGGAGGGTAGAATGTTGTGAAGTTCAAGGTAGTCAGAGAGGCGAGCGTTAACAAGCTTTTCTAGGATTTTAGCAAGGAGGGGGAGATTGGAAATGGGTCGAAAATTGGATAGGGAGGAGGGGTCGAGGTTAGGTTTCTTAAGGATGGATTTAACTACCGCTTGCTTGAGAAGGTTGGGGACCGTGCCCTGTTCTAGGGAGCAGTTGGATATGTCAGACAGAGGTTTGGAAATAGCTTTGGGAATGGAAAGGAGTTTAGACGGGATAGTTTCAGCAGGATGAGAGGAAGGTTTCATTTTTTTCAGGATATTTTCTATTTCCAGGGAGGAGGATGGATCAAAGGTAGACATGGAAGCGGAGAAGTTGAGAGGGGGAAGAGACACTTTGTTGAAATTATGGGAAAATTGTGCGGTGAGGGAAGAAACTGTTTTTAAAGAAGTATGCCAGTTCATTGCAGCGATTCTTAGAGGTGGGAGATTGGGGTTGCTTAGTAGAGGAGTTGGTATGGTCAGTGATCAATGTAAAGAGAGCCTTGGGGTTGTATTGGAAACCATGTATCTTTTTAGAGTAGTATTCACGTTTAGTGGTGAGGATGGTGTTTCTGTATTCATGCATGAGTTGGTAGTAGTTTGTCTTGTATGCTGGGGAGGGGTGTTTACGCCAGCGCCTTTCTGCAGTTCTAAGGCGTGATTTGAGGTTCTTGAGTTCAGGTGAGTACCAGGGTTTTTTATTTGGATGGGCAGTTTTGATAGTCTTTGTCATAATGGGGCAGAGGTTGTTAGCAATATTAACAGTGAGGTCATTCCAGGAGGTAAAGGCATTATCTGGTGAGGAGAGGTCAAGTTGATTAGATATTTCTGAGCAAGCCTGTGTGAGGGAATCTACGGAGCATGATTTGCGGTATTTGAGGTATAGGGGCGAGGAAGGGGTGGAAGGGGTCTGAGGGGGTAGTGCAAGTGTGGTTTAGATGATGGAATGATCAGTCCATGGTACAGCAAGACATGTTGGAGCATTGATGGTTTGGATGTGGGAGTTGGTGAAAATAAGATCTAGGGTATGTCCAGCTTTGTGGGTGGGGGCGTGTATGATTTGGATAAAGCCCATTGCTTCAAGGGAGGAGAGGAAGGCTTCGCATGCGGGAGATTGAGGGTTGGCATTAACATGTAGATTAAAGTCTCCGAGAAGGATAGTGGGAAGATCTGGAGAGAGGGTGTTGGCAAAGAATTCAATCAGGGGAGAGGAATCTTTCTCTAGTAGACCCGGGGGTGTGTAGATGAGGCAGACTTGGAGAACTTTAGATTTAAAGAAACCAATTTCGTATTGGTTGGGAAGATTGCATTTATGGGATGTAAGCTTAAAATCCTTTTTTGCCGCTAGGAGCAAGCCACCTCTTCTTTCCTTGTTGCGGGGTATGGAGAAAAAGTCGTAGGTGTTGATGGGAAGCTGATTTATAAGAGCAATGTCTTGGGGTTTGAGCCAGGTTTCGGTAATGGCACAGATTTCTGGGTTGGAATCAGTTAGGAGGTCATGGAGATGATGTGTTTTCTTTTGTAGGGACTGGGCGTTGAAAAGGAGAACTGATATTAGAGATTGACCAAGGAATTGAGTCAGGGGGGAAATTGATATAGGGGGGGAAATTGATATAGGTATAAGCTTTCTTTGGAGGAATATTGATTAATAGTGTAAGGAATATTGATTAATAGTTTATGGACTTCTCCTCTAGGAACTTATCCAAACTTGTTTTAAACCCAGTTACGCTAACTGCCATAACCACATTCTCTGGTAATGAATTCCAGAGCTTAACTATGCATTGACTGAAAAAAAATTTTCTCCAATTTGTTTGTAATGAGCTACTTGCTAACTTCATGGACTACCCCCCAAATCCTTCTATTATCTGAGAGGGTAAATAACAGATTTTCATTAACCTGTTTAGTGAACACCAAACTGAAGTATTTGTTTAATATTTCTATTTCATAATCTTTCTCCACACTTTTCCCCAAGTCTCCTTTCAATTTTACTGTAACATCTTGGGTCTTCCTCCTTTCACTAATATATATCAAAAAAATGTTTTATCAACTCGCTTTACCTCTTTACTAATCCTTTCTGCCACTTGACCTTTTGCTTTCTTGATTGCCTTCCTTGTTTCCATCGGCTTCACCAGATATTCTTCTCCATGTTGCTCTTTTTGAGAACCTTTATACTTATTTAAGGTTTTTATATACCGGCATTCATGAAATGATCACATCATGCTGGTTTACAAATAAACAGGGGTGCAATAAATAAATGCAAGGGACATAGGGTGATACTTCTTGAAATCCCTTCGGTTTGCCTTTATTTTATTAGCCAACTCCTTTGAGAAACAGATTAGTTTATTTTTCCTCTTAATCTTGTTTATTTTTCTTACACAGAGATTTGTATCCTTTGAAATAGCTCCTTTTAATTTGGTCCACAGTTGTTCCACTTCACCCGTCGTCTCCCAGGTTTCTAGCTACTCCTCAAGGAACTCCCATGTTATCAAAAGTCTGTATTTCTGAAATTCAAGACTTGGATCTTCATGCGACTTCTCTCCATCCTGGCTGTGATACCAAACTATATTGTCCAATGATCGCTAGTGCTCACTTGCTCTGACAATAAAGACATTGTCCCCTTTGTAAGTACTAGGTTGAGTATCACTCCCTCCTTTGTCGGTTCCATCACCATTTTTGTTAGCAGAACGCGTTGAAGAGCATCATTATCACTCTATTTCTTGAGGATTCAGTAATAGGACTACTCCAATCCACAACCAGTAGATTAAAATCTCTAACAAGCAACACTTCACCCTTCCTTCCTCCTTTTAGATGTCTTTGTCCAGATCTCAGTCGAGGCCTTCAGTTTGAGTCAGAGGCCCATAGACCACATCAGTGTAAATGGAAGAACCATCTTTTTTTGGGATAGCACATAAAGCTTCTTCCAAACCCTATGTCCCTTGCATTTTGGTTGCGTCAATATTGCTTTTGATGAAGTCCTACTCCTCCCCCTTTTCTGTCCATTCTGTCCTCCCTTTTTTACTATTGGTCATATCCCAAATTATGAACCAAGTCTCCATATTAGCAACATGTCAATGTCTGCCTCCATAATTAGGCCCTACAGATCTAGGATTTTGTTGCCCAGAATACAAGCATTTGTAGTGTTTACTTTCTAGCTTTCCTCCCTTGGTTTGCCGCTCTTCAGTCACCTTTTTTGCTCTTTTGCTTAAGCTGGAATTTTTTAAGCTGATTTTTGTTTTCATCTCCTCTCACTTCTTGTATTGTTTGGAGGTAATATTCCAATTTCATTTGCCACCTTCTGCCACTCCCATCATAGGTCAGACCAAGGTTCCATCAAGCCTAGCATCCTGTTTCCAATAGCGGCCAATCCAGGCTGTAAGTACCTGGCAAGTACCCAAAACTAAGTCAATCCTATGCTACTGATACTAATAATAGCAGTGGCTATTTTCTAAGTCAGCTTAATTAATAGCAGGTAATGGACTTCTCCTCCAAGAACTTATCCAAACCTTTTTTAAACCCAGCTCTAACCGCACTAACCACATCCCCTGGCAACAAATTCCAGAGTTTAATTGTGTGTTGAGTGAAAAAGAACTTTCTCCAATTAGTTTTAAATGTGCTACATGCTAACTTCATGGAGTGCCCCCTAGTCTTTCTATTATCCGAAAGAGTAAATAACCGATTCACATTTACCCATTCTAGACTTCTCATGATTTTAAACACTTCTATCACATCCCCCCTCAGCTATCTCTTTTCCAAGCTGAACAGTCCTAACCTCTTTCATCTTTTCTCACAGGGGAGCTGTTCCATCTCCTTTATCATTTTGGTCACCCTTCTCTGTACTTTCTCCATTGCAACTATATCTTTTTTGAGATGCGGCGACAAGAACTGTACACAGTATTCAAGGTGCTGTCTCACCATGGAGCGATACAGAGGCATTATGACGTTTTCCATTTTATTCACCATTCCCTTCCTAATAATTCCTAACATTCTGTTTGCATTTTTGACTGTCGCAGCACACTGAGCCAACGATTTCAATGTATTATTCACTCTGACACCTAGATCTCTTTCCTGGGTGGTAGCTCCTAATATGGAACCTAACATCATGCAACTAAAGCATGGGTTATTTTTCCCTATATGCATCACCTTGCACTTATCCACATAAATTTCATCTGCTATTTGGATGCCCAATTTTCCAGTCTCACAAGGTCCTCCTGCAATTTGTCACAATCCACTTGTGATTTAACTACTCTGAATAATTTTGTATCATCTGAAAAATGTAATTACTTCACTCGTCATATTCCTTTCCATTATCATTTACATATATTGTTGAAAAGCATGGGTCCCAGTACAGATCCCTGAGGCAATTAATCATACTCTGTTTCCTGTCTTTTAACCAGTTTGTAATCCACGAAAGGACATCGCCACCTATCCCATGACTTTTTACTTTTCCTAGAAGCCTCTCATGAGGAACTTTGTTGTGTGGTAGTCTGTTCCAAAGAAATCATACAATATACCAACCAAAAAAATAATTAAGGGCAGCTTTTAATAGCTACTTAGAAGCTAACTTAGTGCATCATAGAAGGTGATCAGTCTCAGCTTCTAGCCAGTCTGCTTTGAAAGAGAAGGGAGAGGTTGCAGTCCAACTTACTTGGCAGAGCTAAGAATTCTTTTAACTTAAGCCTTTTTACAAAGCTTTTCATTTTGCTGTTTCTGTCAATTGTTTACTTCCCTCCCACCCTACCCCTCTAACCCACCCACCCCTAGGTTTGTTGTTCTGATATAGACTCCTAAATACATAATTGGCAACAAGATAAACTGGTAATTTGGTTGTTCCTTAGGTGTTATCCATCAGATAAATTTAACAAAATGAGGACTATCCAATGTAACCATTGTGGAGCATTTATTCTCAGGGAAATCATCTGGAAACGTAGGGCTTGCCCTAATTGCTCAGAACTATCTTCCTTGAAAAAAGAGCTGGCTGAAGATACAGCTGAATTGGAAGCAATAAAGAAAGTTTCACCCACTTTATATAATTCAGGATTTAATCCCACATTACCACATAAAAACCAAAAGTCAAAACAAAAGGGGTTTACAGTGGGCTCAGGCAGGACAAGACCTGTGACCCACAGACTCCTGTTCTTGACAGCTGTGCAGCCCACAAGATTACCCCCTCACTCATATAGAGCATAAAGGAACTCAAAAGACAGAATTACAGTGGGCTCTGGTAGAATCAGACCTGTGATGCGGAGACACACACTGTTTCAAGTTACAAAGCGCAAAAAGCCTTCTCTGTATTAGTCTTTGAAGAAGATCTTGCGAAAGAGATTGAAGTGATATCCGAAAAAAAGAAGAAACCCAATGCATACAGAAATGTCTCTGCCGAAATACAAAAAAAATGCAAAGGAAAAGGGTGAAGTGGATAAGAAAATTCAACTAAATAAGACACTAAAGAAATCCAAGAAATGCTGTAACCAGAATGAGAAAAGCTGGAAAGCTATGAGCACACATGCTCGTAGTTTAGTCAAAAAATCCCAGATCTGCAAGCCCTAATGATAGAGGCAGACTTGGACATTGTTGCTGTCACGGAGACTTGGTTTACGGAATCTCATGATTGGGATACGGCAATATCGGGCTATAACTTATGAAGGAAGGACAGAGAGGACAGGAAAGGGGTAGGAGTGGCTCTTTATGTAAGAAACAATATCTAAGCATCTGAGCTGCAAGGAAGATGGGGAAAAGAAGAAGCACTATGGGCCGACCTAAAAAAAGATGATGGGGCTTCCGTTTCTATTGGAGTAGTTTACAGGCCTCCAAATCAAATGGAAGAGCTTGACAAAGCTCTAGTTGAAGACATACAAAAGATGGGAAAGAAGGGAGAAGTGATGATTGTTGGAGATTTTAATCTGCCGGATGTAGACTGGAGAATCCCTTCTGCAGAATCTAACAGTAGTAGAGAGATAGTGGATGCCCTGCAAGGGGCTCTATTCAAACAAATGGTAATAGAACCCACGAGGGAGGGAGCTATACTCGACTTAGTTCTCACTAATGGAGATAATGTCTCTAATGTCCAGGTGGGTGCCCACCTCAGCACCAGTGATCATCATACAGTATGGTTTCATATCACAAATAGGATACGGAGAAGTAGCACGAAGACTCGAGTTTTGCAGTTCAAAAACACGGACTTTGATGAAAAGGGGAAGTACCTGGAGGAAGAACTGGAAGGCTGGGAGATCGAGAGAGATGTGGAACAACAGTGGACCAAACTAAAAGGAGCAATTACCAAGGCAACTAATCTATATGTTAGAAAAGTAAAGAAAAGCAATGAAAAATGAGACCTATCTGGTTCTCAAAGGAGGTGGCTGACAAAATAAAGGCTAAAAGAACAGCATTCAAGAAATATAAAGAATCCCAAAGAGAAGAACACAAAGAATCCCAAAGAGAACACAAGGAAGAATATTTAGTGGAATATTTAGAAGAAAGCGAAAATTCAAGCAGAAGAAAGGATTGCCAAAGAGGTAAAGCAAGGTGACAAAACATTTTTCAGATACATCAGTGAAAGGAGAAAAGTCCAAAGTGGTATACTGAAATTGAAAGGTGAAAAGGATCAATGGATGGAGACAGATGAAGAAATGGCAGAATTATTAAATGAATACTTCAGTTCGGTATTCACTAGAAGAAGACCCCGGAGAAGGACTGACACTAGTCAACAAGAAACTGGAGGGAAGCGGAATGAATGAAACTCCGTTTACGGAAGAGAATGTATGGGAAGAGCTAGGAAAACTGAAGGTGGACAAAGCCATGGGGCCTGATTAGGTTCATCCCAGGATACTGAGGGAGCTCAGAGATGTGCTGGCGGCACCACTGTGTGACCTGTTCAATAGGTCCCTCGAAACAGGAGTGGTGCCGAGTGATTGGAGAAGAGCGACGGGAGCAGACAAGAGGTTGGAAACTACAGGCCGGTTAGCCTCACCTCGGTGGTGGGAAAGATATTGGGGTCACTGCTGAAGGAAAGAATTGTGAACTCTTTTTTTTTTTTTTTTTTTTATTCAATTTCATTTAAATCAATTTAAACAAAAAATACAGATAGCAGATGCAGAAAGCCATTATCCAAACATTATGTATACCATAATATTTATCTCTGCACTTACTTAACCCATAATTGGAGGAGAGAAACATAAAATATCCAATATTAATAAAGATTCAATGAGAGAAATTTATCTACCGTATTTTTCGCTCCATAAGACGCACCTAGGATTCAGAGGGGGGAAATTTAAAAAAAAAAAATTTTGTGCTAAACCTGCTCTGTTCCTGGGCGTCTGTGCGTCTTATGGAGCAAATTAGGGGAGTGCATAGCTTTTTTTTCTCCCCATTTTGTTTTCGGGTCTGGGGAGGGCCATTTCGGTCCACTCCCCAGATCAGAAAACTTGTCTTTCTCTGGGAACCCCTTCCCAAAAAAAAAAAAAACCAACCCCATCCCAACCCTTTAAAATTAATTAACAACCCCCCACCCTCCTGACCCACCTCCAAGACCTGCCAAATTAATTTACTACAACCCCCCACCCTTCTGACTCCCCCAAGACCTGCCAAAAGTCCCTGGTGGTCCAGCGGGGGTCCAGGAGCGGTCCGGGAGCGATCTCCTGGGCTTGGGCTGTCGGCTGCCAGTAAACAAAATGGCACTGATGGCCCTTTGCCCTCACTATGTCACTGAGGCCGACCAATGGCAGCGGTCAGCCCCAGTGACATAGTATTTATTTATTTATTTATTTTTATATACCGATGTTCCTGTAAACAATACATATCGCACCGGTTTACAAGGAACTGAACAGACGCCTCCCAGGGCAAAATACATTAAAACAGTCGCCTCAAGGCAGAATACATTAACACAAGTATACAGGAAAACTATTAAAAGAGAACTTTCATAAACTCAATTAAATGTAACTGTGAACCATAAATCAGGAACCATAAATCAAAAATAAATCATAAATCAAAAATAAATCATAGTAAGGGCAAAGGGCTGTCTGCGCCATTTTGATTACTGGCAGCCGACGGCCCTTTGCCCTTACTATGTCACAGGGACTACCGCTGCCATTGGTCGGTCCCAGTGACATAGTAAGGGCAAAGGGCCGTCGGCACCATTTTGTTTACTGGCAGCCGACGGCCCAAGCCCAGGAGATCGCTCCCGGACCGCTCCTGGACCCCCGCTGGACCAACCAGGGACTTTTGGCAGGTCTTGGGGGGGTCAGGAGGGTGGGGGGGGGGTTGTAGTAAATTAAGTTGGCAGGTCTTGGGGGAGTCAGGAGGGTGGGGGGGTTTTGTTAGATTTTAGTTTTTTTTTTATATTCGCTCCATAAGTCGCACATACATTTTCCCCCCACTTTTGGGGGAAAAAAAGTGCGTCTTATGGAGTGAAAAATACGGTACCTTGTTTGGTCGTCGTCAGTATTAACTCCTACACTACTCTTGTCCTGTAAGAAAGTCTCCAAATGTAGAGGATCATTGAAACTAAACTTATTCCCACGATATGTTATAAAACAAACACACGGATATTTTAAGAAAAAGCTTGCACCAATAGCAAGTAATCTAGACTTCAAAGAAAAGCAAGTTTGCTTACCGTAAACGGTGTTTCCGTAGATAGCAGAATGAATTAGCCATGCTGTCATGGGAACTGACAATCAGGGCCCAGGAGGCGGAGCTTTATCAAGCAGAGTGTAGAGTTTTCAGTCTCTGCGGCTGCGCATGTGTTCCCACGCAGGAAAGTAACAGATTCTCCTCAGTCTGTATTTAAGCTTGAGCTTAGCTGATAAAGGGCGACTACCAGGGATGAAGTAGGGTCCGCATGGCTAATTCATCCTGCTATCTACGGAAACACCGTTTACAGTAAGCAAACTTGCTTTTTCCCGTTGATAGCAGGGCTGAATTAGCCATGCTGTCATGGGAGTCCCAAGCTCCCGTTCACGCTTAGTTAATTATCAGTTGCATGATGATCGACATCTGGTAGTCATAAGATTTAAGTAGGCAACGCCTGTAGTATCGCCTGTCCCAACTTCACATCTGCTGCTGACTGCTTGTCTATACAGTAATGAGAAGTGAAGGTATGAAGTGACGACTATGTGGCCGCCTTGCAGATGTCCACTGGTTGCACATTCCTAAGATGTGCTATGGAGGTAGACATGGCTCTAACCTGATGAGCCCGTGGAAGAGAAGGGAAGTGTAAATTTCATTTGTTGTAACAAAACTGAATACACTGTACAATCCAGCTGGAAATAGTTCGTTTAGCTACCGGCAAACCCGGGGTGTTTGGGTTAAAGGAGACGAACAGCTGAGATACACGATTCGTAGATTGTGTTCTTCGTTTGTAATATGCCAACGCCCGTTTACAGTCTAGCGTGTAACAAATGCTCCCTGTCGTTAGAATGAGGCTTTGGAAAGAAGGTTGGAAGTTCTATAGACTGATTGAGGTGGAATGCAGAGATTACCTTTGGAAGAAAGGTAGGATGAGGTCGGAGGATCATCTTATTGTGATAGAACTGTAGATACAGGTCATAGTGCACCAGTGCTTGAAGTTCACTAACCCTACGTGCAGATGTTACTGCTACTAAAAAGACCACCTTCCAGGTGAGGTATTTTATATGTGCAGAATCCAACGGCTCAAATGGTGGTAACATTAGTAGTTCCAGTAGTATGTTGAGGTTCCATGGAAGGGGCGGCTTAACTTGAAAGGTTTTAATAATCCAAAGACAACGACAAACCTTTTCCGTAGGAAACAAATCAGAAGTATTTCTTCACGGAGAGGGTGGTGGATGCCTGGAATGCCCTTCCGGAGGAAGTGGTGAAGACCAGAACTGTGAAGGACTTCAAAGGGGCGTGGGATAAACACTGTGGATCCATAAATTCAAGAGGCCGCCAATGAAGAGTGGGGGACTCGCCAGAATGATGGCTACTGCCTGGAGACAATACCCTTATTCAATAAACATATACATGGTTACTGTGACTCCAACATCACTCTAAGCTTCAACAGCAAGAGGAAATATGGAAAAAAGGATTTGCACTCACAAAGAGGGGAGTAGCTGGCTTGTTACGGCGGTTACTACCCAAACCAAATAAGCCTGATACTTCACTTTCAATGCATATCCAGCATAGTTCTCTGCTTCAACGGCAGGGCTGAAGAAAAACTGATACTTCACACATCCAGCAGAGCTCTCTGCTTCAACGGCAGGGGAGAAGAAAAAAGGGTTCGCACTCACAAAGCGGGGAGTAGCTGGCTTGTTACGGCGGTTACTACCCCAAACCAAATGTGCCTGATACTTCACTTTCAATGCATATCCAGCATGGCTCTCTGCTTCAACGGCATGGGAGAAAGACTGATACATCACGCATTTCCAGCATAGCTCTCTGCTTCAACGGCAGGGGGGGAGAAGAAAAACAACCAATAAGGGCTGTATAACATAGTCTGGGTAAAACAAATAAGCATGGGTGTAGCTTGCTTATTGCGGCGGTTACTACCCCTACTACCCCTAACTAATCAAGCTAGACATTTCACTTGGATGCAGCTCCATCACTGCTCTCTACATTAATGGTGGGGGTGGAAGGGAAATAGAACCAAGAGCTAAGAGAAACAGATAAGTATGAGAGAAAAAATGTGTGAGGCTTGCTGGGCAGACTGGATGGGCCGTTTGGTCTTCTTCTGCCGTCATTTCTATGTTTCTATGTTAACAACCGGCAGTCTAAGATGCGGTAAAACCCTTGATAAATCGAGATAACAAGGGATGTTCAGCGACAGAGTGACACTTCACTCAAAGAAGACAATGAATATCACCACAGTGATAGGAAACGGAAGATACGGATCTCTACAAAAAAAACGTAATGTACCACGACAACCTCAACTTATGCCCATATCAACAACTTGTTACAGTTTTGGCTGCAGTACAACCGCCTCACCACCAGGGGCCCCTCTAGTGCAGGCTCTCCTGACAGGCCCAGGCCATCTCCCCTGTCCACTCTATGTTCTGGGTTGGCCCTTATAACCCTGCCTGACAGTTCCCTCGGGGCTTCGGCATCGAGCTCCCTGGGCTCCCTGCTCTAGCCTTGCGCGGCCTTCGGGCCTTTCCTTGCCTTGCCCTGTGCGGCCTTTGGGCCTTTCCTTGCCTTGCCTGCGCGGCCTTCGGGCCTTTCCTTGCCTTGCCTTGCCTTGCGCGGCCTTCGGGCCTTCTTCCTCGCTTTTCTTACCTGGCCTACGGGCCTTCTGACCTGCCTTGCCCCGATTACGGTGTGTGGCCTACGGGCCTTCTGTGTATGTGTGGCCTACGGGCCTTCTGACCTGCCTGCTCTGCTTATGGTGTGTGGCCTACGGGCCTTCTGACATGCCTTGCTCTGCTTACGGTGTGTGGCCTACGGGCCTTGTGTGTGTGTGGCCTACGGGCCTTCTTTTTTTTTTTTTTTTATTTGTAATTTATGCATTCATACAAAAATCAAGTATGCATTTCTCAAAACGTACATGTATGGCAAACGCAACACAATTATAATAAACAGGAAATGTTGAACAAGAAACATGAGGTTTGGAATACAGACTCGCATGTGAATGCTTTCGTTATGTGTTTATTTCCCCCCCCCCCCTTCCCACCCTCCCCCCCCCCCCCCCCATCCCATGCTGTTGACGCGAGGCAAACACATAGCATGAAACATCTAGTACCAGGAAGAACAACATAGTACTGGGATGCCTCAAGCCCCAGGTAGAACATCCCGATAAAGGCAGCTACCAAAATTACCAATCCCTCCAGATAGTTGAGGCACACTCAGGCAGACACTCCACACAAGAAGCAATCTGGACAATGGTACAAACTCAAGCACATCATAGTACATCCCCTCCTCCGCAATCTACCCCTCCTGATGCCGTTTCCATTGTTCGAAACAGTTCCACCGGGACATGTGGCTTTTCAAAGCCTTCTGTTTAATGGCAGTCAGCCAGGTGAGATACCACACTTTGGTCAGGCGCTGAAGTACCCGGGCCCGTGACGGTATCTCCTTCTGACGCCAGAGCATAGCCAGCTCCGACCTACTGGCCTGAGTGATCTGCTGGATTAAATAAGTGTCCCCCTCAGCATATTCGGGTGGAAATATGTTAAGCAGAAATATTTTTGGTTGAGTAGGAATTGACACCTGTAAAATCTCAAATATTAGCGCACTGATCATGTTCCAGTAACCCTGGATTAGGCCACACTCCCACCAAATATGTAGAAAAGTGCCCTGTTGCCCGCATTCTCTCCAACATTGAGCAGATACTGAAGGATAGAATTTATGTAATTTCATCGGAGTCAAGTACCATCTGTATAGCATTTTATAATTTTGCTCTATAATAGAAGCAGACACGGACCCCGTCTTTGCCGCTCTGTAACATGCGGACCACTCGGACTCCGACAGTTTTCCGCCCAAATCCTTTTCCCAATTAGTAACATGTGCTGGGGGCACTGCTAGACCCTTGTTAAGTAGAGTGTAAATCCTAGATAAAGCCTTCTTAAGTTGATTCGCATGGTCACAAAAACCTTCAAACAGTGATTTACCTTTACTTAAGTCGGACAGAACGGGGCGTTGTGATATGTAGTGTCTAATTTGCAGATAGAAATAATGGTCTGTTCTCGATAAGGGGAAATCTGTAGAAAGCTCAGAAAATTCCTTAATCACCCCCCGGTTCCACACCTGTTCCAATGCTTCACACCCAAGGGCCCTCCACCTAGAGGCCAAGGCCTGAGACACTCCAGGGGGGAAAGACTTGTTATAAAAAATAGGGGTCTTAAAGAATATGTTCGGTCCCCCACCAATTCCTCTCGCCACCTGTCCCATATGGAGAGAGTATGTGCAATGGATGGAACAGCCTCCTTCGGCAGTATACGTGCTGACTGAGGAAGCCAGACCACCATCTTTGGGGGTAAGTCTCCCATGAGGGCCCCCTCCAGAGTCACCCATCGTTTATGACTTCCCTCTACATGCCAGTCAATGACATACCGTAGCTGAGCTGCAGCATAGTAAACTGCAAGCACGGTACACTCAATCCACCTCTATCTTTGTGTAGTTGTAAGACCTTACTGCTAACCCTGGGGGGTCGCCTCTTCCACAGGAAGCGATAAAGGTGTCTCTGCCACAAACGTAGAGCTGAGGATGGAACAGGGATCGGTAATACTTGAAATAGATATAAAAGCCGGGGTAAGACATTCATCTTAATAGTAGATATCCTCCCCCACCAGGACAACTCCAGTCTGTCCCATTTTTGCAGATCCTCCTTAATGGTATTCCAGGCTGGTTCATAATTCAAAGAATATAGATCCCCAAGTTCTGCCCCTATTCTAACGCCCAGATATTTTAAAGATTTTTTGACCAGTTTAAAAGGGAACTTTTGTTGTATCTCTCTTACCTCTGCGGCGTTGAGAGTGATATTAAGTAGTTCAGACTTGTCCATATTTAATTTATAGCCAGATACATTGCTGAATGTGTGGAAGGCCCTGACTAACGGTGGAAGGGAAGTTGAGGGATCCACCACCGTAAAGAGCACATCATCTGCGAAAAGCGAAAGTTTGTAGTCCTGACCGCCTATGTTAATCCCCCGGATCTCTCTTGAACTTCGGATATATTCTGCTAAGGGCTCTAAATATAGAGCAAATAAGAGCGGGGACAGAGGGCAGCCCTGTCTGGTTCCCCGTTCAATCGGGAAAACTTTAGAGTCCCCCATTCACCTTAATGCACGCATTGGGATTGGTATATAATCTCCTAATCCATGTAAGGAAATTACCACCCATCCCCATCGTATGCAGAACCGAAAAAAGGTAATCCCAGTGGACAAGGTCAAATGCCTTTTCCGCATCTACTGTGAAAAGGACCATGGGGTATGTTTAACCTTAGCATACCAGATGAGGTCCGCAACCCTCCGCACATTATCTCCCGCTAATCGTCCTGGGACAAAACCCGTTTGGTCTGAGTTTATAAGCGAGGGAGCCACATGTCCCAATCTAGTAGCCAAGATTTTAGCCAAAATTTTTAGATCTAAATTAATTAGGGAAATGGGTCTATAGGAACCACATAAGGTGACATCCCTACCTGGTTTAGCCAGGATAGTGATCCCCGCTTTGTTAGCATCTCTAGCTATTTCCCCAGTCAGCAATAGATTGTTGAAGGCTGCCACCAGAAGTGGGGTAATCACCTCCCTAAGAGATTTATAGAAACTACCGGTATATCCATCTACACCGGGAGACTTGCCGGACTTCAATCCTGTGATAGCCCTGGACACCCCTCCCCCGTGATAGGTTTATTCAAATATCTTTGTTGAACCTCCTCCACCCGTGGCAAAGTGACACCCGCAAGGTAAGTATCTATCTCAGTTTGCCTGATCTCTTTTTGCTGGGAGTACAATTTTGATAAAACTGGATAAATCTCTCACGAATTGCATCGGTATCAGTAAGGACCTCTCCAGACTCGGACTTGATTTTTAGAATCTGATTCTGGGCAGCCCTCACCTTTAACCGGCGAGCCAGTAACCTCCCGGCTTTATTGCCCCCTTCAAAAAACTCCTGCTTGGCCCTGTCCATTTGAAAAGCTATTTCCCCCAGCGAGAGGGACTTCAATTCCTCTCTCAGGGTCACAAGTTGCCTGGCTACATCTGCACCCCCCTCCCTCTTATGCCGTATTTCCAATTTCCCCAATAATTGTAGAATTTCAGTCCGTCTCTGGTTTCTCTGTTTCAATAAGTGGGACGCTCTAGCAATTAGTTTACCCCTTGCCACAGCCTTAAAACAGTCCCACAACACATTGGCGGATATCCCGGAATCTGTATTTTCTACTATAAATGTTTCCATCTCTGCTTTAAGCTGTGTGACATAATCAGCATCCGCTAGTAAACTCTCATTGAGGCGCCAAAAACGATCACCAGTCTGGAGTCCTAGTTTATGTAAAGTAAGGGAGACAGCCGCATGATCAGACCATGTAATGGGACATATATCGGAGGCACATACTTTGTTAGCTAGGTCCCTGTCCACTAGGAAGTAATCTATGCGGGTATAGGTTTTATGTGCTGATGAATAATAAGAATAATTCCTTTCAGTAGGATGGTGAAGTCTCCAAATATCCAGGAGCTGCCAGTCTCTCATTAAATGTTTAACCCTTTCCTGTGCCTCCGTGAGTGACTGCCGCCCCCTCCATTAGAATCAAGAAAGGGGTATCTGGTCAGATTAAAGTCCCCCCCAATTATGAGGGAACCTTCCACCCACTGCTTTAAGGTCTCCGATAGCTTTTCAAAGAAAGGTCCCTGCCCTGTATTGGGCGCATAGATATTAACTACTGTATACATATTGTTACCCAGCTTAAATTTCACTATAATGTACCGACCTTCTACGTCTCTCACCACAGATCCGGCGTCGACTGTCAGATCCTTAGAAAATAATATCCCCACACCCCCGTACTTATGACCCACGCTAGCCGCTGCATAAAATTGTACAGGGTAATGGTGCGATATCATAAGTTTCTCATATTTCTTGCGCAGATGCGTCTCCTGACAAAGAAGTATGTGTACCTTATCCCTAACCGCATCCTGTAATAATTGTTTCCTCTTGTGGAAAGTATTGAGCCCTTTTACATTCCAGGACATAACCTTTACTTCACCCATGGTCAGTGTGTTTGTGACTATACCTGTATTTCCTAGCACTCATGGTCTCGCTCAAAGTCCCCAATCGCCTCACTGGTGGTAAAATTAGCAGAGTTGCCGCTACCGCCCTATCTCCCCACCCGAATACCTGGACCATCCTCCTCTCCCCTCCCTCCCCCCCCTCCCCTCCCAAGTCATCGACCCTCACCCCGTCTGTGAAGGACTAACGCCATTCAGAAATTGGCTAACTTCCCTGAGCCCCCCCCCCCCCTCCTGCTACTGATCTATTCAAAACCAGATGACCATCCGAACATAACAACTGTATGCTTACATTACGCAAAGTAAACTGAATAACCTGATTAAACAAACTTGCTCAT